>NW_026294584.1:12897548-14097548 GCF_007827085.1 Peromyscus californicus insignis | reverse complement strand
TCTATCATCCCATGGAGAGAACATCTAGAGCCCATGAACTACCTGATAAATGTGATGCCTAAGGCTGAGGACTGCTACAGCAAGCTTTCAGAACTCCTGTATATTGAGAGATAATTAACTGCCCAACCAGCCCCTCCATCCAATATTGTTGCCTCAGAGGTAGAAAAATGAAATGTTTATTATTCATTAATGAATTTCCTAGACTGTATTGATTCAACATTATCAATGATTTGAGGAGACAGATTTAATAAATAAGAACATTATTCCAGCCAATCAACAATACAATTATCATCAGTAAACTTTAAGATAGCTTGAGCTAAAATATGCTTTCAATTTAAATATCCACATGGTTTATTCTATATTTTGCAAGAGAAAATAGAAATCCTTTATATAGGTTAACCATTTTTTTCCTTCTAGATCATGACAATAATCTTAAAGTATAGAAAATAGGGTTTTTTCCCTATATATGTTAAATACTGTTACTTTCCTAGATAACTCCTCCAGCTGTGGAAAGGAATTATAGTATCTATAAAAATAATACACAGGAGCCAGGCGGTGGTGGCGCACGCCTTTAATCCCAGCACTCGGGAGGCAGAGCCAGGCGGATCTCTGTGAGTTCGAGGCCAGCCTGGTCTCCAAAGGGAGTTCCAGGAAAGGCGCAAAGCTACACAGAGAAACCCTGTCTCGAAAAACCAAAAAAAAAAAAAAATAATACACAGGAGAATGGAGCTGGGGTGTGTAGGAGAAGGATCAACAAAACAAAGTATGTTTGAAGATATCATTGCTTTTTATGTTGACTTTAAAGAACAAGAAAAAAAAAAGCAGTATCCATTTGGTATCCTTGTGATTCTTGACCCAGTACTTAATCCTAGGTCATTAGAAAATAGCTTTGAAGTGGCTGTTCCAAGTATTGACTGCCTTGTCAGTAACGTTGATACAGTTAGTATTACATAATGCTTCCTGAAATAGAGCAAGCGTATTTCTGTACAAATGTGAATGATGCACTCAGAAAGTTTCTTTCTTTCTTTTAACTCTCATCAATTCATTCAGAGGAATTTTTTTCTTATTCTAAGTCAATAAATAGAATTTTGTCTCATCAAATTATTGATAGTGTTATAAACAATAGTAAGTGATACTCAAGAGCAAAGGCAGGCCTCACATCAAACCATAAAGTGTTTAGTTACCCCAGAAGAGTTCTGTGACTGTTGCACCAGTGGGCGGATCCTCCCTGGCAAGTCAGTGCTGTAGCATGAAGGCTCCAGCTGCAGATGTTATTCTACCCTATAAGCCTTCATAGTACCCTCTGGCAACATGAACCCTAGCCAGCAGGAATAAAATGCCTTGGCCAATTTGAGATTGATTTCTCAGTGCCTTGCAGTCAAGAATATAATATCTTCAGCAATCTGGTTTTACCATGTAGCTATGGTGGGGAACTAAGGGTACTGGCTAGAGCCTGTGCTGTTGTGGAGAGTTTGGGGGGCTCCCTGACCAATAACTTATGGAGAGGTATCTCATGATTTGCACTGTGATTTTCATTTAGTAACTCATGTCTTCTGGAAGAGGCATTACCTAGCCACAGATATTTCTTGAATAAAACCCAAATTGAAATTACAGATAAGCTAAAACTAAATCGTGCTGCAATTCCTAACTCGGAGTTCCTAAATTTGTGCATTTCTTTAAAAATAAATGATTTAATTCAAGTGATTTTTGAAATGTACAGGAAAAGATTCTTTTAACTTTTTTTGTAATGAATTTTTTTTTGTATGGCAAATAATAGTTCCCTAATGTCTTTCCTTTACATACCTTCTAATCTCAGTTGCCACATTTATTACCACCCACCTGCTCTGCTCAATAGAGAGAAGTAGCCCTGGGGAACATAATTTCTGTTTGTCCTGTATAATGAGGCCAAGGATGGAAAAGTCACAAAGTTCAAGAAGATGGCAATGGAAATTTATATAGACAGGAGCATTACTTTTTTTAGCACTTGAGAACATGAAAAGAGAATTGCTGACATTTGGGTTGTGAATCACAATATCTTTTCTTCTGAAGAGGTCAACATCTATCTTCGAGAGAGACTTAACCAACTTTTGGGTTTGAATGGCTCCCAAGTGCCAGAATATTTCCTCTGAGTTGAGTTATAAACTTTTTTATCATACTATAAAATTTTATTACATATGCTAATTGCTTTAAATTTTAATGTCTCAGTTTCAAATTATAATATTAAATTTAAGTTAAAGTTAATTCTTGCTTCTCTTTTAAACAAAATCTTTTATTCTATTATTGATAAATACCACATGGGCACGTGGGTACACACAGGTGCTTTAAACAGTTTACATTCTAAATAAGAGAAGAAAGTATGTTACTAACTTCAGAAAAGCCAAATGAAAAATCAGACTGAAGTGTGACCACCAGTAGTGGCCACCTTAGAGTCATAAATGGATGACTTTTATTTTTGTGTATTTAAATAGTGCCCTTTTTAAAATTTTTCAAAACAGGGTTTCTCTGTGTAACCTTAACTGTCCTAAAACTAGCTCTGTAGACCAGGTTGACCTCAAACTGATAGAGATCTGCCTGCCTCTGCCTCCTAAGTTCTGGGATTAAAGGCATGCACTGCTACCACCCAACTAATAGTGCCATTTTTCTAGAGACTATGCAAAACAAATACAGAATCAGCATTTACTTTTATGAGCAGCATAATGGAGATATTTGGAGTTCTCAATAGGAGAATTGGCACACATCTTTCTTATGATTTCTTTGTTGCTTTCCCTTCTGAACCACCATGTGGCAGGAACGTATACTCAGAAACCATCTAGTGGTAGAAAAACATTAATTACAAAAAAGAAGAATATCCAAGTGATAATTCAATGTCCTTTAGAGATATGTAAAGATGGTGGTTATGTGGTAAAATACTAGGTCTGAGCAGGAATATTTGCTGGTTTGTTACTGCTATCCCCATGTTACCACATGTGCTAGAAACACTTGGTGGAATCAAAGTTTTAAATAAATATAGAACAGATAAATTGTTGGAGAATAATCTTTTTGTCCACTATGAAGATGTGTCTTTGCCAAGGAGTCTTCTGGTTGGTTTAATAAAGAGGTTAGGTGGGACTTTGGGACAGATAGAAAAATGGGAGATGAATCTAGGTATGGGAGAGACACTGGAGGACACAGAGAGGAAACAGGAGGTGAAAGATGGAAGAGGTAAAAAGTCATGAGGTAACATGTGGATTAATATAAATGGATTAATTTAAGTTACATAAGCTAGTGGAATAAGCCTAAACTATAGGCTGAGTTTTCATAATTAATAAGTGTCCAAGTCATTTTTATGAGCTGGCAGCCCAAAGAAAAATCAATCTACACTAAATATTTGCAAAGATATTATTAATAGAGTGTTAATTTTAAAGAAAGCTCATGGGTCTTGATTTTTAAGCAGAAAAAGAAAAATCAAAAGCAAATAGCAATTTCGGGTCTTAAAATCTTTAATTCACTGGAAATAATAAAGGAAACATAAAAAACTCTAACAAAACTTGCCTGAAGATCAGAGGACAGAGCCACCTCAGAGTTAAACATAGAAGTCAGGCAGTAATGGCACAAACCTTTAATCCTAGCACTCTGGAGGCAGAGGCAGAGATCCAGCTGGATCTTTGTAAATTCAAGGTCACCCTAGACTACACAAAATTAATCCAGTCTAAAAGAAACAAAGCCAGGCAGTGGTGGCACACACCTTTAATCCTAGCATTTGAGATCTCATGTCTTTGCTACCATTATTTGGGAAGCACACACATCTTTCATCCCAGCACTAGGGAGGTTGAGATAGGAAGTGGAATGGCTGGGTGGAGAAAGACATATAAGGCCTGAGGAGATAGGAACTAGAACCTTTTGGCTCAGGACTGAGAGGCTTTCAGTCAGAGGATTCATTGAGTTGGTGAAGTGAGAAGTGTCTGTGACTTGTTCCTTTGTCTCTCTGATCTTCCAGAATTTACCCCAATATCTGGCTGTGGGTTTTTATTATAAGTCCACTTAGGATTTGTGCAACACAATATACAGGAAGAGGCAATGACTTTCCAAATAGGACCCCAATAGCTCAAGATTCTAACAAGAGCTGACTAGTGAATCTTACAAAATTAAAACATTGCTGGACAGCAAAGGAAATAATGGACAGTCTGAATGTATACTCTATAAAATGATAATATGACAGAAATATTCAGAATATATAAAATGCAAAGAATTAAACACCAAAGAACAAATAATCCATTCAATAAATGTGTGAATCAACAATTGAACAGACAATTCTTAAAAGAAGATGTAAACTTGGCTAATAAGTACATGAAAAAAAGTATTCAATATCACTAGTCATCTGGGAAATGATAATCAAAAACACACTGAGATTTCATCTCACCCAGGTCAGAATTATCATTAAGAAAATGAACATCACGAGGAAGAGGGATTAGAAAGATTACGAGAGCTGAGCAGTGGTGGTGCATGTCTTTAATCCCAGCACTCAGAAGGCAGAGCCAGGTGGATCTCTGTGAGTTCTATCAGAGCCAGAGAACCAGGAAGTCTGCTGCTGCAAAAATATGTCTCCTAGATAGGACAGGAACATTTTGCCCACAAGACACAAACAACATGACTGCATAAACAAGGCCTGAACAATAACAATACCAATGGACATGCAAGGTCTCAGCTCCTAGATGAAGGGCTGTTGTGGGATATTATTTTAAAGTGTGCCACATTTTTTCCAACTGCTTTTGTTAACAATTCAAAGATGTGTTTGATTAAGTAAAACTAACCTGTGAGCAGGAGGCTGAGGCAGGAAGTAGCTGACAGGAAGTGGTAGTTACTACGTGTAGCAAGGGTTTTTTAAGTGAGGGCTGAGAGAAAGAACCAACTAACCTAGGCTCATAGGGGCTCACAAAGACTAAACTGATAACCAAGGAGTCTACATGGGACTGACCTAGGCCCTCTACATATATATTACAGTTATGTATCTTGGTCTTCTTGTGAGACTCCTAAAAGTAAAAGCAAGGAGCTGTCTCTGACTCTGTTGCTCGCTTTGGGGCCCATTACTCCTACTGAATAGCCCCATCCAGTCTTAGAAGTGTCTAGTCTCACTGCAACTTAATACACCATGGTTGGATGATATCCATTGGGAGGCCCACCTGTATCTGAAGAGAAACAGAGGAGGAGGAGGAGTGGATGGGTGGAGGGAACTGGAATGATAGGAGGGAACTGGGAGGGTAGGAGGGGGAAGACACTTTGGTTGGGATATAAAAACAAAAAAATTAATAAAACAAACAAACAAACAAGAACTACCAAGAGAGGGAGAATTAGTCTTCCCAGGGGATAAGGCCACCTTTTTTATAATCCAATACCAAGTGGTCAGCCCTGGAAACATATTATATATATATATTCAACACTAAATGGCTTCAGCAGGTTGCATTTATATATACGACAATATTAATTAAAGAAAAAGAACCGATGAATTCGAGAGGATTAGGGGGGGGACTTAGGAGAGACTGGAATGAGAAGGAGGGAGAAAATAATGTAACTATATTTTAATTTTTTTAATTGCAAAAAGGCAAACAACAAACACAAGCAAATGGTAGGAATATAAATTATTCTAGACATTATGTAACCATGTTGTGATTCTTCAAAAACCTAAAAAAATAAAACTATTACATAATATAGCTATACCACTCTTGGATATGTACATGGAGGAATCTAAGAGATGGTAGCTGGGAGCTACTTGCAAATCCATGTTTCACGCAGCATTATTCTGAATAACCAAGCTATGCAAGAAGCCTGGGTGCCCTTCAGCAGATGAGTGGATAAAGGAAATGTGAGAAACACATATACCCAGAGAAAGAAAGGGAGATTGCACACCAAAACTCGATTTTTATTCAGCTGTAAATAAAAAGAAAATTATGTCATCTGCAAGAAATAAGTTAGGCTAGAAATCATCATGTTAAAGGAAAAAATCAGAAAGAGAAATACCACATGCTTTCGCTGATGTGAGGAATCTAAATTTAAGTGTAATTATATATTTTGATAATGTGACATAAAATTGAAGAAAGACTATGAAGGAGGAAGGAGTCAAAAGGAATGGGGGAGGGAGAACAAGAGAGTAGTAAGGAGAGGAAGAAAGACAAAGTGATACATGTGGATTAGATGTGGAATCCAGTTAATGCAGCAGGAATATCTTTGAATAATTGAAATCATCAGATACATAGGTATAGATATGGATATAGCTACATATACATATATATTTGGCATAAAAACAGAAAGGAGTTCACTGGAGGGAGAAATGCCACCGGAAAGGGGGGCGTGATAGAGGAAGTGAGTAGGGAGCAAATTGGAACAAAACATAATGACTGTGTTTCTGAAACTGTCATGAGGAAATGCATGAATTCATGTAACTAACACGCACTAATAAAAATTGAAAAGGCACAGTGAGTTCAGAGAAAAACATAGTAAGGAGAAATTTTATTTAATGATCGTATATGAGGAAAACACAAAGAATCCATAGGCTATCAAGGACATATTGTAAAAAGTGAAAAGCAAGAAAGAACAAAGAGAAGAGATGAGGAAGCCAAATGTTGTTTACTTAAATAATAATATCATACAATAATGGAATTAATTTTGATCATTTTTCAAATGAAGTGGAGGTTCATGGCCTCAACAGTTTGCAGCAAAACATAAGTGGCTTTATCCCACAAAAGTGTCCACAAACATACTACCATAGGTTTGTCATTGTCCAAACACTTCAGGTGCCACTCAACAGACTGGTTCAGGTTAAAAGGAAGGATTAGCCTCAGCTGATTCGGAGCACGCACAGCGGGGAGAATAGGTGAGGGAGCTGCAAATGTGATATCTGATCGGTCCAATGAAGCCAATTATCACCTCCACCGAAAACACAAAGAACCCGAGGCTTCAGATGCGCTATCATCACATAATGTGGGTGATAACCACAATTAAAGATTTAGTTTCTGCAGACCCCAGTTAGCGTTTTGTAAACTTAATTTACCAAAACACAGCAGGATCCTTGTGGACGTCATTCATGTTGTCAGAAGTTTATTGGGAAAATAAATGGAGGGTGAGAATAGTTTTTAAAGTGAATTTGACAGGTATTGAAGAGAATAGTTATACCATTTAATTATTTCTTTTTTATTTAATTAAATATTTACATTATTAAATATTAATAGAATTAAATATTTAAAAATAAAGAATCATTTACTTTATAACTCAAAAGGACTTCAGAAGTCATGGGAACCAACTTTCCTGTTTCCCCATTGAGAAAATTGAGGTACACAAAGGTGAATTTAGTGTCTCCTGATGACATTTTGAGCTTGTAGATGTGAAGAAGTGGTAACATCAAGAAGAAACCAAAGTGGACAAAAAGAGTCTCATCAGACATCTCACACTTACTGAGGTTGGCTCTACCAAGCACTTTACACATGTTGGCTTATTTCAACTGAAGAGAAAGTCTATGAGTCATGTACTGTTTACCACAAAAGAAAACCAAGGCTCGGACTGTAAATGATCTTTGCTGCTGAACAGTCAGAGGCAGAGCATAGACTTATCTCACATATCTAAATTCAAACCAGCCCTGTCGTTCCACATACCCCACTGATGTGTAAAGGCTTAAGATCACTACTTTAAGCTCAAATCACATTTATGAATATCTATCTACTCATGAGAGTCCCATGCTGAACAAATAAAGATTATAAAACATATAATGTTCAAAGAGTAAATTTGAAATAAAAGGAACTCCTATGGGAATAGCCATAGAAACCAGGAACAAGAGACTTCAAATCTGAAAGGGTGCTTCACAGTCAATGTCTCTCCTTTTATAAGAAAGACTAAGAGGAACTGATGCAGGATGTATAAGTGTCATTGTGAAATATCAGCAAGGAAGTGTCTGTGAAAGTGTGATGAAGGAGACGGCCGGGGTGATCAAGTTGAGATTGTTCTTGTTGAGTCTGGGGTCTCACAATAATGGGGGACAGACCACCAAAGTCTATTAAACCAGAAGCAAACTTTATTCAAGAAAAATAAAAAAATTAAAGAAACACCACAGGGGTACAAAAGCTTATCAGCTAGCTGAGACCACAACCAATGTTGGGATTCTGAGGCTGTGGCAGCTGGAGGGGGGCTATAGCTTCTTTTTATAGTAAGGGGTAAGCATGAGACATAGACAAAGGAATTTTTACAATTTTGAAGTTAAACCTTTAGAGACAAATTGTTTTAGGTTTTTACAATTTTTCATTAACAAGGTTTTAGGGGGTTTTAGCTAAGCAATATTTGTATATCCCTGCAGCCCTTCTTGTCTCAGTTAATTGATGTTTGTTCAAATCTGCAACTTCTCCTGACATAGCTGGGTTCCCATAGCATGGGGTGAGGGGGATGCGAAACAAGGCAAGGCAGGTTGTCTTGGAGAACTCATTCAAAGTGAACTTTGGTTTGGTAGTGAGTGGTAGGGGGTTATCGAAGAATCGTTAACCCCAGGGCTGCAAAGGACAATCTTTAAAAAAAAGAAAACTGATCTTGCTCCGGACTTCCCTTTTGGAACACAGCTCCCATCTTGCTCCGGACTTCCCCTTTGGAACACTGGTCTGTCTGAACCAAGTGTGCGGATAAGGCCAAGAACGAATCACAAGGAGATGGGCAGACATCAAGGCAGAAACATGTACAACAAAATGAATAGCAATACAGCATCACCAGGCCCTAGCCCTCCTCCAACACCTAGACCTGAACATCAGAAATTGGAAGAAGCAGAAGAAAACAGCCTTATGAATGACATCATGAAGAAGCTAGAGGCTTGTGTAGAGGAAAAGACAAAAAAATGTGAAGAACGCTCTAAACAACTAGAGGAAAGGGCAAACAAATTAGAAGAAATCAATAAAGTCCTGGAAGAAAACAATAAAGTACTGAGAGAAAATCAAGAAAAATCAATGAAACAAATGAAGGAAACAGTCCAAGACCTGAAAAGGGAAATAGAAAAAATGAAGAAGACACAAACAGAGGGAATGCTGGAAATAGAAAATCTGAGAAAACGATTGGGAACTTCAGATGCAAGTATAATCAACAGAATGCAAGAGATGGAAGAGAGGATCTCTAGCGTTGAAGATACAGTAGAAGAAATACATTCATCAGTCAAAGAAAACACTAAAGCCAACAAAATCATGAACCAAAATGTCCAAGAAATTTGGGACACCATGAAAAGACCAAACCTAAGAATAATAGGGGTCGAAGAAGGAGAAGAATACCAACTCAAGGGCACAGAAAATATATTCAACAAGATCATAGAAGAAAACTTTCCCAACTTAAAGAAGGCAATGCCTATGAAGATACAAGAAGCTTATAGAACACCAAACAGACTAGACCCCCAAAAAAAGTCCCCTCGCCACATAATAGTTAAACAACTAAACATACAGAATAAAGAAAGAATATTAAGAGAAGCAAAGGAAAAAGGCCAAGTGACATATAAAGGCAAACCCATCAGAATAACACCCGATTTCTCAATGGAGACTTTGAAAGCCAGAAGAACCTGGACAGATGTAATGCAGACACTAAGAGACCATGGATGTCAGCCTAGACTAATATACCCAGAAAAACTTTCAATCACCATAGATGGAGTGAACAAGACATTCCATGACAAAGCCAGATTTAAACAATACTTATCCACAAACCCAGCCCTAAAGAAAGCACTAGAAGGAAAATTCCAACCTAAGGAAGTCAGATACACCCTCGAAAACACAGGCAACAGATAAAGCCACAGCAGTAAACCCCAACGTATAGAAGTACACACACATCACCACCAAAAAATAACAGGAATGAACAATCACTGGTCATTAATTTCCCTCAATATCAATGGACTTAATTCACCTATAAAAAGACATAGGCTTACAGAATGGATACGAAAGCAGGACCCATCTTTCTGCTGCATAAAAGAAACACATCTCAAATTCAAAGATAGACACTACCTAAAAATAAAAGGCTGGGAAAAGACTTTCCAATCAAACGGTCTTAAGAAACAAGCGGGTGTAGCCATCCTGATATCCAGCAAAATAGACTTCAAACTAAAATCAATCAAAAGAGATCAAGAAGGGCATTACATACTCATCACAGGAAAGATCCACCAAGATGAAGTCTCAATTCTGAATATTTATGCCCCAAACACAAGGGCACCCACATATGTAAAAGAAACATTACTAAAGCTTAAATCACATATAAAACCCCACACATTAATAGTGGGAGACCTCAACACCCCACTTTCACCACTGGACAGATCTCCCAAATTGAAACTTAACAGAGAAATAAAGGACTTAACTGATGTCATAACTCAAATGGACTTAATCGATATCTACAGAACATTCCATCCTAACAAAAAAGAATATACCTTCTTCTCAGCACCCCATGGAACCTTCTCTAAAATTGACCACATACTTGGCCACAAAACAAATCTAAACAGATACAAAACAATTGGAATAACCTCCTGTGTTCTATCAGACCACCATGGTCTAAAGTTGGATTTCAACAACAACAAAAACTACAGAAAACCTACAATCTCATGGAAACTGAATAATACCCAACTGAATCACCAATGGGTTAAGGAAGAAATAAAGAAAGAAATTAAAGACTTCCTAGAGATCAATGAAAATGAAGACACCACATATCCAAATTTATGGGACACTATGAAAGCAGTACTAAGAGGGAAATTCATAGCACTAAATGCCCACATAAATAAGTTGGAGAAATCTCACACTAGAGACTTAATAGCATACCTGAAAGCTTTAGAACAAGAAGAAGCACAGTCTCCCAGGAAAAATAGACGCCAGGAAATTATCAAAGTGAGAGCTGAAATCAATAAAATAGAAACAAAGAAAACAATACAAAAAATTAATGAAACAAAGAGTTGGTTCTTTGAGAAAATCAACAAGATAGACAAGCCCTTATCCAAACTAACCAAAAGACAGAGAGAGAGCATCCAAATCAACAAAATCAGAAATGAAAAGGGGGACATAACAACAGACATTGAGGAAATCCAGAGAATCATCAGGTCATACTTCAAAAACCTCTATTCCACAAAACTGGAAAACCTAAAAGAAATGAATAACTTTCTGGATAGGTACCACATACCTAAGTTAAGTCAAGACCAGATAAACTATTTAAATAGTCCGATAACCCCTAGCAAAATAGAAACAGTCATTAAAAGTCTCCCAACCAAAAAAAGCCCAGGACCAGATGGTTTCAGCGCAGAATTCTACCAGATCTTCAAAGAAGAGTTAATACCAATACTCTCTAAATTGTTCCACACAATAGAAACAGAAGGAACATTACCAAACTCCTTCTACGAGGCTACAATTACCCTAATTCCTAAACCAAACAAGGATACAACAAAGAAAGAGAACTACAGACCGATCTCCCTCATGAACATTGATGCAAAAATACTCAATAAAATACTGGCAAACAGACTCCAAGAACACATCAAAACAATTATCCACCATGATCAAGTAGGATTCATTCCAGGGATGCAAGGGTGGTTCAACATACGAAAGTCCGTCAATGTAATACACCATATAAACAAACTCAAAGAAAAAAACCATATGATCATCTCACTGGATGCAGAAAAGGCATTTGACAAAATCCAACACCCCTTCATGATAAAGGTCTTGGAGCGATCAGGAATACAGGGAACATACCTAAACATAATAAAGGCAATTTACAGCAAGCCAACAGCCAACATCAAATTAAATGGAGAGAAACTCAAAGCAATTCCACTAAAATCAGGAACGAGGCAAGGCTGTCCGCTCTCCCCATACTTATTCAATATAGTACTTGAAGTTCTAGCCAGAGCAATAAGACAACATAAGGAGATTAAGGGGATACAAATTGGAAAGGAAGAAGTCAAGCTTTCCCTATTTGCAGATGACATGATAGTATACTTGAGCGACTCCAAAGATTCCACCAAGGAACTGATACAGCTTATAAACACCTTCAGCAACATAGCAGGATACAAGATCAACTCAAAAAAATCAGTAGCCCTCCTATATACAATGGACAAAGAAGCGGAGAAGGAAATCAGAGATACATCACCCTTTACTATAGCCACAAATGACATAAAATACCTTGGGGTAACACTAACCAAGCAAGTGAAGGACCTATATGACAAGAACTTTAAGTCCCTGAAAAAAGAAATTGAAGAAGATGTCAGAAAATGGAAAGATCTCCCATGCTCATGGATAGGCAGGACTAACATAGTAAAAATGGCAATCTTACCAAAAGCAATCTACAGATTCAATGCAATCCCCATCAAAATACCAACACAATTCTTCACAGACCTGGAAAGAATAATACTCAACTTCATATGGAAAAACAAAAAACCCAGGATAGCCAAAGGAATCCTGTACAATAACACAACTTCTGGAGGCATCACGATCCCTGACTTCAAGCTCTACTACAGAGCTACAGTAATAAAAACAGCTTGGTACTGGCATAAAAACCGACATGTGGACCAATGGAATCGAATTGAAGACCCTGACATTAATCCGCACACCTATGAACATATAATTTTTGACAAAGAAGCCAAAAGTGCACAATGGAAAAAAGAAAGCATCTTCAACAAATGGTGCTGGCAAAACTGGATATCAACATTTAGAAGGCTGCAAATAGATCCATATCTATCACCGTGCACAAAACTTAAGTCCAAGTGGATCAAGGACCTCAACATAAATCCAGCTACTCTGAACCTGCTAGAAGAGAAAGTAGGAAGTAGTCTTGAATGCATTGGCATAGGAGACCACTTCCTAAATAGAACACCAGTAGCACAGACTCTGAGAGAAACAATCAATCAATGGGACCTCTTGAAACTGAGAAGCTTTTGTAGAGCAAAGGATACGGTCAACAAGGCAAAGCGACAGCCTACAGAATGGGAAAAGATCTTCACCAACCCCACATCTGACAGAGGACTGATATCCAGAATATATAAGGAACTCAAGAAATTAGACATCAAAATGCCCAACAGTCCAATTAAGAAATGGGCTATAGAACTAAACAGAGAATTCTCATCAGAGGAAACTCAAATGGCCGAAAGACATTTAAGGAATTGCTCAACATCCCTAATCATCAGGGAAATGCAAATCAAAACAACTCTGAGATACCACCTTACGCCTGTCAGAATGGCTAAGATCAAAAACACTGAAGACACCTTATGCTGGAGAGGATGTGGAGCTAGGGGAACTCTCCTCCACTGCTGGTGGGAATGCAAGCTTGTACAACCACTTTGGAAATCAATATGGCGCTTTCTTAGAAAATTGGTAATCCATCTCCCCCAAGATCCAGCTATACCACTCTTGGGCATATACCCAAGGAATGCTCAACCACACCATAAGAGCACATGTTCAGCTATGTTCATATCAGCATTGTTTGTAATAGCCAGAACTTGGAAACAACCTAGATGCCCTTCAACTGAAGAATGGATAAACAAAATGTGGTACATATACACAATGGAATACTACTCAGCAGAGAAAAACAATGACATCATGAGGTTTGCAGACAAATGGATGGATCTAGAAAAAATCATCCTGAGTGAGGTAACCCAGACTCAGAAAGACAAACATGGTATGTACTCACTCATAGCAGGATACTAGACATGAAACAAGGATGACTTGTCTGCTACTCACATCACCAGGGAGGCTACCTGGAAAACAGGACCCCAAGAAAGACACAGGGATCGCCCAATGACAGAGAAATGGAATGAGATCTACATGAACAGCCTGGACATGAGTGGGGGTAATGAAAGGCGAGGGTCGAGGGAAAGAGAGCTTGGGGGAGCGGGAGATCCCAGCTGGATCAACAACAGAGAGGGAGAACAAGGAATAGGAGACCATGGTAAATGAAGACCACATGAGAATAGGAAGAAGCAAAGTGCTAGAGAGGCTCACAGAAATCCACAAAGATACCCCCACAACAGACTGCCGGCAATGGTCGAGAGACAGCCCGAACTGACCTACTCTGGTGATGGGATGGCCAAACACCCTAATTGTTGTGCTAGAAACCTCATCCAACTACTGAGGGATCTGGATGCAGAGATCCATGACTAGGCCCTGGGTGGATCTCTGGAAGTCCAATTAGCGATAATAAGGAGGGTTTATATGAGCGAGAATTGTTGAGACCAAGGTTGGATAAAGCACAGGGACAAATAGCCAAATGAATGGAAACACATGAACTATGAACCAATGGCTGAGGGGTCCCCACTGGATCAGGCCCTCCGAATGGGTGAGACAGTTAATTGGCTTGATCTGTTTGGGAGGCATCCAGGCAGTGGGACCAGATCTTGTGCTCATTGCATGAATTGGCTGTTTGAAACCTGGGGCCTATGCAGGATTGTTTGGCTCGGCCTGGGAGGAGGGGACTAGACCTACCTGGACTGAGTCTACCAGGTTGACCTCAGTCTGTGGGGAAGGCTTTGCCCTGGAGGAGGTGGGAATGGGGGGTGGGCTGGGGGGAAGGTGAGGGGGACAGGAGGGGGGAGAACAAGGGAATCCGTGGCTGATATGTAGAACTGAATTGTATTGCAAAATAAATTAAAATAAATTAAAAAAAAACTAAATTAGCAAACTATAGCTTGAATGAAGCTACTTGTTTTGATAAGGTTTTATTGGGAAAGGGTTGAAGTTGGGGGAGAGACATGAGGCAGCATTTTGCAAATTAAAGATTGGAGTGTGTGTTTTATAGCAAAAAAAAAAAAAAAAAAAAAAGAAAACTAACATTTGGGTTGTTGACAGAGCTGCCCATCATAAAACATAGAGGGGGCCCAGTTTAATCCGAGTTGTTTGCTTGTTTGTTTGTTTGTTTGTTTGCTAGTCAAGGTGATGGGTGTCAGTTTCCATTCCTTAAGTTTATAATTTTACATTTCTACATTCCTGGACCCTTTGTTCTATGTATCACAACAGAGATACATTAGTCTTTTAAGAGGAAAGGGGCTCAGAGGAGGAGATGGATGGATGGGTGCATGGTTTCCTTTGCCAGAGAAGAAAGTACTGGAAAACAGCAGCTCGTGCCTGTAAAACTGGTTCCAGAGCCACAAGGGGGAAAAGTGCTATTTTCTAAACTCGCTCCAGGGTAAAACTACCTGTGAAAAGACTGCAGATGCTGCCTCTCCTGGCTCTGCAGCTCAGGATTCCAGGAGAGCAAAGGTACAGAGGCTGACAGAAGGCCAAGAGGGCAACAGAATTCTTCTGCAGGCAACCAAGGAGTGCTGAGTGGCTGAGAGTATGAGAAACGGTCTTCCCCATGGAAGAGTTCCCAGACTGACTGTTCAATGCAAAGAGGTCAGCTCTGCGGAGGCCCACAAAGGTTCCTAGTGAGATCTAAACTTGTTTTACCCAGCAGGGCTGCATTAGAGGATTGATTGCTTGACCGCGTGCATGGTTACTAGGTGACTGGAAGGGTTTGCACTTGGCTGTGCTGGGGAAAGTCTTTTGCTCCACCCCTTGGCATTCCTATAAGAGGCCCTTTAGATGAGACAGAATGGGCTGGTGGATAAGGATTCAGGCCCTCCCGAGGCTATCTTGTGTTTCTGTCTGTTTCTCTCCCCCTCTATCCTTCTACCTCTATATTTCTACCTCAATCTCTTCTCCCTCTCTCCTCAAGAGTTCCTTGTCATAAAAATGTAGGAGCTGGTCTACCACAGTGTATGTATACCAGTAGCAATATATGGACAGTACACTCTTATGAAATAACTGAGTTTCATCATAACTTATAGATACACATGCCCCTTTGTTAATGTTTCTACTTGGATTTCATGGAACATATTTCTTCTACCTTTTTGCAATAGACACCTGCCCTTTGGAAGTTCATCAGCCTCTCAGTATTCTTTGGTCGCCTGCAGAAGAATAGTTTTTGCTAATATGACATGAGCTTTGCAGTTGTTGAAATACTGGTTATTATAAATACCAAGTGTTTCCTGAACTAGCTCATTGTAAAAGCTTTTATATGAAAAGTCTTTTCTAAAATGACTCTTTTGTGCTGGCAGAAAGAGCACCTGAGAACCATTTGTCTGTTCTATGCCATGCGTCGAGTATCCTTACATTTAAAGGGCTGGTACAGAGCTTGTCTTACAAGACAAAATATTGAAATAGAGTGCATCCTTGACCTAAAAAGATATCCCGTCAAGACATGCTGAGGTGTTCTCTCTTTCTCTCTCTCAATCTCTAATAGTTTAAAATTAGGAAAAATACACACTGATTGGGAAGTTAATGATAATTTCAAAATAAATATTTCACACATGTTCAATAGTGAGTTAAGGACACGATCACTGGGCACCATATGCACATAGGGTATCATAACCCCTCCATATTATGTAACAAGCTGAAATCATGTCCTATTCAGATCAGAATAAGAGTACAATTTTTGAATTCTAACTTTATCTTTTTCTGAATGCTTCTATACAGGAATTAGGAAAAGTAAAATTCTCTGTAAAGAGCTCCTTGTATTGAACTCACAAAATCGCATAAAAACTTCTCATGGTGTTTTTTTATTAAATAAAAAAAAAAATAACTCAGGTTAGCCAGCACATCCTCATTTTGAAATGAACATTCTGGTGCCTGTGGAGTTTGATGAATGACACCTCAGTGCTCATAATGAATCTGCGTCCAACGACTGAGCAGTTCTGCCCACTTTCAGCCCATATAATCAGCAGCGGTACAATATTCAAGGGGGGAGCATAAAACATGTTTGGATATGGTAATTAATTTGATTACACCACCACCAAATTAAACCTATTTTCATTCTGATATTATAAAAAAGCAGCAGGGGGTTTGACTAGATAACTTGCTTTTACTTTATTAAGTTCCTTATGTGGATGTCAGCTGGATGGAGTACTCCCTGGGAGTGAATTAAGAACATTTGGGCCTTGTCTCTACATTCAAAACAGTGTGACTTCAAGTCAAGCTTTTAGAGTTTACTTTATTCAGTCTGCCAGAGGGGAGATTAAGGAGTGCTCCCAAGTTTCTAGCCTGTTTATTGTCTTCTTTATGTGGGAGAGTTGTCCTCAGGCCTCCAAATAGCATGCTGTGACATTGAGCAGAGGAGACACTGATCTGTCCCATCAGGGCCATCTTAGTTGAACAGGAAAAATGTTTTACAGACATGGTGACTGTCCACATCCCTGACCACTTTAGAAGGAACTAAATCCTTTACAGTCCTGCCTCCTGCAGATCAACACAGATTTATGGTTACTTGGCTCCACCTCAACAATGCTAATAAGTTAAATGCTCACTTAGGGGCCTAACAGAGTTAGTATACTTCCCAAAGCTTCAGACTAAAAGGATTTACATTCTGGTTATAGAAGGAAAGTCACTTCTGAAACTTCAGAGCTTATTCATAATGGAATGCTAGCACAAGAAGAGAGGAAAAGCAGCAAGTGAAACTGAATGAACTCAGTAGGCCTCGAAGGAAACAAACAAGCCTCCAGACTGGGCCCAGCCTACCGATAGCTCCCTGTGCAACTTTGCTCCGCCCTGGCTTCCTGGCTTCTCAGCTTCCTGGTTTTGTTTAGGGTTCTAACTTGGTTTTGTAGCAGGCTTATTGCACATCATTTCACAAGAGTTGGCTGACTTTTCCTGACTTCAGACCTTTTTGCAAAGTCACCACACATGTATCCCACTGCTTGAGAGGTCAATCAAATTGAGGATTTGATAGTCTCAAAAATGCCCTGCTTCCTGAGGCAGTGTCTCAAGAGAACTTACAGAAGCTGAAACAAAAGCAGAGGTGGGGCTACCCTTCTACCTAAGCCAAGGAGATAGAGAATAGTACTGAATAGTCAGTCATAAGACTCACAGCTGTTAGCTGGGCAGTGGTGGCACACACCTTTAATTCCAGCACTTGGGAGGCAGAGGCAGGTGGATCTCTGTGAGTTCAAGGCCAGCCTAAGCTACAGAGTGAGTTCCAGGAAAGACGCAGAGAAACCCTGTCTCCAAAAACAAAAGCAAAAAAAAAAAAAAAAGACTCACAGCCGTGAGTAAAGGAAGCACTGGGCATTGCCACTGAACTCAAGCGGTTTTCATCACAAACCTCAAGTGCAGTAGTCAGTATGTCCCAAGAAATGTGGATCTGACAGAAAACAAGACTTTCATTATGATCTCCCTAGTTACACTGCCAGGATCTCTCTCAAATTCAATCTCTGGATCCTCCACCACCACCCCTTGTTTATCTAAATGCTCGTGCACCTACATCATGTGTGTTCATTCTCTTTCCCCTCTTTCTGCATTTCTTCTCTCTCTACAGCTCCACCTCACTCCTCATCTCCGGATGATCTAGTCCCATGACTTAAGTACATTATTTTTCACTGACACTCAGACGCAATTTGCGATTTACGTCTGCAGGTATTACTTCACTTCTGAATCACAGATTTTTATTTAAGACACATTTTTTTAACTTTTTACACATTCAACAGTATTGTACTTGTGTGCAACATATTATAATCATATTCTCCTCCCTAATTACCTTCTCTTATACAAAACACATTATAATCATATTCTCCCCCTTATTACCTTCTCTTATTCTCACCTCATGCCTGTTGACACTGTTATTCTTCACAATGAGTACTTGTCTAACTTCCATGTCTCGTGTGTATGTGTGTGTGAGAGAGAGAGACAGACAGACAGACAGACAGACATCATGCATATTGTGATATCCACTGTATTAGAGGTAAGTTTTATATATTCATTTTCATAACGAATATATTTGTGTTTGTGTTTAACATACCCATGTTCGTGTTCATGTGGGGAAAACTGCAAATTTTAATTGATTCAGGTTTTCAAAGCTTATTGTACATGACTGAAAATGGAATAAATTACTACAACAATGTTGCTATTGAGACCTCAAACAATGCTCACACCCCGATGGGATAGTTCTGATCTATCACAGTTTGCGCTGCAGGAACACCGACTGTCTCCAACAGTCAGTCTCTGTCCACCCTCTAGAGATGCAGGATGAAGAAGGCTTAGGAGGCTGCCCTGCTTCCCTGTACACCTCACACCACAGGACTATTACTATTTTTATTGTAATTTCACTAAAGTAATTCTCATTCATCATGTAAAATTTGGAAAACACAAGAAAATATACAGAAAAAAATCTATATACCAATCATCCTGCTATAGATATTGTTTTGATTTTTTTTCTCTTAGGCTTCTTTATTACACTGTCTCATCCCTACAGCCCCGGCCCATTTCTTTTTCAATCCTTACCATTGGATCAGGAAGCTCCTTTCTAGCAGTCTTCTCTCAGTGGATGAAGTCATGCCTTCATCCTCAGGAGTCTATGATTAAAGGGCCCAGCACATGTTCTTGAGTGCCTTTCTGTGGAACCTTGCCTTGATGTAGCAGAGTATATCAATAGTCAATGGCTACCTTGACCTCCAGTCAATTAAAAAAGCAAGAGGATCACATTTGAAGCATGTGTCTTACATTGTTATTTTTTTATGTTTATGTATTTTGGGTAGAGCACAGGTGTGTAACAGTACATAAGTACATGTCAGAGGCCTTATTCTCCCTCCATTTTGTGGATTCCAGGATTGAACACAGATCAGGCCGTCGGCTTGGTGGCAAGCACTCTTACCCCCTGAGCCGTCTCACTGGCCGCATTCTGTTTTAACCTCGAAAGCAATCAAAGGGAAGGGGCTGCTACTGGTGGTCCTCTTAGAAAACCAGCCAGATCCTAGCTGCAAAGGACATTTCTTGGCTGACTTTAATTCTGCCATCAAGTCTGTGGTGCCATTCATAAATATTAAAAATAGAAAATTCAAGGAAGAGCATGAAAACTTCAAATAAAATCAAAGGCCTTGCGAGAATGTAGCTTTACCACAGAGCTACTGAACAGCCTGGAGTCATAAAGAGAAGCACCGGGGAACTGATTAACTAAGGCTGTAGTGACAGGAGGTTAGAAATTACGTTTTCCCTTCAAAGGCAGAGCATCTGATGGCCCTGCATGATGCAGTGCAATGCCATGCACCTCATGGACACCAATATAAATCCAAGCAGGCCCGTTGTCATAGCAGAAGTCATTGGTGCCCAATAGCATTTTATTAGTGCATGTGAAGTGTCTCTGAGTTCTGAACTTAATTCTCGGGGGAAATGATTACATCATCATGGATACTACTCAATTTGCATTCGCTTGGCATCTCTAAGGATAAGCTAAGTCCCCACCAAACAATAAACCTATTGGCAGGTGATGAGTGACAGAATGGTTTTACAGTGGTAACCACAAAAACACCTTGTATCTATGCAGTACCCCACATCTCACAGACACCTTCAGGTTTGTTATTTGTTCCTATGACAGCCCTGTGAAATGAACTCATTTACAAAATATGATTGCCTTTGGTTTAGAAAGGGGGGAAAGTGAAGTTCAGCTGTACTTAGCGACTTGTGTTTTGTACTTGTCTCCTGAGATCAAATCTTACCCTTAAATAGAACTTCAGCCTCTAACTCGGGCCTTCAGATTTCAAGGGAATGGTTGCATTCCTGGCAGCATGCTGTCCCTTTTTAAGGGTCTTTGTACAATTCATTTTGTATTTTTTGTATTTTATTTTACAATACAATTCAGTTCTACATATCAGCCACGGATTCCTTTGTTCTCCCCCCCTCCCGCCCCCCCTCCCCTTTACCCAGCCTACCCCCTATTCCCACCTCATCCAGGGCAAAGCCTCCCCCAAGGACTGAGATCAACCTGGTAGACTCAGTCCAGGCAGGTCCAGTCCCCTCCTCCCAGGCCGAGCCAAGCGATCCTGCATAAGCCACAGGTTTCAAACAGCCAACTCATGCAATGAGCACAGGACCCGGTCCCACGGCCTGGATGCCTCCCAAACAGATCAAGCCAATCGACTATCTCACCCATTCAGAGGGCCTGATCCCGTTGGGGGCCCCTCAGCCATTGGTTCATAGTTCACGTGTTTCCATTTGTTTGGCTATTTGTCCCTGTGCTTTATCCAACCTTGATCTCAACAATTCTTGCTCATATAAACCCTCCTCTTTCTTGCTAATTGGACTCCCGGAGCTCCACCCGGGGCCTAGTCATGGATCTCTGCATCCAGTTCCCTCAGTCATTGGATGAGGTTTCTAGCACAACAATTAGGGGGTTTGGCCATCCTATCACCAGAGTAGGTCAGTTCGGGCTGTCTCTCAACCATTGCCAGCAGTCTATTGTGGGGGTATCTTTGTGGATTTCTGTGGGCCTCTCTAGCACTTCCTATTCTCATGTGGTCATTTACCATGGTCTCCTATTCCTTGTTCTCCCTCTCTGTTTTTTAAGTAATTTAATCAAACGGCACAATTTGGAAACTAAATGATTTTCCAAAGCATTTTTTTTCCCTGAAATAAAAACATTATGTTCTTTCCACATCAGAGAAATTATGTAATACTTTTGGCTATTCACAAGAAAAACTTTCTTTCCAACAGGTACTCACAATAAACTGATAATTTCATAATAAGAACATTTGCCTACTGCTTATTAAGTGTTACATTTAGTTTTTCAGGTTGATAACACTTTGACAAAGTTGTCATTATAACTTACCTTTTCTGTTAGAAACTCAGGCACGAAAGGTTAAATAACTTGGTCAAAGCCCAAGAAGATGGCAGAGCGGGGCTGTAGCTCTGTCTTGATTCAGGCTGTCAGTCTTGATTCAGACCCTACACTCTGAACTGTTACCCTTTCAACAAGCTCGTACAACCGAAATGATGAGGCTGGTCCAAGGAAAACTGTACCCCGAAAACCCATGCCACATTTTTAGGGTTCACTCATCAAGAGAAAACAATGCTATTTTCCCAGTATATATTTTACAAACACAATTGGTGTTATATAGTAACACACTGAGTTGCTGAATGAAAAATACTGTGACCTCTACGTCCTTAGCAGTATGAGAGTTACAGGACACATTTGCAGGCCTTGGAGAGTAACTGGAGGAATCACTGTAAACTCCTAACTACAACAAATACCAAACAAATCCAAGTCAGCTTGAAGTTGTGATGGTGAAGGCTTTCCATCCTTGGGGGAAACTGGGTGATCTGATGGCTTCTTGTGACCTGTCTTTCCATTCAGGAATTCTAGCAGAAGGATGGATTATCTGAAAATCTGCATTTATAACCAATTTCCAGCTGACACTAATGATGTTGCCCAGGGAACAGCCTTTGAGAACCATGTTAGTTGAGTTTCCACCAAATTCTGAAGAAGCATAGAAGGAATTTAAATAGGCTCTATTCTTAAAGAATAAAGTAAAAATGACGAAGCCCACACACTTTGTCCACAGTCCAATGTACACTGATGCTTCATCTGTTTCAACCAAAGCCTTGACATTTCAGATAGAAAAAAAAATGTTACCGTATTCTAAGCTTCTTTAATTCTGTCCCAAATGCTTCATTTTTTCCTAATTACACTTATATCCTAATAGTGACCAAGAATTAAAAGAAGTTGTTATTAAGGTCTCCTTTTACATTAATTTTATCAACTGTAATGGTTGAGACAGTCACAAAGTCCCAAGCAAGTATTATTCAACATGATCATAAAAGAAAAAAGAAAAGAAAAATTCTAAGAGACTTTTAATTATGACCAAGAGCTGGAGAATAAGCAGAGTGATGCATTCACTCATAAAAAACCATTTTGCTCCCGGTTCCTCTATCATTTTACCATACACTCCTAGAGGACTGTTTAAATTCTCACTACTCAAACTTTTGTATTTGAAATGTGAAGATGATGTTCGCCATGAGGCTTAACTAGTTCTTATAAATGAGTTGAGACCCCAGGAAAGGAGAACAAAGTACTATTACTTTGGATTGCATTTTGGAACTCAAACTATAAAACAAGAGGGAGTTCCCTCTCAGCAACAAGCCAGTGGAACAGGCATTTGCAAAGTACTTGGAACCTCATCATCAGAACAAATGTAGAATGTGCTCAAATATTGCCAAGGACTTGACAATTATTTCTTGTGCTGGTTTTATTCCTTTTCTCTTGCAGATGAAACAATCCAGAAGCATATGATTCAAAGGCTAACTTCCAGTCTAAGGGCGAGAAAACTTTTTCAATACAGGGTCACATAGTAAATATTATTGGATCATGATAATAAGGCATGTTCAAAATGGACCTGAGTACCACGTTATAATCTTTAAATTTTCCCGATTATTATTAGTAATTCTCCTTCCCAGGTCATCTTACTTTATTATATCTCAGATTTGGTCAGCAAGGACCTTTTATCAGTGTTTGTCTGAGTCTCTGCATCTGCTCCCATCAGTTGCTAGATGATGCCTATCTAATGACAGTTGGGCCAGGCACCAAATATTAATATGGCAGAATATCATTAGGAATCATTTTATTGACTTTTTTCCTTTTTTGCCACTTGTGTTTGGTTCTATCCTGGGTCTCTGGGCTGTCCCGCCGTCCAGGCAGTATCAGACATGAGTTTCCTCTCTTGGGGTAGGTCTCAAGTTGGACAAGTCATTAGTTGGCCACTCCCACAAGTTCTGAGCCACCATTGCCCCAGTACATTTTGTAGGCAGGACAGATTGTAGGTTTAAGGTGTTGTGGCTGGGTTGATATCCTAGTCCCACTGCTGAGAGCCTTTCCTAGTTATAAATGACGGCCAATTCGGGCTCTGGATCCCCCATTACTAGGAGACTTTGCTAGGGTAACTCTTATAGACCCCAAGGTGTTTCCAATGCACTAGGTTTCTACACTGCCTTCAAATGTCCCCCAATTCCAGTCATCTCTCCCAGTACTCTCTCCTTTCCACCCCTACCTGATCCCTCCTGTTCCCACCCTTACCTGTCCCCAATCCAGTTGCAAAATCTCTTCTATTTCTTCTTCCCAGGAAAATCCATGTATGCCCAACTTAAGCCCTCCTTGTTAATTAGCCTCTCTGGGTCTGTGGATTGTAGCATGGTTATCCTTTACTTAACAGCTAATGTCCACTTATAAGTTAGTACACACCATGTTTGTCTTTCTGGGTCTGGGTTACTCACTCAGGATGATCTTTTCTAGTTCTATTTGCCCTGCAAATTTCAAGTGTCATTGTTTTTAACATCTGAGTAGTAAAGTACTCCATTGTGTAAATGTACCACATTTTCTTTATCCGTCCTTCAGTTGAAGCACATCTAGGTTGTTTCCAGTTTCTGGCTATAATGAATAAAGCTGCAATGAACATGATTGAGCAAGTGTTCTTGTGGTAGGATGGAGAATCCTTTGGCTATATACCTAAGAGTGATATCGCTGAGTGTAGCTGGAGTTTCCTCTCCGGGTCCCGTCAAGCCCCAGCAGTCCAACAACCCACTTATAAAATAAACACACAGACTCTTATATTATTTAAACTGTTTGGCCTAATGGCTCAGGCTTCTTGTTAACTGTTCTTATATCTTAAATTAACCCATTTATATTAATCTATACTTTGCCACGTGGCTCGTGGCTTACCAGTACCTTACATCTTTCTTGTCCTGGTGGCGGCTGGCTGGCAGTGTCTCTCTCTGCCTTCCTGTTCTCTCAGCTGAGTCTTGAGGAAGATTTCCCATTTTCCGAGGAACTGCTATATTAATTTTCATATAAGCTGTTCAAGTTAGTACTCCCAGCAGCAATGAAGGAGTGTTCCCCTAGCTCCACATCCTTACCAGCATGAGCTGTCACTTGTGTTTTTGATCTTAGCCATTAGGGCAGGTGGGGAAGCCCACAGAAGAGGGAAAGGAAGTATTGTAGTAGCCAGAGGGGTTGAGGACATCACAAGAACACAGCCCACAGAATCAACTAAGTGTGGCTCGTAGGGACTCACAAAGACTGGAGCAACAAACACAGACCCTGCATGAATCTGAGTTAGGTCCTCTGCATATACTTTATGGTTGTGTAGCTTGCTGTTCTTGTGAGACTCCCAACAGTGGGAGTGAGGCTGTCTCTGACTCTTTTGCCTGCTCTTGGGACCCTTTTCCCCCCACTGGGTTACCTCATCCAGCCTTGATATGAGGGTTTGTGCCTAGTCCTATTGTAACTTGTTAGGACATGTTTGGTGGATATCCCTGGAAGGCCTGCTCTCTCTCTCTCTCTCTCTCTCTCTCTCTCTCTCTTTCTTAAGGGAAACAGAGGAGGACTGGTTCTAGAGGAGAAGGAAGGTCAGGGAAGGAAGGGAAGGAGTGGAGGGAGGGGAAACTGCAGTCGGGATGTAATGTATAAAGAAGAATTAAAGAAAAAAAGTTTTACTAGGTAAAATTTTCTATATTTTCCTCGCTTTTATAGATTAAAAATGGGTCATTCTTTTAAATAAATCCATGGTCTTGCAGATCTATTTAGCTTCACAAATATAAATTATTAATCAGGCTAGTTGGTTTTATCACCCCAAACACACACCACCCTGTCTTTTTTCGAACTCTCTGTTTTATTTGCCTGATGCTTCATTGTCTGTGTTTTCCTGTGAGCTTTTAGGGGTACTAATGCTACTCTTTCAGTCGCACAAATTGAAAACCTATTTTTAAAAGAGCTGTGCCCCATCATTCTGATTACCCCTAGTCCTAATTCCTCCTCACTTGTTTACAAAGGAACCAGGCTGTGTATCAGAACCATCTCTCTCCTGAGTGCAGTTGGAGAAGTCTTATTACACTTCTCATTTCACTTCCTCTTGCAGCGTTGGTACTTCCTGTTTACTTTTCTATTTCCGTCTCATTTAAGATCCCCCCAACCCCCAAGTGCTTAATGTAAAGAGTTCTAATCAGGACTCTTTAAGGCAGAATAAAGTAAAAATAGAGAATTTCATGAATTGAGTTAAAAGACTTTAGTAAACGGTAGTCATTTAAGGTTTTGTTTCCCTCTAGTTATAATTAAATATTTAAAGATTAAATGTCCCTTCCTCTTTAACTGAGATGACTTCCCCACAAATTTCCTCATGAATCCTCATCAGACATTTTTAGCTGCTCTGATGTAATGAAGGAGTAATTATACCTAGGATCATATTAGAGCAGTAGAGAAGGTGACTAAATGTAACAGGTGCCTGTTGTTTCCGATTCCTTGTTTTCCTTGTCCCCCTTGCAGGGTGTATTCAAAAACTCAGCCGGTAGGCGCTGACATATGGAGTCTCATGGCCATGCCTTTCTCAGACGCCTGCCACAACTACCAGGCATCTATCCCAGGACTGTCTCCCCAGCGCTGGGATTGGGCGTTAGAGGGCTAACAGAAAGAACTCCAGGAAGAGACTCAGGGCAGGTGTCCAGTGAAGCCAGAACTGTGTCCCCAGCCCTGGGATTCGGCGTTAGAGGGCTAACAGAAAGAACTCCAGGAAGAGACTCAGGGCAGGTGTTCAGTGAAGCCACAACTGAAGCCACCAGCTGCATTGTGTTGCTCAACATCCTACACACACTTCCCATTTTATCATTTTCTCCAAGTTCCAGGCAAGAAAAAGATTTTTCTCTCCTGGTGATGTTGTTTGAACTTTTTCTTTTAGTTTAAAAAGACTTATGAAACTCATTTTCTTCTTTTTCCCAGAAAGCTCAAAGCTAATTTTTGTGGCGTATATTGTTTTTAAGCTTATTTACCATAGTCCCAGTTGTCTGAGATGAAATGGATGCCGCTACTGTCTCCTCCATTTTCTGCCTAGGTTTTCTTGAAGATTGCTGAGGACTGTTTGCTGGAAATCAGTTTTGGCTAATTTAGCAAAATATCAAATCACTAGAAATGAATAGTGGCTCAGAGAACACCGCTTGATCTTGAGGGGCAGAACCCAGAGAGGGAACTACGATAATAATCCAGGAACAAAGACCGTCCAGTCAGGGTGAGTGCAGCAGCTCGGGTCTCATACTTGACCTGTGGCCACAGGCACCTAATCTAATCTCACCAGTACTGCTAAAATAAATGGAAACAAAGCCCAGGGAATAAAAGGGAAATGCTATTGGGAAGAGTAACTAGCGCCTAGGCAGACTCAACAGTGTTTGCTACCCATTCCTCTTTGTTTTATACTTGTGTATTATTGCAGGTCACACTACCCCATACTTTTATAAATGAAAAGTAAATAATAAATGATTGCAGACAGAATTTCATATAAATTAGTCTTTATTGAATGTCTATATGTTCACTTAACTATGCTACAATTCTATGTAACATGCTATGCCCCCAAGGAGCTTGCTATCTCTATTTAGAAAGAATGTAAGCACACAAAAATTAACTAATGATTAATCCTAATGACAACAAAATACTAAATTTATGGTCTAAGAGGCACTTAGCATGACATTTGATAGCATAGCTTCTGGAGAGACAACTTTAAAATCCTGGTATTGTTACTTAAAGATGGAAGACTTGATCAAGCTATTTAGTTTTTCAGTTTATAAAGTGAGTATAATAATAATTCCCATTTAATAAGGTGTAGCACTTGCTCGGGTCTCCTTTAGGCACCCATGTTGTTGAGACTTCATGGCTATAGCTTCCCTGAGATTTCTAGGAGACACAATCCCACAACCAACTTACAGGAATACAAAATGGAACAATTTGGTTTCTGAAAATAATTCAGTGTGTATGCACCATATGACTTAGCTATTTTAGCCCTTGTATTTACCTAACATCAATGAAAAAAAACCTTCTGTATGAAGAATGCAAGTCTAAACTCAAAATATAGCAAATGTCATTGATGAGCAAATGGTTAAACAAATTGTAGTGTATTCATAAAGCAGAATGATATTCTACAGTATAAAAGGAATGACTATTGGAGATGTTGAAACAACTAAATTGAGTGAAAGAATCCAGTAAAAAGGGAACATACATTCTACTCCATTTAATTAAAATTGAATGAAATGTGCCGAGTGTGGTGGCTCAGGACTTTAATCCCAGTACTTTGGAGGCTGACGCTAGAGGCTTGCCCCAAGTTGGAGGCCAGCCTAGTGGGCATTAATAAATTGCAGGCCAGTCTGGGGCTACAGTGTAGACTGGATCCCACAACAACTCCCTTATAAACTAACGATAAGGACAAAACGCTATGACATGTATACCAGTCTGTGGTGAGAGATGTCTGTCAGGTGTTGGGGCAGCATGGTGTGGAATGGATGAGAAGTATTGGAAGAAGAGAATAAGAGCTGTTGGTGATGTATGGTTATGTTCATTATCTAAAGCCATTCAAGATTTTCAGGTTTACACAATTGTCAACTCACATAAGGTCGCATACTTCAGATATTTAGTGTTTCATGTCAATTATACTTTATAAGCTACCGAAATATCTTTTGTGGTGCTCTGAATTGATCTGAGTTGCACTTCAAGAGGGTGACCAGTGTAGATGTAGTGGTTTCATTAAATAAGAAACACAGAGCCAAATGCGAAGTTAAAAGCCCAAGAGGTCAGAGCAGCAGCCAAGAGCTGAGACTTAAAACCACCTTCTTACCCTTTGCTGCCACTGCTGCCCTTCCTCTGAGAAAGAGACCTACTTCCTGTGTAACTGTCTTTTATTGACTTTCTGTTTTGCCTTCTCATTGGTTGTAAACCTAACTACATGACCTCCTCGTCACTGCCTGTCTATACAGACCTCCAGGTCTCTATGGTTGGTATTGAGATTAAAGGCATGTGTCTCCATGCTGGTGGTGTCCTTGAACACACAGAGATCTGCCTGTCATGTGATCGGGATTAAGGGCATGTGCTACCACTGCCAGACTTCTGCTATGGCTTGCTATCAGCTCTGACCCCCAGGTAACTTTATTTATTAACATACAAATAAAATCACATTTCAGCACAAATAAAATATCACCATAGACCAGGACACCGGCTTTTATGTTGGAGGGTTTTATGTTGGAGGGAAATCCTAAGGCTGGAATC
The DNA here is from genome assembly GCF_007827085.1 of Peromyscus californicus insignis. Classification (NCBI taxonomy): domain Eukaryota; kingdom Metazoa; phylum Chordata; class Mammalia; order Rodentia; family Cricetidae; genus Peromyscus; species Peromyscus californicus. The sequence goes on along the minus strand of NW_026294584.1, from coordinate 14,068,739 downwards.
CTAAGAAAGAAGCAGTGTACAGTGGTCCTGTGAGAGCTAGCAAGATATGCTATTAGAATAATTTTCATCAGAATGAAAAAATGATGAACTTATTTAGTACTCTTGCCTCAGTTTTCTCCTCTCCACAAAAGCACAAAACTTTTTGAACCACTAAAATCTCTCTGTAGTTTTATGAAATTTAACCATTTTTCAGTCACGGCTTATATAGAAGAGGCATTACAATAGTTCTTGGAGTTAGGAATATCACCTTATTAGTTACATTCATTACCACATATTCTACCAAGTCTGTTCTCTGGTCACCCATTCCTTCTGCAAACCTGTGGTAGCCACCAAGGTCCAGGATTTGAATGCACAAGTGCTCACAGTCACAGGATAAGGGTAAAAGAACCAAACAAATTACTGGCCTGGTATTGATGGCCAAAATTTCCATATTGGGGATTCAGTTTGTATCCTATGCAATTATGACTGCCAATCATTAGGGTATTATGTGTTTACCAATCACTGTACTGACAAGTATGGTCCAAAACTCCACCATCAATTTAAGTCAAAGCTTTGTGTTCTTTGTCAGATTTTGTTTCTCCATACATAGTCAGGTTGGCCTCAGGACAAAGAAAATTACATACAAATGCAACCCTGAGTTTTATTTTCCCCAATAGGTTCTAAATAATTTGGCTGTAACTCTTTGGGGATGACGTTCATGAAAAACTCTATAATCTTTGTTATTGTATTTCTCAGTTGCAGGTACTTCCAGAGCTGTGATTTATCTAAATTGTATTTTAGTCAACAGGTTATAAAGAGGATAATGTGCAAAGTCTATTGAGACATTGTTAGTAAATTTTAAAAATTGCTTTCTGCATCCAGTTAGGTCAGGTAATTTTTTCACTCGTGCATGTAGGTCAGGCTTATGCATCATAGAAGACTTCAAGGGAATAAAAGTTAAGCATCTACAAATTCTCCAAGAGCTTGTCTGTTAAGATAAAGTTATCGCTTGCAGGACTCAGGGACAGCCCTTAGATGAGGTAACAGCCTAAAACTATGGAACTGCTATAGAAACAACACAGAGATGTTTCTGGAGTTCTTCTTCTGGCTGGCTTTTAACTCCTCTTTCAGGTCCAGGGCTGAAGTTTTGATCTCAGTGCCAAAGGCACACAGTCACACACCAGGAGCTATTCCTAAAAAACACATGCTTTGGAAAATTATATGACCCTTACACTGCCACTCCATTCTGTGGATGGCAAAGAGTCAATGATACAAAATATTAAGGGGGGCCTGGAGTTCTCATCTAGTGCACAGGAAATCTACTACATTTTCATTGCTGGAGAACTATAGAATTTTCAAATGTAAGCTTAAAATTCAGCTCTGTGTTGAACGTATGGATGAAACATTTCAACTTCTTAGTTTTATAACTTTGAACTAGAGGTCTCACAGTTATCTAACTGGAGACCAAGAAGAAATGGCAAGGGCTGATGGACCAGAGGTAGCTAACATAAAGCTCCACCATTAAAGACAGCAGGCACTCGAGGCAGTGTGAGGCCTCAAATGTTTAACCACAGTGAGGAGACAAAGCTGGAAAACAAGGGAATTCAAAGAACAGAGCTGTCCCTGAGCCTTCGGTGCAGGGGCTGTGCTGTAGATGTATCATTTGGGACTGAGCCCCACACCTCCGCTACAGGCAACTGAGGAACACTGAGTGGAAGAAATTGTGAAATATTCTACCCCAGAAAAGCTCACCAAATGGCCAGCCCTGAAAAACGTACATACAAGTAACATACAGACTGAATGGACTCTATTTAAGAATACATTGTGTGTGTGTGTGTATGTATGTTATGTGTGTAACATATTTAATATATATGTATGTATATACATTGTATATATATTAAAGATAATAGAGCCATAAATTTGAAAGAAAGAAAGGGGGCATATAGAAGAGTTTGGAGGGGGGATAGGGAAGATGGAAATGATGTAATTATAATCTCAAAAACATTTTTTAATTAAAAAAGAAATGAAAAAAACCCAACAAGTAATTTACTGTTTTCTGATTTACTCACTTGATCTTAGCTGTTAGATTAAATACTGAATAAGAAACACTCCCCTGCCCCCCAAAAAGTGAACTGTCACAGATTAGAGGAGACCAGAGATAAATGGCAGCTGGCACCCACAGGCAATCCTATAAACTGGACTTTACCCCACAACAGAAGGATGTTAATGAAGAAACATTAAATTTAAATACATTTTGGAGCTTATTGACAGTTATACAGCAATGTTGGTTTCTTAGTTTTGACAAATATGTGACAGTAATACACAGTGATCACATTAGGAAACTGAAATTGGCCGAGGTTGTATGGTAATTCTCCACAATATCTTTGGAAATTTTCTGCACATCTAACATTATTCCAATGTAAAGTTTATTTTAAAATGAATCAAACAAAATCATAATTGGAAAGACACAATAACAGCGAAAATGGTTCTTGTGCTAAATGATTTAAGAGGGTTAATGGAAGGATTTGTGAGGCCCAGCAGGCCACGAACTGAAAGCATGTGTTATTTCAGTGTGGGAGCTGAGAATAAGGGCTCCATCAGGAGGTGAGCTTAGTATTGGGCAGAAAAGGGAGGGTGTGACTAGAACAGTGGAGGGGAAATATTCTGAGACCCTGGGCAGCTAAAAGAAGATCAAAGGGTGAATTACAGGTCAGATTCCAGGAGATACCTGGGCCTCAACAAGGAGCTAGGACACTGCATGGGAGACAGGGGACTGAAAACACTGTCAAGGCAAGGGGGATGCATGTTCACAGGCAGAGCTGAAGGCAGACAATCAGGGATCTCCTGCAGTAGTCTGACTTAGGCAGAATCAGTAGTTAGGAAAAGAAGAGGGCAAATCTGAAAACACAGAGGAAGTAAACTAAGCAGCCATTGGTCATTTCACCCCAAACTGCTGATGCGGAGGGAGATCACTTATCAATCAAAACCGGGTATGTTCAGAAGAGAACAAACTCAAAGCTGTAGGAGATTCAGGTTTCACAGCAGAAGGCAGTGGCCCCCAGGTTCCACCTCCATGTGGCGTTGGGCTCCACCTTTGCCCCGACCTTAGAGGAGTACAGCATTCTCACTGCTCAAAGCCAGATGCAAAACAACCAAACCAGAACAACAACAATGGGGTGGGGCCTGGCAAATGATGAAAGTCCGGGAAAGTGTAATCATTAAAGGAAGAGAATGATTGTGAGTATAGAAATTTTTTTTATAGAAACTGTTTTTCTAACATCAATGTCTAATTGAAATTTCTGACTTTTAAAGTCAATTTTTAAAAATTTATTTTTACTATTTTGTGAGTATATGCATGTATGTATGTATGAGTATGCCTGCATGTATATCTGCACCACATGCATGCCTAGTGCTGGAGGAGGAGGTGGCCCTCCAAGTGGGTACTGTGACTCGAACCCTGGTCCTTAGCAACAAGTACTCCTAACCACTGGGCCAACTCTCTAGCCCCCTAAAGCAGATATTTGAGACAGAGCATCATTCTCGTGCTTCCTTACAGGATTACTACCTTGTTGGGTTTTGGTTTGGGTTTGGGTTTTGTTTTTAAATTCCCTTAGTCTTGGAGTTACATTTTGCCTGATCTGCTAATAATGTCTAACTGAGTAAAAACTGTAGATTTGTGTATATATTCCCTCAGCACTTAAAGTGCCTACCTCATAGTTTCTGGTAGTTCATATATCTGCTGCCAGAAAGTATATATCTTAACTACTTATTTCAACTAACTAACAGCTGTAGACACAAATAAAATGGAAGAGAAAAAGATGAGATTTAATGATACAGAAGCAAAGAAAATCAGCAAGATCTTTTGTTCAATTTTTTAATTATTTTTTATTTAAAAAACCTTTATTTGGAGCTGGAGAGATGGCTTGGCAGTTAAGAGCACTGGCTGTTCTTCCAGAGGGCCTGGGTTCAATTCCTAACCGCATGGTCGCTCATGACCATCTATAGTGGGATCTGATGACCTCTTCTGGCATAAAGTCATATGTGCAGATAGGCACTCATACATATAATAATATGTATATATAAAATAAATAAATCTTAAAAAATATTCATGATATGTATCTTGTTCATAGTATTTCCCTTCTACCAATTCATTTCAGATCATCTCCACCTCCCTACTTACCAAGCTTCATATTATTTCCTCTCTCAAAACAAAAAGAAAATCAAAACAAACAAAACCCCCAATATATCAAAACACAAAGCACACACAAAAGAAAACATGAAATCTGTTTTGTGTTGGCTGTTTGCTCTTGGGGCTGGGTCCTGCCCTGAATGTAGTTAATACATCCAGTGACACTCTGTTTGAAAAAATTAAGTTTTCCTTTCTCAGCTCATATCATTTGCTAACAGTTCCTTGATTATGAGTAGAACTTTGCATCCATTTCCCTTTCTCAGTGATAGGAGTTTGTCTGTTTCAACATGTATGGGTCTTGTATATGTTGCTACAATCTCTGTGTATCACCTTGTTGAATGTAGAAGGCACTCTTTTCATACATTTCCATCCACCATCTCTGGCTTTTATAGTCGTTCTACCTGTTCTTCTGCTTATGTATCCAGGCCTTGATGGGAGAGACTTGAGAAAGACTCTTAGGATTGAGTGCTCCACAGTCTCTCATGTTCTGCACATTGTCCAGTTTTGAGCCTCTGTATTAATCCCAATCTACTAGAAGAAGCTTCTCTGATCAGGGTTGAGAAATGCTCTGTCTGATGTATAGGTATAAAATATGTCGTTAGGAGTCATTTTATTGTCATGTTCCTTTAGCAGAATAATAACAAATAATAACAGTAGGTTTTTCTCTAGGGCCCACAATCTATCTAGTCTCAGGTTCATTGTCATGTTATCCATGACAGGTATGGGTTCCATCTCATTAAGTGGACCTTAAGTCCTAAAAATTAAAAAAATAAATAAAAGTAAATGGTTACTCCCATATCCCTTGTACCACTATTGCACCAGTATATCTTCTAGGCTGGTCACTTTTAGGTTTCAGGGTTTGTAGGTGGGTGATAGTGATGATTAATTTCTCCCCAGTATCATACCAACAATATTCCTGCAATGTGAATTCTAGATCAAAAGGATAAAATTTCTTGTTGGGCACCAGCTTGATCTCTCGATGTTCTGTAACATAAGCATTGTCTTCAGCAATACAGCCTTATCATTGGGTTACAGATGACAACTAATTGGCTTGCCATTAGCTTGTGATGTTTGGTGGAGGTGAAACAACAGAAAATACCTTCAGTAATTATAAATTACAAAGATTCAAGCCCGAAAGTGTCAAGATAATTGAAAGACAAGCAAGCCAATGGAACAAGATGATAAAGGGTCTGAATGGGCAACTCACAAAATATGACTCAAATACCTAATACAATTATGAAATCATACTTTACTAACTAATCAGGAAAGTTAAAGTGAATAAAATTTCATATTTATCTGATTAAAAAAAATCTTAAAATTTCGACATCATGCTTCTGTACTGCCAGTGAAACAGTAAGGGGAAAAAAAGAAGTTTGATATGTTGACAACTTGAAGATATGTCTGCCCTATAAATCATGAAATTCTACATTTAGAAATATAGTCTAGAAAAATTCCTCCCATTAGCAAAGAAAATGTATTTAATATTATTATCATATTTTTGTGTGATAGAAAACAAAGGAAATCAACTACGTATCTATCAACCACATGTGCCTACCTGACAATAAGGGAATAGATCACAGTAAAAATCAACATTGACTTAACAATTAGAAAAATTTATATGTCTATAAATAGCATAGAAATAAGGCAGAAAAAAACTGACAGTACATTTTAATAGAACAATTTCCAGTACAGTGTTGTACATTCTGTGTAGGAGATATCAGTGACAGAAAACTGTAGGGACAGGACAGAGAATGACAAGTGTCTAACTCAAATGCTGTCTGTGTGTGCCCTGGAGACAAAAGGAGTAAATCAAACTGAGCATGAGCACACCATAGTTGTTTGTGTTTTAATAGAGCCAATGCAGTAAATTTCAATGATATATGTGCTTTTTAAATATTTATAGCTTTCTGTGGGTGTAAACATTTCATAATTTTTAAATATAAAAATAGTAAAATTGTAAATTTTATAAATATTTCAAGAAGATGAATGCATATTTCTACAATGTTTTAATATGCAAACTCGGTAAGAATTTAAATCTTTTTTGTGTACAGCAAACTCCAAGGAAGTCAAGACTAAACAATAAAGCACATCCTAGGGACTGGACTTCAAGAGGCGTAGGGTTGTGGAGATTGCTCAGCAGTTAAAATACTGACAATGCAAGCAGTAGGACAAGAGTTCTGATACCCAAACTCATGTAAGTGCCCTGTGGGCATAGCAGCTCACCTGTCATCCCAGCCTCAGCAGAAAGAGTTGGGATCCCTGGAGCAAGCCAGCTAGTGACAGTATGCTATTCTCTTTGAACTTTGGATTTGAACGAGAGACCCTGCCTCAAAGAAGAAGGTGGCAGACAAATCAAGGAAAAATTCCAGTAACCAACCTTGGGCCTGTGTATACATATGCACATGCACCCACACACGAGCATACATGAACATTCATAGACACACACATGCACATCACAGACACATACACATGAAAAGAAGATAAAAAGGAGGGAAAGACATAAATCCCAGTTTTCTCCTATACATAAAACTCAGATTTATTTTAATTATTTTAATACTAATATCCATTCTCCATTGTTTTAGTTTGAATACATGATTTTAAAGTTTAAAAAATGGGTGTTGATAGTCTTTTCACTCTCAGATCCTGGTAGTTCATACAGTATACAGTTCATTGCTTTATAAGCAGTAAAGGATTTCACAATTAACCTCCATTTTTAATTGTATTGCCTATTCTCTGCACAATATTTACTTTAATTCTAATAGACTAACACTCTAGATCTATGAAAACCTTAATGTACATAATATTTGTGAAATGAACTACCATAGTCTGTACTTATAAAAATGTGGAATAAAATACCATTTAAGATATATCTGCCTCCCTTAAGAAAGATATGAATAAGTCCAAACACAAGAAATGAATGCCTCATAATTTAAACACCATCCATGATTATAGTCTGTATTTTATACATGTGAGCCGTTGCATTCCTTACAGCATAAAATAATGATAGGCTGTAAATTGCTCTCTAGGATATGTGCCACATAACCCATTGGTTGAACGATGTCTATTCTCTCCACTTGGTTATGAGCTTCAGAAAGATAGGAACATATCTTTCTGTCATTTACTCATGCTCAGGGTTTGACAGAATACCTGGCAAATAGATTGTTTGACAAATATCTATTAATTAAACCCTAAATTGATCAGTAATCCTACAGCCAAGGTATTGTCCTAATGATGAGAAACTAAAACATGAAATGACTTGTTTAAGATAATGTAGACAGAAATTGACACAGATAGGTTTAAGTGTAGTGTTCTTGTATGCAACCCAACACTCCCTTCCCATTGATGTCCAACAAATGAGAAAACACCAGAGTTCAGAACAGCACTATAAATGTCTGTCAACTTCCCACAGGAGTGCTATCCGTAGAGTTTCATCTGTAAGAACAGTGTGACGGTGATAATAAATGTGTGATAATATTACCCCAGACTTCTTAAAAGAGGGAAAGCAGGGGCCTCTTTGGTGTCGTAGGCAGCATGATGTCAGCCTTGTCAAAGAGGAAAGAGTCGCACGTTTTCAAGCAGCGGTGCTCAAGACTGTGTTTTCACATTTCTCATACCCTCACTGAAGCACAGAGCAATTTTGGCAAGCTGCTTGGAAAATTATTGAGCATAATTTTAGTTATTCATTATTTTTGCTATTTGCACATTAGTTCTGCATCCTATATGTTGCAAATTGATCATGTTCTTGACACAACTCGCTGCATCAGAAGGGTATGATTTATTAAGACAATTAGATAATTACTCATAAATGCTAGTAAGCAGTGAAAATGAGGCTGTTGTGGGAATATGAAACACTGTGTATTTACTGTGTGTTCTCTATGACTATTGACTGTTGACTATGACCTTTCACATTAAAAACTATGGAACTTTTTCATGCAATAAGCACAAGATTGAGGGATTTAAATAATATAATCTGATATGGTTAAGATCCAAAACATACTTCATCATATGATATTACTAAAGTTTTGGATGCATAACCGCTTAAGTGGGAGAATTATTTTCTCCTTTTAATTAGTAGTGAAACTACAGTGAGTTCTACATCATAAGAAGGTGCAACCAATTTATCAAGTATATAATTAAATATGTGAACATATAGAACACACACATACACCAAATTACAACTCTTAAATTTGGGGGGAAATGGTGGTACATGTCAATAATCCCAATTGAGAAGTTGAAGCATGAGGATCAGAAGTTCAAAGTTATCCTAAGCTGTACAGTGAGTGTTAGGGCAGTTTGAACTATGCAGACCTTTTTTCAATTTCCTATTCCCTCAAAACAACTTTTTAAAAATTTGAAGAACTAGAAAACTCTGTGTGGATGTGGGTGTAGGGGGTGTTAACACAAATGTGTACATGTGTGTGGGGTGGTAAGCTTACTCATGTGCACACCCACTGAGACTAAATGTTGACATTGGTTGTCTTCTATCATTCTCCCTAATTTTAATTTTTTTTAATTTTTGAGATTATTATATATGATTTATCCCTTCCCCATTCCTCCTCTATCCCTCTCACGTACCCCAACTTTCTCTCTTTTAAATTAATGTATGGTGATATTTTATTTGTGCTGAAATGTGATTTTATTTGTATGTTAATAAATAAAGTTGCCTGGGGATCAGAGCTAATAACAAGCCATAGCAAAAGTCTAGCAGTGGTAGCACACGCCCTCAATCTGATCACATGGCAGGCAGAGTCTGTGTGTTCAAGGACAAAGCCAGCTTGGAGACACACGCCTTTAATCTCAATACCAACCATAGAGACCAGGAGGTCTGTATAGACAGGCAGTGACGAGGAGGTCATGTGGTTAGGTTTATAACCAATGAGAAGGCAAAACAGAAAGTCAATAAAAAGACAGACACACAGGTAGTAGGTCTCTTTCTCAGGGGAAGGACGGCAGTGGCAGCGGGTGATAAGAAGGCAGTTTTAAGTCTCAGCTCTTAGCTACTGCTCTGACCTCTTGGGCTTTTAACTCTGCATTTGACTCTGTGTTTCTTATTTAATAAGACCGCTACTTCTACATTAATGGTCTATTTTTCTTTAATTGTTGTTACATATATAGATATAGATATATAAATGACATAGATTATATATAGATACATATACAGAGATATGTCCATTATACATATATGTATATGTTTTGTATATATAAGAATATTCTTAAATATATAAATACATCTGCTCAGTCTGTCTAATATTATTTGTTTGTATATGTTTTCAGAAATGGCTATTGGATATTCGATAACTGATTGGTGTGCTGTTGCCTCTGGAAGACTATTTCTCCAGCTCTCAGCATTCCTTAGTTTTCTGTCCTTCTTGGCCTGAGGTTGAAGCTGCATGAACCTTTGCCTTTCCATGTTAGCATGTCTATTGGTGGTGTCCTTGTTCAGATCATGTTTAAACAGCCATGTTGGTGAGACTTCACACATGTGACTTCACTGACTTGTCTAGGAGACACAATCTCATATCACACTCTTTCTTCTTCTAGTTCTTACAGTCTTTCTGCCTCCTCTTTGGCAGTGATCCCTGAGCCTTGAGTTTGGGAGTTGTGTTATAAACATATCAGTGGTTAAAACTGGAATTCAGAACTCTACATTTTGAATGTTTGTGATTTTCTGTAATGGTCTCTATTACAAAGAGTAAGTTCCTTAGTGAGGGGTAAGAAATACACTTATCTGTAAATATAAAGATAAATATTCAGATGGTAGTTATGATTATGCTGGCTTAGCACAGTGGTAGTTATAAGTTCTCCTCCAAAATCCATGACTTCAATAGCCCTAGGAAGTTGGCTAGGTTTCCATTACCCAGGCATAATTTTCCTTTTGTTGAGTAGACCTTAAGTCCAAATTAGAGAGCTGCCCCTTTGGGGTGTACCAGTGTCATGCTGATGGCCATTGTTATGGTTCACGGGCATCTTGGCTGGGTAGGATGGTTGCTTCTTTTCTTTGGAAGCCTGCATGGCACCTTCTGGTACCATGAAAATCAATCCTCAGGCAGGAGGCTTTCAGGTCAGATCCAGTTCAGGGACCTCTGGGCCCCATGTCTGAAATGCGCAGTATCCTCAGCAATAGGAAACTTCCACCTCTGGGGAACAACCAAGGGTTGTTAGCCGATAACGTTTAGGGAGTCTTTTGAACAACCCTGAACAACTCAACAGAAGGTTTCTCATGCCTGGAGTTGGGGTTTTTGTTAGTCTGTGGTGCATGGCAGAGCATTGTCTGCCCTGAAGGGAAATCTTTATTTAAACTATATATGTATATTTGTATGCTGATGGATATTTTAGGTAGGTAGTTAATAATATGAATATATGAATATGAATAATAATATGCCATAAGGAATATGGCATTTTCAGACACCTTTATTACCCCCTCTCCTCCCTCCTTATGTAATTGTCTCCTGTTGGGACACGGTCCCAAGAATGGAGTCATGTGAGTAGAATTCTTAGTGTTTGTGAGAATACTCTGAAGAAAACAAGTCTTGTGACTTCAGTTTCTTCAAAGCACAGAATTGTTCTTGGAATGTGTTTTCATGCTCTCAGCAGATGTAGCAGATAAGAGTTAGTTTACTTCAGATTATTTATTGCTTGTTGTCGATATTCAAGTAACTGTTTATGTGCCTCTATGGAAAAACATGTTTTTGCCATGTGTGATTTGTCCTTATGATTATATAGAGCCTCAATTCATGAGAACTTTACTTATGTGACATTTCTTTTTTAAAAAACCTTCTTTTTATTTATTCTTTGTGTCTTTCACAATACACCTCCTAATCCCACCCATCCTCCCCTCCAAAAAATAAAACAAAATAAAATTTAAGAGAAAAAAAGGAAAAGAAAAGAAAAAGGAAGCAAGGGAAAAATCCTGTCATGGAAGCTGCAGTGTGACACAGTGGGTCACGCAGCAAACCCCTTTCTTCATACATTTTTACATGCAGGTTCATCACAAAGAGTCATTGGTCTGGTTGAGGTCCCTGGTCTCTGCTACACCATTGACATTGGGCCCTCACTGGGGACTCTTCTCTTGCTGTCCTATGTCCTGGATATCCTATTGCTCTGGGTCCGAAGCTCCCAGTTAGGTGCAGGGTTGGTCAGCCCGTCTTCACCACCAGGGGGAGCTCTCCAGCATTGCCCTGGCTAGCTCACCCCCAGCAGCAACAAGCAAGGGGTGGAGCCAGTTCTCGGGCTTTCACATCCTTGGAGTAGGTTCTCCCACACCGACACCTTCAGAGCCAGCTCTACTGTGTTGCCCAGGTGCCACTCTCGAGTGCTGTGTCTGACGAGGGGCAGGGACAGCTCTCCTGCTCCTGTGACCTCAGGGGCAGCTCTTCCACCTGCCTCAGACACTGGTGGACAGGGCAGAGGGATCTCTCAGCTCATGCCGCCCCATGACAGATGAGTAATGGGGACAGCTCTCCCATGCTCACAGTGACAGGGCTGGCTCACCCACACCTCCGCCAACAGGGTCAGCTCTATTGTGCTGCCCGGGAGAGGTGCAGAGTTCACTTTGCCCAGTGTTGCTGCTGGTAAGGGGGAGGGTCAGCTCCCTCGCCCACCAGAGGTAGGGGGGTGGCGGGCATCTTTCCCTCACCCTCAGCACCACATGACAGACGAGGGGGGTGTGGCCAGCTCTCCCACTCTCACTCCCTTGGGGCTAGAGCACCTGCACCTCTGACAACAGGGTCAACTCTACTGTGTTGGCTAGGGGAGGAGCAGGTCCCAAGTTCGTGAGTGCTACATCCGGTAAGGCGGAGGGTCAGTCATTTGTCTCAGACTGTAAGGGGCGAGGGGGTAAGCGGGGCATCTCTTGCCACCTGTCATGTCTATTCCTCTGTCATGCAGCACGAGTAGAGGCGACAGCTCTCCCATGCTCACAACGTCAGGGCTGGCTCACCCACACCTCTGCCAACAGGGTCAGCTCTATTGTGCTGCCCAGGAGAGGTGCAGGCCCACTTCCCCGAGAGCTGCCGCTGTTAATGGTGGGAGTGGGGCGGGGAGACAGCTCCCTCGCCCACCACAGGGTGTAGGGGCAAAGGGGAAGAGGGCATCTTTTCCTCACCCTCACCACCACATGGCAGACAAGGCAGGTGTGGCCCATGTGACATTTCTGAACCCTCAAGGTATAAATTGTCTGAGGCTCTGAATAAAGTCGACTGTTGTATGAGACTTGGTCTGCCTCATTTATCAGGTCCCCTGATTTTCTAATTCATTTTGATCTCTCAATTTGGTAAAATATAGTTATCAGCCCTTCCTTCCCTGCTCTCTCTTCCCGCCTCAGCTAGTGGGTATTTCAGGCTAAGTGCCTGCAACAGTGGGGGCTATTGGAACGTTTCCTTCTTTCCACTCATGTCCTTCCTTACTTCAGGCGTGTTGACTGACACCTCGAGAGTCTAGACGGAGGAAAATAAATTAGAAACAAACACAGCAGCAGCGTGCTGCTGGTAAATGAAATCGCCTTTTTGAATGTATGGGATGTGTAAATACTATTTCGTTCTTCAACTGAGTCCTTAGTCGACAGCATTTAGTTGGGTTTCTCAAAGTTCCTGTACTATAACTCCTGTTGGCAGTTCTCAGGATACAGTCCATACTGCTCCCTCACAGTAGCCAACAACAGAAACCTGCTCTCTCTAGTTTCTTCAGTTTAAAATATGGCCCAGGAATCCCAAGGATGACCTCAGCTTAGACTACTGGCAATAGTGGAGAGGGTGCCTGAACTGGATTAACCCAGTAATCAGATCGGTGAACACCCTAACTGTCATCATAGAGCCTTCATTCAGTAACTGGTGGAAGCAGATGCAGAGATCCACAGCCAAGCACCAGACCGAGCTCCAGGGGTCCAGTCGAAGAGAAAGAAGAGGGTTACTATGAGCAAGGGTCATCAAGATTATGATGGGGAAATCTACAGAGACAACCAAACCCAAACTAGTGAGAACTCATGAACTTTAGACCAACAGCTGTGGAGCCTCCATGGGACTGGACTAGGTAGGGCCCTCTACATGATCGAGACAGTTGTGTACCTTGATCTGCTTAAAGGGGCCCCCCCTAGCAGTAGGATCAGGATCCATCCCTGGTGCATGAGCTGGCATTTTGGAGCCCATTTCATATGGTGGGACACATCTTGCACAGCCTTGATGTTGGTGGGGGGGGACAGAGGGGAAGGGTGGAGGGGGTTATACCTGCGTCAACTGAATGTAGGTTCTGCTGACTTCCCATGGGAGGCCTTACCTTTTCAGAAGAAGAAATGTAGGTGTGGTTGTGGGGAAGGCTAAGGGGGCAGGAGGAGGGAAGAGAGGGGGATCTGTGATTGGTATGTAAAATGAGTAGAAAATTTCTTAATAAAAAACATATGAGCATGGGATTTACATATGTGGTCACTGACATGTTGTACTCCTTAGAGTGGTCTTCCAGAATTCAATTCACTTTGACCCCATTTTCTTTTCCCACTGAAGTTTAATTAAGAAAAGTTTAGGTTTTCTATGCTGTCAAAACTATTTTTTACCAATATATGCATCTATTTGGGGAAAGATAATCAAATTATTGTAAACCCCATGGGCTATTTCATTAGACCATTAATCCAAAATCATCTTTTATCATTCCTAATCAGTCATTCCAATCTATTTCCTATTACTCAGCTAATCTAAACATCTTTTATAGCCCTAATTTAATCACTGTTTTCTAAATTCTGGCCTTCTTGCTTCTCTGTCCTTCACTCTACTCTTCCCCCCTCACCCTTGAGTCTGGGTTATCTGTTACATAGGGTTAATTTACACACACACACACACACACACACACACACCACACACACACACACATTGAGAGAGAGAGAGAGGAGAGAGAGAGAGAGAGGAGGAGAGAGAGAGAGAGAGAGAGAGATTGAGAGAGAGAGAGAGAGAGAGAGGAGAGAGAGAGAGAGAGAGAGAGAGAGAGAGAGAGAGAGATGGTAGTAGAAGGTTTTCAAAATGAGCTGGAAAGCCTGGGATGGAAGTTAAATAAATAATAAAGGGGGACTGCTCAACCCTCTACTTAGAAATGAGCTGCTTGAGAGGCCTCCAGCTTCATAGATTCGTCCTTGCACGTACCTGAGTTCTGCTCCTCTGCAGCCACAGTAAATAACTTCCTCCCTGGCATTTCTCTTAGCTTTCTGCCACAAGATTTAAAGCTTGAGTTGGAAACAAACACTTAGCATTGTGTAAAGCGTTTCCCTAGAGCTCAACAACTATGAGGCAACAAAAATTGACTTACCATTCAAAGTAAGTCAGTTTATTAAGTTTTGCACGCACCATGGTTGTTAACATAAAAATCCCAAGAAAATACATTGAAATGGACAAGACTTCATGAGAGATATCTGCAATGACTTGGTCTTATATGCAAAAAGAAGTGTCTTTCCATACCAAAAAAACAGAAGAAAATAAAATGACAAATACGTCCATCACTTAGATAGCAAAGAAAAACAACACTAAAATGGGGCTGGATTCTTGTGAAGAAGTCTAGACAACGGTATAGCTGCACAGCACAAGAATAGATTAAATCAAAATACAAACTTTACTTGGGACGGAGACCTGTGGTGGGAAAGCTCATTTTCACCTCAGTATGATGAGGGTGACTTCAGCTGCAGACTCCCACTCACATGTCTCACGAAAAATGAGAATTTGGTATGACTTGGATTTTGTACTGTAACATGGTTGTGTCTGCCGTTGATGGGAATGGGGTGGGGAAATCTGACACTTATTCACTGCATACTGTACAATCTGAAAATGGTTTGAAATCAGTGGACAGTCAGATTTTTAAAAATTACAGATCTTTAGACTGATATACATCACATTAAACACAGCATAAATAAACAGAAAAAGTGTCTAATCTCATGGTAGAGTCCTGGCATCTATATTTCTACCCAATGAAGTGCTCCTATTTTAAAATCTAAAATCTCTCTGCAGATACTATATTAATGTATGCCTATTTCTACCAGTGAATATGGTGACTTATTCATGAATGCACTCCAATGTATTTTCCATTTCAGAAATAAGAACGTTTAATTTTTCTTGTGGTTTTCTGTGTCTCCTTGTTTCTTGTCATCAGGGTTTGGACAGGCAACAGATGCTGTCTAAGAATGCTTAATCTCAACTAAAAGAGCTTCAGGTACAATGACTGATGTATCCCCAAATGCAACGTCATTACTTATGGAAATTTGATAGTGGTGAAGAAGTCTCAAAAATAAAGTTGAGAACAAGTAGGGACCTTTCTCAAGCTGAGTTTTTAGGCCATTGCATATGAGGTGTTCAGGGGCTACCCAGAGCAAGGCATGTTTCTACCCCCCATGTTTATTTCACTCAAGCAATAGCTGTAACTGAAGAATATCGGGGAAGCAGCCCTGAATAACACAGGAGACCCTGAGATCAGCCTGAGGTAGCTGTTTCCTCCAGGATTGAGCTATTCCAGAATACTCACACATTCTCAGCTTGTTCCAAAGCATAGCTTCTTAAATTATAGGTCAAAACCCTGTGTGGCATTGCCTAACTGACTTCTGAACTAAATCTAATAAAAGATTTCTGAATGTGTAACAAAAAAAATTAATCCATAATTAAATATGTAATGAATTCAAGTTGTTTCTGTGTTATATCATGTGACTTCACTGCATCTTCAGCTTTGAACATATAGCAGAGCATCTTACACCACCACACACACACACACACACACACACACACACACACACACACACACACACCCTCATCCTAACTTTACACCTCACACACATACTCTCATCCTATGCAGTGTGAACGGATGCTATGTCAACAGCTCAGCTCAGATTCAAGGCCGGTGTATGCAATGAGCTACATTGTTCCTGCTGAACTTGCTAAGTCATCTGAGCTAATAGAAGTATAATGGTTTAACTATGGAAAATAAAGTCAATGGATATAACTATAAATCTTATTGTTGGACTGTACTATGCTTGAATGAATGATTTTTAAAAATGTTTAAGATGGTTTATTCATCAGGATATTTCAACCAACTCATTCCTTCTGGCTACATATCACAGCATCTACTTCTAACCAGTTGAGATTATTGGTTTTAGTCATTTTTTTCTGCTATTTTAGTATGCTGGGTATATCTACTCTAAGGTTTTTGTTTTTCTTTTGTTTTATTTTTGATACTAGTTTCAATTCTGGAAATGCTTTCAATTTAGTAGATGTTAACTAAAATTAGTGTTACCTCACCCCCAGGAAGGTCAGTTAATGTGCATAGGTGCAGTGATTAGAATTACCAATAAATTGTTATATATTTAGAAAACACAAAACAGTGCATAATCTAGAAATATGTATGGTTTTCAAAATATGTACGAATACATTAAAGAATTTCCCCGACGTTCCTCCCCTTGTTTGTGCGGTTTGATGGTTTTTCCTGACAGTTGTGCTTTGTCTTGTCACTCCTTAACCTCTGAGGTGCCAGTTGGCCCAACGAAAGAGCAAATAAGTCTTCATGGAAAAAAAACAAAAACTTAGTGCTTAGTTAGTTAAACACAGCATATACTCAAGATATAAAAAGAAAAAGAACATTATCTCAACATTATTAGGGATGAATGTTATGAAGCATTATCAAGCACTGTGAATTCACTGGTGTCTGAAACACCTCAGCTCTGATCATAAAAGCTAAATTTCTAATTTGGCTCCTTTTGAAGTGACAGTTTCTGTCGCTTGAACACCTCAGGTGTGAAGAAGAGTATTTGCAGGATTAAAAGTAAGTTAAAATTGAAAGTATTTGCACTTTTTCTTTGTGATAAGTGTCTTTTAAGAGCAAACAGGGATTTATTTCAACCAAGTAGTAGTGAAAATATTGGATGATCTCAATCGCTTTGTAATTTTATTGTAGGCATAGTACATATGTGACCAGGAGTCTGGAGGAGGAGACTGGATGAAATTTAATGAGCAAGAGAGAGAGTAAGGAAAGAAAAAAAGAGAAATGATAAGCATTTTGATTTTTGTTATGTAGTGAACTGTATATATACATATTTTAATTCAAAGTTACTATATATGTAAGAGAATATTATTCATTTCCTAGTTCTAATTCAAATAACTCTGTCCCATTATCAATGGATTTGCTAATAGACACTTTCTTATAGATATGGTTAGTTTGCTGTATTGAAAATTTGGCTTGTTATAAAATGTCATACCTAAATTATCCCTGCAGTTAAATTAAATGCTTTATTGATTTCTGGTAGACAAGTTGGTAATAACCGATGGACTGCTTAGATGCTGAAAACAGAAGGGTGGAAGTCATTGTAAATCGGGGACTTGTTCATCTTCATCTGCTTTTCTTGGGTATTCCCCTTCGGAACACAGTGAACATGTCCTTCCTGATCATCCGCTGTCTGTGACACAACAAATCACAGGGAAGAGCCAAGAAAATGCTTCCAAATCAATGTATGGCAGTGGTTTTAGACTTGTCTTTTAAAAAGTGTCCCCTTTCTTGTATTTAATTTTTCTATCAATTTTTTATATTTTGCAAAAAATTCTGAAACAAAAAAATTAAAAAAGTAAAAGAAAGACAGTGTGCCTTTAATATAGACAGAAATTAAAATTAAAGAGCATAGATAGTCTTGGGAAGTGAGGATTCTCTTTTGTTTTCTTTTACCTGTAATAAAAATGCTTTAATCAAAGTATGTCACAGCCAATAAGACAAGTTCTAGGATAATAATTTCTTCCTTTTCCCCCCTCCCTGTTTTACTTTCAAGTGAAGGTGATTTGTTCTAGCATTAATAGGATTGGGTCAAATGGACTGGTCTCTGATCTCCAAAGAATCACATTTTTTTTCCAATTTATTTCACTTATCAATCATCCCAACAACTTCCCTTTACAATTTTGACTCATGTACATATTTTGAATAACGGCTTCAACCTTAACAAGTGGGGACAGTTTCATATCCGTGGCATTCCGTGGGGAACTGGCTGCTTATCTCTCTTCACCACTCCTGCCATAGACTGTCCACACTCAGCGAGTGTCAGAAACAGAATGTGGCCTTTGTCAAGTTTTTCAAAGTTTTTTGGTGATTCAGAATGCAAAGTAATGGGAAAAGTCTTGCAATCAAGAACTCCACTCCCCACACTATCACTTCAATTTAGTGACAGGAGCAAACACTTGCCTGTGCGTAGCTGTCTATACATGATAAGTACGTCCAAACCTATTCAGGGAGCAAAAGAAAAAAGCCTAGTGACAGAAGCTGCCTATTTCCATTCCATCAAATACAGTCATTTACCTTAAGGGCAAATTTATGTTGTTGCATCTATAAGTAGAAGTTCGATTTTCAACAGACAGCTAAGAAAAATATCTTCAAACAGTACATCCTAGCATGTGGAAACAGCTTAAAAACAGATTGTAGGTTGACTTTACCCCTAAGCTTAAACAGAACTGACTGTGAAGTATAGTTGACAAGGGTTCCTAAAAAATGTTTCTTTGTATTGACAATAAAGAAAAATGGACTACTGATACAGTAGAAATAAATATGTAAGTGAACCTTAGAGTCATTATGCCAAATGGCAGAAGCAAAATCAAGAAGAGTATATGTGACTTTATTAAAAGTTCTAAAAAAAAAAATCATCAGTGGTGAAAAGTTTATCCATATCATTACTTAGAGTGTGAGGGGTAGAAGCAGGTATTGACTTAGAAGCCAGATTCCTGCAGTCATGACAATGGACAACATCTGATAGGAATTTGGACAATTCGGCAATTCTGTTGCATGCATTTGAAAAAACCCACTAAGCTAAGCGATAGATAGATAGATAGATAGATAGATAGATAGATAGATAGATAGATAAATAGAGATGGAGATGTATGGGATATATGCATTTCACTGTATGTAGATTAGTTATCTTAAAAATGGGAACATAACCAAGTATGGAATACTGCTTATGAATATGTGTGCTAAAGTGTGTAAAATAACATGTACTAGTGTCAACGATTCATTTGAAAAAAATTTAAAAGATTAAACTGATGGATGTTTATAGAGAAGGATAGATAAGTGATTATATAAACATAATAAATATTAATTGAATATTCTAGGTTGAAAGAATATGATTGTTTATGTACAATCTTTTCAATTTCTTGTTCATTTTTTTCCTTAATAGTTTGGTTGGAGAAAAGTCTGCTTTCCATCCAATTTTAACCTCAAAACAACTCTCCCAAATCTTTTCAGGCCCTCTGTAACAGCCCATTAAATACTAGGAGTCCTGCTGGAAGTGTTCTTTTGTGACTTTTGAAAGTGCAAACTCATATAGGATACGTGAATGTAGAGTTAGGAAAAAATAAAAACTGATTAAGCAACTATATATGTAGCTATAATAATTATTATCTGGTTTATTTTTGACAGTTTTTTTTTACTAGGTATTGCATTGGATGTCAAGGTTATGTTTGCATAGTAACGGTGCTCCCTTGGGTTTTCTTATACCCATGGGAAGACATAGTACACAGATTGTATTACTGGCAATACCTTTGGACAACAGGAGCAAAGACAGGGGGAGGGATAAAGTTTCTAAATAAATATTCTTATGAGTCACTCAAGAAAAACAATAACACCTTTCTCATCGTGCCATTATAATCCACATATTTCTTTATAAAAAGAAGGCCTCCAGAGGCCCTGCTGTGTCTTCTAGCAAACCCTACTATTCTGTAACAGTTAATTAAATATCTTAGTGGTTAGAGGCAAGCCAGGTATTAATCCTTTAAAATGCAAGAGTTGAAATTCAAAAATCAAGGCTTCGTTCTGTCTATGTTTCAAATCATAGAAAACTGTACCCAGTCCCAAGACAAAGAAAAGGGAACAGGAGAGAATTGTTACATGAGGAGGGCAACAAATTGGTTGGGAGACAAAATGCCATGGCTATAAGTTCTAAAGTTGGGACAGAGAAGAGATTCTGAAGTCTGTAATTTAATTTGGATACCTAGAACAATTCATGATTCATCCCATGCTTACTGGGCATACTCATTCAAGCCAATCAACAGATACCATCTTCCAGAAACACTGAGAAATAAAGTTTGGAGTCCCTCTTATGGACTACACAGTTAGAGGGGAGCCTGCACTCAAATAAGCTTCTGATATTTTCAAACTCATTTTCTTTGTACTAAGTTATAACTTACACTTAATGTGAACTGGATTGGGGAACCAAGTTGTAGATATGCAGTCCCAAGGCTGCAAATTGAAGACAGAAGCCACTCTCCTCAGTAATAATAATAATAATAATAATAATAATAATAATAACCCAAAATTGGGATGGGTAAGGGGAGTGAGTGGTAAATTGATCTGGGAGAAGTTAGGAGGAGGAGTGGGGGATGATTGCATTGTATATTGTATACCTATATAAATTCTCACAGTTAATAAAATACTATATTATGTACTATACTACAATAAGATAATAATAATAACAGTGGGATGTGAAATACCACCTAGAGACAGCAAGCAAAATGTTCCATGGGTGGTATGAAGACAGCTTGAAGAACAATGAAAGACAAAGACTCAGAGAAAACCAAAAAAGAAGGCATCAAAAAGAAATTTTACCCATTTCCTATAAAACCTGCTCCTCATCCCATTCATTTTCATCTCAGAGACAGAATTGGCATGCCTCACAGTGTGCCCACGAGTCCTGGTTTATGCCTGCTGCCCTACATAATTATCAGTGAACAGCCTTTAGCTGGATTATAAATTATATGCTACTTCCGTTAGGCAGGGAAGATATATACTGACAAATGATTCATTAGAAATAGATGTATCTTGGTAGAGGGAGTTTGTTAAAGTTGGATCTAACTGCCAGCAAACGGCAGCCTAAAGCAACTCGTTCAGCTCTCATATTAGAAACTCTGGCATTAACTTGACCTATATATTTGGAAAAACAATCCAGTTAGGATTATTAGTTTATAGAGAAGCTTTGAGCTCAAAAAACTTTTGTTGCTCTCTTTTTAAAGTAGCATATTGCCCAGATTTCTAGGTAATTGTTCTCCACCTATCATACTTACATTATATGGATGTCATTCCAGTATGGTTTATGTTTATTCTTTCAAACATGAAATGAAATATGTTTTAAGAATAAGACACTATCAATTCTGGTTCTTAAGGAAGTTCTTTAGATTTAATTCAAAGCAAATCCTGATTGTACAGTGATAACTCTGATAATAATAAATGGGAAATATATGTACATATCTCTCAAAGGAACTCCAAAGAACTGAGGCCACTTATGGCATCACGTCCCCAGGTAACCCGTGCTACCTTGGATACATTACCTCTTGTCTCTACACCCCAGAGTGCTCATTTGTAAGATTCAGATTTGGATTAAAATCCTTCTGTTGGACACTCAAAAATAATATAATATTTTGACCATAATTTGAAAAAATTTATTCTAATACCTTCAGCCTTTCAAATCCTGAGCAAGATAAATAATCATGATTTTATGACACTTTGAATTCGTAGCATAGTCCATCAATACACAGGTTCTCTCCTTACTGTGTAGCATGTGAAACTCACAGAATCCTGTGCAGGAGTTAGGGAGGTATGTGTTTCCTGGATTCTCCCATCTGTCCCATCTCCCTGTACAGGTCCTGGATTGCAGGTGCTCATGCTGTTGTGTCTGGTTTCATGGGGGTTCTGAAGATTCAAAATCGGGTCCTTTTGCTTGTGCAGCAGATGCTTTCACCCACTGAGCATCTCCCAAGCCCATCAATTGTTTTAACACAAACCAATTCCATAAACTCTGACAAGTCTTTTTCACTGGGGCCCTGATCAGCTAATATCTAAGGGGCAGGCTTCACTAGAAGGCTCCTATGTTCTAATTATTTCTTACTCTACAGAGATCACTTGAGTAAGTCATGTCTAAAACCAAGCCTTTTCTAATGCCCCCAGATCATACAGCTTAAGAATTCCAGACTTAGCCTGGTGGTGGTAGTGGTGCACGCCTTTAATCCCAGCACTCAGAAGGCAGAGGTAGGAGGATCTCTGTGAGTTCGAGGCCAGCCTGAGCTACAGAGTGAGTTCCAGGAAAGACACAAAGCTACACAGAGAAACTCTGTCTCAAAAAATCAAAAAAAAAATCCAGGCTTAGCTTAATAATCAAATTATTTGTAAATTATTTGTTGGTAATTCAGTGTTGGTTATATATAAAACATATTTTTAAAATAGAGAGATTTTAAATGTATTCAAGAAGTAAAATCTACACAACTCAGGAACAAATTGTACTATATATATTATATATATATATAATATATATATATTATAAAATTGGATATACATATAAAGTGTGGCAGAAATATAAAGCTTACCTTTCAGTTACTGGCTTTCATGAAGGTGGTATGGTATTTAGAAAAGATATGAGAGTACTTGGTATAGATTTAATTTTCAATTTTCTAGTTTATTTTGTTTTGTCTGAATGAGACTCACTTCCTCCGATGTTTCATACTTTGAAGACAGCATGCATTATATCAAACCACTTTTGAGCAACAACCTGTGCTCTTACGGAGGATGCAGAGAGGTAGGGGAGCCTGTAAAATAAGAAATAAAAGATAAGTTTCTCTTTTCTCCCCAGCCTACAAGTGTTACATAGGTAGTCAAAGATCCAGGGTCAGAGCTCTGTGCTCCATGTTCACAGCTCCCCCTCCAGAATCTTCACGACTCAGCTTCACACTCAGGCTGTCCTGAAGGTCCGTGGGAGTTTTGCCTGCAGGCTGGGGTAGAAGAATGGAATTATAACTTCACTCAAGATGAACACTATTCCAAGCTTACCTCCTCTACCACACAATTCCACACAAATTCTTCAGAGCTTATATCTTACCTTAAATTAGATTGCATGGGGTGATGTGCTCGTGAGGAACATGAAAAAAATTAGAGAAGGGACCCTCTTATGACACTCAACAGGACGTGGGTCTGTCTCATAAGAATAGCAGTGCTAGAAAAAGCCCTAAGTGTCCATTTAGGATTTTGTTCACAAAGAGAAATTTTCATCAATTCCTTTCTATTTCTGTGTGCTTTGGATTGAACATAAATGAGTGAAAAACTAATATTCAAGCTTTGCAACTGCCTGGGGGAAGGGGTGTGTCACTCTGTAATGCCACAGCTGCTATAATTGCTGCTACAACACATCACTGTTCCAAGTACAGAAAAGCATAGTCCATACACAGACCACGTGTCTCGTTTTCAAATGCCACTGTTAATGCAATCTACAGAACAGTTTTGAATTCTACCTTCAAGAAAGTCCTGATAAGCTGAGCACTAGTAACTGCAGACTGTGTTCTGTAACAGACAGTGAAACCTAAAACACAATAGGAAAGACCATATAACATTAGCCAATGCACTATCACCCACTTAGACAACACATGATTTTCTAAACATATGTAATATATGCCACCCTTTAAATGTTTATAATATGTATACATGGTGCTATTACTAAAGTTTTCTTTAAGTTGACTCAACATATTTAACTCCATATATTTTTATTTTTTAAAATTGTGTCAGTAAGGTTTAGACAACAAACAAGCTTTTTTCAAATATACTTTAAGATAAACATGTGATTATTTGTGGCAGACAGCATTTAAGGTTTATTCACAATGACCAGCTTTCAGACACTGCTGCCTGTGTGTCGTGTCCCCTCTTAGGGGCACTGCACCTAGAGACTTGACTCTAGAAAGCAGAAGATGGAAAAAGGATGAGATATCACTTCCATGAATAGTCTGTAAAACATTCTGGTACGTATCTGTATCTGGGTGAACTCTCTCTTTCACTTGCCCTCACTTGAACGTTTTAAACAGGCCACCATTTTGGAAAGGCCTGTGTGACTAAAGACGTCTCCATCCCGTAGCTAGTAAGGAACTGAAGGCACACAACAGCCACAGAATGAATTTAGAAGATTCTTCACTAGTTCAACTTGTAGGTAACAACTCCTAAGCCTGTGGGAGAGCCAGAAACAGAGGACCAGCAAAGTACATCTACATTTCTGACCCACATGAATTGTGAAATAGTACATTCTATTGGTTTAAATTTCTAAATCTGGCGGATAATTTCTTATGCGACAATAAATAATTAATAGATTTATAAATTAAAATTTCTTTAGACATAACATACAAATTCATTTTAAAAAAATTAGTAAAACATGGTGCTGGAGAGAAGATGGTTCAGCAGCTAAGAGCAGTTGTTCTTGCAGAGGACCAGGTTTGATTTTCAGCACCCACATGGTCACTTGTGGTTGTCTATAACACCGGTTCAAGGTGCCCTCTCCAGACCTCCTTGGACACTAGCAATGCATGTGGTACACAGACATACATGTGAGCAAAACACCCATAGACTTAAAATGTAAAAATAAACTCAAAAACTAGATAAGATATAATTATTAAAGAGGACAGTCTTTGGAGGCATATGTCTTATGTTAAAAAGACATCCCTGAATTTCCCTAGCTGTGTGAGCTTGGACAAATTATTTAACTATGGTGTGCTTCAATTTCCCAAAATGAATGTAGGAATAATGTTAGAACTGTATGAGTGTGACATTGCCAAACGAAAAAGTTAATTTGGGTAAAATGCCTAAAACAACATCTTATATGTAATAACATCTCCACAAATATTTCTTCAGACTTTTATTTTCATTCAGTGTTCCCACCAGGTAAGCAAGGTTTGGGTAGGGAAATAATAATAACAAAGGAAGAAACAGAAGTGATGAGAGCTATGGCCACTCCAGGAAATTGAGAAAGTGTGAATAATAAAATTTAGAAGAATAAGATGAAAGATAAATGAATATATAGTTACAGTTTTACTGTGTCCCTGCATTTTTTATATTTTGTAAGGTTTAAAAAAACTTTTCTCATGACATAAAGACAAATTATGGAAAAGGCAATTTTCTTAAATTAGAAAAGTAGATTTCTAGTTGACTGGGGTGAAGGTAGCAAGAATATCTATTTTAAAGAGGGCTTGTAAGGAAAATATATCTGTGATTAGGAACCTTAAAGCCATGGAGAAATTTTCAGCCATGGAAATTATAGGAATTCCATAATGAGGAAAATAATTTGTCTTTACAAATCCTTGGATATGTAACTTACCAAACATGAATAAAAATATAGGATATCTCAGTCATCAAGGGATAGGTGCATCCAGAAGGAAGAAGTAGCTGATCATGCTACAGGCAGCCCCACTACCAGTCTCTCCACAGGAAGTACTCACTTTTTATTACTGACATTCATGCATGAATGACTGTGTGTCTTATTCCAGTCTCTCTTCATGTCCATGCAGACACACTGTTTATTGGGTGTATTGTTAATGGCAGTCATTGAAGAACCATCAGTGAGTACAACAGATATAATAGAACTTACATGACCTTTGTTCCAGAACTAAATAAGAATCTTTTAATCCCCAGAACCCAAGTGATGTAAGTGATCTTTTTATGATAAATGACGCAAAAATGAATTTTGCCCATATTATTTAAAACATTTTAGTC
The DNA here is from genome assembly GCF_007827085.1 of Peromyscus californicus insignis. Lineage (NCBI taxonomy): Eukaryota > Metazoa > Chordata > Mammalia > Rodentia > Cricetidae > Peromyscus > Peromyscus californicus. The sequence goes on along the minus strand of NW_026294584.1, from coordinate 14,043,076 downwards.
CAATTGACTTTGTGTACAAAAGAAATGTCTCTAAGCTCAGAGTCAAAAATATGTAAATACCAAGTATCCTAATTTAGCAAAGAGCTCAAACGAAATACATGTCCCTGAAGGTACTAGGCAAAGATGCTTCAGCAGGCATTGGAAGAAGAAGTGAGCTAACCTCCTACACAAGACAGAAAGGACAGAAAGAATTCCAGCAAAGCATATGGATAGAGACACAAAATACATCTGTATCCTCAAACTCTTCAGAACATCCACTTGCCTCTTACTCTTCCCCCCTGAGGATGCCAGCCTTCTCTGCTCAGGTATTTCACTAAGGACCTGCCTCCTCCTGGGCCTGGAAGGACTGTCTCTCCTCCCTGCTCCTCATTTTCTGATTCCAGACCATTCTCATATTTGCAACTCTTGACCTTAGATGCCTACTACCTGCCACCACATTTGCTACATCTTTCTCCAACTCAGAGTAATACATCCCCTTGTTGTTTGAAGAATTTAACTCCAGGCTCACTGTCATTTTTCCCAATACTACTCATGCCATAATACTTATTTCAATAATTCATTCATGATTTCTCCATTTCCTTACCTCCCACTCTTTCAGTAAAGTGGAAGAAGATAAAGTATTGAATAATGTGTGTTCTTGATAATATGAGGATCCTAGTCCCTCAAACCTAGCGAAACAGCAAAGCTTCCCCCAGGTCAAGCTCAGGGAAGTGGCAATGCCTTCTCCGGGTCTGTCTGTGGATGCTGGAAGTGTGAGCCCATGGTTTCTCCTCCCAGATGACTGGAGCCTGACATGCTCACCTACACAGAACTCCTACCAACCTGAAACCTTGGAAAGCACTGGGCACAGTCCTGCACTTCCTCTTCAACAATGGCTCCTTTTATGATATTGCTAAGAGAATTTCATTGCCATGTGTCTAAAAGATATAGTCTATATCACCAGTATAGATCCTTTCCTGAAACCCAGATTCCTGTACCCAACTACCAGCTATTGACTCAAATGGGTGTTCCTGAAAATCAACGTTTTAATAGTAAACTCTTCAATAGTAAACATCACCTCCACTTGCTCTCCCATATTTTCTCCATAAGGAATAGGCAGCTCATTAAATACCCAACACACACACACACACACACACACACACACACACACACACACACACACTGAACATTTACATTTCACAGATATTCTATAGAATCTACTTTTTAAAAAAATCAGAATCCAATTTCCCCCATTATCTCATAACTACTACCTGATTCCAACCCCATACTTTATCTCACATGAAACACAGAAAACCCCTCTAACCTCTCACACCCAGCATCTCCCTACACACCTTTCTTTCTTTAGTTCTATCATAGTATATCTATGATTCACATATCAGCCACAGCAATCCTGTCAAAATAAGATTATTTTACTTGTTAGCTCAACAGTTGACAACAGATCCAACTCTTGACAACAGCCCACATGTCATAGAGTGTGACTTAGGATGCTGGACTTCCTCTACTTTTCCCATATAAGTTGACTTATATGACTGCATCATCTTTTATACTCTGCTCCCATGCTGGCCAGCTTCTTGTTTACACTTTAAGGCTTGAGCACTGTATGAACCTTCTACCAAAGCACTTGTCCTCCAGAGTCCCCTTTGAGAATTTTCTAATAGCCTTCTACTCCTTACTCAAATGTCGCATGTCAATGAAAAGCTCAGCGTCCCCACACACTGCCCATGTGTCTTCCTTCCTTCACTTGTGTTTTGTCAACAGCTCTCCACACTGTCCATACACACAGATTACACATAATGCATGTGGATTGATTTCATCTCTGTGCTTTTCTACCTTTCTGCTTTTTCTTGAATTAATGAGCTGTTTTCTATTACTTTCAAAGAACCTGACAAGAGTGCATGGCTTTAGGCCCTGAGGGGAGTTTCTCCTTCGTATACAGGTGCCATGATTTCTGGTCAGATGACATTGATAAGATCCATATAGTGACCCATTACATTAAATTAGTATAAATGTTTGGTAATGGCAAGCTTCCTTCACCTGCCCTGGGAAATCCACGGTTTGTACAGCAAAGAAAAACAATAGTGCACTCTTGGAAATTAATCACCATTTATTATTTTCAGCTCATTACTCATCTGCAACAGTTTTCTGGCCTCATATGTTAGTATTGACTGAGAAACTAAAACATCTGAAAAAAACCTACTGCCATTTTTTTAAGGTTTAAAATTTTAAAAAAGAGAGTTTTATCCAAGTTTTTAGTTAAGCACCGAGGGGATTTGTTTATTGTTTGTTTAAATAAAATTGCTTACAATTAATGTTTAATGAGAAGATAAGAATTTTTTATCTGAAAATCAAAATTTATGACAAGGTTATTGCTAAAATTCTGTTTTAATACAGTTAAGTGGTGGTTTGCATTGATGTCAGAGAAAATTATTCTAGCATAAATTATTCTCAGTAAATCAGATTGACAGAATGATTATATTTTTGCCTTCATTCTGAGGGAAAAAAAGTTACTTCTAATATGATCATGGCTACAATTAAGGTAGTACCAAATATCTGTAAATATCTTCACATATATTTAGATACATACACAACACAAAATTCATGATAAGGCTCTGTTATCCCATTCTATACTCACACATGGGTACAGGAGGAGAAAAGAAAAAGGAGAGATTGTTAAAAGGTTTACCATAACTACACAATTGATATGATGCCAAAACTCTAACTTTAGATTCCTCTCCAAAGTTAATTTACCTTTAGACATCACTGTGTTGATTCTGCTGTCAAAATACAACACATAGTTCAAAACTAGCCGAAAACAGAATCATTTACTAAATGTAAAACATGACTTCACCATGATTAAAAAAGATTTGTACTAAAATGCCTCCTACTAATTAAAATGTTTTCTGATCTCTGTCATTGAGGCTGTCATGGGCCAAGGGAATTTAGCTTTGTATCTGGGTATCATTTAAAATCAGCTATTTTAATTCTCAGGAGACAGGGTCTCTGCACAGTGACCTCTAGGTGAAGCTTTCAGATCTGAGACAGGATTTTTAATGACAGAATTTGATCTGAATTTCCCACTGATTTTTCTTCTGACTAGTGTCCTTCTTTGCACTTCTCTTTCCTGCTTCTTTCTAATTTTAACATTGATGTGCCAAGACAGCCACAATAGCAACAGAGAATTTGAGCTTGCAAGGCATGTTTGAAGTGGGACTAATGGTTTCTTCAGGTATTATGGATTAAGAGAAACAGGATGAGGCAAGCAGGCATTACAGATCTCATCTGCAAGAGAATCCATCAATTAAAAGCACAGTTCTTACCAATAGTCCAGGTTTTTGAAGGTAAGAGTTTACACCTGCAAAGAAATGCTCCTTCTAAAGAATTCCTGCCAACCACAGGGAAGGACTGGTGCATAATTATCCTTGAATCTGGGCAGCTTTAGTTACAAAGAATGCTGGGGTTTCAAAAGAGAAAGCCAGTTCCAAAACACAAAGACTTAACCCAGCCACACAGTAGCTCCTGAGCAGCAGGGTCCAGGAATCCAGTGCTCTGGTCATATTTGAAAAAAAATAAAATAAAAGTATCTTCTACATCTCCAGTCAGACAAATTCTGCCAGATTTACAAGTACAGATCAAAGTAATCTATGGTGGTTTAGCATACCTTTCCTCAAGGGTACCACAGAACCGGGTTTTTATCCCATTATAGAGATTATCATAGTTTATTAGTAATAAAGCCAAGAAAACATTAATTGAATAGTTAATGTGTGCCAAATTGCTAAATACATGGATTATCTTATTAGAGGATCACAAGACAGCTCTTGAGATGAGTGTGGATAATATCACTACACTGTACAGGTAAGGTAACTAAAAGAACTTTTCTAAATATATTCAGAAAGAAGGTGATAAAACCCAAATTTGAACCATAGCTAAGTCAAGCAGTATAATGTGCAATTAGTATTGAATGGTGTTTATCTGATTTACCGTTATAGTCATGAAACCTGGCAAAGAGCCTAGTCAAAGCTAAAATGGTCAACTAACTACATCAGTGACAGAGATTATGGACCATGAAATGGTTTGTTTAATATTTTGGTCGATCAAAATAATTATAAAGTTTTAAAAATTCATCAAAGAAATGTCTCTTTGCAACAAACAGAGACTGTTTCAGAAAAACACAACCAATCAAAATGCAGAGAACAAGCAATCCTGTTGTGCCTTGTTCCAACAGATCTATCTGTAACACAGCTCCCACATCTAAGGCTCAGGAACATGGCAGAAGAGGGGGCAGAAAGACTGTAAGAGCCAAAGGAATAGAAAGTTCGCTGAGAGATCATGTGTCCTGGAAATGCCCGGAAAGCTACACCCGTGAAGACTCGACAGCAAGCTGCCTAAACGACGTTTGCATAAAGATGACACCAAGAACAGGGTAACATGAAGGGGTTTAACGGAAACCCAACTCTAGACGAAGAACTACAGGCAACCAAGGGGTGCTGAGAGGAGGAGCCGTGGTCTTCCCCAGGGAAGAGCCCCCAGTTGGTTATACAGCCCCAAGTGGTCGGCCCTGAATTTATGTACATATGGGTAACATTAGGCTGACTGAAAACGTTATGTTTATACACTCAGGGATGTATATGTGGGGGAGATGTCTGTGTGTATACATATATACACAATTAATGAAAAAGAAGCCATTGATTTTAGAGAGAGCAAAGTGGGGTTCATAGGAGGGCTTGAAGGGAGGAATGAGAAAGGGGAAATTTACATATAAAAATATTGCTCTTTGAAACAACTTAAGTCTACAAATAGTAAAAAGAAAAAGTGGTGAAGACATGGAAACATAATTTTTTTCCAGGAACCACCTACACCAGGGTTGAAGAAACACTTCCCAGAGGAGGCCAGATGACAAATATTTTAGGCTGTGCAGACCTTTCCAGTCTAGATTGTGCACTGTAAAGAGGAACAAAAGATTAGCACGTAGGTGAATAAAGTTGGCATGTTCCAGTAAAACTTTATTTGTGGACATTAAATTTGAGTTTCACAGGTTGTGTTTGCTAGTTTTATGTTAACTTCACATAAGCTAGAGTCATCTGAGATGAGGAAGCCTCAACTGAGAAAAAATCCTCAAAAGATCAGGCTGCAGGCAAGCCTGTGGGGCATTTTCATAATTAGAGATTGATGTCGGAGGGCCCAGCCCATTTTGAGTGATCCCATCCCTGGGTTGGTGTTCTTGGATTCTATAAGAAAGCAGGCTGAACAAACTATAGGGAGCAAGCCAGTAAGCAGCAGCATCCATGGCCTCTGTATTAGCTTCTGCCTCCAGGATCCTGCAGGTTTAACTTGACTTCCCTCTATAGACTGTGATTCAGAATTTATAAGCCAAATAAACCTTTTCCTTCCAAGTTGCTTTTGGTTATGGTGTTTCATCACAGCAATAGAAACCCTAATAAGATACAGATTATGAAATATTGCCCACTTTTGATTTTTTTCTAAGCATTTAAAAATATAGACTGCATCCTTAGCTCATGAACTATGCACACAAAAACCAGGCATCAGTCTGGAATCCACAAATGCAGTCCTTTGCTGGCTCCTATTCCTAAAATTTGCTCCCAGCTCCTCTTTACGAAGATTGAAGTTTTGAAAGGGAGAGGAGATGTAACTCCAAACTGAATGAGATTCGCCCAGGTGTGCTTTCCTACCCCACTGCTGATGATGTGCTTCCCTACCCCACTGCTGATGATGTGAAATCACATACAGGAAGTTAAGCGCTTTAGACATGAGTTTTGATAGATGCACGAAAGGAAGGACCCGTGAAATGGAGCCAACAGTAGGAAGAACTGCTTTCTAGGTAACTCATAAGACTAGGTCACTTACCAGATAATGAGCACGACAAGAGGAGACTTAGTTTAACTACTGTGCATGTTCATAAACAACTAGAAATACAATATTGGGTCCAATAAAAACAAATGGTCTAATTGTATTTCCTTCAGCTAAGACCTCAATGATTCTTTTTGAATGAGCCCATTTGAATGCTTTCTACACAGTAAAGTATTCAAAGAGCTAAAATATACACAAAGAGGAAGAACACAGATTTGGAGGTTTGGCCCTTCCATCTGCACCGAAGATTGACAGCACCTCCATTTCTGTGAAGCCAGTTGTTGTCCCCTTTCAGAAGAATTCCCACCCAGACTTCTGAGTGTCAGACAAAGCCACGCAATCACGTAGGAGGGAAAAAAAACAGCAAAAACTTTCACCCTGCCAGGACCAAATCCTTCTGCCCCTCCTCAGGAGCTGAGAGCTGGACAGTCCTCTCCCCAGCCCCTCCCTCTCCCCAGCCCCTCCCTCTCCCCAGCCCCTCCCTCTCCCCAGCCCCTCCCTCTCCCCAGCCCCTCCCTCTCCCCAGACCCCCTCTTTCCTCTGTGGATGCCTTGTTCTGTGCTCTCTGAGTGACAAATTCCAGGGTCTTGTTTCCTTCTTTCCTCTCTCTAGCAAGTCTCAGAAGCTGAAAACATCCCTTTGTCTTGCCTTGAGTCACTCTCTCTCCTGTTGATCTTGATCTCATTTGGTCCCACCCCATTCTTTCATTTGGATCAAAGATTTTGTTCATGTATTATATACCCTGTTCTTGCTGTATTTCTAAATATCCACTTCCTAGCTCTGTCTCCACTGAGCTCTGACTCCAGACCTATAAACAAACTGGCTATTTCTCATATGCAAAACAAACACGAAATACATACTCCAAAACCCTCCCTCTACTGATATCCTCCAGATTTGGGGAACTTCTGTCCCATTATCTTCCACGTCAAGTCTCTCCAAATACCCATACTGCCCTCCTCAACACTTACCTCTTATTCACAGTCATAGTCCATATGGCTCACTCCAGCGTGAAAATATTCTGGGCAAAACTCACCAGTAACCTTGTTTCTCTTGGATCAAATGTGTAATCTTGTTATGTTAGTGTAAAACTGCAAACATGATACCCTCCTTGCAACATTAACTTTTAAAGCCTTCCTCATACTATTTTTAATTTTACCAAAGGAATTCAAACTGGAAATTAAGATTTGATGTGACTCTCATACAAATCTCTGCTTTAAAAATATGCATGCATGCAAGGAAGTACATTAAGTAAATCTCTGTAGATATAGGGTAATATTGGGTGTAAATTGATCCACATTTGGATCATCCTAGCTGTATGCTGAGAGATAATCAGTCACTCACAAAACAAATGCTTTAACACAAGTAAACAAGCAAAAAAAACATTTTTACTTTTTTTCTTTTTTGAATTCCTCATTTTTATTTTTGGTAATGATTAAGATTTATTAGTGATGTGGGAAATAAAATATTTTTCATGCTTCACAAGCATGTACCCTAACTGTCACCAGCCTTCCCAGCTATCCACCCGTTCACATGCATGTGTCTGGATACATAGGTGTCACGCTGGTACAAATTATAACTAATTCTTTTCAGCTCTCATTTCTCTCATACCTTAATGCCTGACAATATTGATCCCTTCTTTTCTCTTGAAACTTTAATTTTCTTATTCAATGACATCTGTCTTATCAACTTATCTCAAAATCTTTCTTTCATCAGTACAATATTTTTAAAATGAGAAAAGTCTATTCCCTGAAAATTCTCTCTTACACTAGACATAAAATATGTGCTTAGAAAAATTCAATACCTCAGTCAGATATTTGACTTCTAAATTGTTTCCCTGCCTCTATTTTTGTGTCTTTCTAAAATGTGTTTTTCATGCTGAAACTAGCATATTTGCCCAATGTTGCCACTTCTGCGAGTGAAATCCTTCAATGACTGTTGTGTCTCTGGATGATGCTCATAATTTCATGACTGGTATTCCAAACTGGATAGAAAAGCTGAACATCAACATTCATCTCTTGCTGCTTCCAAACTTTGTACACATGTGATGAGCTGCCTCTCTCTGATGTCACCAGGCTTTCTGAGACGATGGTCTGTCACCCCTCAAATAGTGACCCAGAATAAAGTCTTCCTTTCTAAGTTTCATTTGTTAGGTACTATATGACAGCAATTAGAAAAAGAACTAGTTCAGAGGCCATTTACTGGTGTTCTGATATGAGCTAAATATAATTCCAGTTACTTTATATGTATTATATTGTCACATACAGTAATTCAATCTATAAAGAATAAAAAACTTAGTTTTTTTTATAATTTAACTTGTTACATTTCCTCTAAATGTGATCCCTATTTGATTTCAAATATAGCAGTTCAACAACTATTTCTTCCTCTACAAAGTGTCACTGGATTCAAATTTAATATTACTTCTATTTATGCTTCTCTGGCTAATTTATACCTATTTTATAACATACCAACAAGAGATAATACTTGTAGTGTGAGAGATCACTCAATATTATGACTATGTTTTTTTTTTTTTTCAGTCTAGAGCTGACTACGTGGAAATCAGGATAGATGGTCCCTCCATCAGAAGCCCAATATTTTACATCATTATATCCATTTTAAGAAGAAGGTAAAAAGACTATGGGTTTCTGGGAGATTTCTTATGCAGAAGATCTTCTCTACGTACATTTTGCTTTCCTTCAGAATGCTTCATGGGTATAGAGAAAGCAGACCAGCAGGCTTCCATTGATGGTGTGCTTACCCACTCCACGGACTACAACCCAGACAGGACATTTGCTAGACTGTGCATTTCCTTAGCTATCCCAGGAAATTTGTGATCTAATTCTAAGTAATGTTCTTTGTTCTAGCAGTGATTCTAATATTCCATGTATGTCCTGACTTTGTTAGCTCGTTGTTTATCAAAATAGCTAAGTTGCAGGTAAATGAATATTTGTATTCAGTTCATGTCATAATCTTGAACATTTTGAGGTTTGGATAAAGAGATACTTGAAGCTGTCAAAAAACCTATTTGAATAAGTTTCCTGTTGGCTAATTTGACATTTAGTGAGTATAATTTCTCTATAATTAGATATGAACGTATCATATTTTCTATTCTGACTAATCACCTTATAACAGTGCCTGTATCTCTAAACCTCTATATTGAATTTTTGGGAGGATAAGGGACAGGGTTTCTCAGTGTATCTGTGGCTGTCCTGGAACTCATTCTGTCGACCAGCCAGTCTTTCCTTGAACTTAGAGACCTGCCTATTTCTGCCTCCAGAGTGCTGGGATTAAAGGCATGCACCACCACTGCTCAGCTTCTATATGGAATCTTAATAATATATTGAATGTATTTGTCTTCATGGTGACAAGAGAAATGAAATTTTTATATTTGTGTATGGACACTATACATAAAATTATTTCTAATAATGGACAATGATAACAATGTGCCAAATATACAACAGTATGTGATAATGTGAAATAGATTCTGTTGTTTGAACACTAAAATAATTCATCCTATTCACAACTATATGGTAGAATAATTTTGTTTCAAATAAGGAAATTGGCAATAGTTCTTCTATCATAAGACAGAAGTGAGATGAGCTGTATATGGATAAAAAGTTTAAGGCAAAATGGGAACTCTGCAGTATTAGAAGAAAAAATGATGGTGCTGGAGATCTGCTGGAGAAAATATCAGGATAATCTTTCACAACTCATAAGAAATCATTAAGTGTTTCCTCTTTGAGATTCTCAGATAAGATGGCAGACTAGAGATTGCCTCCATGTGCCCTGTGTTGTACCCCCAAAGATCAGCAAAGGACTGATCCAAATGCAAAAGCAAAGAGTTTTTATTTACGAGTTTAAACCCAGACCTCTCCATCCATCTGATGCAACAGCTGAGCAGGAGAGACCCTGAGTAGCAATCAAGCAGGGTTTTTATAATGGTTAGGGTAGAGGATCGGTGGGATTTCCAATTCTACATAGTTACAAGCTCAGGATCGGTGCTTACTTTAGGTTAGAGATACTTGGTTTGAACTGATTGGAGAATTGCAGCTGTAAGGAAATAGCCATATCCTCTAGCAATCTATATCATCAGAAGACCCGTTTTCTCTGACAATAAGACATCCCATTTCTTATCTGCAGGAAACTTGCTCCTTCTGACCGCTATGGTATATAATCTATCATATCCTATAGGCTATGGCAGGAAATTCGTGGAACTTGTTTTTTATGTGGCTCTTAATTGTCTGGGTCTAGTCTGACCCTTCTCTAAGATGGCTGCAATCCTATCATCTTCTCATTCCCGCCTCTGGAAGTAACTCTGGAAGGACCCAATCATGGGGCTTCTCTGTAGGTCTCTAATGGATGATACTGAGACCTTAGTATCATCAACTGCATCATACTCTGGTTAAGAAGAGTTAGTGTGAGAAAGAAAGTGAGGACGAGCTTCAAAACCCTCAAAGGTAGAGACCAACTGACAGCTGAAGGCTGGTGAGAAAAGAATGGGCAACACATGAAAACTAAGCCAAGCCGAACATCCCAGCAGTGCAGCTCCGCCCAAAAGACGGAAAACCAGAGCTTCATCCCAAAGGTGAACTGTGCGGCTCTCATAAGAGACTGTCAGCCTTCACAGGCCTCAGATCCAGCTAAGGATTTTAGGGAGACAGTAACTCCTCTGGCAGTGGGGCTGCAGGGAAGAACTATCCCAAGACAGGTTTTATGACTCCGAGGGTGACGGCTGGGTGTCACCCTGAGAGGAAAACTGCTGTTTAAAACTGAGCTGCCCTGTGACCTAAGAAGAGGAAACAGTTACAAATCGGGACTTGAATTTACCCTACCACAGGCCCAGGATGAGCACAGCCGGGCAGTTAGGGGAGAAAAGTGCACGTTTGCCAGGAGGGTAAGGTGCATGCAGACAGTAGGCAGGAGCAGACCTCATCAACGGACAGTAAATCTGGAGTTTGGTAGCTCTGAACCTTAGGTCCGAGGCTGGGCCTGCTCACTGGAGGCTGAGAATGCTGGCACTGATTAACATCCACAGCTGCATGTCTCCAGCAGGTGATCAATTAAGTATTAATAATTAATTAAGGGGGGCTTGGGAAGTATGAAGACAGCCCACAGTGTCGCCACTGCGCTTTCCTTTCTCAGGGAGGCTGAGACACATTCTCCAACCAAAACATTAGCCACCCTGAAGAGTGGGAGTGTGGGTAGGTTCAGAGAACACAACCACCCCACATACTGCAAAGTTAAGTGTGGCCAGCAGAGGTCCTCACTACTCTAGGAAGGAGAGCTACTGACGCATCAGCCATTCAGAGGACATTGGCTGCTTGTCCAGCACAAACCCCAAGAGAAAGAGGTAGGACAGGCAAGAGTCCACAGCTCAACTGGCTCACGCAACGGAAAATTTCAGAGGACCAAGGAAGGGGCTGTGGGAACCATTCATCTTTTCTCTCTTTTTTCACCTTGTGCTCCCCTATCTAAAATTCTGCTTTTAGTAATGTTTCACTTTATCGTATTTTAAAAACCCTTATGCTTATATTGTTTTATTCTCATTCATATACCCACCTAATTCTGTTTATGCATGTTTTCATTATTGTGCAAACTTTTCTTTCCCTATCTGTTTTGTGTGTGTGTGAGTGTGTGAGTGTGTGTGTGTGTGTGTGTGTGTGAGTGTGTGTGCGTGTGTGTGTGTGTGAGTGTGAGTGTGTGTGTGTGTGTGTGTCTGAGTGTGTGTGTGTGTGTGTGTGTGGTGTGAGTGTGTGTGTGTGTGTGTGTGTGTGTGTGTGTGTGTGTGTGTGTGTGCGTGTTTTGTTTGTTTGTCTTAATGTCCCCATGTTTCTCACATTTTTCCCTTTGCTGTAGTTTTGTCAGTATTTTGAATTTATCTTATTTTCACTTTTTCAAAGCAAAGTTCTTGTAGTTTATTTTATTTCCCGTCTATCTTATTTTGTATTCAGTTTTTCTGACTATTAGGGTGTATTTTGTTGTTGTTCGTCATCTGTTATTTCTGATGTCTTGTTTTTTCTCATTGGTAAACTCTTCTCCACTCCTCTCCTTTTTCCCTCCTTTTATTTAGTTTCATCCCTCTTCAGTTTACTTCTCTTCCTGATCCCTTTCACGCCATTCATTTATCATTTCTACACTCACCGTGGATACTTTTTAAATTCACTGGGTACTATACATCACTTTAGCCATTTTCAGTGATGATCATTGGTGGTATGGTAGGGGCTTTGATCAGTTTTATGTGTGTTTCTGCATCTTTCTACAGTTTCCTGTTACTGCTGTTGCAGCAGTTCTTCTCTCTGAGTGGTGAACAGGACCAAGTCCTCAAAAACAGGCCTAATAGAAAATATCTAAAATAAAACCAGAAGAAACAAATGAACAAATGCAAGATATGAATCATGAAATGGCAAGGTGGATGTGATTCTTCTAAAACATTATTAATTCCTCAACAACTGAATTCAAAGAACTAGAAAAACATTATTCTTACAATTAACATGAATGCTCAGAAGCCTCCATCTAGTGAATGCTGTGGACTATACACTATGGAGCAAGAGTCTGGAATGTATAACCCAGTGTTTCTCTGTGTATCCAATTCCTGCATGTTGGTTTCTGTCTCTCTGATGTTAATGGATAAACATAATCTGAATAAATCTCAACGGAGTCAGACTACCTGAAAGTTAAAGCATCGGGGTCTAAATGGCCTGTATGTATTAGCCACACTCCAACGGACTTGAAATTGGATTCGCCACCTCAGATTACTCAGTGTTTCGTGAAGAGAAGTAGAAGCAGACTACATGATCAGCTGAGAATCACCATCCTAAAAATAAGAAATCCATAACACTCTAAAAACCAAAACTCCTTGAGTACCAATATCAGTCCATGAATTGAAATTTCTGTGCCTGACCTTGCAAGATGACAAAATGTAGGCTCGCTAAATATATAAAATCATTGGACTGGTGATGTTAGCACACACCGTTAATCCCAGAACTCGGGAGGCAGAGGCAGGTGAATCTCTGAGTTTGAGGCCAGCCTGGTCTACAGAGCGAGTTCCAGGATAGCCAGGGCTACACAGAGAAACCCTATCTCGAAAAAACAATAAGTATGTGTGTGTGTGTGTGTGTGTGTGTGTGTGTGTGTGTGTGTGTGTGTAATTAAATATATAATTATATATATATATCATGTTTTATATAGCTTTATATAAAATCACTTTTAAACTAAGTTTGAGATGCAAATGAGAACAATAAAATTCTTGTTCAGATGTAGATTCCCTCCCCAGGATATTCCATCCCTAGAATATCATTGTTTCTATGAGAATATTCCAAATCCCCAAATCTGAAATGCTTCTGGTCCCAATCTGGTGTTTTAGATAACAGATTGTCAGTCTGTAGTTGAATGCCATGAAAAGGAAAATACAGTTCACATAAGCTTGAGTCCTCTGGGTCCACCAGCCATCTCCAATAAAACTTAGCAGGAGGTATATACAGTGCCAATAAAATGAGTTTAAAGAAAAGAATTAAAACTAGCAACGTAGTCTGAATTGACCTTTTTATAATAGTCTTTTGATGTAAGTTTCGTTTAGTCTCCACTCCCAAAATCCTGTTTTTAATCCAATTTTAGAGGAATTTTCTCAGTATAATAAACAGAGAGAGAGAGAGAGAGAGAGAGAGAGAGAGAGAGAGCTCACAATGCTCCTATAGGGACTGCCTGTCATCGCTTAAGTAAGCCATATCCTTTCTAGTTTTTGTACGTTTCCACTGAAGTAGCCTTTCCTCGGCCCTAATGCACACCCTTCTTCTGACCCTGTGCTTGTGGAACTTGTCCAGCATATTAGATGTGAAACATTATCTAACGCCCATTCAGAATGATCAGTTCTTCCTCTTGTGTTTCACGGGTTTTTTTCCTGTTACACTAATTGGCATTCATTTTTGTTATGATTTATAGTGTGCGGCTTTCGTGTTTGTTACCCTATCAGCCAGTAAGTTTTCTGACGGCTTGCCTGTGACACACTGTCGTTAGGTGTTTGTCAGACTGAACTAAATGCTACTCATTCTGTCCCCAGAGCATCTTCTCCTCCCCTTTTATTCCACTAGAATACACTGATTTCAGGTCTTATTAGCATCGGTTCTTCCTGTGTTCATCTGAAGTGACTGAGAAGGAACAACGCAGGATCGATGGTTTTAAAATACGCAAAGGAGAAGTTCCTAAATAATCTTTATTTTTGAGATTATAGTATAATTACATCACTCCCTACTTCTCTTTCCCAGGGGCCTCAACTCTAGACAAAGAACTACAGAGAGCTAAAATTTTAATGAACCTTTCAAAAATCAAATAAAGCTAACAGTAATAGATGAATTTATAAGGACAAAACTTTGCTTCCTTATTTACAGCAGAGCTCTGTGCTTTTAGGGAAGAGCAACTGTCAAATAACTTGCCATTAGGAGTTATTAAGTGATTCTGACCACACGGAAAATAGGGTTTTGATAGACTCGGCATGTAGCAAACACACTCATTTCATTTCCTTTTTCTTAAATGGATAATGTAGGTACTATCTTCTTAAAATTCAGTCATGCAGAACAGAGAGATGCTGCGACAAAAAAAAAGTGGCTTTAGAATGCCAGCCCCCCAAAACCGAGAGTCTGTATCCCCATCAGATGGCAGCCTCCCAATGCAGGCGTGAAACCATCCCCTTCTCTGTGGGGAGAAAAGTAATCTTACCTATCAAAGCTCTGCACTCTGTCGCATTGAATCCTGAACCCCTGGGAAGGAAGACTGTGCCTTCTCTCAGTGCCATGATTAGCATTTTATATGTGCAAACTCTCAGCACTATATAAAGGAGCATTTAACAACTTCTAATTAAAGGACAACAACAATTAACAACCAAGCTCAACAGAAATCTGATGTAGTAAAAAGAGGAGGTTTCCTTGGAGTCAAAAGATGGGTCTAAATATTACTTTATACTTTACAAAGCCCTTCCACAAAGTACAAGGACCCTGTTGCATTTTGTCTCACTTTCTGCTTATAGTAGGTTTGTGTTTCTTGACCATTGAGTGGGACTATGTGACCAAACATTGGTCCTGTCCAGACTGGAACACTCAGCTGAAGATGCAAACCCTGTGTAGCTTTCTTTTTCTTCTAGCAATAGCTGAGCAGGGATCATTCAATACACTCTGTAGGTTGGGTCTCTAAATAACCCTGACAAGCACCACACCACCCTTTCCTACCAACCTTTCTTTGACATATTTGACAAGCAAACAAAAAAGGCCACTATGATGTACAGATTTGGGGGGGGGGGGGTGTTTGGTTGGGTTTGGTTTGTTTGTCTGTTTGTTTGTTTGGAACTGAATAGCCTAAACTTCCTAACTGCTACAAGCAGGCAATCATTTGGAATTCGGTTAATAGATAAGAAAATCAAATCTTAGGAAAGTAGAGTGATTTTCAAGATTTCAATGTTGTATTAGCTAGGCAATTACAAGAAATGTATAGTAAATATCTGAAAAGAAATATTCATAGCCACATTTTATGACTGCAATTGGTAAATACCTTTTCTGAAAAAAAGGAAAAATTGTTGAAGGGGGTCCCTGCAGTGTCACAGCAAGAAGGAAAATGATCCACGAAGAGGTAAGAACAAAAACTCAGCTCAGCCTGAGTTAGGCTGAATCAAACTCCAAGAGTCTAACACCAGGCAGTTTATTGCCAGTGTATTTAAACACAGTATAATTTGGAAAAAAAAAGTTTTCTAGTGTAATACAATCTCTGGAGCACAGGAAAGCATAATGACATTGAAACTCAACTCCGGGTACATGTCATTTCTTCCAAGAACATGGGTTCTGGAGATAGGCTACCTGTGCTAGCTTAAGGGCCTGGGGAAGGACCTGGACTGGTCTTGGTCATGCAGATAGCATAGGGGTCACTTGGGCTTTTAGGTACCTTCGGTCCTAGTTGTGGGAGCTTGGGGGAGCCCCTGGCTATACAGATAGTGTAAGCATCATTTAGACTACTAGCCACCTCCTGCCCTGGTTGTGGAAGCTTGGTATGGCCTCACCCGACAGATAACGCAGATCACTAGGCTGTTAATCACCTCCAACTCCCAGCCTTCTGGATGGAAGGGTAGAGAGCTTGCGTAACATCTGTTTAGTCCTGGTTTTTATCCATGACACCAAGAAGAAATAAAAACATTGAAAATTGAAACAGGTCACCAAGAAGGGTTCAAATATGAAGGAAGTTTATTTTCACACACCTCTACCCTTACATTTCTACCTTGGAGATTTTGTGAAAATTAATAACAAAATAACAAGCATTAAGGATTTTTCCACTAGATAAATTCATCTGTCAATCTCTGGGATCCCACCAGGTCCTCTGGATCACACCAGGCTAGGTCCCTCAAAGCTCTCTATCTATATATCCATACGTTGATCTCAAGCAAGGTAAATGCATGAATTTACTAGGGCTAACATAAACTGCCTCAGGCTGCGCGGCTCACATAACAAAAATTCCCTGTCCTCAATCTCAAAGTTATTGCAGTATAAGCAGGGTTCCTCTCCTCCAGGGAGTTAGGCACTGTCTTGCGGGTCCCTTTGTTGTCTGAGGAGCTCCTGACTTATGACAGCTACCCTCAGTATCCATGGTATGACTGCAGTGGATCTGCGCTGAATTTCCTCCACTTGGGCCTTTCTTCAGATATAACACTGTACTTTCTTAAACTGTGTTCAAGTGATAAGTGGTAATTCTGCATTGGTTTCTGATATCCAGTGTCTTAACTATGTAGAGCGGTGGTAGTCAGAATCCTCTATAGAACACCCTAGGGCTTTTACCTGCTCAAATAAGCTCCAGAGGTGGGATGGGCAAGAGCATTAGGGAGACTCCTCCAGGCGCCCATGACCTAGAGGTGATTTAAAGTCAGAAGCATGGTTGACTACAACCAAAGAGGAAACCCGATCCTGAAGGTAGTTTTAAGACTTGAGCACTCAGCAATGAGTTCTCATTCTCTTTGCCTGTGTATAAGTGGGTGAATGCGGTAACATGGACATAAGTTACAAAAGTTAGAGCTTGCTGGCAAATCCTCAGTCTCATTACATTCTCTGAACAAATGTACATGGGTCCAGTATGGAGCGTTCCTTCTTCCATTGGATACCACTTCAGAGAGTGTGGTATCAATGAACATGTCTGGAGTCCCCATCTCCTCTATGGTAAATTTCCAAATTTTTTTGAGTGTGCTGGGGCATATGTCCTAAAGCCCACTCCAGGGATGTACCTGGGAGTGTCCTGTGTCTTCTCCACTCACCACCCCACTGATGGCAGAACTGCTTTCCTTTCACCACCCTTTCGGGAACATTCTGCAGGGCCTGAGGTGAAGTGTTTTTAGTCTTTTTAGAGCAGTGCTTCTCAACCTTCCTAATGCTGCAACAATTTAATGCAGTACTTCATATTGAGGTGGTCCTCAACCATAAAATTATTTTCATTGCTAATTCATAACTCTATTTTTGCTATTATTATAAATCATAATGTAAATATCTGTATTTTCTGATGGTCTTAGGCAACCCCTGTGAAAGGGTCATTTGATCCCCCCAAGGGGTCGCAACCCACAGGTTGAAAGCCACTGTTTTCGAGGGACATCATACACATTGGGTGGCCCATCATACAGGAATATGATGTCATTATAACTAATCACATCTTCAATGACTGTATTCCCAAATAAAGAGATACTAGGACTCATAGATTAGATATTTAAATTTTGAGGGTCCCAAGCCACTAAGTTGGCAAATGTGACTTCCTGATGTACTAGTAGTTATAGCGAATTTATTGTAGCTTTTGCACCTAAAGACTTACGTATATGACTCCCAGTGGCACATGATCTACAATACTCTTTAACTTGCATGTTAACTGGGCATAAACTTAAAACAACTTTGACAATTTAGTCTTTCTAGAATTTCCACTTTATATAAAAGCTTAATGAAATCAGATTCTCATTAGCACTTTGCTAGTGAATGTGTATTAGCATCCTTTAACCACATCAGGACAAAGCAAAGAGAAACCCAGGGATGTCTGCACATCTCACTTTGTGAGACTCAAAAGGACCTGACTTCCTGCATATGCATCATGTTTATTTCTCAGAGCAGCAGTACCACCAGCTTCTGCTGCTTACTCTTCTAGTCAAGTACAAAATCTGTGAGACTGGATGTCACCGCTAAGAAATGTCCAATTTATCTCATCTTAGTCGACATATCACAGGGATGCCAAGAGCTATAAAAGTTAGTGGGACCTCATGTCAGATCTACAAAGCTGTTAGTCAGATTCACTCTCTAGAAAAGAAATGTTAATACGTAAATATGCCACAAGTATGGACCGAACATTTCCACTTTATTGATATCGGCTTCATTGTTAAGAATTTTGCCGAAGTCATTAGTGCCGTTTGATCTTTTCACACGGCTTTCCATGCAAGCACTGACTTTGTAACGTTGGCTCTCTGCATACCCATTAGGATGATACTGTTAATTACATTGACTGATTTATTCTGGTTGCATTGAAACTATTTGGGAAGCAAAAAGAAAAGAAAAAAATTTTCTGTTCTCTTTCTGTTTTCAGTATCTTCTCGGCAGATGCCTTTTTACTTTTTAAATTTAGTCGCACTAAAACTACTCAAACTCCCATTTGAATAGTTAATATTGTGTACAAAATGTGTCTGGCCTCTTCTAGGATTAGAATTAAAAGGAGAAACACTTGGAGAAAATAGTCTGCTTCTAATTCACCCCCACTGAACATTTCACAAAATTGATTCCTTGTAAAAATCCTTGCTTTAGCTTCCATCAGAACTTGAAATAGGAAAGCTGCTTCCAATCATTCTTAAAAATAGAAATTATGGATTAATTGCACACTCAAAAGGAATTTGCAAGTGGAAAACATTCCACTAAGTCATTTTGAAAGACAGAAGTATGTGCAATTTCATTTATGTTATGATCCATCCATGAGACAGTACCTGTAAGTGCAGCAAACACAAAGATGTTAAGTTAAAATAAAATTGGGATCTCCCTGGCTTGGAGCATTAACAATCAAATTACATAAGCATATGTATATGGTTTGGTTAATCAAGTTAATTTACTAGGTTTAAAATCACTTCATTGTATATCTTTAAAAAAGTCTGAAATCAGCCAGGCAATGGTGGCACACACCTTTACTCCCAGCACTTGGGTGGTAGAGACAAATAGGTCTCTGTAAGTTTGAGGCCAGCCTGGTCTACAAGGTGAGTTCCAGGACATCTAGGACTATTATACAGAGAAAACCTGTTTCAAAAAGAAAAGAAAAGAAAAAAGGTTGAAATTATTTCCCTCAGTTATTCCTTACTGCTCAGCTATGTAAAGTTCAAATCCCTTCCCATTTAGCCTCTCTTAAAATAAAACAAAATTCTAACATAATAGAAGAGCAAGTGACTATAACTTTCACTCCCCTCTCCACATTTGTTCCCTACACATTATTTTCCTCTGCTCTGCAAGCACAGGTGCTGGAGAGTAGCCACAGACCTGCATCGGCCACACTAATGTTTGCTCGTGGGCATCACAGATACTGAGCACCATCAAGGTGGCAGGAGGGAATGAATGGGATGCCAGCTCTTCATCTTTCCCATGATGGGCAGCAGCTATCCAACACAGGCATATTAGTTTTCAGCTGTCATTTCACATAGCTGTGTCTACCTCTTTACACATTTATGTCTTCTCTTCACACACTGGGGACTGAGTATCACTCAACTGAAACTAACAAGGCTTTTTGTTAGCAGTTTTAGCAGACTGCCTTCTGCTCATGCCTTTGAACATGACCCATTATTAAGTTCTACTCAAAGTATCCAAATTTTGAATATCCTGTTTAATCCTTGCTGGAATTCAGACTGATCAAACATATATTAATATACATTTACTTGCAGTATATCCCATTTTTAGAAAACATTTTGCAAATCATGTTATATATGACATTTTAAATGATAAATTAGTATAAGAGCAAAAAGATGTGAAACATTTCTCCCTATTAGAAGAGTTATAAGTTATCAACATACTTCCAACAAAGGACAGGAGAAAAAAGAAAAGTATAATTTATAAGATAAAAGCATAAAAATATTTCATCAAAGTTTTATGTAACACAGAATCCTTCAGAAATGAAGAAACAAAGACCCAGAGAAAGTCATCCAGTTTTTCATGGGGAGATTCAGTGAAGACTGAACAGTCATATAGGAATGGGACTAGAGTCATATGACCTAAGGATGATCACACTCTCAGGAGCTTTCTTTCCTCCATGTGGGGCAGCATTCCTCTGTGATTAAGGTTTGGGACTTAGACAAGATGGATTGGGGAATTTCTTTATGTCCACCTCCTATACAGAAGGGCAAGGGGGAGATAGAATAAGATTTCTAGTTCTGTTACCACAATAGAGGAGAGAAATGCTGTTTCCTATGAATCCCTTCAGGAGGATAGGCAAGAGTCAGCGGCGGGAGGGCAGGAGAAGGGTGTACAGAGGCCGCCTGCGGCTTTCTAGTTCCCTGAGTTAGAGTGCTCAACACACTTTGGTGTCCCTCACTGTGTTAGCTGTTCTTCCGGTCACTATGACAAAACACTTGGTGAAAGCAACTTCAGGAAGGGCGTGCTGCTTCTGCTCAGGTTGATGGCAGAGTCCATCACGGCCGGGAAGGTACAGCAGAGGGCACACTAACGGCAGCTGTTCATGTGTCTGCGGCCATGCTCTCAGGAAGCACAGGGAGATGGCTGCTGCTTCGTGCTTCCTTTCTTCCTTCTAGCCAGTCTAGCACCCTAGTCCACAGGCTGGTGATGCCACAATTAGAGAGGCTCTTTCTTTGTCAACTAAACCTTTCTAGAAACATCCTCATAGTCACTCTCAGAGGTGGATCTACATTGATTCTGAAGGGACACTACCCCACTTGAGCATGTAACTCTAGCAGTCCTTGCCTTTCTCCACAGTTCCCTCTACCTTGCTAAAAACCATTATATTCCATTTCTGAAGCTAGCCCCCAAGCTATATTCCCTTATTTGGCCAATCCCTCCTCCTGAGGCCGCTACCAAGGTCCATCTATCAAAGTATTGAAATCTACCAAACAAAAGCCCCCTTTAGCTCACATAATTAACATGCCTAATTAAAATGAAATGTCTCATCCTAACATGGGTTTCCCCTTGTACTTTTATAAACTGTAATTTTCCTATGTGCTGCTTCTGTCTCCTCTCTATTCAGAGGCAGTCCTTTGTAACCCCTGGAACAAATATCCCTGCCTGCCCCTTTCTCTTGTTCCCTTCCCCTTCTCCCTCTTCCTCAGTGTCCTGTCTTTGTCCCTTATCCCAGCTCTTTATTAGACCATCAGGTGTTTTAGACAGGCACAGTAACACAGCATCACAGGGTCAAACAAATCCAACTTAAACAAAAGTAACACACCTTAAAATAATATTCTACAACAGATCCTGAACTGAAACTTTCCTTTCAGATTCTAAATCCAGTCAAGTTGACAACAAAGATTAATCATTTTATTTACCAAATCACAATACTAAGCAAATAATCAACTTAGTAAGCATTTTTTACTTTAAAATGTAGGGTCCTTCAATATCTTAGAGAATTTAAAAGTATGTACTAATGATTAAGAGTTTACACTTTCATTTTAAAAGACTACAAAGAAAAAATATATAGTTCTTCATTAATGATATATATGTTATAAAATAAAATCATTATATAAAATCACTTGTTGAAAATATATTACTTATTAAAGACATTGGACTAAATAAACATAGCTATTTCTTTCTACTTATCATCAAATGGATCTCCTGAAACACGCAAAACCCTGAGTACAAGATGACAGACACTATAGAGTTAAATTTGGAAGCGCAAACACCCGGCTTCTGAAGTAGAAAACCTGAGAAAACTTAACTGGCAACTTATGGAAGAGAAAACCATAAGGAAATTTACATGTAGTAGAATATCACAGTGCCCTTGATCATATAAAGAACATGACAAAAAGTAGCAGGAAGAGCTTTAAAGTATAAACAATACATGTGTACATGTACAAATTTGTCAAGGTTGGGATTTAGCTTAGTGGCAGAGCACTTGCCTAGCAAGCTCAAGGCTGTGGGTTCAGTCCTCAACACTGAAAAAAAGAAATGACATATAAAATTGTCAATAAATAAACAAAAATGTTCTTAACAAAAACATGTTAATAAACACCTTAGTCTTCCAGACCCCAGACCCCTACTCCAGAGCACCCTCAGTTATGGCAGAAGATCAAGAATTGTATACAACATAGTCTTACTTGCAAGCCACAGCACTTTATACTAGACAGAAATTATAGGAATATTTATATTATGAATATTTGGGCTCCAAATTTTCTTTCTAGATTTGAAAAGAAATTAAAACAACCCTGAAAGAGTTTTAGTTACCAGGACAACCGAAGAAGTTCTAAGGAGAGACCCAGAGACTGATATCAGAAACTCTATAAGCATATAGCAGCATATCTAGGGTCATTTTTCATGCCATGCCCTATGCTTGAGAACACAGATACACATATGATTTGTCCTCCCCAAACTAACTATGAAGATAGCCTTGTATTTTCTGATATATCAGAATAATTATAGAAAAAAGAACAACAACAACAACAAAAAAAAAAAACAGACCGTTCAGACAGATAAATTCCAATTAGCACATTAGCAATGCCTTCACATGGGCAAGAAAAGGTCATGCACACAGGAGCAAGAACAAAATACTACTAAAAAGAAACATCTGTGCATATAAAATGATACCATGTGGTTTGACGGTTTTTCTGTAGTGCTGGGGATTTGTACCCTGAATAAAGAAAGCCATCACCATACGTGTAGGATACTTTTTCTCCTCAGTGGTAGATGCAACATTGAGAAATCAGTTAAACAAAATTCAAGTCACACACGTAATTGAGAAACCCATTTAACTACTTCCCAGCCCTAGCATATAGGCAGGAGATGGTTTTTGGAGCAGTTGTAAAGAAGCAACCATACCACAACTTCTCCCAGTGCAATCAGAGTGATACTTTCACCTTTTAGTCCTACCATACATAACACAGGGCAAAGAAATGAGCCTTATGAGCAAGGGACATGGTGACACTAGTATTTTCCAGCTTTGAACTCAGATTCGATCCAAACACAACCTATATTAGGACACGTTCATCTCTGCTTAGCTGAGTGTTGTGGAATATTACTTTAACTATGTAACGGTGTTACATTTATTTATGCTGCATTTGTTTAATTATGTAAAGATGTATCGTTGTTTTGCCTTTCCTGCCTAAGGCACTGGTTGGTCTAATAAAAAGCTGAATGGCCAATAGCTAAGCAGTAGTGGTATAGGCAGGGTTGGCCAGCAGGGAGAACAAGTAGGAGGAGGAATCTAGGCTTAGGAAAGAAGAAAGAATGAGGGAGAAAGAGAGGAAGATGCCTGGGGACAGTCAGCTAGGCAGCCACCAGACAGACAGACATAGAGGAAGCAGGAAAGTAGGACATACAGAATGAAAGAAAGGTAAAAGGCCCTGAGGCAAAACATAGATAAAGAGAAACAGGTTAAGTTACAAGAGCTAGTGGGACAAGCCTAAACTAAGGCCGAGCAGTCATAACTAATAAGCCTCTCTGTCTTTATTTGGGAGCTGGTTGGTGGTCCAAAGAAAGTCTGCCGTAGTCGAAGTTTCTTTTGTCACAGTCCCAGCTACATACACTCAACCACAGACTGAAAACATGAAGTGGAAAATTCTAGTTGAGAGCAAGTATATTTGCTGAACTTTTATCGTAGTATAATATTGAGGGTTTTTTAATGTCTTTTATTAGTATTATTGCTATTGTTCTACTTTATAAATTAAACTTTATCATAATTGTGTGTGTGTGTGTGTGTGTGTGTGTGTGTGTGTGTGTGTGTGTATGTGTGTGCGCGCGTGCACGTGCGCGCTCACTCGCACATTTAGGACAAAATTATACAGATAGGTTTGAGTACCCTTTGTGGTTTCAGGCATCCACTGGGACTATTGTACTCCTCTAAACTCCCTAGGACATGTTCATGGTACCCTCACATTTGCAGTACAGTATTCTTACAAGAAAAGAATGATACCATACTATCTACTCCATTTTGACCAATGCCTTCATCAACAGACATTTTAACAACATTAACAAGAACAATTTGAGCATCTAGTGGCCAGGATCTGATATACTTAGGTCATATACATTATTTCAAGTCACACACACAAGTCACAAACATTGTCTTAAACCATCTTCACAAGTCTTCAGACAGGTACTGAAAAATTAACTCAACATAAGTGAATATCAAAGTAGAAAACCACTTCTACAGAGGACAAGTGCCTTGCTTGTCTTACAAACATTTTAAGAGACCACTTTGTTGTGTTGCATGGGACAAGGGTCATATCTCATAACAAATCAAAGATAAACTGAAGGGGTTCTTCCCCCTGAGGAATTTGATGTGCTTGGATCACCTCCTTAGAGGCCTTCCTCCGGTAGACCCTTGTACCTGCTCAAGGACCCTCTGTTTTCAGCACTCCAAAACCACAAGGTATGAAAGAGAAGAAGATAAGATTGGTCATTACCAGGAGCCAAGGGGAAGGAGATGAGGTGGACATGACTTCCAGGTCTTATCTTAAGGTATGCAATTTTAGCAAAATTTGAAGCAAATACATAAATATCAGAAATGCTAACTTTGAACAGAGAATATATTGATGGTCTGTTACATAGTCTTTTTGCTTACTTGTATATTTGGAAAGTTCTAAAATTTACAAATCAATATTATCTAAAATATAAAAATGAGCCTGAGCCAAATTAGGACATAAATATTAAGATTACATTTATGTTTGAGACTTTGGCTTACACATGATGATTTTTGAAGTTTCTAAGAAAGAAAATGAGTCCTGGGACTGTGGAAACTCTCACAGCTGAGGAAAAAATGGAATAAAAAAGGAAAGAGATGAGGCTCAAAAAGTAAGTGAAAAGCTTATCATATATTCACCACAGATGGTAAGGGCATGACACAAGTCATCTTGGGGAAGAGGGAACTGGGAACAGAGAAAAGCAAGACTGGGTAGGGAGCTCTGTGGAACTTCATGATAAATGCACAATTGATGACAGGAGCAGAAAGAATAAATACAACCCCGAGCTTCCAAGAAAAAGCAGCTAAACTGATGAAAAATCAGGGAGAAATTGTAACGGATTTGAGAGAAAAAAATTATCAGCTCAGTCTGGTATTCCTATTTAGAAGTACTGAAAAAAAATGAAAGTTGGATTCCTGGGGCTAGGGTGAAGGCATTGGTAAAGTGCCTGCCTTGCAAGCATGAGAATCTGTATTCAATCCTGAGCAGACACATCAAAAGCTATGTGTGGCAGTAAGTGCTTATAACCCAGTGCTGTAAAGCTGAGCTAGGTGCATCCCTAGAGTCTGGTGGCCAGCCTGCATGGTTGTATCAGCAAGCTTTGGGTTCAGTGAGAGATCCTGTCTAAAGCATAAGGTGGGCCTGGGCTGTGACATGGCCAGGCTGCATGGTTGTATCAGCAAGCTTCGGGTTCAGTGAGAGATCCTGTCTAAAGAATAAGGTGGGCCTGGGTTCTGATGGCCAGCCTGTACAGTTGTATCAGCAAGCTTTAGGCTCTGTAAGAGATCCTGTCTAAAACATAAAGTGAGCCCACATAGGTAGCACTATGTTCAGTGTGTTTTTAGAAAGAGAATAGGAAGTTAGGAAAGAAAAGTGGGGGAGCCCCAGATTCAGAGAGAGACTTGGCCTCAAAGGGATAGGCAGGTAGGGGAAAATATGTGATGCTTTCTTCTGGCAGTTATGGGTAGGATTAAAGGGATGGGAATTGGTGATATTTGATCAAAATACATCGTATGCATGTAAAAAATTATCTAACAATAAAAAAGCAAAAGTGGATAGAAATAGAGGAAGACAGCTGGCATCTACCTCTGGCCACCAACACAAACACATGTGCCCAAAAACATGTGAACACACATACACACACAGCACAAACACAATAGATTTCCTCAATTAGAAATATAGAGCTCTGAGCCACAAAGAATATATAATCAAGGTTCTTTGAAGCTAAATAAAAACAGCAACAACCAAAAAAAGGAGCAAAAGAAAGAAAGCATATATGCAGAGAACAGTGGAGATAGCAACTCCAAAATACAATACAGCTAAGAAAATATCATCCTCAGTTAAAGGCATCATCAACAAAGAAATCTTCTAGACCTTGAACATGCTGACAGAATCGACACAGTTTCTGTATGTTCTAGGAAACACTATATGTAAATAATGTACTGTTATATTTTCTTTTTTTGTTGTTTATTTTTTTTTGAGTAAAACAAAAACTTATTCTAAGCCACAGTCATCCTAGGGTCCCCCCTGCCATATAGCCTCCCTGGTTCTGTGGGTTGCAGTCTGATTGTTCTTTGCTTTATATCTAGAATCCACTTATGAGTGAGTACATACCATGTTTGTCCTTCTGGGTCTGGGTTACCTCACTCAGGATGATATTTTCTAGTTCCATCCATTTGCCTGCAAATTTTATGCTGTCATTGTTTTTCTCTGCTTAGTAGTACTCCATTGTGTATATGTACCACATTTTCTTAATCCATTCTTCGGTTGAGAGGCATCTAGGTTGTTTCCAGGTTCTGGCTATTACAAATAGTGCTGCCATGAACATAGTTGAGCATGTTTCTTTGTGGTATGATTGAGAATTCCTTGGGTATATGCCCAAGAGTGGTATGGCCGGGTCTTGAGGGAGATCGAGTACCAATTTTCTCAGAAACTGCCATACTGATTTCCACAGTGGTTGTACAAGTTTGTATTCCCACCAACAGTGGAGGAGTGTTCCCTTTGCTCCACATCCTCTCCAACATAGACTGTCATAAGTGTTTTTGATCATAGCCGTTCTGACAGATGTAAGATGGTATCTCAGAGTCGTTTTGATTTGCATTTCTCTCATGATTAAGGATGTTGAGCATTTCTTTAAATGTCTTTCAGCCATTTGTGATTCTTCTTTTGAGAATTCTCTGTTTAGCTCTTTAGCCCATTTTTTTAATTGGATTGTTCAGTATTTTGATGTCTAGTTTCTTGAGTTCTTTATATAATTTGGAGATCAGTCCTCTGTCAGATGTGGGGTTGGTAAAGGTCTTTTCCCATTCCGTAGGCTGTCTTTTGGTCTTATTGACCGTGTCTTTTGCCCTACAAGAGCTTCTCAGTTTCAAGAGGTCCCATTTATTAATTGTTGTGCTCAGTGTTTGTGCTGCTGGTATTATATTTAGGAAGTGATCTCCTGTGCCAGTGCATTCAAGTGTACTTCCTACTTTCTCTTCTATTAAGTTCAGTGTAACTGGATTTATGTTGGGGTCTTTGATCCACTTGGATTTTCAACATAGCAGTTGCCCAGGGTAATATGTTGATGCCTCTTGTATAAAAGAAGAAACTGAAGCTCAGAGATAAGAGGTAATTTGCTCAAGTTCTACAGTGAGTGCTTACCTAGAATTCAAGTCATAATTAAAATGGTTCTGAAGCAGATTTTCTTCCCTGTGAGTTTTGAGATGACCCATCTGAGGAGTTGATTGAATGTTCAAGGGTGTCTTATCTTTTAAATGGACATGAAGAAATTGAAGAGGTCCTTCAGTCTAAAGTTTTTTCTGTGAAAACGTGAGGACCTGAGTTCAGATCCTGGTTTAGGATTAGATCCTGTTAGGGTTTCTATTGCTGCAAGAAAACATGACCAAAAAGCAAGTTGAAGAGGAAAGGCTTTATTAGGCTTACACTTCAGCATGGCTGTTCATTACTGAAGTCAGGACAGGAACACACACAAGGCAGGATCCCAGAGGCAGGAGCTAATGCAGCAGCCATGGAGTAGTGCTACTTACTGGCTTTCTGCCCTGGCTTGCTCAGCCTGCTTTCTTACAGAACCCAGGACCAGCAATTCAGGTGCCATCCACCACTAACCATGGGCTGGACCCTCCCCCATTGATCACTAAATAAGAAAATGCCTTACAGCTGGATCTCATGAAGACATTTCCTCAATTGAGTCTCCTTCCTCTGATGACTCTAGCTTGTGTCAAGTTGATACCCAAAACCAGCTAGTACAGATCTCCAGCACTGATGGGCCCATCGGTATGTGTCTGCCACTCCAGGGATGGATGGTGGGTGGAGGCAGATATAGATGGATTCCTGAAGTTCAGTGGCCAGCCAAATTGATGAGCTCTTGTCTCACTTGGAGACCCTGTCTCAACAAATATAGAAGTTAGAGAGATGGTTCACAAGTTCAGAGCATTTTCTGTGCAATGATTAGGATCAAAATTCTGGTCCCAACACTCACAAAACAAGCCAGACATCTTGTATACACCTGTAACCCCAGTTCTAAGGGGATGGAGAACAGAGGATCACTGGAGTTGACAGGATTTCAGCAGAGCATGGAAAATATGAGCCTCAGATTCAGGAAGGGACTCTGCCTCAAATGAACAGGCAAATTTATAGAGGATAATATGTGATGTTTTCTTCTGGCTTCCACCAATGCTTACCTGCACATACAAATACATACACTCACACACAGAGAGACACAGATCCAAGCACATAAATGAATGAATGAATGAATAAATAAATAAATAGAAGAATAGATGATAGAGAGATGATTGATAGATAGATAGATAGATAGATAGATCTTAGAATATTAGATGGTGAGCAGTAGAGAAATATACCTAACTTCCAAAACCACATACATACATGCACACCTGCATGCACATGTGAGCATATCTTATGCACTCATACACACACACACACACACACACATACACACACACACACACACACGAAATGTTTCAAGCATGTTGAACTCCAGAGAGGATTGGTAAGAGCACTTTACTTTTCTTCCAGGTAACAATTTGATTGGATTCCAATCGAGGCTGTTTATGGTTTAATCACCTTCTATGTTTGCTGTTTGAGATTGAGGGGAAGGAGTCACAAAACCGTTTTGCACCTGGACCCAGTCTAACACAGCCACCAAGTCCACACATTTGCCCCAAGTAAGTTTTCCTTCCATGCTGAAGTGTTTAGTCAAGGAAGTAAACTCACAGTGAACCTGGAGAGCCCTGCCTCAGTGCCAGCTCAGAGCTGTACACATGGGGTAATGGGTGAGAAAGTAGAAGCAGCAGTCGCTCAGTGAGGAGGAACCAGCGATGAGCTTCAGTGTTAGCTGAAATTCAGCAGGTGCTCAGCAGGTAACAGCCTCTCTAACACACCCCAACACTCTCTTCAATTCTTAACACAAAAAAGAGAAGGTGAGAAATGTGCTTTAGAAATAATGGTATCCTTGATAAATCCCACCTCACACAAATAAAACCGATGAGGTTAAGCCTTTGGACTTAAGCCTGTAACTCTTATTTACAAGTCAAGTCTTACCCACCCTAAATGATCCACTGACAGCCCATTATGGATGTAGAAAGTTTCTGGAAGAGGAGAACTAAAACAAAACAAAAACCAGTATTAGTGTCACTATTCCGGCAATGGGTAAGATACACTAGGGATTTGGGTTGAGAAATTTCAAGAGAAAAAAGAAAACGAGCTAAGGTCCAATCATATGCAATTCATTTCTCTGCTTGAGAAAGAGAAGTCCAAACTCTCCACATTAGCAATTGTTTAAAAGTCTGGAATGTAAAAGTAGCCATAAAAGCTAAACGTTTAAAAATGTGGCACATTCTTTAAAAACCATTCTCTACTATTATATTATCATAACTATATCCTAGTGTGTTGTGTCATTTATATTATTCAAGGAGCTGTGACCCTTAACAAGTCACACATAGAATAAATTCTGCATAAAGAGAACTATCCTGTAGCCCCGCCATTCATTTTGACAGGTGGAAATTTTTAGGAAACTGAAGTACCAGAGGATGGTGACAAATTTGTATTTGTTTACTGTCGTTCCGGGTGAGCTTCATGAGATAGTAGCATGCAACGGATGTAAAGAACATAGAACAGGTCTGGCATTATACTGTATTTAGCAGTGGCAGCCACACTGTTAGTAAAGTGTTCAAATCATTCCAGACAGATTCAAGAACTATGCAAATGCTAAGTCATTTTTCTCTCTCATCTGGTATGGGAGCGATAAACAGACTGAACATCACCCTGCGTTGATTCCTCGCTGTAATGCACTGACTTGCTAATCTAATAGCTGAGTTTTATGGTCCAGCCACTTCAAATCAAGAGTCTCACTTCACAAGCCCGTGTTTTACAATGCCGATTGTGCACCAGATATAAACAAGAACACTAAGCACATGAATCAGTGAGCTGTATGAATAAACATGCCAATACGGCAGTAGTGTTCAAAGAAAAGCAAACAGTAGCTGAAGAGGGAAAAAAAGAAAACTTCCACTTACAAGAATTTACATTCACAATCTTCCCCAGCTTTAATGGGCTTAAAAATTGAAGGCAGAAAATGACAATACAACACTAAAATGGTAAATATTCCTTGATAATTTACATCAAGTATGTCTGCTCATTTTAGTGCCTTTAAATCTCTTATTGTGATGAATACTACCCAAATCAAAAGAAATATTGGTACTAGTTATGTGCTTTGTGGAGTTTATGTAGATCCTTTAGCTTTGTATCAATATATAGCTTTTTATAAATTATAGGTTTTGATTCAAACCTGTTCACAAGAACAGTTGTGTATGCACATCCACAAGTACATGTTTTAAATGCTGAAAAGGAAATATTTCATTTGCTAATGTTTTAGAAATATGTCTGAACTCAGGTTAAAATTCAGCAGCTTAATGCTGGTGTGGTTTTCAGGCATAGTTCATAGACGTGATCAAGGGACATGTTTATGGAATCTGTGTTCTGTATTAATTTTCCAGATTTGGCCTAGCTGAAACAAGTTTATTGGAATTGCCAATAGGTTCCAGGAAATCACTAATATGGCTATAAAACATGGATAGTCTGACCACTGCCTCTGCTTTAATCTCCAATTATCACAGCTCATGGATGAATAGAAAATCAGACTCTATACCATCTTAGACTTAATTAGAGGCATTTTTCTTGCTTAATAGTGTGAAAATAAATATGTAAGCTATTACTGGTGGCATTTTGGAGTAGATGAAATATGGTATAGTTAAATCTCACTACTTCTTAATGTAATAAATAATAAATATCACTTCAAATTAGTCAAAGCAAAAGATCTGAGCTGTAGAGTTTCTTTAAAAAAAAAAGCAGTTCCATTTCTTTTAAGTATTACAATAGCAATCTGCAATTTAAAGACCATCAATGAATTTTAAGCCATAACTTTGCTAAATGGATTGTATTAAAGTAATAATAGCAAATATAAGAAATGGTTAATATTCACTAAGGTCTATATTATAACATTTCTACATTCATTTTTCTTAGCTCTCTGAGTGTATCTATTTGGAATCTGAAGGAGAAAAAGAAAACTTTTCCATGACTAAGTTATGAAACAATTGAGAAACAAAACAAAAAAATTAGGTATTTGCGAGATCCTAAATCCTTTATTACTGAGATATATATATATATATATATATATATATATATATATATATATATATATAAGAAAGTATGGCTTGTTTACAGGTAAAGGCTCATAACGACAGAAGCATGAGGTAAGGAAATAGTTCCTACTTCCTAACACAGATGGTATCAGGGTAGCATTCCTGTTACAAGGACAAAAGCTGAAATGCAGAAAAGTCCCACTGTCGTGTGAAAAGCAGCAGACTGTGTCATCCCTATATGTGCCATTACACTTTAAGAATTATCTTAGGCTGAAGGTCGAAGTGGAACCAGGCAAAGCTCTCCACCTTTTCCTCCTCACTTAAAGCTATCACACTGACAAAAATGCATCTGTTCCCTTCTCTAAACTGCAAGACAGCTTTAGATGTTCTCAGCCAGGGAACATTACTAACAAGCTTTTTTTTTTTAATTTAATTTAATTTTATTTTACAATTCAATTCAGTTCTACGTATCAGCCATGGATTCCTTTGTTCTCCCCCCTCCTGCCTCCCTCACTTTCCCCCCAGCCCACCCCCTATTCCCACCTCATCCAGGGCAAAGCCTCCCCCAGGACTGAGATCAACCTGGTAGACTCAGTCCAGGCAGGTCCAGTCCCCTCCTCCCAGGCTGAGCCAAGCGACCCTGTATAAGCCCCAGGTTTCAAACAGTTAACTCATGCAATGAGCACAGGACCCGGTCCCACTGCCTGGATGCCTCCCAAACAGATCAAGCCAATCGACTATCTCACCCATTCAGAGGTCCTGATCCCATTGGGGGCCCCTCAGCCATTGGTTCATAGTTCATGTGTTTCCATTTGTTTGGCTATTTGTCCCTGTGCTTTATCCACAAAGATACCCCCACAATAGACTGCTGGCAATGGTTGAGAGACAGCCCGAACTGACCCACTCTGGTGATGGGATGGCCAAACACCCTAATTGTCATGCTAGAAACCCCATCCAATGACTGAGGGAACTGGATGCAGAGATCCATAGCTAGGCCCCGGGTGGAGCTCCGGGAGTCCAATTAGCAAGAAAGAGGAGGGTTTATATGAGCAAGAATTGTTGAGATCAAGGTTGGATAAAGCACAGGGACAAATAGCCAAACTAACAAGCTTTTAATGCCCACAATTTACTTCCTCCCGGGGCTGGGGAGGTCAAGGCCCTTTGCCTTTGTCAAGGTATCTCTAAAACAGGGTTATTACTTTAGAAAGATGCTTGAAAGCCAGAGTTCTTAGCCACTTCTTTGAAAGTTACTTATTTCCTGGGTATCTCATATATGAGTATGTATCAAATATGTGTATTAATCTATTTCTGTTTGATTTCTTCTTATTAATCTGAATTTTTGTTACAGGAGTTCCAGTTGAGAATTTAGAAGGGTGAAAGAAATTATGTTTCCCTTCCCTATAGGTACCAGGATGTAAAAGAAAACCAACTTTTCTAAAATTATGTTCACAGCATCTACAATCATTAATTTGACCTATCGTTTTCTTCATGAATACAACACAGATGAATTTCATGCCTACTCCTTAGTTACTAGGATTACTAATATTTACTAGGATCTGCTAATATTTGTAAACCTTCTTGTCTCTGTGCCTCAGTTTCTTATCTGTTATATGGACTTTAGATCCATCTCAAGGTACAACACAAAGATGATTAGCATGTATAACATGTTATAAAATAATCTAGCGGTAGTAAGTACCCCATAATATTACTTTAATAAAACAAATAAGCTCTCCTCTCTGTACTTAGCACTTAAGACAAAAATAGCAAACGTGAGCAATTTCTTTTGACTGAATCCTCTAGTTCATTCCACGTGTAGCTCCCATTTCAAGATAAGTGTTGACTTACTGTAGCTGCTTTAACAAAAGGGTGGTATAGTCATGGAAACGCTTCAGTCCTCTGAATAGAAACTGGCCAGGGTTTCAGCCTAACATAAATGAAGTTCCTCAGATATAATACAGTCCCATTCAGAATGACGATGCTAAGTCTGATCAATTGGTTTTCCCTCTATTCTTCCCACAGATGAACTGGGCAAGCATGAAAGCTAAGTAAAGATAATAAACTGTCCTTTGAAATGCTTAATGACTGAGTACTATCTCTAGCCCCCTTTCCTTTCACCTCCATGTGCAAGATTACTGAGGCACATAAAGTCACTGTCAGGCTGGAGTGGAAACCTGATCAGCGCCATCTAATCAGTAGCCTGTAAACATGCTCTTCCCATTGCAAAGTTCCTGATGCTCCAAGGTCAGGAAAGAAAGTCAAATATAAATGATTCAGTTGGTTTCTTATCTTTATCAAAGTTGTTGAAATAAAATAGAAGATAAAAAAATCTATTTTAAAAGTACCAGTATTTTTCTAAGATCTGTTCACCTCAATTGACTCCATTCAAATGCAGTGGTTTTTTTTATTTACCATTACACAGTTTCACCAGCCAATGTTTGATTGTTATGTTTTAAAGAGTAAAGCAACTGTCTTGTGACTGGTGGTCATTATTGTGCCCTGGGCGCCAAAGAGACCACCAGAGACAAGAACTCACTGAAATGCAAAAACAAGGTTTATTGAAGCAGTTCAAGCTGCAAGGCAGAGACCTTGTCAAGCCATCCAACATAGTAGAGGCTGGAGGTGGTGCCCGCCCCTCTGCAAGCTCAGTTTTTAAAGGCAAAAACCATAAGGTTACATCATTTAGGGGTACTAGTACGGGTACAATTCTGATTGGCTCAAGTTTTAGGGGCTTTCCAGAATTTCTGTGTTATCTTACTTTGTAGTTTAAACCAGTTGTTTGTCAAACTTTATAGATTACCTCCAACATTGGGGCATTCTGTGGTTAATCAATTGCTACCAGATAGTCCTTCAAACATCCTGACTTTGTACTTTTGACCATCTCTGGCACTGGGGCATTCTATGGTTAATCAGTTGCTACCAGATGGCTCTTCAAACATCCTGACTTTGTCCTGGGACCTATGTCAGCAGCTCTGAGAATTTTGAAACTCAGGCCTGTTTCAAGCTGGGGTGAGGGGTTTGCTTGAAATGAGGGTGCTTTGGTTCTTCAGTCATTAGATATTTAAAAGCCAAAAAAATGTTATTTCCCATTTATCTGATTTTGTTCTTTTTGTTTTTTTTCTCCATCTTATTCATTTGTCAGTGTGGGATTGAATGTAATATAAATTTAAATTGTGAAATACACAACAAAATGTTTAAGAATTACCCATTTTTATAAATGTTAAATTCATTTTTTTTAATACAAAGAGACTTATTCCTTCTCATAGGTATTATTAGCTGTATTTGGGCCCTTAAAAGTAACCCACAAGACTGGCAGTTGTGGCACACACTTTTAATCTCAGCACTTGAAAGGCAGAGGCAGGCAGATCTCTGAGAGTTTGAGGCCAGCCTGGTCTACAAAACGAGTTCCAGGACAGCCAGGACTGTCACACAGAGAAACCCTGTCTGGAGAAAAGAAAAAAGAAAAGAAAAAGAAAAAGTAAGTTCCAAATTGCCAGCTAACAAAATGGGTTAAGGAAATAAAACAGACAATTCTCAAAAGGAGAAACACAAATGGCCAATAATTATTTTTTAAGTAGTCAACATCAGGAAAAATGCAAGTCAAATTACTTTGAAAGTCCATCTTGCCCCAGTCAGAATGATCCTCACCAAGAGACAAGTGGGGCGTGGAGAGAAAGGGGAGCACATATTCACCACCAGTGGAAATATAAACTGGTACAGCCACTGTGGAAGACAGTGAGGGGCCTTCTGATCTACTGCTTGTAAACATACATCCCAATGACCCATGCACTACCACAGAGGTATTTGCAAGTCCATATTTATTGCTGCTGTATTAACAATAAGGAAATAGAACCAACTCAGATGTCTATCAACATCTAAATGGGGAGTGGAGTCTTATTTGGCTGTAAAGAAAAATAAAGCCATAAAATCTGCAAGAAAATGGATGAATTTGGAAAGTATTATAGCGAGTGAGGTAACCCTGACTCAGGCCGGGCGGTGGTGGCGCAAGCCTTTAATCCCAGCACTTGGGAGGCAGAGCCAGGTGGATCTCTGTGAGTTCAAGACCAGCCTGGACTACAGAGTGAGTTCCAGGAAAGGCACAAAGCTACACAGAGAAACCCTGTCTTGAAAAACCCATTAAAAAAAAAAAGACCAATAACATGTTCTGTCTCATACATGGATTGTAGCTCATAGTACCTGCATGTATACGTGTATGAGTGCAGTGAATGCAGATATAGTTTATAAAATTAGCAAGGACATGAGATGAGGATGGGTGCTGAGGGCAACGGGACCCATCTTACATCAAAGAGAAAGGAGGGTATGTTGGGAGATGGGTGCAAGAGGGATTGAGAGTAGGAGAGGAGATAGGATAGGGGATTCAGCAAAAACAAATTTTGTCTGCAAATTTCATAATAAAGCTGAATACTATAATTCCACAGTTTTACTGTGTGATCCATCCCAGTCTGCTCTAAATGCAAAAATAAATAAATAAATACAACTTCTTAATGAAATCTTTTACCAATATATTCCACCTCTCCATTATTGTTGCTAAATAAAAATGTCTTGCATTGTTTCTAAATGTTTATCGAAATGCATCCTGGCATTGATTAAAATAAGAAGATCTTTGAATACTGTCCTCACAGAAATGATCCATGGTTGCACAATGTTTTGTATTTGATGTGTGACTGGTTCTGAAAGATCCACACGACTGAATCTCTTACAGAATTTCACCTTATCTGAGTTCTCACTCTACAAGGTAACTTGGGAGGTGGTTTACCATAGGAAGTGGCCTTTCAGTGGTGGAATCTGAAGAGAGGAAATCATTTCATGAAAATGGCAAGAATGCAATATGACCAAGAAGATGACGGTCAAAAAGGATTAAGATGCTGTGTTTGAGAAAGTGAATAGAGATTATGGAAAATATGTGACATAAACAACCAGAGCAATTAGTACTTAGCATGCCCTATTCTGCCTTGGTAACAACATCAGTACCCTGGATGGATCCAAGCTAACTGGAAGCTAAGTGTGCCTCCCTTTTATTTTAATGATATGTATTGGTGACACTCTGTGATTTATGTATGCTTCCATTTGACCCTTACCGCCATTCCTTTGCAGCATATTTCTATTAATAGCTGTAGTTTTTTGTTAAACTCACAAATTTACTTCATTGGATGCTATTTACAGGGAATTTTTTTTTTAGAGATCACTGTCAATCTAGACATTGAAGTGACAAATTTGTTTTTTGTGCATGAGAACATTTTTTTTGGGTGTAAAATTAAAAAAATCAGATTCCCTGGAAAAAATCCAAACCTCACAAGTTTTCTGGAAGACTGGAGCTCTAGCATAAAGCAAATGAAGCTCTAGCTTGAGGGCAGCTTTTCCTTTAGAAGCTGAGGATGGGGGTACTGTTCTGTGGGTGAGCACTTGCCTAGCATGTGGGAGGCCCCAAAATTTAATCCCCAGACCAAAAAGTAAAGAATAAAGATACAGTCAACCAAGTTTTATAATCAATTATGTAAAATACCTAACATGGAAGAGATATATTTTCTTTATAGTTATTGCAGTAAAAAATAAATTTAATAAATGATTGTTAATTATACAGGTTTATTGGGGACATTCCTTTTGTTTATTTCTTTTTGTGGTGGTAGAAATCAAAGCAATACATGCAAAGTGGCAAGAATTGATTATATATATACTTGAACTAAAGACCAAAGGCCTTAGGAAGACAGCAGAACTTCGACTTCTCCCCTCTCAGGTCAAGTCAATAGTTGGGCTTTGAGGACAGCTCACCCCCGTGGGGGGGGGGGTGATTTCATTAGGAAACCCTATCTCCAAATTAATACAGTAACTAATCATGACAGAAAGGTGATTTTATTATTTTTGAAA
This sequence comes from Peromyscus californicus insignis, assembly GCF_007827085.1. Classification (NCBI taxonomy): domain Eukaryota; kingdom Metazoa; phylum Chordata; class Mammalia; order Rodentia; family Cricetidae; genus Peromyscus; species Peromyscus californicus. The sequence goes on along the minus strand of NW_026294584.1, from coordinate 14,005,810 downwards.
ATAATCTAGCCTGATCTAGTAGTGCACAACTGCAATTTCAATATTTAAGTGGAAGAAACAGGAGAATCTCAACAAGTTTAAGGCCATCATGGACTACATAGTGAGGCCCTATCCCAAAAACACACATAAAAAGAACCTATAGATATTATTTTAACATGGTATGAAATTAGACAGCTTTGAATCTTGAATATAATTGAAATAATGATTTCAAACTCAAAAACCTTAGCACTGTTTTATTTTCGTCAAACACAATATCAATGGTAAAAAGATGTTCAAATACAGTTTGGTAGATACTTGTTCACCACTCAACATCATTTTGTCCTCAGTTTGTCAAGTTACGAAGGTCCTTTTAGTAGAGTTATTTCTCTGAGAAGTAGAGAACTGGCAGTTACTGTGTGAGGTAGGGCTAGGTAATCAGAAAGTCAGAGAATTTGGGTTAATAAGTGGAGTTTTAATCCTCAATAATCCAGCAACCAATCTCATCCTGGAGATTTTATCTTTCCAGAACTGGGGAAGAATTAATTTTCCCAGAAAAGATGGCATTGTGTTATAAATAACACCAGGCTCCTCTGAATACTCTATGTAGGGCGAAGCAAAGGACAGAACATTTTAGCCCTTGTATCTTAAAAAGTCCCTGGAAAGAGAGTGACCAGGAAAAAAATCATTCTTGCTGCTTTAAATGTACGTATTTTAGGAACTATCTGAAGAATCCAAGATGAGTGTGCAGGTGCTGAGCTTTGTATTATATATTCGGAAGGATCCTGTAGTCGGTCCTTCAGCTTGACCATAATCCTTTTGCTTTCCTGTGCTGTGTCTCAGTATGAACAAGTTCAGCAAAGATAAGCCACCTAGGAGCCTAACATAAGCCTCACTCAAAAAAGCATGCTCTCTCACAGCTCCCGGCAGCACATGGCTGCACATTGAGAACCCACCATCTGCCACTTGCAGGATCGTGGTTCAGTGTTTTCACATGAGTATTATTTGAAACAAAGTACTTACCTCATGAAGGTTGAAAAAAGAGACTAGTGTGAAAGCTGAGTGTTGGGTCATTTGACACAGCCAAAGCCAATGAGCTGACAAGTCCCTGCCTCTGTAAAGGCACATCCATGCCTCTGTGGCTCAAGACCTTCTATGGTGTGATACCACAGCTTGGGATTGCCTATAATTACATTACAGGGAAAATTCCTTTATCTTTATTACACCCTTATAAACAATGATAAGTTCTCTGTGTTGTAAGTTTCTACTGAGCTGCATAAAGTGCTATAGACATCAGAGAACATGCCTGCACATTGATTCTATAACTATCGATGGAACTAAAATTATATGCAAACCATTATGTATATGATAGAAGTATGGAGAAGGAATGTGATAATGAATAAAAGTTGCTCCCTAACACTAAGATGTATACAGGAGTCAAAGTAGAAAAAATCTGAATTGCGTGCATCAGGCATTTATTGCACTGTAAAAGAAATGAGAAATTAAAGGCGCGGGATCATATTTTGAAAGTGTTCTCCATCACAGCAGAGATTTACAAGAGATATGGTGATTTTGTAGGGTGTTATATAAATGATTACTAGTGCATCAAGGGCATTTTATTCCTATAAGAGAATATTATGACCCCAGTTCTTCTCTGGAACATTAACTCAGAAATGTGTTAAAGGATAAAATAGATGAAACGGAGGATTATACAAATCAACTAGGTAGATTTATAACAGACAACAAATATATAATGAGAATCTAAAATAGGATAGCTATGAAAACGGAAAGTGTGGTGAAAATGAAGGGGAGGAAAAGAGGAGGAAGAGGAGGGAGAAGGGGTAACTAATGTGCATAATGATTTCTTCACTAGGCATTATTCACAGTACTTTACCCATTCCAGTGCATTTGGTCTACCTTACAATGCTATGATATATTCTCTTATATCACCTTTTTCAGAAGAGAAAACATAATAGTAGAGTAATAAAGTGATAACCAAGATCCCAGAATCCATTACAGGAAGCAGGTTTCAAACACAGGCCTTCCGGATCTAAAGGTTAATTTCTAACGGACATGGTGTATGAAGACTCAAACAGTCGATTCTACATGTAGAACCAGATATTCAGTGGGAAAAGGAAAACTCAAAGATGTGTCAAATGTCCAAAGTGGAAAAATAGGAATTTTATAAATGGAAACACACCTAGCAAGATGACTCGGCTCGTAATAACGCCTGCTGCAAGCTTGATGACCTGAGTGCAGCTCCTGGGACTCACATTTGCTTCACTAAGGCCCCGTTTCCTCATCTATAAAACCACACTAATGGACCGATGAAAGACAACATCCTTTTATGGAGTTCCTGTGGGGATCGTGTGAGCTGGTGTCTGAGCAGTGTTTACCGCAGGTCTAATGCATATGAAATACTCCGAAGATGCTGTTTCCTCCCTCACCCTCTCTCTCGTATCCTAGGAGTGTGACCGTGACGTACCCTCTACATTGCTTCTAGGCACCATTATAGCATGTATTCTTCTTTCTTCTTTTGTCCATTTCTTCTCCTTTTCTTCCTTGGCCTGCCTCTTCTTTCTCATCTCTCACCAGCAATGAAGAAAATTCGATCTGGTTAAAGGAATGAGGACCGAGACTCTCTTCAGGACCGACATGACGAAGGGCCACCCATCGGGCTGCTTGAACAACAGACGCTGCTGACACTGTGGCCGAGAGTGCAAGCATCCCTGATGGCTCTCCTTCTAAGATGACCAGTCACACCCCTGTCCCCTCATTTAATCTGCATGCCTCTTCAATTCTCTGTTTCAAAATTCCGCCACATTCCTTGAGGTACTTGGTACTAGGGCTTCAAAATTAGTGGGACACAATTTAGTTGACAGTAGGAAGAACAGTGAATCCTTTCAATACTTTGTGCCTATGTGTTACTGTAACTGAGGTGAGAAAAATGTCAGTTCATAAAAAATCCCTTTGACTGTAGTTAAACATATCACTTATTTTCATTTGGTCAAAGTCATTCTTTATAATGCATAAAGAGACTGAATATAACTTCCTTGAATTGTGAAGACATGCCCATTTCATGGAGTGTGCTTTAACATAATATGGTCTTTAATTTGGAGAAAATGTCATAGTATTAGCAGATTTGAATTATTTATAAGAAATATATTGCAATGAATTCCTAAGTACATTTAGATAGTAGTGTGTCAATTATGGTTTGTGGATAAGTAGAAAGTAAATGCTCATGTTGACATTGCTTGACTACAGAGCATCTAACAGGACTTTTTTCCAATATAAAACAATTGGCAAACTGTTAGTCTAGAATATTGATGTTTTTCACATTTGTCTTAAAATGCTGAATCAAGTTCAATGCCAGAGGCATAGTGCCAGGCTATCAGCTTTGACGAGCTCAGCTGTAGTAAAGCCTGTCTTCCGAAACGAGAAGGGCAGGGTGCCCAGGAAATAACTTCATGCCTCAAACCTGTGAGCTTATTTAAGTACTTAACTTTTTCTTAGTACACAATAGCTTTGCTGTAAACCTACAGAAAGTATTTAAAGATAGGAATTCATCTCTTAATTATATAACTATGTTTTGTATTTATTAAACGCCAGGCAGCATATTGGCATGAAATTGTTTTTAACTTAGCTAGAAAAAACACTCTTGAACTCTAACTTTAGATTTTTCCACTATTTAAGAGATATTAGGGTTTAAAGCACAGTACAATATAAACTCACACCTCGACACTGTTAAGTATCATATGCTGAAGAATATCTAGAAACAATTACTAAGACATCTTAAAGATTAGGAAGAAATCACACAATAGTGTTGGAAGAGAATTTGGCACAAAACAAATAGAAGAAAGCAAATGTAGAGATCATAATTTTAGATGAAAGATTCTAAATGCCAAATACCCACTAAGAATATGTTTAAGTATGAAAGTCTTAATTGGATTTGTTTCCTGTGTTCTTAAATTCATTCTACATTTAAACTGGAAAAAAATTAAAATAACACCAAATGACGTAAAAAGGAGACTCAACTAGCAATGAACTAACTCTTTAGTTTCTGCAATAAACCTACTTCGGCTAAATTAACTGCACAGTTAGGAATTTATATTAAGTTACACCCACCTCAATAATAATTGAATAGTGGAAGCTCAATTAGAAAAATAGATAAATTATTTAATAGAAGAGTCATCCCCTCATCCCATATTACCTCATTTCTCCAGTTTCTTTAATTATGCACTGAAGCTTCCCCAAGTAAGCAGACATTCCAGGGGAGGAGCAAAGCCTCCTTCACTGACAGGAAGTAATCAGCCAAAAGGAGACTTCCAGGGTAAAAAGTGTGTCTGCCTCAATCACATACTTGATTTAAGTATGCGATTTTGTACTTTGCCTCATCAATACAGCTGTTGAATCAACGCAAAGTGGCGGAGGAACGTGGGAAGTGAAAGAATTGTAAAGGAGGGGAGCAGAGGAAAAACCCAGTATATCAAGTCCCTGCAGGAAATGACATGTTGGAAAGAACCGAGTGTCAACCATGCCTCTGCCTTGGGCAGTCTCCAGCCTTGTTTAATGGTTAATATTTATTTCTATAAATGGCACAAAGTAGCTATGTATGCCTGTTGCCAAAGACAAAACTGAACCTCCTTGAAAAGAATCTTTTTTTTTTAGCAATGATGCTTAGGAATGCAAAGATGGGGAGCTAAAGCGACTAAGCTAACACACACTCATTCACTGATTTATACAGGATCGGCGACTCAGTTTATCAGCCAAGTATACATCTCCCTGGGGGTGGGAACAGAAAGGCCAGGAAGGTAATGAATATTTGCACTTATTTGGAAAGTTATGTTAAGCTGAGCATGGCTGCTTCCAATAGGAATAACCTCAACAAGTGTACTGTTCTCAATGTTTGAATTCAGGCTACAGGATCATAATAGAGGTTAGACTACATGGGAACTACTACAGTGGTGGTCTTGAAATACTAAGTTTAGAGTAGCTATAAGTAGGTAACTCTTCTCTCCAAATGAATTTAGACTTAGGGGCATGAGAATTTACAGACATTTGCCCAATGATTTATTCATTTAGTAAGTATGTATGAATTCCTCCTTACATACTAGGTACTGAATATTTATAGTAAAAGACAAATAAGTCCTAACCTGTTTCAAATCTACTTCCTGACAAAGAAAATTAAAATTATGACAGTAGTATAATAGCAGAAAACCTAAGAGATCTGAGAGAACAGAAGTGGGCACCCGTCACAGCTCCACCAAGAAGACCAAAAGCCTGTTGATGCGCAGACAAAAGAAGAATTCACACATAAAGAAAACTAACTTCTTGGTGTGTTTTGTATTGTTGGGAAATATCATTAAGATCTTGGCAGCAATGCAGTGAATAGTTAATTGTATAAAGAACAAAAGAGCTGATTAAATTCATGAGACTAGCAGAGTGACACACAAAAACATAGTGTAATTCATGTCATCTATATGCACCAGCAGGAGACACTTGATAGTGATGTGCTCATCGGAGGAAAGATAATGCTGAACCTAAGACCTCATCAGACTCCATTTGCTAACAGTATCGATCCGCTGATATAATCTGCAAATGAAGGGAAACTCGGTTGAGTGGCATCCAGAAGAGGAAACATTAATGATTACACTGACAAGATTGACCCCATTTCTCCTGAAAGAAAGGTTGGGAAGAACTTTTTTAGCAGTTTAGCCTGTAGCGACATTTACTCTATGACCCACCACCAAGACACACACAATACACACCACACACACACACACACACACACACACACACACACACACACACACCACATGTCACATTGCAATCATTAAAGTAGCAGCAGTTAAACTATCTCAAGACTGGATCTGAGCTGCCAGGAGCATTGATTTCCTCTCTTTCCAACTTCCTCAACTGTAGATAGATATCAGCATTCACCTTTCAGGTAAAAGTCCATAGTGTACATGCTTTTTAAAGTAGTAAAGCTTACCTATAAAAAGTTAACAATAAAATTATAATAATTAACATTCAGGATCATTCTTTCCTACTAGGGCTTTCACTTGTATTAATTATTTTAATCTATATAATAGATCTTTTGGGAAGGTGTTATGACCTGAGCTACCGAATGGTAGCTTTCTATTTAAGTATATGATAACTTTGCATAACTCATAAAAAAGAAAAGAAAGAAAGAAAAATGAAGCTAAGTGAATTCCTAGTATATTTTTACTTTCTTGGCCCTGAAGTATTCTATATACCTTACGTGTGCCGACATCTTCTACATGAACACAAAGACCCACATTCCTGCAAAAATGTAAACTAAGACATGTCAGTTGGCAGGTTCCTGCAAAGAAGAAAGAGACTGTGTACTCCAAGCTGTGTACCTGGCCAATTTCCAAGCAAGAGGCTCTCCTGGGATGAGACCGGATCAGCCAGGAAAAGCCTAAATGCAATAAAGTCGATGACGATGAATAAAATGTAATCTCAAAATGTTTTTTAAATGTAGTAAAATGACAGAAAATTAGGGGACCATATAGTTTTTGACCTTTAATTTTATATCAAGAGTTGTGAATTATGAAAATATGATCCTGCATGCTGTGCTTATGTTCAAAAGTGGCTCAAGGAAGTTGAATACCTGTGTGATACAGTAAAACTCTATGAGTTGCATCACCATCCTTTCCTTAAAGAATGGGGGGGGCATATTCAATGAGAAGAAACACAAGGGAGCTTTACAAAATGACCTCATGGCATCAGCAAAGAGATAGTCTTTGTTTACGAAATAAGTGCTGAAAGTCACCAGCATATGTAGTATTCAGTTCTCCATTAAAAAGTTAGCAGTGAAAGGAAGACAGACAGACAGAGATAGTCTCTTAGGAACTGGTGACACAGTAATGAAGCCTGATGGGTCCCAGAGATCTGCAGATTCTGGGGCTCATTAAGGAAAAACTAGAGATTCCACATAAAGATGAAGGCAAGACAAAATCAACTTCCCAACTCAAGACATCGGGCAGCAAGAAACTCATTCGTACTGGCAAGAGGGTCACCTTTTTTCATACCCATGCCTTCGGTGGGTTAACCCACATTAGGGAGAAATACCTGTTTTATTCTGCCTACAGATCCAAACCTTAGTCTGTAACCACAGATCTGGAGTCCCCACAGCCAGTCAAGTTGACAGGGTATGGTTAAACACAGGAAGGAAAATGGCATCTATTCAAATCTTAATTTTAGAAAGCTGAGCCGTATATCAAGGGGTTTACCCAACATCACAAACAGAATAGAACTGAAGCTGAGACTGGACCACAGAGGTCTGCATGTGCAGAAGAGTCTGGATCACACAATACTTTTTTTTTAAAATACCTGAAACTTGAAAACATTGCTTTATCTTTTCTCTCCCTCTTTCAAAATTTGTCCTCATTAGATGCAAGAACGGCTGCTCTAGCATTTTCAAACAATTTTAATTTGTTGTTTAAATTCACATTAACCCCTCTTTAGAAACTCGGGAAGTAAAGAGCATTGACAGCAGTCTCATTAGGCTGCTTCCAAAGCATCCTCTCGCTAAGAACGATGAAGTGCTCTCTGACACCGCAAGTGCTTCGGCTTCCGCTGAGGTAGTGTGCTGCTCCGGAGCCTGCAGATACCTCACAAGAGAAAGAAAACCAATTTCAATATTTGACTTTTGCAGACAAAAAAGTGAATGAAGCAAACCCTCAAGAACAAATGACTCTATCAGGCTGCAACTCTCCCCTTACTCCGCTGATAGTAGCACACTATCATGTGACACGTACTATAGAGCCTAACCAAGCTGACGTGAAGGAAAGGGTCACAGCTCCGACCAGAGTGGCGTGTTGAATGTGGCCCCTCTATTTGTCGTCGTCTACCCTTTGCTATCAGCAGAGACTATCACTAGATTCTAAAACTCTAAAAACAGAAGAGGACTGGCAGCCTATAAGATACTTGTGCAGTCTGGAGCCAGGATTGGCTGCTTCCTTCTCTGTGTTAGGTGAAGTGGTAACAGTGTGGCGGCAGCAGATAGGAACAGGCTGGCATGGTCATCCCCTGTGTATAAATCCCCTTGTGCTCGGTCGACTCTGATCATCCCCAGGTTCCTACAGCAGCGCTTATTCTATACTTCCCACCTGAAGGCAGGAAAGGCAGCAGATTTTAGGGTGAAATAAAATGCAACCAAATGCCCATCGGAGAACGAATTAGTTACCAGTGGTAGTGGTAGTGACACTGTTGTTATTTGATATAATTAGAGAAGTGAGAAGAAACCATTTCTTTCCTCAACATGAAATGTTTTCAATAAAAGCACCTTTTATCACATATCCAGGAAGTTCTTATATCAGTCTGTCCACAGTGTCCCGAGCCACACTTCCTAGGACACCTGCATCCCTTTCTCCATTCCCACCCTTGGCTTGTTCCCTCTCACTTCAGGACTCTTTTACTTTTATCCATTTATTTATATGTTTGTTTGTTTGTTTGTTTCGTGTGTATATGTGTGTTTGTACGTATGTGCACCATATGCATGTAGTGCCATGGTCAGAAGAGGCATTTTATTCCTTGAAACGAGAATTTTAGACAGCTGAGAGCCACCATATGGGTGCTGGGAACCAAATCTAGGTTCTCTGCAAGAGGAGTGGCTAGGAGTAGATGCTCTTAACCACTGAGCCCTCTCACCAGACTCTCTGAGACACTTTATATGCTGTTTCTTCTCCCTAGAAGCTGTCTTTCCAGTTGTAATACTCTTTTAAATATCCCCAGGTAATATTTGTCCTTCACTATAGTTCTAATTTCCCCACAGTTTTCAAGACACTTCTCCGCTGCCATCAAGACAGACATGGTGGACTCATAGGAACTGTGGCAGCATGCATAGAACCAGCACAATTCAACCAGATGGGTCACAGCACCGAGGGGGAAGTGGATACAAAGTCCCACCCCTAACCAAGAAGCTATCTGCAATTGATGCATATTGAGAAAAATCAGTTTTCTCTAGTGGATGGTCCCAGGGTGTATTAACTACCGTCTAGAGCAGGCCCATGCCCAGAAGTAGCTGACCGACATGAAATGAATGAACTCCATACCTTTCTGTTTGTGGTTTTTCTTTTCTTTGGATTGTTTCGGCACAATTTTTGTCTTATTGGCTTTCGGTTTTTTTTGTTTGTTTGTTGTTGGTTTTTTCTGAGAGAGACAGTGAGCATGAAGCTGGGTGGTTAAGGAGGTGTGGCGAAGTTAGGGAAGAGAAAACATGATCAAAATACATCATATGAAAAAATTAATAAAAACATTTTAAAAGACAGATATGTGTTTAGTATTTGTTTCTACAGGTAATTAGAAGACAAGTGTGGTATTGTCAAGAGAAGAACCTGGTTAAGAACAATCTCTGTCTTACAAGACCAAGAGTGAGTATGAGAAGAGAGCTCTGCCACACACAGCTCTTTGGTGCAGCCCAAGAATTATATGGGCAAGGTCAAGAGGAGGGAGAGATGCTAGCTGTAAAAACATGCAAATAGGTTGACCGAATTCCAGAATAAAAAAACTTCTGTTTGCACACCTGGACATACCCTCCAAAGGCAGCACATGGGAGGTACTCAGGAGGTTGCTGTGACACTGTATTGAACAGGATGCCTGAGTAATCAGATAGAAATGGCTGGTGACCAGGTCAAATAAATGGGTCTGAAACAGCTCCTTGTTTTCTTTCAACCTGTACATAGCATTTAGAGGATCAAGGGGTCCTGCTGGTAGATTTCTAAGATAGCTGAAGCTAATAAGTTCACCAGGAATGTCATGTGCTGTGGAACAATCCTTTTCTATACTATGAATATGCATGACTCTCATTGGTTAATAAAAAGCTGATAGACCGGTAGCTGGGCAGGAAATTAGGTGGGAAAGCCAAACTGGGAATGCTGGGAAGAAGAAGGGCAGAGTCAGGAGTTGCCAGCCATACGCAGAGGGAGCAGGACATGAACATGCCTGTTCATAAAGGTACCATCACATGGCAGAGCGTAAATAAGAAATATGGGTTAACTTAAAATGTAAAAACTAGTTAGTAACAAGCCTAAGCTGTTGACTGAGCACTTATAACTAATATTACCCCTCTGTATCCATTATTTGGGAACTGGCAGGCAAGATATAAACTTCCAACTACAGTCATAATCTTCTGGAAGAAGAATAAAGGGCAACTTCCCAAAACACTAATCAATTTGGGGCTCTCTGAACCTGGCATAGCACTAATGGAGACAGGAAGGATTGGGTAGAAAATGGAGATCTTTTACTAGGCTATGTGAGAACAATTAATATGGACACCTCTACTAAGAATAAACAATATAAGGTCTGCCAGCTACAGAAAGGACAGATGCAAAGTCAATAGAAACAGAGATCAATATCCAGATAGCAGGCACAAGGACCTTCAGCTCAAACAGAAGTACGAATGAGCCACTGATCCTTACTCTCTATCACTGTGTTGTCATGTAAGGTTTTCCCTAGTCCTGCAGTGGAGACAGCTGTGGAGGGAAATGCAAACATTGTGCACCGACCCAACACTACAGGACATACCAAAGAGGGACTGTGTTGTAAGGTGTAAGAGATCAGAGATGTTGAACTACAAAATTCTATCCATTGTTAGTAACAAAGATGAAAACACAAGTAAAAATCAGCTGGAGAAAATAGTTTAGGAACCAATTCCTTGTGTGTTAATTCTATCCTAGTTCCTAATGATGCCCCTCTTCAAGATGTTTCAAAATCTCCATGGGGCATAACTTTAGACAGGCTGTTTAAAAAGCCTGGGCTTATAATCAAGTTACTTTCCTAATAATAACCTGTCCCTCTTTAAGTCTCTAGGCACACATATGTACAAGGTATCTCAAGAGGGCAAAAAAGGAAAGGAGACAGGATAAAGCAAAGACAGAGGAAGAAGGGAGAAGCAAAAGAAGAGGAAGGAGGGAAGGATGGAGACGTGCTGCATATGCCATTCCTGTGAGTTGAAGCTCTCTCTCCTGAAGCAGGAGGCAGGCTTATGAGGCCCAGGAAGGAAATGAACTAGCAAGGTTCAGAAAGCCCTTGAAGCTTACAGGCTTCAGGAGCCTGATACAAAGTTCTATGAGGAGTAATTATTGCTGCGAAGAGGAGACGGGCACAGCTGCCAACATGCTGCACAGGGAGCGTCAGGGATGGAGCTCCTGTGAGTTGTCACCTGAGCTCAGGGGAAGCCTTTGGTGGCACAGTTGAGTCACGCACGTTACTGCACATAACCCCTGATCCATGCTGCGGTAACTCTAACAAGCTCTCAGGTTCACTAAGCTGGACTTGAATGTCCGCCTTCAGTCTGTCATCAGTGCCCTCTCTGTGACAACTGTGTGGTGGCTCATGTCTGTGCAGGAAAAGGCACAGAACAAGGAAAGATTTGTGGAAGAATGAAAAAGGAATCCAAGGTAGGAGGAAGGAGGGAGGGAAAGATGGAAGGGAGAAAGCAGATGGAGAAGAGAAGGGAATAGAAAGTAGACCAGGAGAGGAAAAGGGGCAGAATGAAGGGCAGCAAGAAGGTTCCTTAAGATGCCTGCTCTGCAAAGGATCCATCTTGCCGCTCACAGCTAAATTGTCACTTGTCTGGTCTCATCCCCTGGCTGAGTGTGTCTGGTTTTCATTCCCATGGCACCATTTAAGTTTTTTCACAGCAATTAGTCCCGATCTCACACTTATTTGTACAATTAGTTACTCCTTGCTCCCTTTCATACAGGCAGAGACAAGGCAGCACGTGCTCACTATTTTAACTGAGGTGTCTCACCAGACCTATGAAAATATAGGAGGCATTCAACAGATATTCAAATGTGTGCTGTAATTGGAACGTGGGGGTTTTCTGATTGTTTGATTGAATTTTTCTCTTTCTTCCCAATAATCATGGACTTAGATTCTTTCATTTAAAAGAGCATATAATGGATCTACCTTGCAGCTTGTGAAGCACAATCTGAGTGATCACTTCATGTTTCTATAAATAATTATAGATGATGTACGATGTACTGGCTGGTTTTGTGTGTCAACTTGACACAAGCTAGAGTCATCAGAGGAAGGAGCCTCAGTTGAGGAAATGCACCCTTGAGATCCAGCTGTAAGGCATTTTCTCATTTAGTGATCAATGAGAGAGGGCCCAGCCCATGGTGGGTGGTGCCATGCCTGGGCTGCTGGTTCTGGGTTCTATAAACAGATGGACTGAGTGGGCCAGGGGAAGCAAGCCAGTAAGCAGCTCTCCTCCATGGCCTCTGTATCATCTCCTGCCCCCAGGACCCTGACCTGTTTGAGTTCCTGTCCTGACTGACTTCACTGATGAACAGCAATGCTGAAGTGTAAGTCTAATAAACTTTCCTCCTCAATTTGTTTTTTGGTCAAGGCCATAGAAACCCTAACTCATACAGATAGCTTCTGCAAATATGAATAATGTTCTCGAGAAATTCATATTCATTTCAGAAATTTGTAATTATTTAGTTTAAACAATACAATAATCTAATTATAAATAAAAGAAAAAAAGATACAGCTGGGCATGGTGGCACATGCCTGTGATCCCAGCACTTGAGAGGCAGAAGCCTGAGCTACAAAGTGAGTTCAATGATAGCTTGGGTGTTTTAGCAAAATCCTATCTCAAACTAAAAGACAAAGAGTAAGAGAATGAAAAGAAAGGAAAGGGAGGGAAACACCTGCAAATACAGGAGAGAGAGCTTCAACTCACAGGAATGGCATATGCAGCACGTCTCCATCCTTCCCTCCTTCCTCTTCTTTTGCTTCTCCCTTCTTCCTCTGTCTTTGCTTTATCCTGTCTCCTTTCCTTTTTTGTCCTCTTGACAAAAAAAAATTCAGTGGTAGAGTGCTAGCCAAGGAAGTCCACGTTCTTGTGTTCAATCCCTGGGACTAACAGGGAAGGGGGGGGGGGGGCGTGACATCAAAATCAAATGAAAAAAATGACAGTTTGGGATTTGAACAGAAGTGCAATCCAGCACACAAGGAACCAGTGTTCAGAAACTGCTAATATATCCCCTCTTAGTGTTCATCTTCTATTTCACTCTCAGAGAATTAAAAACCAAATTTCAACTTAGTATTTGACCATACAGAATGGAGATTCAAGCTCCTCTTATCATTGATAGCAACAAGAGAACTGTTTTGAGGCAGAGTCTCTCAAAATTTTTGCAGACTTGACTGGCCTCAAAACTGCAATTCTCCTGCCTCCACCTCCTGAGTGCTGAGATTATAGGTAGCTTAGTAGTAAGTAAGTAAGTCTTTTTATTAAAGGCATGCTTTGGAGAAAAGAGAAGTAGCCGGTATAATCTCTATAGTATGTTCCTAAGTGGAAGTGTCCTTTTTTTAATTTCCATACCATCATCCAATTGCTTAGAACATAACCAAGGTGGTGAGCCATGACGGGCCCGGCAAAGGATGGTAGCATCTAAGCAGAGCATTGGGATGAAGGGTACAGCTCACCTCTGAAATACTGAATGAAGCAGATCTACAATCCGATCCCAGTTATTACAGACCTATAAATTGTTGCATGTCTGAAAAAATGAATTTCTCTCAGTTTAATCACTGTTGAGTTTCTGTTACTAGTAGCTAAACATATTTTAACCATACAAGAATGTTGATCCTTGATTTCCTTTTTTTACCAATGGAAAGCTGAAACATTGGTGTTAAACAGCTATGGGAACAGTGTGTGTGTATGAATTTCTCTAATCCTGGATGTTACCATGGAATTCAGAATATTATTTGAATACAATATGTGAGCCTAGAACCATTAAAAGCATATATGTATTGTTCTATCGCTTTCTTCCACTGGTTAATCAGAACATTTTGAGAGGTTTTTTTCTATTCTTCCTAAGTATTCTACAGTTCCTCACAGGATGAACACAGTAATTTAAAAGTCCTGTTACCTCTTCCTCTTCTCCAAGTAGTTAGTAATTTCCTTCTGTGTCACCACCCTTCTTGCAATTCATATATGAGATTATTCTTAAATTTAAAGTATTTAAAATGTTAAAAAATTCAATTGCATCATCATGATCATTTAGCAGATTTTTTTTTTAATTGAGACTTGAAGAGGCTAAATAATATGTAAACTCACCTATTAAGAACTAGTCGGCTTTCTGTCACTCTAACAACACCTGGGACAGCTAATCACAAGGAGGAAAGTGACTGGTGGCACTGTTGTTTGGAGACTGTGGTGAAACTGCTTATCATATTGGGGAGCATGGGGTAGAGTAAAACCAATCACATAATTGTGAGAAAATGAACAAAGAGAGGGAAGAGAGGAGAGGACAGGGGTCAAATAATCCCCTTCAAAGGAATTCCACCATGACCCAAAACTTCTAATGGCTCTACCACATACCAAAACAGCCAAGTTAAACAAGCTATGAACCTATGGAATACATTCCAGATCCAAGACTTTTATTATTGCAGCAAGTTCTTAGGAGTTCTTTTTTTAATATATATATATATATTTATTTTGTTGCTGGCACAGTTTCCCCTCACTCCCTCCCCCCAACCCCCACCCTGCCCTTGTTCCCATGCCCCAAATCCACTCCTCCTTTTCTGTTTAGGAAAGGACAGGTCTCCCATGAGTACCAACAAAACACAAAACACGGCATATCAAATTTCAGTAAGACTATGCACCTCCCCATGTATTAAGGCTGGGCAAGGTGACCCAGAACAAAGAACAGGGTCCCAAAAGCCAGTAAAAATGTTGTAGACAGCCTTTGATTCCACTGTTAGGAATCCCACCAGAGGACCAAGCTACACAACTGTAACGCATGTAATACATGTGCAGAGTGCCTAGGTCAGTCCCATGCAGGCTCCCTAGTTGTCAGTTCAGTCTCTATGAGCCTCTGTGAGCCCAGGTTAATTGATTCTATGAGTTTTCTTCTGGTGTCCTTGACCCCTTTGGCTCCTACAATCCTTTCTCCTCCTCTTTGCCCAGATTCTCTGAACTACTCCTAATGTTTGGTTGTGGGTCTACATCTGCTTCCATCAGGAAATTTGAAGGAAAGTGGATGGAACTAGAAAAAAATCAACCTGAGTGAGGTAACCCAGACCAAGAAAGACAAACATAGTATTTACTCACTCATAAGTGGATATTAGCTGTAAAATAAAGGATAACCATGCTGCAATTCACAGCCCCAGAAGCGAGGTAACAAGGAGGGTTAATGGGGGGACACCCCGATCTCCCTGGAAAGGAGAAATAGAAGAGATTTCAGGAGTGGACTGATGGCAGGTTGGAATGGGAACATGAGTGATCCATTGCAGTGAACAGAGGGGGAGAGTACCGAAAGAGAATACTGGAAAGAGGGTGTTGGGGGGGGCACTTTGGGGTCAGCTAGAAACCTAGCACAAGGGAATCTACAAGAAAGATCCCAGTTTAGACTCTTAGCAATAGCAGATATGTAGCCTGATCTGGCCATTGAGGGGCCACAACAGCACTGTGGATAAGCTTCTCCTGGCCCCAGGTTCCCGTAGACCTAAATTTTAAGTTAGTTTCAATTTCAGCTTCTGTACCCTGTTAAAGTAGGAAGAGGAGCCCCAGCCAATCAAATTCAGGATGACTCATCCCTTCCTGGTGGTCTATGAAAGGGCATGGTGAGCTCTGCTCAGGTTGCAGCCATTCTGTTGTCTGGCTGGCTGACCCCAGCATGCTGGAATAAACAATGCTCTTACTGATTGCATATGTGAGTGGTGGTCTTTGTTTTGTGGGGTGTTCTGTGAACCCTAACAGCCATCTCCTGTGACCAGATTGGTACCTAGCCCGATTGTCATCAGAGAACTTCTTTTTTAAACTTTTAAATTTTTATGAGTAACAATTTGGTATTAGGATTTATTGCCTAGTTATTAGTTGTTGACAAATATGTTTTTTACATTTATTATGTGTGTGTGTATATATATACCATATACATATATATATCATATATTCAAACAATTCTAATGCCCTTGACCTCTTCTGAATTCTAGAAGTGTTTGAGTCAAAGTAATACTGACTATAAGTAATGCTGAATATCATAAAGAAAATGATATAATGATTGATGGGTAAATGTTTCCTAATTCATTAGCAGTATACAAAGGAGAAACAAAAATGAGGTGATTTTTAATATCCATATTACAAATATTTATGTTAAAATAGCATGAAATGTGACAATATTCATAGTAGAGCTTGTATAAATTAGACCCTGGAGGATAAATAGGCAAAAGAATGAACAGATGCCTTACAAAACAGGACATCAGTTTGTGAAAAATATTTACTCAACATAGAAGAAACTTCTGCTTCCTGTCCATATGGCAACTTAGCACAGAGTTTCTGTCTTCTTTTGGAAAGTTAGCTCTGGGATAACTGTAGCAGGAGGTGTACTGCAAAGACAAACTCAAGCTCATTGGAAGGCCAGTCTGAGTGGAGGAGCTGCCTAAACCTTGAGACTTGGAGCAGCTGGAGAAACAATGACAGAGTGTGTTAGAGTGAAACTGTAAACGTTGTGTTTGGTTGATCCTTCCCTGTGCTTTCGCCTTTTAAACCACTGGCAATGCTTCCTATTGCCAATACAGATGCTGAGAGAGAGAGAGAGAGAGAGAGAGAGAGAGAGAGAGAGAGAGAGAGACTGAGAGATTGAGAGAGAGAAAAAAAAAACATAATTCCTCCTAGGACGGTAGTCTATATCAGTAGGTGCCCAATAGGAATAGGTTTTCCTGCATTAGACTCAGAAGATAAACCAACAAGATCCCATACTAAAGCTATTTTTAAGAAAGCATTAAACTTATTACAGAAACAAGTTTAGGAGAGGCTGTAAAAGATATAGAAACTGGGGCTTGCAGAGCTTGGTAAACTGGTTGATGTGTTTGAAAATCTGAGATTATAGATCAAGGAAAAAGTATAGATAAATAATAGCTACAAATTTTAATGTGGTAGAGCTGGAAAAGAACCGGGAGAAACAATAATGATCTTTCAAAAATTATTTTTACAAAACACAGCAGCTATGAACAAGCACTTAAACACACACACACACATGCAGATATATATCCAAAACTAGTACCTAGTGCAAATGCTAAAAAATTAATTGTTATATAAAAATGAAAATTTTGGCAGTGAAACAATACACATTTGAGCAAGTTACAACATCAAGAGTTGCTAAGGATACATATCTGTATGTATAAATTACCTGTACTCCTTACAGAAAGAAACCACATGGCATCATTTAGTCAAGCAATTACCAGCACACAATCAGAATTCCAGGGAAATTTTCACACAAAGACCTATATATAATATGAACAAGACTGTCCTTTGTGCCTTTTATGTATGGTTGGTAAGAAATTGAAGATAATCTGAAAATCAATCCACAGGCAAGAAGAATAGGCAACATAGCATACCACTGATGAGTCTGCAGTATAAAGAACAAAGGATTTACTATAGTAATAATATAGCTTAAGCTTTTAATGTTTAATAATCAAAATGAAAATAGAATAGAATATACAACATAATGAATATATATTAATAAATTTTTCTAGAATAGAAGATATGTGATAAAACATAATGTGACACTGGGAGAATGGGAATTAAGTATAGAGACAAATAGGAATCAGCACAAAGAGTTGGATGATTAACATATAGAAGTGGATGATCAACACATAGAGGTGGAAGATGAACACAGAGATGGATGATGAACACATAGAGAGGGATGATGAACGCACAGAGGTGGATGATGAACACACAGAGGTGGATGATGAACACATAGAGGTGGATGATGAACATATAGAGATGGATGATGAACACATAGAGAGGGATGATGAACACATAGAGGTGGATGATGAACACATAGAGATGGATGATAAACCCATAGAGATGGATGACGAACACACAGAGGTTGATGATGAATGCAGAATTGGATGATAAACACATAGAGATGGATGGTGAACATGTAGAGATGGATGATGAACACATAGAGATGGCTGATGAACATACAGAGGTTGATGATGAACACATAGAGATGGATGATGAATAGGTTTGCAAATGAATGTAAAGGATAGGCAGGGATAACAGACACTGGTATGGATATACAATAAGAATTACAAAACTAAAAATCTTGCCTCAGTTCCAACAACAACAAAAACATTCATATTATTAATGAGTCAAAAGCAAAGTAAAATAAGATAATATTCATTTCTCTCTCTTTTAATTCATGAAAAAATAACATCAAGTTGACAGGATTATAGAATAATTTCATAATTGGTGTAATCTATGGGAGAACTGTAGCAATATGCATTATTGTTATAAAGCACCAACACTAGGTATTATTGTTGTGATTATAATGGTAATTCATAATGTCAATCCTTACAAAATTATTAAAACTCAAGGAAGATTTAGATTGATCCCCAAATATGTATAAAACAGAAAATTTTAAAGAGACTTAAACACGTAATAAAAACTTAAAGTTTGGTAAAATTTTCTTCTAACTTGTACCAGGACAATAAGGAGAAATAGCTGCTCCTACTTTAGCACAGGAACTCATGAGAGCAGAAACAGTTTTAATCTCTCCACAAAACAAGGGAAAAAACATTATAAATGCAATCATGTCAAAGGGACACAGAAAGCAACCTGAAGGGATGAACACCGGCCAACAACTGGCAACGGAATCATCGCAAACTTCAGTGTGACGATCTTCACAATGAAACTAGACAAGCAAAGCACGTACTCAGCCATCTTGTCAACCCCAGAGCTGACAATGCAGCTCTACCTGAGCATCACTACATGTGAGCAACTAGAGCATGATGAGAAGTGAACAGCTCCAACTGCCAGATATCCTTAACAAGAGAAAACGGAGCCAGGCTTCAGTCGAGTCTTCTGATACAACTATCAGTTTTCAGGAGGATAAGAATTAAAATGAAACATGAAGGATCAATATATCAGATTAAGAATGTGGGAGTCAGTTAGAATGATAGCTCAATGAGCAAGAGCACTTGCTGTGCAAGTGGGAGCACCTGGACTTGAGTCTCCTGCACCACTTAAAAATGCTAGGGATGACTGAATGTGCCCAAGACCTCAACTGGGGGTGGAGACCTGCGAATGCTGGATGCTCTCTGGCCAGTGAGCATCCCCCAAATGGAAAAGTTGGTGAGAAACCCTGATTAAAGAGAATAAAGTGGAGAGTAAGAGAGTAAAATATCCTTCTCTGGCCTCCCACCTGAACACACATGGATAGGAGCACCAAAACACTCATGTAAACATACACCAAACATGTAACAAACAAAAAGAAAGAAAAGAAAGCCTTTTTTAAAGACTGTAGGGAAGACCAGAGGCAAAAATAACCAGGTGTTGCATGAGTTTCTTCGGAGATGTTAGCAAAAGCCTGTTCACACTAGGTAGGACACTGGGATGGACCAATGATGATTCTATGCAAGTCTAGCCTGGTGAACCCACTGGAAATTTATAATTTCTACAGGGGCAGGTGTAACAGGCAGCTGTCTCACCAAAAAGCCAACCCCTAGCATAGCTTAACAAACCTTGGGAAGGGAGGGTCCTCTGAGTTTTGTAAGTTTCATAAGCTTCCAGAGCCCTATGAACTTTTAGAAATGAATATTTTAATTCAGAAGAAATAGCTTTATAATGTCAGGTTTGTGGGTTTTTTTCTCAAATCAAGTATGCAAGAAATGGGAGACTGGGAGCTTATTGGAAAATAAATGGGATTTAGGAAATATGATAACCAAATGTAGCATTTGGCTTCTACTTAAAACAAACCAACTGTGAAGGGGGTATTTATTTAGGCAGTTTGGAATATCTGAATATAAGACTACTATTTAATGTATCAAGGAATTAACATTTTAGACATGAATGTAGTATTTACTTATACAAAAAATAACATTTTTCAGAAGTATATTCAGAAGTATTTATCAGTGAAATGATGTTTATAATTTAACATCCCAAGCTTTTAAAAAAACACTTTAAGCACATATTTATCTTTTCAAGGTATAAGTGAAAGAAGACTGGGTAAATATGACTGCTAAAATTTGGTAAAAATTTTCTTGGTTTCTATGTATATTAGAAAACAGTAAGAAGAAAGACATAAAAAGTAATTTATCAATAGCCTCTTATGTTCCTCAAAACTGTATTAGTTATCTTGCTAATAAGATTATGAAGTGTGTTGTCTATGACATTCCCTCAAAAGGACATTAAACAAAGTGTTAGTATAGTCTTAGATACATACAAATAAACTAATATAGCAAAAAGGAGCCTAGAAAGAAGTCTGGAAGCCCTTCTGTTGGGTTGATAGGATGAGAAATGATATTTTCACTTTACTATGTAAGCAGGATAGTTCTCTGGGTAGCTTTGGATTTAACCATCACTGGCACGCAGTTCTCAAGAACAACCAGGAGGTTGCCAGGAAATCTATATGCCAATATAGTGAGAGCTATGTAAAATTGTCCCAGATTTTGCCTGCCCCCCCTAGAGAATGCCATGTCTTAAGATGGGAAGACCTGCCCAGGACAACTAGGCTTTTGTTCCCCTACTTCATGGATGTGGGATGCCTTTCAAGGTCATGTCCAGTGCATCACATGGTGTCTAGGGTATAGAACCCAGGGCAGATGGCCTTTCAAGGCCCCACAGCTCTGGTATCAGTGGATCCTGTATACTCAGGACTCGTCAGCCCGACACAATCTGCTTCAGGAACCATATCATCAGAGCAAGGATTCTTTTATCTCTTGGGGACTTTCTAGAGTTATGTATGAGTGTAATGTATCACTCACCAGTCACACCACTAAGTGACCTTCTTCACGATATACTGTAGAGTTTTTGAATTTCACATTTCTAACTTTTTATCAGAAAACATCCTTAAGAACAGAGCCTCTGCTCTTTTTGCCCATTTGTAGGTTAGGCTGCCCAACCAGTTTTTTTTTTTTTTTTTTTTTTTAGAATTTTGTATTCCTTAAGAGCCATATGCTTTTGGGAAAAAATCACTACTATGTCAAAATACCTGTTTCTCTTATCTTTCTTAAACACGATATTATAATGTCTCAGCTATAAGTCAAAACGTATTTTTAAATCTTTTGCATAGTATATTAAGCTTCAGACCTATCCTGCTTATTTCCTTCCCAGACATCTCAAACATCATATAATATTTTCCATAATAATTGACTGAGATACAGAATCACGATGGCCATACGCTGCAACCTAAGATATAGAATTACAATCGTTTGATGGAGAAGTCATCTGTGGAACTTCAGCTACATAATTAGCATATGATAATATTACAACTATTATGTGAAGACAATAAGCAAAAATGACATGTGATAAACCCACTCTCAATGCTTCTTCACCAAAAAGTATGTGAATTAGAAGTTAAAACACATCTAAAGGAAACAATTGTCTAAAAATCATCCAGAAATATAAGACACCTCTGTAAACTATCCAAAAGGGAGTCTTTCTCATGAAGACTAATAATGAAGTGCATCTTTCTCCCTGAACTAAATGTCCTTCATGGGATTTCAAGTGTGGGGCACTCAGCCAGCCTCCTGAACAGCTGAACTTAGGGCATCTTGTGAGAAAGACTGCCCACTGAGCTTTACCACCTCACAGGAAGGCCATGTCCTCTCTCACCTTACAGCTGAACTGGTCTCCTAACTCACCATCACATCCACTGCTTCCCAGTCCTTTCTCCAGATTAATGCTTTACAAAAGCAAATCTGAACACGTGGCTTTCCTTAAAACTCTATCAGGATGCCACAACATAAGCAATGAGACTTCTGTGGCCTGGCCAGACCGAGCCCCTGACTGTCGCTTTCCCAGCTGGAGTTCTTGTGCTCACTGTGAGCTGCACAGTAGCTTTGATTGTTACAAAGCCACTCCTGTGCTTGGAACCCTGAGCTTCCACTCCCATCTCTAGCCCTCCTCGTCTGATTAATTTATGGTCTGGCCTTTAAATTAAATACCACTTCCTCCTCAGAGACCTAGAGATAATGATTGTTTCTTGTTTTATGTTCACATAGCTCCATAGTTCTTTTTTGTAAGTGGTTTTGAAAGCTGCATATATAATGGTGGAAGAACTTTGTCCAGCCCTGCCCTCTCTCCAACTCTGAAATACGCTCCTGACTTGTTCGGTACTATATCCTCAATGTCTAGCATGGCTCCCAATGTGGCTTAATCATGCTAAACATTTTCTTTCCCTTCTTTATTTTGAAATATTCAATGTGTATCAATATAGAGATATTGATAGAAAAACCTTATCAGGAAGATGTAGGAGGCAAGGGGCTTATGAAGGTAAATGTCACACGGGGAAAATACTATCGTGTGCCTTCTCTCCCACACTTACAAATGGTGTTGAGTGAAACTTTGCAGGTTTGTTTTTGCAGTGTCTGCAAAGACGGATGCCTAGGTGGTGATTTCATGCCCTGTTTTCTCTTTAAAGGCAATTCTGAGCTAGCCTGGGAATTCTCTCATTCACAATCCTTTTAGTTACTCCATATTCAGGTGAGGCATGGTTTAGAAGCATTGGTGAAGGGCAGAATGTAATGTGTGAAAATTTGTGGTAGAAAATGCTATTTTACTATTCAGAACATATGTAGTATACCTGTGCTATAAAGTCATGTTTCTAAGCTGCCCAAGGCTAGAGAAAAAGGCATTAGCCAAAATACTATGGGTTTATGACTAATGATAAAACAATTTTATTAAACAGTAAGTTAAGAAAAGCATAGCTTAAAAATCAGAGAAAATTACTCAAAAATATGAGAGCATAAGAAGACGAGCTCCTAAGTCAGAGAAAGGGGAAAATGGGATCCATGATCTGGGTGCTTTGAACAAGATGGAAAATGCTAGGCTCCTTGCTTTCTTACCCACACCAGGTACTACCATTTGAGGGAAATTAGAACCTTAAACAAACCAGTACATGGAGCAATCACTTTGTGAGACACATTTACCTTGAAAATTGCCTCTTCACGTCTCAGAATTGTTCTATAATTATTTGTCGGTTTCTCTCTCCTTTACATCAATGACTAAGAAACACACACACAAATACACAGCTTGCCCCTTCTCTCTCCATTTTTACTGCACTTCTCTGTAAAAAGATAAATTAGAGTGGTGGATATTACAAGGCTGAGGAATGTTTAAAGAAAGACTCTTTATTAATTCCCAAGTTGTTGTATGAACTTGTTCATTGTTGTAACAAAATTCTCAGTAAAAGTAACTCAGGAAGAAAGAATTTAGTTAGCTCCTTATTGGAGGGGACAGCCCATCATAGTAGGGAATGCTTGAACATCCCGTCATAGTAAGGAATGCTTGGCATCAAAGAGGGGAAAGACTAGCCACATTGCTTCCAGTCAGGAAGCAAAGATATAAATAAGTGCTCCAATAGCCTTGATTAGTCCCACCCCCTCCATTGTGCCAACTGCAGCATGTGCAGCTTCTTTCAGAGGATGGCTTCCCTCCATGCCAGCAGCTTTTCTCAGTGGGCATCCCACAGTTCTGGTATCTTCAGCAACCTGAAGTTTCAATACAACTTGGATTTCACCTTCACATGCTCATGCAATGGCCTCCTGGGGTATCATTGCAGGAAATACAATCATTATGTACATTGCCTTGTCTCAGCAGATTTCTGGAACCTTGTTTGGTCCTAGCCTCCTAGGTCCGTTAAGTCTTGCACTTTGTATGTCAACAAAAGCAAACCCACAGGGGTGACTGTACCAGTACCAAGTTCTGCCAGCTTGAGATGTGGTCTCCTATCAGTGATAATGGAAAAAAGTGTGTGTGTGTGTGTGTGTGTGTGTGTGTGTGTGTGTGTGTGCGCGCGCGCGCGCACACTACCTCAACTGAACTTTAAAAAATACTTCCCTACATGACTATTTTTTGAACAGTGGCATACTCAGTTCAGGTTTTCTCTTTACTACTGAATTTTCTTTTTCACAAATTGAAACCTTCAATGAGGAGGGCCTTGAAGGTCTTGAATTGAGGGCACAATTCCTTTTCTAAAGAAATAAAATGGGGTACAGCAAGAACAATCATGTGATGCAAGACTGACCCCTGGCAGGGAAACCAGCAAACAGTGCAGCTCCCTCTCTAGGATCCGGGTCTCCTGGTGCCATCATCTCTGCTCCACCTTGAAAAGAGGCAGAAGGTCAAAATAGCAAAGGAAACTGAGTGATCTAATTAAGAGAATGGATTTTGAGTTTAGAAACCAGATCATAAAGTCATAGAACATCTTTATGTCAAAAAACAAGCAGGAAACCTGAGAAATCTGTGCATCCTTGCTTGTAATATGTAGTTTAATATCTTTTTAGATGTTTAGTCTTGCTTGGTTTTGCCTATGATTTACTTTATGCCATATCATTGTGTTTGGCTGTTCTTAAGAAGAGAAGTTACACTCTTTTTTTTATTAATGGTCATTGAGGAGTTCATGCATTTATATGAATGTAATGTGAACATGTGCACCATTGTAAATAAGATTGTAGCTGGGGGATGCTATTTACCCACATCCATTATACTCAGGAATTATCTATAAAAGAAAACAAAGTAAATTTGTAGGAATAATCCCATTCCTATTACTTGAGACTTGATAACAGGGAAATTTTTCAGAGTCTCTTGGGTAACCCTGACCACAGTCTTGGAATAGAACATGCCTATGAGAGTTCAAAATAATCTGATCATCTAAATCTTGGTTTTCTGTAGGGTTCTATGAGAAATTATGAACAACTCTGAAAGAATTTTCCTGATAGATTGACTGGAAACAATAAGTAACAGTTACTAGGTAAGAACATAATAAACTCAGTAGCTAGGGTCCTGGAAGGACAAAACTCATTGTCATCAATTAGCCCTTCCTGAGAGCAGTTTTGCACTAAGGGACTAAGTGGGTAAACTTCAAACTTCTTCATTGAAAGAACCATGGTCTCTGCAGAGTTGGGTCTGTACTGGATCCTTCAACAGTGACGCCATGATTGACTCCCTACAATCTCTGGATTGTTTGAGAAGACAGATTGTACCCTGTTGTAAATGCTGAGTATTATATATTGTAAAGGTGACGGTTGAAGGAATCATTTGTAAAAATAAGAAATATGACTGTATCTGTTATATTAATTTGAAAGGCAGGCTATATTAGTCATAAAGATAATTTAGGCTCTTAAGAATCTTCAGTATTATTCCTTGTATACTAATGAGTCTATGCTTGATCAAATTTATTGGTTTAAAAACTACTGGGGCATAATTTCTGCATATGATACCATAATTTATAGAATGACATGCAGGTAGATTCAAATGATAACATTGGTAAAGACTTGAAATGTGTCAGAAATATTAAGTCTGATATAAGTGTTTGCTCTTAGATCTCCATTTATTTTCTCATGTCATTAAGTGTGTGAAATGTCTACAATAGTCAATTAAGTCTTTGATTTTTTTTAAATAAAAATACATGAAACAAAATAGAATGTCATAAAACTCCATCAGTTGAGCCCTGCCTTGTACACACTGATGAACATGTTCACACTGACATAAATGGAATTGAGTACAATATGTGTTCTGTTACATCAATGCCTCTTAATAAAGTTTCATCCTATTAATTACCATGTAACAAGCACTGAATTACATGACTGACATACAAAAGATTTTCATTTTCATCTTGCTACATCTGTTTTTGAAATACACAAAAGATGTATCTCAAGGGTAAAGATATAATTTCATCTAAATTTTAAGTAATTTATACTAGATAGGAAAAAACTCATTTCTGACTTCTTGAGCTGGATAAACACTCTGTGTGCTTCCAGAATGGACATGATATTTTTGATACCATATGAAAGATCTTATAATTTTCCTTAAAATTGGTCTTAAAATGTCAAGCACAGATTTTTTAAATATATTTCAATAAGAGATAAAAATTATTTCAAAAAAATCTGAATGCTCACTAATTCTCAGTAATGGCTGGTTAAATGTGACTTTAAGAAAAATATTCTGGTGCTACTAAAGATTACTGTGTCCACACACATAAGAAAAAGTGAAGTGAACAATTAAAAACATGTCCATTATTTCATTGGTTAACTTTTTATCACCACAGCTTGTCTTTTGCATCAACATAAATAGTTGCTCTGATAACTGCATATCAGCACATGTTCATACTAAGATGACAATTGATGAGACACGTGAAAGTAGAGAAATTTTCTCTTTAACATGATACGAAGTTTCCCCTCTTCCCCCAGAACTATGAATTTCTGCTTATTACGAGAATGTTACCAAGGCAGGACACACATTCTTAGCTTTCTGTCAGCAGAGGTGACCCTGTCCTGCCTGAACTGCTGTGACTTCTCCTAAAGCCTGGGTTTTCTTGTTTCTTCTAAAACCTTAGTGCTACACAGACGAAATTTCTAAAATGATAATCAAATCTTACTTCTTTCCTGTTTCTTAATGCTTCACTGGATTCCAATCTGCCAGAGTTCACAGTCTGAATTCCTCGGCACGGCATGCAAAGGCCATTCTGATCTAGATGGATGGGCTAACTTTCCGTCTTGCCCCTGCTATGCCCTCAAACACCTCCACTGCGGCAGCCCTGGGCAGCAGGGGCAGTGTCTCAAGCACACTCTACATCTACACGTCAAAGGAGTTGGGCGGCTCTGCTACTTCTACAAGGTGTTGGCTCAACTGAAAGATTTGCCTTCTCGTCTCCAGCCTCAAACTTTCTGCAAACAGGACTTGCGTCTAATTTACATTTATACCAGCATCTAGTGAACTACTTTCATGTTGCCTTAGCCCACATTCTGAATATAATGTATATGTGGTATCTGCATTTGTGTCTATGTTTGCCTGTGTACTGTGTGTATCTGTCTCTGTCCCTCTGTCTTTCTGCCTCTCTGTCTTTGTCTCTCTGTTTCTGTCTCTGTCTCTGTCTGTCTGTCTCTGTCTCTGTCTCTGTGTGTGTGTGTGTGAGTGTGGGGGGGGGGGGGGCGTCTAGTGCATGCTGGGTAAGTACTCTAGCGCTTAGCTACACCACAGCCAAAAGCTTAACTTTTCCATACTAGCAGCAAAGCTCTACCACTGTTGACAAACTCTCCAGTTCCACACTACATACCAGTGGCCAGAGAGAACTTGGGAGGCCTCCCTTCCACCTAGCTTGTGTGCTCCCAGCTCTATTGCCTCTTCTTCTGAAAGGACCATGCAGGTATTTGCCTGAGAACATAAAGTGACCCCATTTAATTCTCTTGGACTTGCTATTATCAGTAGTTGCCACTTGCTCTGCCTGAATGGCTGGCTCCTCACTTGTGCCTTGTAGGGCCTAGTGACAAATACAGCCTTCTAAACTACTGCCCTTTCCAGAGTCAGTACATAAAACTCTGTGCTCTTACTTCCAACTGTGGTTGTATTGGAACTTGGGCCTTCTATCCTAACTGGGAGCTTCTCCACACCAGGATTCACGGAAGATGCTGGGAGGACACAAGGTCAAACTTCCAGCACTCAAGCAGTATCCAGGCAGACATAACCTGTACACAAAGCCAGCCACTGCCAGCAAGGTAGGTTTCCTGTGGGAGGAACCTGCTGATTGCCAGGTCAGACAGGCACTGGGCATTAGCCTGGAAAACACACTCCCGAGAAGGCATTTGGCAAACACTCCCATCCGACTCCCCTCCTCCTTCTGAGAAGGTTTGCTAGCTGTTGCGGTACTGCACCCCTACTTATCTAGGGGTTCTCTGAGCACACAGAAGATAATCCATCAATATCTGCTTGATCAGCTAGGTTCAAAGGGACTCTCGGAGAATTTTTTCTTGCTTTCTTTCCTTTCCCAATCAAAACAGTAACTCTGATGTCTCAGCAGGCCTTCTTGTTCAGCATGAAAAGGCCTTTATCAATACTGAGGCACTTAACAAAAGAGCTCTCTCTGAAAATATTAAACCATCTCTGTTCATTTAAATTTTTGGGACCCTGCAGCAGCAAACCTAACAGCAGCATTTGAGGAAATTGCACAAACCATTTCCATTTCTGAATGTTCACAATTTCTAAGGGCAGATGCAAGGAGAAAAAAAAAAACAAACGCTTCTTCCTATAAATGTTGTGAGCCTGCTTGAAATCACTTACAAACTCTATTCCATGGCAAAAAGATCATACAAAACCAAAATACCTTTTTACCAAAAATGTGGAAATTCCAAGATGCTACATCCTTCAAAGTAACAATATCATGATGCAGTATGAACTACCTAGTCACAAGAATACTATGTACAATGAAATAGGAATCAAATCACTGCTGATAGTCAGCTTTTTCCATGGGAAACCCACATGGTAATCGCCTAGGCTCTTGGCCGAATCACTTTCTACCTCATGTAGACCAGCCTCAGGCCTCAGGGGATAGCACTCAGTTGTTGAAGAGAGCCCAGGTAGCCAAGAGTTGATACATTATGATTTTCATAGTGGTAATGACTCATCAGCAAGAAGGTATTGGTTAAGTTTATATGTATGTGGATGACTGTCAAAAGCCATGCAAATACTATCAGAGTATTATAAAACCTAAGGCCTGACCACGATGAGTTTATAATCTAGAAAGGGAAATAAGCCTTGAGTGAAGGTAAATGACCCAAAATGAAGCATTTTTGAACAAAATTTGAGGCAATAAAGATTCAATTTCTGACTCAAGTTTGAGTCTGACTAAATACCTAATGCTGTATCTCAGAGAGAGGTAGGCAATAGGAATACACCCACTGAAGGGAAGGGTTTGTTACAGGATAGGCTGTTGTCAGGAAACTCCAAGGAAGTTTTTACCTATGTGCTAAAAATTTGGTAATACTTAGATTTGCAGAAGAGAGGGGAAATGAACCAGAACTAGGAAAACCCATACGAATAAAATCATATTCTAAGGGAGTATGTTCCTCATTTTTATCCAAATCTCAGAATGGCATGTGACTTGATGTGTTTAGGGCCCTGGATATGTGTGTAGAAGTAACCAACCGTCTTATTAAATAAGAAACACAGAGCCAATACAGAGATAAAAGCCAAGAGGTCAGAGCAATAGCTAAGAGCTAAAAACCTTACCTTTCACTATCACGGTGGTCCTACCTCTCTGAAAGAGACCTACTTCCTGTGTCTTTTTTTTGTAGAGTTTCTGTTCTGCCTTCTCATTGGTTGTAAACCCAACCACATGACCTCCTAGTCACTGCCTGTCTATACAGACCTCCAGGTCTTCTATGGTTGGTATTGAGATTAAAGGTGTGTGTCTCCAATGCTGGCTGTATCCTTGAACACACAGAGATCTACCTAGCTCTGCCTACCAAGTGCTGGGATTAAAGGCATGCGCCACCAACGCCCCACCCGGCTTTCGTTATAGCTTGTTAATAGCTCTGACCCCCGGGCAACTTTATTTATTAACATACAAATCACATTTCAGTACAAATAAAATATCACTATATATATATATGTGTGTATGTGTGTGTGTATGTGTGTGTGTGTGTGTGAGTGTGTGTGTGTGTGTGTGTGTGTGTGTGTGTGTGTGTGTGTGTGATGGAAGGCTCCCTTTCTGTATGCTTGACTCTGAGTCTTGAGATTACTCAACACTTTCCTCCCCTTTTGGAATGGTAACATATATATCCTGTGCCATTGAATGTTGGAGGTATGTGATCTGCTTTTTCATTTTGATTTTACAGGGGTCACAGTTAAGAGATTGCCATGAGTCTCAGAAGAAACCTTGGACTTTGGAATTTTAAACAAGTTTGAGACTGTTATAGACCATGGGGACTTTTGAAGTTGAATTAAATGCATTTTGCATTATAATATGGCTACAAGCCTATGGGAGCCAGGAGTGGAATGTGATGGTTTGAATAAAACGGCCCCCATAGAGAGAGGCACTACTAGGAGGTGTGGCCTTGTTGGAGGAAGTATGTCATTTGTGGATGGGATTTGAGGTTTCAGAAGTTCAAGCCAGGCCTGGTGACTCATTATCTCTTCCTGCTGCCTGTGGATCCAGATGTAGAACTCTCAGTTATCTCTCCAGCACCATGTCTGCCTGCATGCCACCATGCTTCCCACCACGAGGACAATGGACTAAACCTCTAAACTGAAAGACAGCTTCTAATTAAATGTTTTCCTTTATAAGAGTTGCTGTGGTCATGGTGTCTCTTCATAGCAATAGAACTGAGACAACTCTGTTCTCTAAGATGGCAACCCTCTTCCATCTCCTGGGGGTGGGGAGGAAAGGGGTGGAAGAAACACCTCCGGAGTTGAGAGGAAAACCTCTTAAATGGTATGTACTCAGGAGCAGTACACAAGGAGACACCCAACTTGACTTGGATGTTTACCTGCTAAAAGTTTTTGAACTCCTTCATCGCTTATAGGCCCATCTCATAAACCTTTGACGTTTCAGTAAATAGCATACAGTTCTACTCACTTCTGACTGATGGCTTTCATCCAACTTACTTGAACCTCTTCAAAGGCATCAAGCTAGATTTTCCACAGTTCTGAGCTACTCTCTAGAGGTAATTTGGGCAGTTAAAGAGGCACATTAATTCTTTGAGATCACAAAGGGATCATTTACCGAATATGCAGTGAAAAGCCAACAGAGAAATAAAATTCTCCTGAGTCCCAGAGATGAATGAGAACTCTTTCCTGGGTTTGGTGGGGGCATCTCTATACCATACTAATTAGCACAGAGGAGGTAAAATTTAGTAATTTAGTTTTAATGAACCAAGCAGAATGTTCACCCATGGTGCTCTTATTCTGAAATGAGTTATTTCCTCACTATTTAACATTTCTGTATAATAGTCATAGCTTTAACTATAGCAGCCAATCATAAACATCAACTGAAAGGACAAATCAACACAACTCCGTTGATAAATCATAACTGGAGTTTAGAAATGTAATTGTTAATTGTCTTGTTCTCATACTTGCATCTCTCTTCCCCTTAGTGAGATATGAGGCCATTTACAAAGATAGAGCTTTACTCCACAGAGCTCCTCCACTGCCATTTCCAGGGTTTGAGTGTGATTCAGCACTTACCTTGAAAGTTCCTAGGGTATCATTTAACTTTGAGAGAGCAGCACAGATAAGAACCTATTGAAAAATAAAAACTCAAGATCCTGTCTAGCTGGACCAGGGCATGTCGCCTGCTAAAGCCAACATAGATTTTCATTGTTGAGAAGGGAAGAACATATCCTTCAACAGCTTCCAGGGCAGATCCATTATGTTTATTTATGGATACAATTTATGGATATAACTTGTATATTTATGATATAGTTAGTCCCCTGCTTTTACCTTGTCATGTATATTTTATAATCTCTGACAATTATAAAATGATTATTAAGAATTTTTCATGTATTTGGTACAAACATGTATAAACATTGATGAAATTGTTCATAACTATGGAGATTACAGAAAAATGTGGGGGAAATTGTTATTTGCACAGTTATGTTTTAGTTTGTGACTCCATCTAACTTGACTATCAAATCCTATGGAACATCTTAGAACTAAGCTTTTCTCCTTATAAAAATCAATTTCATAAAAATAACTAATAAGACTTATAATTGTTTTCTGTAGAAGTGTTTGTGGTGGTTTGAATAGGAACGGCTCCCATAAGCTCACAGATTTGAATGCTTGGTCACCAGGGAGTGATATTATTAGGATGTGCAGCTTTGTTGGAGTAGGTGTGGCCTTGTTGGAGGAAGCATATCACTGGGAGTGGGCTTTGAGGTTTCAAATGCTCAAGGCAGGCTGTGTCTCTCTCTTTCTTCTGCCTTCCTATCCAAATGTAGAACTCTCAGCTCCATCTCCAGCACCATGTCTATATGCATGCCCCATGCTTCCTGCCATGATGATAATGGACTAAACCTCTGAACCTGTAAGCCACCTCAATTAAATGTTTTTTTTTACAAAAGTTGCTGCTATCATGCTGTCTCTTCACACAATAGAAGCCCTAACTAATACAGTATTTAAAAGATATCTATCCATTAAGAAAATGGTAAATAATAGCAACAAAAAGAAGTAGCAACCATTTTCAGGTCAAATAAGCTAATGGAACAGGTGGTACTAGCTGAAGCAAGGAACAAAGACGTGCAAATATATATTGGAACCAGTAAAAAGGGGCTATGTGACCTTTGGGGTGAATCTGAACAGGAATGGAAGGTAGACAGTCTTAATTACCATAAGAACCATGTGGCAGATTTATGCCTCAGTAACAAATTACCTAAAATAAGTAAGTTATGAGCATAGAAGATTTATTTGGTTTCATTGTCACTTGGCACTGTTTCTTTGGTCCTGTGATGGGCCAGATTTCATGGCAGAAGTACATGGGGCACAGACCTTTTTACCTTATGACTTCCAGGAAATACAAAGGGAGAGCAGAAGCACCAATAGCCCCTTCAAGAGCATGTTCCCAAAGATCTAACTTCCTTATATGATGCCCCACACCCTATCAGTCTCAGTGGCATGGGGAGGCTAGATAGGCAAGAGATTACCTTGGCTCCAATCACATTTTCTATGCCAGCTTCCTATCACATACCTCTTCGCCTGCAACACACAAGTCTCCTCAGGAAGCTTTTTTCCCTAATATCACAGACTCTGAACCATCAAAAGTCAAAGTAGCAACTATGAAAGCAGAAGTCATCAGTAACCAAAGTTGCAGGTTAGGGAGCCAACATCAGATACAAGAATAGAAATAACCACTCCTAACAAACCCCATAGATTCGGCTATGGTAGGAAGGCTGTGAACTGCCTAGTATAACACCTAACAGTATCCTATAAGGCAGCAAGAGCAAAGCCTGGACACCATCTGGAGCCACACTCAGTTACGTGGAGGCAGCTCTTAATTCTATGAGGCCTACATCTTCTAGGCTACAAAATTGTGGTGGTTTGAAAGAAAATGGCCCCCAAAGAGAGTGGCACTACTAGGAGATGTGGCCTTGTTGGAGGAAGTAGGCTACTGTGGGGTGGGGGCGGGCTTTGTGTTTTCCTATGCTCAGGGTGCCACCCAGTGTGTCAGTCGACTTTCTGCTTCCTACAAGATATAGCACTCTCAACTCCATGTATGCCTATGTGCCTCCATGCTAGCCATCATGATGATGATGGATTGAACCTCTGAAACTGTAAGTGAGCCATCTCAATTAAATGTTTTCTTTATAAGAGTTGCTGTGGTCATGATGTCTCTTCACAGCAATAAAAACCCTAAGACAAAAATATATAGAATTACATACTTAGAACTATACCTGTGAACTATGGCCAATGTCCACTGTGAACTTATTTCCCTTTTCAGACTTGCTATTGCATGAGAAAACTGCATTTCTCAATGAAGTCATCCCATGGGATCACTGGTTATATATACCATGTCAGAGGATCTTTCACAGAAAAGCTGGGTGAGAGACATACAGAATCCAATTGTACATTTGCAAGATTTTATTTCAAAGTTTGAAAGTATTTCAAAATTAAAAGTTTGAGGTGAGGAAAAGGCTGGACAGTAGAGTTGCTCACTGACAAGGAAGCTTGAGGGAAACTGGGGATTTGGTGTTTGACAGTCACATGGAAAACCTGGAAAACTGTATTATATTAATCAAAATCACATGCCTTCATGTTCACAGTAAGTAATAGTTAAATACACTCATTGGCCTAGCATTTTGACTTATCTGAACTGCCTTAAATTACAGAGGGTTTTTCCCCCTCTAATAAGGCCTATTCAAAATATGTTTATTTTGTTCCCATGGCAATAAAGTATTTTAATCTTTTATTTAGATTTTGCTCCATCTCTGGTTTGCTTACATTTCTGAGAAGGCTTTCTTTAAGGAGATGTTTACCAAAAAGAGTTTAAATTTTGAATACCAAAGCAAACAGACTTACTTCTGATGAATAATAAACATGTGTGTTTTCCAGTCTGAGAATTGAAACAAACTGCTGGTCTGAATGTTCTGCGTGTTGCTGGCTTTTCCTGTTGTTCATCTCGTGGCTTGAATCTAGATTGGAGAATTTACTAACAAAGTACATAATGGAGAAATTAGTATGAGGCAACTAAGTTAATGTATCTTTATTTCACATAAATGCAGTACCTATCTGAGTTAAGTGGTGCTGTGCTTCACATTTATTTTAATGACGTTTTAGCATCTTCTACTGAATGGTGCTAAGAACAGCCTGTTTTGTTTTGTTTTTTACAGTAGAATTAACAGATAAGACTAGAACTGAGAAATTGAAATAGCATCTTTCTATTTTTAAAAAGTGATGTGACTTGTTCAACTTGTGTTTAGTTGAGACTTCCTGGTGATTAAACAATTAATAAGGGGACAAATGATAAGAGATAGAAAAACAGAAGAGGATGCCAAAATGGTCAAACTGTGAAGGCCATGACCTGGACTTGAACTTAAGATGGTGATGAGCCAAGAGAACACCAGCCAGGGAACTGTTTACAAATTGATGTTTCGAAGATGCATTTAGGGTACAAACTTCTTTTCTCAATGTTTGAATACATCTGCAAGAGTGAAGCCTTCATTGTTCACAATGTGCTATGAGTTGTTTTGATCAGTTAATCAGATCACAATTTGAATGACAGCCCAAGTTCCAAGGAGATGGAATGGACAATACTCAAGTGATTTTATAGACAGTCCTGCTCTCTTCAGTATGTCACATCTGGAAAATTTGGCAATGCCAAAAAGTTGTATATATCTAAGTAGTGAAGTTCTATTGGCACAATTTTACCCTAGGATATGACCTCAAAGCAACTATATTCACTCATTTTTAAATAAATTAATTAATTACAGGATGTGAGTCAAGTAAACATCATCATGATTGATATACCACTTCTTTGGAATGGTGACCCTTCCCATGATCAAATGCTACTAAATATACCACTTATCAAGAACAAAAAGCCAGTGTGTTTTCAGAACCATAGTCGTCAGCGCACAAAACCAGCCAGGACTGCATCAGAACTAGATGCTTTCAATCAGCTATGCTGCTGTATTTTAAGAATGTGTAACTTACATTTAAAAAGCAGTTTTTCTTATTGACTTCCCATACATCATTTCCTGACTCAAAAAAAAGCAAAATGTCTCTGTGATATCTTTATAACCAGACCTAGTTTGAATTGGTAATTTGTGCGTCCAGATTATGCTCAGCAAAGCATGAATCATATAGATCCCATTATGTGATTATGCAAATGAACACTAAATATACAATTACAGGCATATATGGGCAGTGAAATTTAATTAATTATTATGACTTAACTCACTTGCTGAATGTAGTTTTATTAACTAACAGTCCACAGATGTGTTTCCTCTATTGATTCATTTACATTTTAATACCATGTAAAAATGATAAATTATTGTAACAGCAGATGATAAAAACAGATGGAATAAACACAATTGAGCCCAAGATGATTTACATAGGTTTGGACTGAACAGTTTGTATTTGGGCCACTTTAAGTGTTTTATTCTTGTACTGTGGATTTATTGGCAAAACTTCACAACCACAAACCACAGATACTCAAACTGCCCAAGAGGCATTTAACTACACATATTTAAAGGCTATTAAATAACTCTTTGAATTGGCGAAGAAAATTACATTTGGAAGTATAAATATAAAAAAGTAATAAAAATGATAATGCATAGTAACCTAAAGATGATAAGAGTTATCAATAAACAAGAATGATAAGAAAGCATTTGACAAATCACTCGGTATAGTTCAGACTCTGGTACACTTGTAGATTCTATTTTCCCCCTGGAGAGTTAGCTGCTTTTCAAATTTAAGGTCCCATGCCTGGGAGTAGTTGGCCAACACAGATTAGACTCCATGGTTTGTGTGTGTGTGTATGTGTGTGTGTGATTTTTGTTTTTGTCTTGGTATTTTATGTCTTACTGAGTTTCCTTTAGAGAAAGAAAAAAGATGAAGTTGTATAGGTTTGGAAGTAAGGAGGACCTAGGAGGAGTTGGTGTCTCTGGGGATGAAGGAAAATGGAACAGTTGTGATGAATCATCTATTCAAACCACCTAACCAAAGAGCACATGTATGGAAGGCTGAATATTCTAGAGCTCTTTATGTCTTATATGTGGAAGATACACATTGTTCACCTACCTTCCCTTGAGTACCCAGGAAAAGACATAAAACCTGAAAAAACTCTTCTGTATATTAGAAAACATGTCTCTACATTATACTCTTATTTGGGCAAGTCAAGTTGCTCATATTCATAAGTATTTTATCATTAGACACTCATTTCTAGAAACTGAGGGTATTAAGATGGGATTGCTTAAGTTTTCAGAATTATCTTTTAATTTTTAACTTTATTTTTTCATATAATATATTTTAAACATTTTCTTTTCTCTCCCCTAACTTCTCCCAGGTCCTCCCTACCTCCTTAACCACCCAACAACACGTTCTTTCTCTCTAACTCTCAAAAAAATACACACAAAAATAAAATGCAAAATCAAAAACAAAAGTAAGAAAAAATATCAAAGTGAACAACAACAACAAAAAAAAAACCCACAAAATAAAAACTGTGGAGTCTATTTGTGTTGGCCAACTACTCCTGAGCATGAGACTTGCTCTGGACTGTGGTTGATCTACCCAGTAACACTCCATTGGAGAAAATGGATTTTCTTTTTTTTGCCGGTAGGTAACTGATGTGTGTGTGTGTGTGTGTGTGTGTGTGTGTGTGTGTGTGTGTGTGTGTGTGCGTGTGTGTGTGTGTGTGTGTGTGTGTGTGTGTGTGTGTGTGTGTGTGAAATTTTAAGTAAATATAAAGAAATATGATTCCTTAAGATGTTATTAAACATTATCTCTAGTTGGAGTCTCTCTCACAGTTTTTCTGTTTCCCACAACCTGTCACCTGTATCCTGTTATGTTCTTCTCAAGCCATGCCTCCTGTCAGCGCGACCTTTATACTTTCCTAGTTTCTGTGATTACTCCATAACGTATTCACATCTGAATATCTGGAGCTAGGAACTACCGATGAGAGAAAACATGTGGTGTTTGTCTTTCTGGGTCCAGGTTACCTCATTCAACATAATCTTTTCAAAGTCCATTATTTATCTGTACATTTCCTTTCTCTTCACAGCTGAATAGTACTCCATCATGTACAGGTATCATATTTTCATTATCCATCTGTTAAAGGACATATAGGTTGTTTCTATGTTCTTGCTATTGTAAATTGAGCAGTGTTGCAGAATATTATTTTAAGGTGTGTTACATTTGTTTGTGCGGTTGAACATTTGTTTAATGATGCAAAGATGTGTTGCCTTCTTTTATGTTGCATTTATTTAACTGTGAAGTTGTGTTACTTTGCCTAAAACACCTGATGGTCTAATAAAGAGCTGAACAGCCAATAGAAAGGCAGGAGAAAGGATAGGCTGGGCTGGCAGGCAGAGAGAATAAATAGGAGGAGAAATCTGGGAGGAAAAGATCAAGAAGTGAGAAAAGAAGGGGCCAGCCACGCCACTACACAGTCAGACATGGAATAAGAAGGAAAGAAAAGATATACAGAAATAGAGAAAGGTAAAAGCCCAGAGGCAAAAAGTAGATGGAATAATTTAAGAAAAGCTCGCAAGAAATAAGCCAAGCTAAGGTCAGACATTCATAAGAAGGAATAAGACACAATGTGATTTATTTGGGAGCTGGATGGCGGGCCTCCCAAAGATCCAAAGAGTAAGAGAGAGAAAAAAAAAAACAGCCAACTACAGAGCAGCAACAAACACTGTTGAGCAAGTTTCTGTAGAGTATGATGTTAAGTCCTTTGGGCATATGCCAAGGAGTGTTATAGCTGGGTCATATGGTTAATTTATTCTTAGTTTTATTATTATTATTATTATTATTATTATTATTATTATTATTATTATTATTACTTTCTAGAGTATCTACACTAATTTGCTTTCCCACCAATAATGAATGAGGATTCCTGTTTCTCCACAGCCTCAAAAGCATTTGTCGTCAATTGGTCTTAGCCATTTTGACTGGAGTCATATGAAAATCCAGTTATTTTAACTTGCATTTCCCTAATTGCTAAGGATGATGTACATTTTTTGAAGCATCTCTTACTCACGTTTATTTCTTCTATAAAGAATTCTCTGTTTAGATCCCTAGGTCAGTTTTTAATGGGGTCATTTATTTCTTTGACCCTGTTTTTTCAGCTCTCTGTATACTCTTTTTTTTTTGGAGGCGGGGGGGGGGGGGGTGCGGTCAAGACAGGGTTCCTCTATGAAACAGTCCTGGCTGTTCTGGAACTCACTTTGTAGACCAGGTTGGCCTCGAACTCACAGAGATCTACCTGCCTCTGCCTCCAGAGTGCTGGGATTAAAGGCATGTGCCACCATCGCCCGGCTCTCTGTATATTCTTGATATTAATCCTCTGTCAGATGTCT
This sequence comes from Peromyscus californicus insignis, assembly GCF_007827085.1. Taxonomy (NCBI): domain Eukaryota; kingdom Metazoa; phylum Chordata; class Mammalia; order Rodentia; family Cricetidae; genus Peromyscus; species Peromyscus californicus. The sequence continues at coordinate 13,967,566 of NW_026294584.1, read as the reverse complement.
AGATGCATTCTGTAGATGTCTTCCTCGCTTATTTGATTGCATACTTAACTATACAGAAACGTTTTAGTTTTATGAAGTTCGTTGTTAATTGTTGGCCCTAATTCCCCAGGCAAATGGAGTCCTATTCAGAAAGTCCTTTCCTACTATATTTTATAAAGTAATGCCAGTGTTTTCATCCAGCAGATTTAGAGTTTCAGGTTTCAAATTGAGGTCTTTGATTCACTTGACTATTTTTTTTTTTTTTTTTTTTTTTTTTTTTGCGGAGTGGTAGATACAAGTCAAATTTCATTCTTCTGCATGTAGATACCCAGATTTCCCAGCAGTCTATGTTAAAGATGCTCTCTCCTCTCTGGTGTATGATTGCTACCTCTTTCTCAACTATTAGATGACCATACTTATCAGTGTTTGTGTTCAGGTCTTCTACTTTATTCCACTAATCTACATGTCTGTCCTGTGTCAGTGCCTCATTGTGCTTATGGCTCTATAGTGTATCTTGAAGTTTGGAATAGCAATCCCTCCAGTACTCAATTTGTTCAGGATTGCCTAGGCTATCCAGGGTCTTTTCTGACTCCCCAAGAATTTTAGTAGGCTTTTTTTCCCATTTCTGTTAAGAATGCTGTGGATATTTGATAGGGATTGTATAGACTCTATAAATTACTCTTGGTAGGATGGTCATTTGCACAATATTAAATCTATCAGTCTGTGGACACAGGATATTTTTCCACTTTCCAGTGTCTTTCTCAATCTCTTTTTTCAGAGATTTGAAATTTTCATTATATATGTCTTTCACTTCTTGGTTAGATCTATTCCACAGTTCTTGTCTTTGAAGCTATTATAAAGGGAATATGTTCATTCTCTCTCTCTCTCTCTCTCTCTCTCTCTCTCTCTCTCTCTCTCTCTCTCTGTGTGTGTGTGTGTGTGTGTGTGTGTGTGTGTGTGTGTGTGTGTGTGTGTGCTTATTGATATATAGAAAGGCTACTGATTTTTTAAAGTTAATTTTGTACCCTGCCACTTTGCTGAAATTGTTATTGTTTCCAGAAGTTTCCTGATGGAATTTTGGGGATCTCTTATGTGTAATATCATCTACCAATAGGGATAATTTGACTTATTTTCCTATTCATATCCCTTTAATTTCCATCTCTTGACTTATTGCTCTGACTACTGCTTCCAGCACTAAATTGAAAAAACAAAACAGAGTGAGGATAGCGGGCAGATCTGTCTTGTTCCTGATTTTAATAAAATTGCACCACGTTTTTCTCCATTTTGGAAGAATGTCAAATGTCAGGTGTGAGTCTGTTATATATAGCCTTTAATATGTTGAGGCATGGTACCTCCTTTATTTCAGTTGATGGTATGTCCATTAATTCACTTTCAACTCAGCCATGGAAATACGGATGATTCTTCCTCCTTGGTGATGTAACTTGTGTTTATGGAGTGCTAACACTAGTTACCTTTTCAGGTCTTAAAGGGATGATTTGTGAACTGTATTTTGTGGCCCAATCCAGGCTTCACACCTCGGGCCTCCTGTTACATTACACTTCAAACTCTTTCGGCCCCTTTCCCTTCTTCTAAGAGCTTGTTCCATTTTTTGTCTTCACATGGTTGCTGTAGTTGACAATCACTCTCCCAAGATCTGTCCAAAGATTACTTTTCTACTGTTTACATCTTATATGAAACATTACATCACCTCTTCAGCAAGGTCTTGCTTGATTTCCCATTCTGGATTGTTATTTTCACCCCTCAAATGTCCAACACAGACAAAGAAGTTTCCAGAGATGACATAATGCTCTGAATAAGTCTAAGGAAGACTAAGCCATCAAAGATGCTGTTAATTTATTAGGTCAGTGCTATGAACATTAATAAACTTTAGAAATCAATACAAACTAGGGTTTGGGGGTATTTTACAATTTGGTCTTAAAGACTTCTATAACAGAATCACAATTCTTATTATTTTTAATGAGAAGAACATTTAGTTTCATTTAAATTCTTTGTAAAATAGTACCCTGTGTAATAAATTTCAAGAGAAATATAAGTCTGAAACTACTTGCGAAGGGACTGAGCATCAGGCCTGGGACATAGTAGGTGCTCAGCAGTGCTTGCCAGCTGACCCCACACACAGGGTATTTTAAAAGAATAAACAACTGTAGTCCCCGAGAGATCTGAGGTGACACAAAGCAGCACTGTAATGAGAATGTAAAACTACATAAAAGAGTGCACCCCCAAATCTCTCTCCCACTCCAGTGTCACTAACGATGTGTCCTTTGGAGGCACTCTTTCCATTCCATTAAGGAACCCTTTATTAAATGCAATGATTTCTGAAACTGTAGTGAGCCCTGTTAGGTGGGATGACGGTGCTCCCTATTCCAGGAAATCCCCCTCTCAATCCCAGTCAATGCAGCTCCTGGAAGTCTAGTATCTACTGCAGGCTTTCCCCTTAATGTGGCCAGTCATACTTTCCCCAAAAAAATATACAATTCTAATCTAAAAATCACAAAACCTGAGAATTTCAAAGCAGTGGAGCTGTAAGTACCTGATTCAGCAGCTGCTAGTTATAAGCATTTGTTTAAAATTAAATTTAAAGTTCAGTTGTTAAGATGGAAAGTGTAGTTCATTAGTTGCATCAGGCATACTGAAAGAGGTATATATTATACAACATTCCCATCATTGTAGAAGATTCAAATAGAAAGAAGTGGTTTGAAGAAAATGTCAAAACTGTAACCTATGCACCAAATCAAACCCACTGTCTGTTTTGTCTAATTCCTAAGAATGTTTCAATAATCATAAAAGAAGAATTTTGTGGTATGTGAAAAGTATGTGAAATTCAAATTTTAGATTCCAAGGGACATGTTTAAGGAACACAGCCAGACTTCTTTATTTGCATGTGGCTGGTGGATGTTCTCATACTACAACATGAAGCTGAGTATTTTGACTGGAAGCATAGCGTCAGAAAAATTTAAAATATCTACTATCTGATCTCTTACAGAATAAAATTGTATTGGATTGACCTCTACTTTTAAGAGAAGCACTGAGGTTTGAAAAACTGTCTTGCCTAGGATCTGAGAGCTTGAGGGTAGACCAGACGACACAGTGAGATGTGAGGATACACTGGGTTTGCAGGATGATCTCTACTTTCTGTGTTGCAAGTTGGGAAGCAGAAGAAGCTCTGTTGAAAATATCAGTTGGAGGTGGAGTGGGCATTAAGAAAGTAGATTCTTTGTCAACACAAACCAGAAGGTGCTGAAGCATCATGTGATACCGTCCTTGCTGTATGGTTGAGCGTGGCTTACCACTGCCAAAAACAGTTTCATAAGTAAACAATCCCTGGCTTTATCCAGTCTAAAGAAGGGTTCTTTGGTATCCTCTGAGAGTTCTGCTGAATTCCTCTTAAATCAGCATGGCAGCAACCTTCCTGCATTGACAAGCCAGTCACAGGCACACGAGCAGATGGCATAATCAAACCCCCAAACCAGATGTAAGTGAAATTGGAGTAGAAGGCTTGCCATAGCATCCTCAGGGCACTGTGAATATCTCCTCAAACAGAAGAGAGGCACAATGCTTGGACAGGTGCCTTCCTGAAAAGACTGCATTACATACGAAAAATTGTCACAAGCCAACGAGTGTCCAGGGTCACCCACCCTGCCAGATTTACACTTTACTGAGAATTGTCATAAATTGGCAGAAAAAAAGGATCCCTGGAGAAGGGCACAGAGATCAAGATAGCATTCCTAGAACATATACAGAGAGGAAATCATCTATGAGTGCAGGGGAGAGAGGCTAAGCGTCACAGGAATTCTGGGTCACTTGCTATGATGAGTAATTCTGAGTTCAATACATTCATAAAAAGACTGCAGAGAGTGTTCTCTCCACTAATGAGTCTAACAAATCACATTTTGCTCTCTCAATAGGTGCTGGGCAGTCAGTCTGCCTCTAGGGCTAATATAATGGTTATGGGACTCTGGGTGCAGCATTAGCACGACATCAGATAATCTCAGAGTGAGCGCCATCTCCCACACACCAGATTTTCTCCACTGTAAAAAGTACCTCTCAGGGAGGTGGCTCTAGGCACACAAGCCTAATGATTTGAGTTAGGACTCAATACCCAAGTAAAAAGCCACATGCATTAGCACACATCTATAATCTTACTACTCCTAAATGAGATAGGACATAAAGGTAGAAGAACCACCCAGCAGCTCAGGGGCATAAAATGGTAGCAACAAGGGAACCTATCTCAAAAAGGGTAGAAAGCAAGAGTCAGCTCCAGAAAGTATCCTCTGACCCTTTGACTTCCACACATGTGCCACAGCACATGCACACCCATGTGCTCACACACATACACACACAAAGGGGAGACACTAGTAGTCTGAATGGGATGTCGTCCCCCATAGTCTCAGGAATCTGAATATTTGCCTCCAGTTGGTGGCACTGTTTGGAAGGTTTAGCAGGTATGGCCTTGTTGAAGGCAGTCTTTCACTGGAGGTGGCCTTTGAGAGCCTAAAAGATTTGTGACATTCACAGTTCTCCTCTCTCTCTCTCTCTCTCTCTCTCTCTCTCTCTCTCTCTCTCTCTCTCTCTCTCTGTCTCTGTCTCTCTCTCTCTTTCTCTCCCTCTCTCTCTCCTCCCTGCGAATAGTTTAAGATGTGGTTTCTCAACTTGCTACTGCAGGTACTATGCCTGCCTCCTGCTGCCATGCTTCCCACCTTGATGATAATGGACTCTTATTTCTCTGGAACCTTCAGCCCAAATAAACCCTTCTTTCTGAAAGCTGCCTTGTGTAGCATGAATCTTAGAGAGTCTTATTAATAAGATCAAACCCGAGGCCAGTTATTGGGGTAAATGCTGGAAGGTCAGAGTACCAGAACAAGCCACAGCTATCTCACCTTGCCAATTCCTCAGTTGGTCCTGTTTCCTCAGACTGGAAGCTTCTGTGTCCTCATCCCAATGGCTCTCAGCTGAACTGCTGCTAGAAGTCTGAATGCTTAACCAGCCAAATGCTTAACCAGCTAAAAGCTTCTAGTTTCTGGTCCTCCCGCCTTATAAACCTTTCTGCTTTCTACCACCACTCCCTGGGATTAAAGGCTGCTTTCTGGGATTAAAGGCGTGAGTCACCATGCCTGGCTGTTTCCAATGCAGCCTTGAACTCACAGAGAACCAGAGGGATTTCTGTCTCTGGAATGCTAGGATTAAAGGTGTGAGTGCCACCATTTTCTAGCCTCTGTATCTAGTGGCTGTCTGTTCTCTGACCCCAGATAAGTTTATTAAGGTACACAATATTTTGGGAAACACAATACCACCACAGCCTTGCTTGTGATGTTTTATCACAACAATAGAAACGTGACTAGTACATGCACTCATTTCTAAGTTTTTAACTAATAAAGGTATTTCACATAAAATTATTGACCATAAAGATTGGGGATATAACTCAGTGGTAGAGCACTTGCCCAGCATTCTTAAGACATAGAAAACTGCCGGGCAGTGGTGACACACGCCTTTAATCCCAGCACTTGGGAGGCACAGGCAGGCGGATTTCTGAGTGTTCGAGGCCAGCCTGAACTACAGAGTGAGTTCCAGGAAAGGCGCAAAGCTACACAGAGAAACCCTGTCTCAAAAACCCAAAAAAAAGAAAGAAAGAAAGAAAATAAAAAAAAAAGACATAGAAAACTTAATGAAGTTGTGCAAGGTTACACAGCTAACATAGTAGAGTAGAATTCAAACTTGAACATCAAGTCTACGAACTTAGGTTCCACATACCAGTCCTTCTCCCTCAAGGATGAAGGCAACAAACCCAAGTTCAGTCATGCAGGAAGACAGCACTGATCTGAAAAGCTGAGATCATAGTCCTTTTGAAAAGTATAGTCTCACATTTTTCTAAGTCACCTGTTTATCGAGTTCTTCAAGGTGTCCGGTACATGGGAACAACAAATAGTTGGTTTAAAGACGCAGACAAACAATATCCCTACAAACAGATGAGAGCAGGGGGTGTTTCGCTTTGGAAATTATGATGAAGAGATTCAAGTAAGGAGAAATGGACCAGCAGAGAGAGAGAGAAAGGCAGCAGCTCAGAACTGAAAAGTGTTTGGTAACAGCTGAGGACGCCACTGTTGACTGTCAAGCTGTGCGTCTTCCTCTCCCATTTTCCCTCCCAGCATTTGGTTGAAATGTGCTCACCTGCAGCAATGACATCATCTAACCTGGCTGGCCACTCTTGTCTGCTTAAGCAACAGTCTGGGGGCAGAGCAATTGAAGTTCATCGGATTTTGCATAAACCTGTTGCAAGGAAGCAGAGACATAACATTAATGAGATTGCTGTTGTTCTGCTTGAGATGCTTATCGGGGTCAAATACAACTCTAAAATTTCCTTTTATACTGTATAGGGGGTAACATGTATAATTTCATTAGAAATGATTACATTCTTGTTTCTATTAACTCCTGAAAACCACTGCAGTATTTATGACATTTGCTTACACACCCATGCATTTGCAATACAAAATGTGTTCTTGCAATGTGACAGACACAGTTTAAAATCATATTAGCAAAGCGCTGTATTTACCTTATCTCTTTTTCACCTTTTCTTGAGATTTTGGAAGTAGAAGTTGGTGTTTACACAGGTACACTAATGTGTCTTGTATTTGCATATATCCATGCAAGAAAATCCTGAATTGTCTGCTGAGTTTAAAGGTGGCAGAGGAGAGATAGGTACCTGTCCCAGAGAGGCCTGTTTGGGAGGTAATTAGCATTTGAATTGAGAAATGATTAATGGCCAAGGACAATAAAGTATTCAAGACAGAGGCTCCAAAAAGGGAAGGCTGACTTTAGAGTACTTGATAAATGCCTCAAGGACTCGCCTGACTGATTCACCCTTCCCTGCTCTTAGCCACATATTCCCTTATCTCACGCCATCACCAGGATTGTCACTGCACTCGTGGATAAGTGGTGCATGTATGTTCACAGAAACACCTTCAGTACGGGCTCCAACTATCCCGTCTCCTTCCTGAAAAACAAAAAAGCAAGCAAACAATAAAACCAAAAACAAAACAAAAACATGAAGATTTAGGGAAACATTGCTTTCTCTTGATAAACCCACACCAAAACCAAGTCACCTGCATAAATGTCACTTTGGAAAATCCCTGATTAAGGGACTGTCACTGCACTGAAGGAAAGTGTCTCCAATGATGTCTTGACTGCCTTTTGTGAACACTGTAACATAATGAAACTCAACCACTTTCTAAGGATACAATCAGATTCTGCTATCTAAAGGGTTAAGAAGCCATATTATAGCTTGTTTAAGGAGGGAGGGTCTCCTGGGTGAGATAAGGAGGGAGGGTTCCTGGTGTCATTCTGTTGCTGTAACAAAATACCCTAACCAAAAGCAACTTAGGTGAGGAAGGACTTATTGGGCTTACAGTTCCAGGTCACAGTCCACCCTTGTGGGGAAGTCAAGGCACAAACCCAAAGATAGTCACACCACATCTACAGTCAAGGACAGAGAGCAATGAACACAAACACATTTACCTGCTCAACTTGCTTTTTTCCACTCACACAGTTCAGTGCCCAGCTCATGAAATGGTGCCACCCACATTGAGGGTGGGGCCTCCCACTTCTGTGAAACCGGAGAAGAAAAATCTCCCATGGTCATGCCTACAGACCAACCTGATCTAAGCAGCCCCTCATCCAGACACCAAGTTATTCTAGATTGTATCAAGTTGACAACTAAAACTTACCCTGGCAAAAAGTGACTTCCTGCTCTATTAAAATGTGACAACACCTTGCCCCCAAATTTATGTCACTAAACTAGATTAAAAGGCAAAGAAAATCCAGATTTCAATTGCCTCTTGATATTGAGGAGAGCAAAAGAGCCAGAACCATGAAGAGTATGATCATCTCTGACTGGCCTGGAGTCCATAATGAGAGACACGTGGTGGGCTGGAACGGGAGCTTGTTTTCATTGGGGGGATTGTGTGTTCCCTTCGTTGCAGTGCTAAGGCCGTCTGAGCAGGAGTCATTTCCTAAGAAAACAATGGAAGCTTGGCAAGGTGATGCAGTCCTCCAATCACAGGACTCGGGAGGCTGAAGCTGAAGGGTCATTAGTTCAAGGCCAATCTGGGCTACATGGTGAGATTCTGCAAAAAGAGAGAGAGAGAGAGAGAGAGAGAGAGAGAGAGAGAGAGAGAGAGAGAGAGAGAGAGAGAGAGAAACTAAAATAAAACAAAATGCAAAAACAGCCATGCACACATTGTGAAATATATTTTGTACTGACTTAATAGAAGTCTCTAGCTCTCACGAAAAGAAAGAGGCAATTCAAGGAGAAAACGTCAGGTGGTTACACGGCTCACCTCTCCTCTGATTTGAAACAATTGCTTTCTGTTCAGGTTTCAGCCCCTTTGGCAGCAGCCCTTGCCAGCAACCCTTACCAGAACTCAGGGGAAGAGACCGCCAGCCGCATAGCAGGCAGGCCACAACAGAGGAATAATGTGTTTCCAAATTAATTGAGTAAGAACATTTGGCCATGTCTGCCAGGTTTATTTTATTGTATGATTTGCAGGCTAACAATGAAGACTAAGTTCTTAATTATAAGATTTGCATTCCTCCACTCTGTCGTAAAGGCTCATACAAAAGCTGGCTTTTCATACGCTGAAATGAGGGTTTGAATACCTAATGGAGAATGGATGGGTGAGAAAACCATGAGACTTCTTTTATTTGTTTGTTTGTTTTTGTTTTGTTTTGATTTTCCAGACAGGTTTCTCTGTGTAACAGCCTTTGCTGTCCTGGAACTTGCTCTGTAGACCAGACTGGCCTCAAACACACAGAGATCCTCCTGCCTCTGCCTCCTGAGTGCTGGGATTAAAGGCATGTGCCCCCATCTCCCCAGCTCCATGAAACTTCTTAACTCATTTTTCTTGAGGACTGTTTTCCTCTAAGGTTCAAAACTCTTCCATGGAAACATTGAGCTTGGGGTCTTTAGATTCTAGATGCTCCATTTTCTGTACTATGTAGGGGAAGGGGAATGTGGTGTACTTTTTCAAACATGATGAAACTCCTGCCCAGCCACCATCACTTGAGATATACATTGAGTCACTTATACAGTGCAGATTTCCATTTGAGTTAAGCCCCATGGGCAATCTATTTGGCAAGTAGGAGGTAGCAGACTAAAACCAATATAACTCAAAGCTACAAAGGCTCATAGCCAGAAAGGACAGGGAATACTGCCTCCAAAACCCTGAGATGAAAACCTCTCCACTCACCAGTGCTGGCGTATTGGAAGAAATGTGACCGCTTTCTGCCAACGTGCGGAGCAGAATGGCTGCAGTCGACTAAATCCCAGTGTTGACCCAGCCGATACTTCAGAACATAAAAGGTCAGAAGACACAGATCACTTCTCATAAAAGAACTTCTTTGGTCCAGAGGATTACAGACGAGATACTACACAAAGGGAGTCTTGAGGCTAGCCAGAGTTGGAGTATGGGAAAGAGCTTAATTTCACAGAAAAAAAAAAAGCTAAGTGGCAAAAAGAATTCATATTTTTTTAAAGCAAAAAAGAAGGCTGAAACATCTACCAGTGTCTCTCAAACACAGAAGCATCAGAATCACCAAAGCGCTTGTGAAGACGACAGAGCCTCGGACCTACTCTGACTGGGAGCTCCAAGTAGAGGCCTGAGTTGCTGTACCTGACTCATTAGCTTCCAGATGGCACCGCTGCCAATGCTCTGGGGACCACTGGACTGCACAGTGGTCTCCACAGGGTTTCTGTCCCTGCAGAGCTGCTGAGTACTGTTAGAGAGTTCTTTGTTAAATCTGACAGAGTATAGATGCGTTTCAGCATCCATGGCTTCCTCTTGCTAGATGGCAGTTGCAATTTCCCCCATAGATGACACCCAAGAATGGCTCTTCACATTGTTAAATGTTCTACTGTGAGATGTTATCCATTGACAGCCATTGACCTACAGAGACTTTTTTCATGTCTGAATTCAGTGCTTCCATTTTTTTTTAAGCAAAAGGTTTTACCCTGGTCCTATCTTTATTTTTTAGAAAAGCATACTTGGTAATTATAACTGATCCACTTTTATTTAAAGATTAGGTAACAATTTTTCAGACTGAGAAAACAAGATTCATACATCAATTGACTGATTAGGCCAAAGAGGACATAAAACAATGTCTGGGTATCCATTCTATGCCATGTGGTCCTTCCTAAATCCCAAATACCCAGCTATGATTGAGATGTCTTCCTTAAGTGCTTTCAAATTCAAATATATTACCCGTTTTCCTCATCTAATCAATACAGAATAGATTCTAGAGTCACCTTAAAGCAGAAAACTAATGTTGAACTCAAGCACGACAAAAAGAATTAGTTTACCAGTGGGAAGAAAACAGAACCCCAGAGTAAAGGAATAATTAACAAAGACAGATGAAATGCTGTAGGAGGAAGGTGATCCCCTGATATTTGAAAGCAAATAATAAGCAATCGTTCATACATAAACCTTCTATTCAAAATAATGAATCAAGTATAAATGTAAGCCTTTGGGAGAGATATAATACTACACACACACACACACACACACACACACACACACACACAGAGAGAGAGAGAGAGAGAGAGAGAGAGAGAACACTCTGAACCAACTGCTCTTAGAAATGCAATGCATACATACAAATTCTACTTATTCAGGTTTAATTTTAAATTTAAAAGATTACTGTTTTATAAAAAAGATACTAAGACATTCTAGAAGTTTATAGGCCAATAGAAGCACAGGATGAGGTATTAATCTATCAGTGACTCTGCTTTCTGACAGGAAGTTCTGATTTTGTTTGGTAGAAGGAATAAACAAACTGATTATGTAAACTAATTCTCCAGTGAATAAAAGTCTTTATTACTCCAAGTCCCAGTATAGACACAATGGTAATGACTGAATGAGCAGACAGTTGATTTCTAGTTCAGTATCTTCACGGGCAACTCTCTCCTTTTCCCTCCTCTTCTTATCCCCATCTCTTACATTTTCTATTATACAGTGTAGTATATGAATGAAAATGTACTAATCACACAGAAAAAAATCCCTACAAAACTAAGGAACAAATAAGCAAGCTGAAACTTCATCAGATAACCTACAGTGCTAAAATATGCCCCCAAAACAATTTTATAACCTTTTAAGGGAAACTGGGGGAGAGTTAGTTTTGTTTTCTACTCATACAGATCTAAGAAAGAGTTGTATAATAGTATATGGGTCTAGCAAAAGGGTGAGCTCTATGCAGGAGTTTGTCAGGTCCCTGAGAAAAAGTAAGAAAGAAGATCAATAGACTGATGTATACTTCAACTTAGATTCTTCACCCCTTCCCTTAACGTCTCCATCATAATCCAGTAATGTCATGTTGTAAGTAATCATTTATTGACATTTGTATCTCAGAATAACAGCTATTAATAGCTATTGTTGCATGTGGTGTAAATAAGAATGAGAAGGTAAAAGAATCATGTCATGGCTATATTTAAAAATGTTTTCAAGAAATGATAACTCCAGGGCAGGCAAGGTATGTTGGCAGGTAAAACCCTAGTCACACAAACCTAGCAACATAAGTTCAATCCCCAGATCCCACTGTGGAAGAAGAAAACTGATTCTAGAAAGTTGTCTTTTGACCACAGATGAACCATCACACACACACACACACACACACACACACACACACACACACACACACACACACACCAAACAGACACATACACACACACAGCCTGATAATCAATAAATACAGTTTTAAAAGAAACGAAGAGTTCTTTGTTTCTTTTTCAAAGAAATATGCCTGGGCCCCAGTGGGCCCTCCTGGCAAGATTTCTATTAATCACCCATCCCTTCTTGTATAAATTTTTGGTTTTTTGTTCCCAGGAACATAAGACTGCACCAGCATCTGCTTGTAACACCACTTTGAGTTTCTCCATCCCAACCAAGTGTGCAACTCTGTGATCAGTAACTGGGTGCCCGACAGTTTAATTTAATTCTGTTGAAAAATTACTGGCAGTAGTATCAGACTACTCGAAGACTTCAAATCCCCATCTGCCCCCACTTCAGGCACCAGCTACTCAAGTATTGGGTCCTTGGGTTTCTGCACTTCTGTCTGTATTAGCTGCAAGTCAGCGATTCCCACAGCACCACTCACTCCGTTTCAACATTTTGTTAGAAAGGGCCACAGAGTTCAGTACATGGTTTACTATGTCAGTCTATTATGACCAGTACACTAAAGAAACAGTCAACTGAATACGTAAGAACACATAAGGTATGCAAGTGGAGATGGGGACACAGACCTCTGACACCCAGGAATGCCACCCTCCCAGAAACTCTTTTCACCAACCTGGAAGCTCTCTGAACCCACTATAAGGCATTTTCACAGAGGTTGCATTCTGTCCATTCTGTTGAATAAGTCACTCATTATTGATGAGTAATCATGATCTCTGATTGTTCTGCTCTGCCCCCACCCCTCTAAAGGGGAGAGTCACTGAAGATGACTGCATTAGTTATTTTTCTGTTGCTATAATTAAACACCATGACTAATGCAACTTATGAAAGAAAGAGTTGGTTTTAGTTTATGGTTTCAGGGCATTAGGGCCCATGATGGCCAAGACAGTACGGTAGCGTGCGGCAGGCATGGTGACCGGAACAAGAAGCAGAGAAACTGAACTGCAAGTGGCATGAGGTTTTTAATCTAAAAATCTACGCTGTGCTGACGCCGCCCTTCCCAAACCTCACCAGATAACACCACCAAGAGGAGACCAAATACTCAAATGTCTGAGATATTTCTCATTCAAACCACTACAATGACTAAACACAGTCTGTGGTTGCTCCTTTCCCTCAAAGGGTGGAGGGGTGCCAAAGCTCTATCCATCTAAACACATGATGTTGTCTCTCTACTGGGCAGCTTCTCTTCTGAGGCTTCCTAGGGACAAGCATCCACCAAGGGTGTCACCAGCAAACAGAAGACAAGTAAATACTTCCAAGTGTTCTGCAATCACCTACTAAGCAAAAATAGAGATGGCAGAGCCAAATCTACCACCAAATTTCTCATGTCCCATACCCAACTTGTCCACATAAAAAATTTCCTTTTAATACTTTTTTGTTTTGGATTCATCTTCAACTCTTTCATCTATTGGCACCTTTTTGCCAAGAAAATTTTATGTGACCCTGCATAGATATATGTGTATAAATACATATATAATCAAGCATTTACTGGTAGTAAGTCATACAGCTTTTATTTTAAATCAATTTTTGATATATATATAATTTTAACATGTATCAAAAGTTAAAGCAAATTTGCATACTACAGAGATTGAGGTCCTTATTTATATTCAGATAAATATTAAATCATGGCTGACTATTAATGCTACAAGATGTAAAATATCTTTGAAGCTTCATAGAGTTGATCAATATTTTGAATTTATAATCATCAGTGATGAGAATGCCACTTCACATAAATAAATAGTACAATATGGCAAATGTGTTTTTGGTGCCATTTCAGAAATGGTTGAAAATTCTGTCATTATCCCAAGCCAAAATTAATTTACTGATATTTTATGAAATTCAGGTCAGCAACTCAAACAGCAATCTTAAGAACTAGATGATCTAACAATACAATCTAAAGACATAGGAACCTGATACACATTAAGGCATAACAGTAGGGAAATGCTCTCTTGTTTTTCTCTAATTTTGCCACTGGGTTTCCATGAGAACTGTAATCTCTACTGAAGTTTGTAAGACACTATGATCGCAATATGAGCTTGGGTATTTAAGACAGCATTCTAGCATTACTTGGCACTTCAAAGTACCATGTCATGAACAATATTAAGTGAATGGTATATGTTCAGAACCAAGGCTACAATGGCATCACTTGATGCAACATGGACAGACATTGCCACAAACACCTTGAATTCATTATCTATTTGATAGTGTGCGTGTGACTTGTGTGTTTCTGTATGTGAGTGAAGGTATTCGTGTCCCACAATGCATGTGTAGAAGTCAGAAGACAAGTCCAGATGTTGGTCCCTACCTTCTACCTTGTTTGAATGGATATCTTGTTCAGATGCTAGGCTAGCTGGCCCCGAACCTTGGGGGATTCTCCTGCCTCGCTTCCCATCTAACTAAAGGAGTTTTGGGATTTCAGCTGCATGCTAACAAGTCTGCCTTTATGCAGCTTCTGAGGATCTGAACCCAGGTCCTCACATTTGCTCAGGAAAGACTTACCCACTGAGCTATCACCCATCTCACTACACATTTGATTTTAAATTTTTTTTTTACGCATTTAGAAAACTTTCACCGTTACCAAAATTTTGTGGCCACTGCCCCTACCCTGTAAATAGAGTTATGATCTACAGTTTAAGAAACTATGCTTTACAGAATGCTAGTACATCTTACGTTTAAAAAGTTAATAAATACTCAGACACTTCAGTCCCAGTTACAGCACACAACACCACAAGCACAGACCCCAAGCCTGAGCCGCCCTGCACAAGTCAGCCAGCCTTTCAGAGGCTTAATCCCTGCTGGAACACAGCGTAGCATGATGGCAGCCACAGGAAAGATGTCTGAAATGGAACTAAAAGCCTTTGGGAGTGCCATTGAGATCAAACCAGGGACACCTCCAATTGGTGGCCGAAGCACCACACCAACGTCTGGTCAATTCCGGGCTACTTCGACAAGTCCAAACAGCCAATCTAGCAAAAGGAACAGCATTGTTTATCAGAAGCAATTCCAGTCAGCCCCTGCCACAGTGAGAATGACTCAACCATTTCCTGCACAGTTTGCACCCCAGATTCTCTCTCAGCCTAACCTGGTCCCTCCGTTAGTATGTGGAGCCCCACATACTAACACCTTCCTAGCGCCTGTTCAGAGGCCACCAATGGCACTGGCCAGTCAGATGCCTCCTCCGCTGACCACAGGCCTCATGAGCCATGCTCGTTTGCCACATGTAGCCAGGGTTCCTTGTGGATCACTATCTGGAGTCAGAGGTAATCAGGCCCAGGCTGCGTTGAAGGCTGAACAAGATATGAAGAAGAGAGCTGTGGGAAGAGGACTCAGCCACAAGACATTCGGTCCTAGGTGTTGGCAAAGCAGAGCAGAGGTTCTTCAGTCCACGCAACGGTTCTTCTCTGAACAGCAACAGAGCAAACAGATAAGAGGCAAAGCTCAGAAAGTGGACAGTGATTCAAGTAAACCTCCCGAAACACTGACGGACCCTCCTGGTGCCTGCCAGGAAAAAAGTAGAAGAAAAGCCACCCTCTGCACCCACCATAACCACCAAGCCTGTTAGAACTGGACCAATCAAACCTCAGGTGATCGAAACCGAAGAAACAAAATCTTAAAAGCTTTGGTTTT
Organism: Peromyscus californicus insignis; assembly: GCF_007827085.1. NCBI lineage: Eukaryota > Metazoa > Chordata > Mammalia > Rodentia > Cricetidae > Peromyscus > Peromyscus californicus. Next base: position 13,952,225 of record NW_026294584.1, on the reverse strand, counting down.
TGAGGGGGCATTGGGGATGGGTGGGCAGGGAAAATGAAGTCAAATAATGCCAGCAGCCAGGGGGTAGAATGGTCTATGACGTTATCCTGTGTAGAGCTTGAAGATGCTCAAGGGGCATGGAGCATTTACACTGACAGAGCTGCCACTCCGGTTAAAAGGGGGCTCTACAGGCTTGCTCCTGCTGTGTAAGGTCTGCTTGGTTGACGTGCATCTTCAGTCGGTTTACATACAAGTGTGTCCACACATGCGTAAGTGCATACAGTTTAGACCCAAGGAAGGAGCTTTGTGATTCAATGAAACACCAGAAATAGAAGGAAAATGACACCACCATGGTTCAGTTGGGCACTGGCTGGTCCCATTGATAGATCAGCTGTGGTTCTTTTGCTCCCTTGTGTTCTCTGGATGTGTCTGTGGCATTTCTAGGCTTGAAAGTAAAATGATGCTAACTGGTGCTGGACAGAGGAGCCTTATTTTTTTATTACGGCAGCTTGTTATTTTTGTAACATGGTGATTTGGTTGAACACAATAAAGTACATTAACTGAAAAAAATTAATAAACACTACAGTTTCAAGTGAAATTAATATCTGAATTAAAATATTTAGAGATATTTTTAACTGCATGTGTTGGCCCATTAATGTTCATACTGTTCAGAGGTATGTGAAATTTCTTGAAACCATCACATACTCACTTGAAAATAACCAAGTATCTTGGGGCAGCATACATCAGCAGAGTACAGCTAGGAAATTACTGAAGGGCATGCCTTTGATTGCATTTCATATTTCAATTCTATCTCTACTGTGGGAATTAAGAATTATGATAGCATGAGCAGCATCAGTAAATATTGGCCCATGTTCCTCATCTTTTGCCCACATAGTATTCCACCTCTGGGCTTAAGCTAACACTCTTGAGTGTGTGAGACTGCTGCTGAAGAAAGTGGGAATTTTGTCTGTGTAAGGTTTTCTAGATTAGACCCAAAGGTTTTTAAAAGCTTCAGTCAATTACTTGTTCCTTAAAGCCTGGGGTAATACACCAACATTGTTTAATTGAGTTGAAAAAGGTTATTTACAGTATTTTCCACATAACTGGTTTTTTTCAGCCAGCTGATTTGCATATAGCACAACACTGCTAATTTGTCCTAATGACTAAGAACACCAGAGATTACAAATTCAAGCATTAGCAAGTACTCTAAGTGAAAGCATGAAATTAAAAGCAATTAGAGTTGTCTTGTCACAAGAAAGACTGCCTCCGTCCAGGCTTATTATTTATGGTAGTGATTTATAATAACTAGCATTTACTTTGTAGTGAAACCTTCACAATATGGCACTTAATGCCTTCTCTAAGAAAGACGAACAGAGCTGGCAGACAGTAAGTGAAGTCATCAGCTTTCCTCATGGACCCATTCAGATGTTCAGCCTTTACTATCCTATGCTTCTGCCTCATATAAAGTACCTTCTTTAAACACAAGTTCAATTTTTTTTTTCTGCTACTAAAACTAATAGTTGCTCTGGAATCTGTAAAGTACTGAAAATATCACAGAGGCAAAAAACAACAAAAACAAAAAAATGTCACCAATAATCCCAGCACCTGGAGATGTCCACTGCTAACATCTGTTATGTGCTCATGGCTAATATTTTCCTGCACATGTTTATGAAGAAAATGTCAATTATGTAAGGATGTTTGCTTACTGAAATTATATTTTATTTTCACATTTGTATTGTGTATTTCCACTTAGTGGCTGACAAGGACACAGCAAATTATACTCATAATTTAATTATTTCTGTATATTTACAGCATAAGGTTGTAATTCATTTCAGTCCAGTTAGTCCTGGAAACCAGCAATTATTTTGTTTCAATTACTTGAAAATAAATTAGAATAATTCCAAATATTCAAATAGTATACCTTGGGTTGTACCATTAAGAGTAACTACTAGTATATTTTTCTGAATAACAGAAAACAAGTCATTTTTGTGGGTGTCATAAATTTAATTGAAATCCAATATTAGTCACACTTGCTACCAATGTGTTCCTGGTGTGGACAGCAAGAATGTCAAGAAAACACGAACAAGCACTAGCTCCATCTATAGTTAGCCTTATATTAAGATTATGGACCAGGCCATTGTGATGGCCCAGAGGATAAAGGGGCTTGCTGACAATCAGCCTAATAAGTTACATATGATCCCTAGGATCAATATATACACAAATATAATACAATATATACACAAATAATTTTTAAAAACCAAAACCTCATTTGTTGAGTTTATGCTACAGTGAATTACAGCCCACTTCAATTAATTGGAGGGAAACACTGATTAGAAGTTCCTAGAAAAAATTTTAATTTTAATTTTAATTATACTACTCTTATTTCACAGGTAAATTAATTACAGCACTTGATAGGTAGGTACATTTTATAGTGCTACATAGCAACCAAATCTCTGGGCTTTCCTCAGAGATTTTTATGCTGCCTAGCTTACACTCTTCCTCAACTGAAGATAAAATTGTGCCCGAAGGAGACAGATGTGGTACAGTCATTCCCAATTGAAGCTATGACTACCACATGAGAATAATTGCCATTAATTAGTGAGTCTAACAGATTTAAGCTGACTATGCATTTGCAAAATTCCCCTGAAAACTCCCCAACAGCATCCTCTGAAGTGTAGCTAACAATCTCTCAGAAATCTCACAGAAGACCTCCAAACAGTCATGATTGAAATATTTGACCCAGTACTACAAAAGCACATTAACATTTACACCCTTGCTTTACTGGTTTGGGAATTTGCAAGTTTCATCTCTTTTTCTAAGGTCAGTCAATTCTAGAAAACACCTACTACTACACAGTGTATTCTCAATAGACATCTGCAATCACACGTTCTTGGTGGAAGCTTAAGTAACTGCCAAGCTCTTCTCATCACAAAATGATGATTTATGCTCCTTCCATCAGAACTCCCTGGAGAGCCACTGACGTCTTTAGCAACCATTGTATAACCGAAATACTCAGAGTTAGTAAAAGAAGCAAAGAAGCTCATTGTTCCATTTCTTCTAGTTCATCAATTAATCTTCTTGATGTACAATCATGTGTTGAGACAAGCTAAATTTCATTTCAGTACCCAGGGAATAAGGCAATGGGTGGAGCTTATGCAGAGTTCTTTCCTAAGACAAGAAAGCCTAGTCTTGGGCATCCTACCACGTGCCTGGCCTGGGCTGGCACCTTCACATACTCAGTTTCATCTGAGCCTCACAGAAGTATGCAGTTGAAAAACAAAAGCTTGAGAAAGTTAAGTTTGGGGTCTGACATTAATCTGCAGCTAACTGACTCCAAACTTCTATTTCTGTTTCAACCTGAACTATCTAACATCCTTGCATCCTCCACTGGATTGTCAATAATTTAGTGTATACACTTGGCCATGAGGTTTATCCTTGTCACATTCCCATAAATATATTCTAGAACTCAAGTCATTTTACAGAAATGCAAGGTCTTGGCAGCACTTGGAACTTTTCTTCATCATTTATTAACATGCCAGAGAAGGTGCTAGGAATACAGGAAACATTTGTAAACTCCTAAGCAAACATAGCAGGACAAAGCGCTCCAAAGTCTCCTGAAGAATATTCTGATTTTCTCCTTCAAAGCATTCCTATGACAGAGAAACAGACAACCACAAATCTGAAAGTACAATAATGTTGCCCAACTAAAACTGCATCCCTGGGCCAGCGAGGTCTCCAAAGTCATTTTTTATTAAACAAATATACTTGTAAACTAATGAATTTACATATGCAATTTTCTACCATTTCTTTCGTGGTGGGTCAGGGGTGGGTGTGCCCTGTGAAAATCAGAGAACAACTTGCCAGGGAGCCATTTCTCTCCTTCCGCCTTGTGAGTTCTGAGGATCCCACTCAGATCACAGGCTTACCAGCAAGCCCACAGAGCCCCTGAGCCGTCCCACCCACTGGCTCACAACACAGTCCTGTTTTTCCTGGAGTTACTGGAAAGACGGGATATAACAGTAAACAAAGGCTATGAGGGTTCCAGTCCTTGGAAGATTATAGTCTTGCAGAATACAGACAAGAAATAACAGATGTAATGAACGAGCAAACTGTGTCACCACCACAAGACACAGGATCACCGACATGAAACCATCCAGTATTGTGAGGGGACCTTGGAATGCTGTAATCACAAAGCCTGTAATTGTAAACATCAGCATAGACCCCATTGAAAAGCTGACTTCTGGAAACTGACTTAAATGGGATAAAGTGAAGGTTTAAGAAAATGTTTCTGAGGAATGCACGAAAGTCCTAGAACAGAAGTAAACTTGAAATGAGTGCCGGTGTGACCGAAGAGAAGGCCCTCGGTCTACTTAAAGTAAGCACTCTTGCTACATTTTACCCAGAGAATATCACGGCCTTGATTGAATATCAGAAAGTCTCTCTGAGGTCAGTGTCAGGTGTAGACAGGAAAGCAGTGAAGGAGGCTGAAGGATGAGGAAGGCCACAGGAAGTCAATATTAGAACAATTAAGTTGGGAAGTGACTATACTATGGGCCAAGCATGGTGGAGAAAATTGGTCCGATCTGGAGAAAGATTGCAAAAGGAACAGAATTTCTGGGAAACAGAACTTGGAGTCTGGCAGAAAGAACTGGCAAATAACTCCTCTGGTCTGGCCTGAGAATTAGGGAGATGGCTTTACTGCCATACAAAACAGGGAAGGAATGTTTTTAAGAGATGGATTACGATTTCCATTTATGTGTATCAAATGCCTGTTAGGTGGCCATGGAAGGGATTAAGGAATCAAACAATCACTTTACAGTGAATGTGAAAGTCTGAAGAATGTTGTAAAATTGGCAGTCATTTTTTATTTCTTTGTGTGTCCATTGATGCCACCAGATTGCCTAAGATCACAGATGTAGGAGATTCAGTCAGAGACACATCAAGGACTATGCCCTAGGAAAATTGATATCAAGAAGTCTGGGCCATAAGGAGCCAGCAAAAGCATCTGAAGAAACACAGAAGAGCACAGCATCCTCTAAGCCAACGCAGGGGAGGTTATTAGGAAAGGGGGTGCTCAGTGGGTCAAGTGCCATAGAAGTAAGTCATGTGAGAACTGAGAATCCAGTCACTGCTGATCCAGACAAGAGGAGCTTGGGAACAAGTGTGGGTAAAAACTAGAATGGAATGAGACAAGAGAAATTGGAAACTGGGTTTAGACAATTCTGTTTTAGAAAGTTTGGCTGCAAATAGGTCTTAAATGGGAAGAGTGGAGCCAAAGAAAAGCTGGAGTTTTGTTGCTTAATTGTTTTATTTTTGCTTTCAACACGAGAATAGTTGTATGTTTGAGTGTTCATGGGAAAGGGCTTCTAAACATATATATGTATATGTACATATATATATATATATATATATATATATATATATATATATGTTATTGTCACAGATTGTGTCCCAGATAAAGGAGAGTTGGAGGGATGGTCTTAATGAGGTAAGAGAGAATAAAATCTGGTGGCTCTGGGTGCAAACACTCAACTGTGGTCACACCTAGGAAGACAAAGTACGAAAGGGCACTGCAGGCTTTGAAAGCATATGCCATGAAAGGCTATAGAGATCTTACAGTGTGCCAGCTTTCTCTATGAAAAGGCTTGTGGAGGAAAGCGTTTATTGGGGAGGAGGCAAGAGGAAAGTCATTATCAAACAGAGTAGAAAAGTGAGTTAGTCATTGATGTTCATTATGGTTGTGAAATACTGGAAACTCAACGGAGGTTTCCAGGTCATGAATTTAGAAAGGTAATTCAGCATAAGGATGTTTTTCCTACAGATACATGTGTACTGCCTGGAGAGGTTGGAGGTGGATTTAATCAACGTTATAATGAAAGCAAGAGAGTATGATGAAGAGATGTGGCAAAGGGGTGTTCACAGTCACTAAACACGGAGGACCTCAGGAACAAGGACAGTGAATGTGGAATATCACTTGACTACTTCTTTACTCTGAAGATACCCAAGGTAACATGAGCGACATTTCTGAATAGTTACTGTGGATTCTGTATGTTGCGGGCTGAGACCAAAACAAAGAAAGCCTTGATAAACCTAGCATGAGTATGAGGGTGAATTGTTTTTAAGTCTCTGCTTCTCTCTCATTGTGTAACTTTGAATCACATTATCTGTTGTTTTTAAAAGTGGTAAGTGGCGCTGGTTACCATGTGGAAAGATCATGAGGCGTGAGCCAGGACAAAACCCAGTATTAGAGCTTTGGGGGGGGGGGGGGCGCCAAAAGAACCAGGCCTGGGGAAGAAGCACGTGCAGAGAGCAGAGAAAGACAGAGATAGTGGGGGAGAAGAGAAGAAGGAGAAGTCTATGTCTGGCTTTTTAAGGATTCCTGTGAACATGTGCAGGTGGGCTTATGGAGCTACACCACACATGCGCTGATTTCGTGACCATGCCACATGCACATAATCACCAGCACATGCTGATGACTAAGACGCAAGATCCCTTACTTAGCTGCTGAACTGCACATGTGTGGCCATGCAGCTGGAGTGGTGGCAGAATCCTAGCATTGTCTCTTTGCCCCCTTTTCTGTCAGCTACATGTTAACAGTAATACTTCCCAAGTATGATTCTAAAAAGCTAGCGAGAGCACATACTAAGTCGAGAAAAAGCACAAGCATTATAGCTGATTTAACTTTAAATGTTTAGTTGCGGTTGTGTTTTGTTTTGTTTGTTGTTCTATGAAGCCCAACTGATTTCCAGTTCCCAGTCATTCCTCACATTGCTGGGATTAAAGGTGTGATCCACCCACGCTCTGCTCTAAAATGTTTTTATACTCATATTCTTTGTGGAGATGTGTTTGCCACACAGTTCATATCAAAATATGTTTTCTTGTTATTTGTGTAAATATTTCTATTGACACCAGTTGCTTTCTTTGACATTTCTTTCATTTTTTTGTGAATTTAATAACTTTCTGAAGTTGAGATGCCAAAAATTAAAGACAGAATTTGGAACAAATATTCTAGTCTCCTGGCAGACTATATTTTAAATCCAAAGAAAGAAAACTAGGATTTTTGAGTCTCTACTGACCCAATATTCAATTTAATTCCCAAAACAATGCTATAAGTGTGCTATGTTGCTGGCCTCATTTTATGATGATAAAACTGAGGTCAATGGACATTACACAATTTTCTCAGGCACATAACTGTAACTTTCGCCTAGTTATATAGAATTCCAGATAGCACTTCTTACATGTCATTCTATCTCAATAGACCCTTAGCTACACTGAATGAGTTCAAAAACAGTATGGTACTATTTTATAAGGAATGTTCCCAAAGTGTAAACATGGATAACTCTGAAGGAGCTGCAATATACCACTAGGGAAGCTTCATCTGTTTCTGTCCCCAAGCAGATTCAATTGTGATATTCCCTGACCCGCTTCACCTGTACCACACTGAGGAAAAGCGACCTATTGGTGTAGGGGGAAGTATTACAGTCCAAACAGTAAAATCTTTTGACAGGTCTCTAGCTCAGGCTTGGCAGGTCTCTGCCTCCTGCCTCAGCCTCTTGAGCGATGGAAGGACAAGTGTGCAGCATCATACCTGGCCAGAAAGGCATTCACACCATGAAATCTAAAACACAGCTCTTGTTGCCATTGTAGAAAACTGCTGTGTTTTCTGTTGGTGGGACTGCACTCTAGAAAGTGAACCCAAACATTCAGGGAAAGGTTTCCTCACCATGCTTGGCAGCAAGTCTCAGAGAACTCAATGGCAGAAGGTCCCAGTCCCATTGGAGAGAAAGTAATTGGAGACATGAGCTCAACTTTCTAGAGTAACTTGCAACATTTCTTGAACTGAATTCCATTTGGTTTTTGTTTTCGTTGTTTCTAAAGGATGCTTGTGTCCTTTCATGTATGGGCTCATAATCATGGGAGAACTAGTAGAGGAGGAAAAAGATGTCTCATTGAGAGCCATCAAATTTGTGACATAGCTACAGCAAAATTAGAAAATACTTTTAATTCCTGCAAAGCTAGCTGAACGAACTGGGTTGGCGGTAGAGTCACTAGTCATGTGCATACTTCATGGTAATTTATAACATGGGTTGGTAATAGAGTTGCTAGCCATATACATACTTCACAGTAATTTACAAACATTTTAGGAGTACATGTAATTCTTGAAAATCAGAAATCTTCCTAAAGCAATGTGCTTCCCTAGCAACAACATTCAGAAGTCTGTCCATTTCTAAACATTTTCCCCTAGAAATAACATCACTGTGTTCACTATAAAGTGCACTAAGATGGACTCTATTTGAAGGTAGAAAAAATTAGCAAAGAAGGCAACTACGGCTGTTTCAGTGCCTTTCTTTGGGGCTCTAGGGTAACAGAAAAGTAGAAAGATTTAAATTACACCAAGTGACCCAGCTTTATTCATTCTATGAAGCTAAAATATTCTGAAGAAGAATGGTAATTCATAAAACCATAATTTTACTACAGCTCTATCTACACCAAGAAATATGTTTCATTCATGACAGAAGCTATTTTATGGCAGATTACCCCACAGTTCGTTATGGGGGTGGGGGGCAAGGGCATATTTAAAGCCCTCTGCGGCTTAATTGACCCTACATGGAGATTGGCTTCTGCATCCCACCACACAGATACACTGTCCCCTCTCTGCAATCAACCTGAAGATCGACTATGTGGACAAACTCCCACCCTGCAGTATCACCTCCACTGAATACACCAGCCTGGAAGGAGAGAGCCAGTTCTAGGTCTAACATAGCGTTGTTATTATCAGACTTGGGGGAAACTTCCGATGCAAAATAAATGCTCAGCTCAAAACCGTACTTTCTCCTTTGTATCAGTTACAAGGGTGTTTCGGGACATTGTATTGTAGGCAGAGAAGTATCTACCATGAATTAAGTCAGCGCACGAGAACAGGAAGCCTGGAGATTCTTCCTTGCCTTATGGCATTGTCCTCAAAATATATCCCTTGAATGTCTCCAGTTGGTGGAATTGTTTGGAAAAGATGAGGAGGTGTGGACTTGTTGGAGGAGGTGTGTCACTGGATGTGACTTTTAAGGTTTCAAAAATTTGTGCCATTCCCAATGTCTCTCTCTTTCTCTGCCTGGTGTTTGTAGATCAAGATGTAAGCTCTCAGCTACTCGTCTAGCATCATGTCTGCCATGGTCCCCACCATGACAGTCACAGACTCACCCTATGAAACTACAAGCTCTAATCAACTCTTTCTCCTATTAAGAAGGAAGTGTACCCCTACTGAGGTTGGAAACTGCGTAAAACTGCTTTGCAATAAGTACACACTGTAAATGCATTCTGTCACTAAAGAGGAAGACACTCATTTCTTTTCCATTCTCAGAAGGTGGGATGTCGCTTGTTTGGGGGGACGAGGTTAGCTTAAGAACAACAAAGACAGTTTCTGGGCTGAAACTCTAAGTTCATACCAGGTCTGGCCACAGAATTGGTTCATGTATTCTAGCAAAGCCACCTTGAGACAGGAGTCAATTAGCTGTCCCTTTCCCTGTAACAGTTGTGAATCAGATGGTTCAGTCTGGGTTCAGGAGAGCAGCTGGACACCTGAGGACTAATGAGTTCTGGAGCTGACACGTGGCCATGCCTCCTCTCCGTACTCCAAATAGTCATGTGCTGGAGGTTCCCTGCGGTGCTTATTGGCTGGTGTGAGATACAGAGTGAAATTGTTTTCTACCTTGGTGAAAACATGCTGGAAAGTTGTCTTGTATCACTGTGGGCAGACTTAAATAATTCAAAAGGTTTTTTCATGGCTAGACGGTAACTCACATAAAAGGTAGAAACGTTCTACTAAAGGCCGTAAAAAGCAGAAGATGGGACCTCTAAAGTTTGGATAACTGAGTCTGAAGAGCCTGTTGAAGGGGAGAGTAGGACAGAGCTGAGAGTACAGTAGGTAGAGAAAGAAGGGAAAGAACATTCGAGGAAGTGAGGTGTTAGGTTAGAGACGAATCCTTTGTTCCTAGACTGAAAGCAAGGAAAAAGAATCTTCCTTTTGCTCAGTGGTGAGTGTGCCATGAGAATGTGCCATGTGAAACTTGAACACCATCAACCCAGCTGAGATCAGATGATGGCAAAGAAATTCTCCAAATCAAACAAGCAGCTGGCACAGGCTAGCACGCCTCTAAAGCATATCTTGCCCAACTTCAAAAGAGAATGCCAGTAGGTCGACAAGGGATGTGCAGCCAGAGAACCAGGCTGGGCCACATGACCAGCACTGCATGCCCACTTGTTTCACAGTACTTTGTGGCTTTCCCGTAACCCACTGGTCTGAGGGCAGCAAACTCAAGGCAAGGCATTTTATGGATAGATGATAATGGCTTTCCGTGTTTCTCAAATTGGCTTAGAGCCCACACTGTGTAAATTGCTTAAAAGCCCATATGTAATTCTGAAGCTCTTGCAGGCTTCAAGGCTGTGTGCCGTAATAATTACACCAACTGGATAATTAACTTCTGACATAAAAAGGAATGAAGGTGAGAGAAGAAAATGCAGACCTTATCAACTTTTACTTAGAGTTAGGGCACAAATTAACTAAAACCTGAGGGCATTCATTTGAGGGGAAGCAAGTCACCGCAACCTCTCTCCATTTTCCTGTAAGGATGGGAAGAAATCATGCCACATCCACCTGATGGTTCTCTTCTGGCATTCCCGGGTTTACATTCCTACTCATTTTAATTTGTGTTAGGACAATCTTGCTTCATCAATTTCAAGATTCCTAAGAGGAAACATAAGCCCAAGGCACACAAGAACATAGTATTAACATTGTCACAGGAAGATAACTGACTTCAGCCTATAGTAGGCAGAGTATCTGAAATTGAGGCCCTTGCATAACGCACAGTGTTGAAGGGTGGGCTTCTTCCATGAAAAATGAGTTGGAAAAGTCAGGGGAAACAGCAAGACTGTGTCCATCTGCCCAAGCCTCAGGGGTCCAGGAGCTGGGAAGGTGATAAAGAGAAACTCATGAGTGAACCAACCACAGGCGTTCAGGATCTCAGTCTACACTGTCTATGGTAAGGCACTAGCAGATGCTCAGATACAGACCTCTCTAGCATACTGGACAGGTTGAGGCTCTGGCAAGAAACTCCCTGAAACTGCTGTTGTTTATTTGCATAACCAAAGGTTCTGGGCAGGTGAAGGCAGTTCATAATAAACATTTTCAATCGCCTGGGGAAAGGGAGCAACTTAGGAGACATAACAGAGACTAAACAAAGGTGAAGAGAGTCCCTGCAAGCTGAAAAAGGTGGAAGATAAATCTCTCTGCATTGCTAAGGAGCCCAAAGGATAAACAGAAATCAACAATGGAAGATGAGAACACTGTGAGGAAACTCTGGTTGAAACTTGTCTAAGTTTTGTTTTATGTTGCTTAGCTTATTTGCCTATGAGTATGGTGTAAGTGTGTGTGCATGTCTGCGTTCCCATGTGTGTGGGTTCACATGTATGTATGGAAGCATGTGCATGTGGAGACTGGTGTTTGGAGTCTTCCTCAGTTGCTTTTGTTCTAGTTATTAAGGCAGGATTTTCTGGGTGAACCCAGAGCTTGTCCCTGGAGCCAGACTGTCTAGCCACCTTACTCTAGGGATCCCCTGTCTCCAACTACTGAGCTCTGCATGCCAGAACACACGCAGGCCACCATGGCCACCAGCATTTACATACCGGTTCTGGGGCCAGTACATGTCAAGAGCTTCATCCCTGAGTCACCTGCCCAGACCACTGTTAAGTCTTAAAAACTAAACGAACTTCTGAAAACATACATTGTTTTCATTAAAAATTCAAGTTGATCATTTTAGTGAAGACAAGGAAATATATTAACTATATTTCGTCATAAGTGAAATTAGCAATGTAGAAAACATAAGGAGATCCAAAATGTAATATTATTGAAAGAGACAAAATTCCTCCAATTGAATGTAAGAAAAGTACAAGAGCATTGTGATGAAAACATTAAAACATTCTTGCAAGACAGAAAAAAAGAGATGGACAGTTGGACAGGTGCACCATCGTTCGAGAGGTAAGAATTCGAAATGCTATAATCTTAAGTCTCTTTGAAGTGACTTACAGATAACACAGTTCCAAGTAATCAACCTTTTTCATTAATTGAAGTGATTATGAAGTTTGTATAAATAACAATCAAATAGAATAATCAGGGAAACACTGAATGAAAAAGATCAAAGGGAGATTATTAATTCAAGCTACTAAAATATTTTTATTGAACATCAATGAACAAATCATTGTGGTAGAGGTATCTTAATAGATCAGAAATACAATAAGGAAAACCCAGACCTAAACCCAAATACCAGGATAATTCACAAAATGAAGATAATCTCATCCAAAGACTAAAAGAGACTAATCAATTCAGTTGTTACCTGGAAAAAAAACAAAGTTAAAACTGTGTAAACCCACATAACAACTGGGAACAAAGATTTTAATATTTTTAAGTGTAATAATGAAAGTCACAGGAAACACTGGAGAAGTCCATTGTAAGATCTTTTTAATTTGTGACTTGAAGTGCAGTCTCCCTATGAGACTATAAATTAAATAAATTTAATTGCAAAACCTTAAAAAATATATTTTGGCAATAAAAATTATAAGCAGTCCAAAGATAACTGGAAACACCAGAAAATAATTTTCATCTCCTATCAGAGACAAATCATTCACCTAAGAACTGTTAGAAACTGAGGAGGAAACAGACATCCCCATAGAGTGGGTTAAAGACAGAGAGCAGAGTTCACATACCGCACGTGAAAGGCACTCTGCTGCCTTCCAATAACGGACAGCTGAGGAAGAATCACACCGAGGCCTTCCCACTCACCAGATCAGCAAAACATCAAAGCAACCTGGGTGGCTTAGGGTGAAGCCAATAGGTGAGCTGTGGGCTCTTGAGTGAAGTGGAGTAACTCCTCAGGAAGACAGTGTGAGAAACCACGTCCTCTTCGACTCAGGGAATGCAGCGCTTCACATTTGAAATGTCTCACGTGTCCACGTGGAACAGCAATAGTTGGGAAGGAATCTAAGTGTCCACCAACAAGGACTAGCTAAGTAAATTACAGCAGATGTCATTGAATACTATGAATACTATGCAGCTAAAAAAAGAAATAAATTATTAAGTAAAATAAGAAGAACATATGTTATCATTTCTTTTTTTTTTCTTTTTTTTTTTTTGGTTTTTTGAGACAGGGTTTCTCTGTGTAGCTCTGATGTCCTGGAACTTTCTCTGTAGACAGGCTGGCCTTGAACTCACAGATCCACCTGCCTCTGCCTCCTAAATGCTGGGATTAAAGGTGTACACCACCACTGCCTGGCTATCATTTTCAACTATAAAGGGCATAGATTAAAAATCTAGTGAAACGTTCATATTTGCCTCTATATATACAAAGAAACTTCGGAAGCAGACAGTTTTTAAAACAGAGGTTGACTTTGGGTGTTGGATATCAAGGATGTAATGGACTCCTCATTTCTTAACACTAATACCTTCAGATTTCTGAACTATATGAATACATCATAATGCTCAAAAGTTAAAACTTAAAAATATATAAAAACATTAAGTTCAATAACAAAAATTTAAGTTCAAACAATACTTCCTGTGCTTGTCAAAGTAAGAATTACTGCTAATGGCCAAATCCTTAGTTTGTTAATGGCCTAGCAGGAAAGATCAAAGTTACAGATACAAGCAGTAACAGAAACTAATCCATTCTTTCTTAGAAACGATTCTGGCAAGATTTTAAATGATTACACCTTCTAACTCATTAATTAGAGTTTGGGAAATATCCTAAGGAAAAAATTATGTATATTAGTTAAGAATTACCTACAAGGTAACAGAGACTAGAATAAAAATTGGAAAAGCTACAGCTCACTGATAACTCCATATGCAACATGTTGAAAATGAAAACATTTAAAAAGGAATTATGAGAGAAATATAATGATTTGGCAATACTTACTAAGTCTGAGTGGGAGTATTTATATTATCCCCCCTACTCTGCTGTATATTCTCATTTCATTGTGTAATCCATTGCACAAAATTGTCCGTGTAAATGAGCAACGTAGATGTAAAACATACATATATGCATACAATTTAAAAATTGGTCTTGAACGACAAAAACTACATGTATGTTTGACACATTGTCCAGCAACATGTGGATGTCTTTTAAATACCAAATAAAATGCCCAAACATTTGAGCACTAAACTAAAATGAGGATAAACTGAAAACTCAAAATTTATTCCCAGGCAAATGGGTAGAATAGGGAAAATTTCTACTGAGTAAGGTAACTCAGACCCGGAAAGACAAAGTACTTTCACTCACCTACGTGCACGTTAACTTCAAATGTTTTGTGTTTAACTTGGAGCAAAAGTAGAAGCTAGCAAGGGCCTTTGGGGAAAGGACACATTGATAGAGGGAGGATAGCAGATTATAGGGAAAAGGTAGAATACTGGGGACAGAAAGGCATGAGCAGGGAGGGGGTGGGAGTGTGTGGAAAAGCAGGGACTGGAGGGGAGGGTTACCCCAAATGAAAGGTGTATGAAAATTCACATGAAAGCCTACTTTCTCACAACCCAGTTAAAAAAATATAATTGGAGATATAATAGCATGCATATAATATAAAAGAAGATGGGAGTATATTGAAGATTAAAGGATTAGTAGGGATGTCCTAGGATGGGAGCTAGATTAGACAAAGCAGTTATGGGTAGGTTAGCCAAAACTGAGGGAAAAATGTGTATATTAGTTAAAAATTACCTGCAAGGTAACAGAGGCAGAATCAAAATTGGAAAAGCTACAGCTCACCGATAACTCCATATGCTACATGTTGAAAACCAACTGGCTAATAAGCTAATTTCTCCTATGGGTGAGTACATACCATGTTTGTCTTTCTGAGTCTGGGTTACCTCACTCAGGATGATTTTTTTTTCTAGATCCATCCATTTGCCTGAAAACCTCATGATGTCATTGTTTTTCTCTGCTGAGTAGTATTCCATTGTGTATATGTACCACATTTTGTTTATCCATTCTTCAATTGAAGGGCATCTGGGTTGTTTCCATGTTCTGGCTATTACAAACAATGCTGATATGAACATAGCTGAGCAAGTGCTCTTGTGGTATGATTGGGCATTCCTTGGGTATATGCCCAAGAGTGGTATAGCTGGATCTTGGGGGAGATTGATTCCCAATTTTCTAACAAAGCGCCATATTGATTTCCAAAGTGATTGTACAAGCTTGCATTCCCACCAGCAGTGGAAGAAAGTTCCCCTAGCTCCACATCCTCTCCAGCATAAGGTGTCTTCAGTGTTTTTTTGGTTTTTTTTTGTGTATCATTTTCTTTTTTTTTTTTATTAATTTATTTTGCAATACAATTCAGTTCTACATATCAGCCATGGATTCCCTTGTTCTCCCCCCTCCCGTCCCCCTCACCTTCCCCCCAACCCCCCCCATTCCCATCTCCTCCAGGGCAAAGCCTTCCCCACAGACTGAGGTCAACCTGGTAGACTCAGTCCAGGTAGGTCTAGTCCCCTCCTCCCAGGCCGAGCCAAACAATCCTGCATAGGCCCCAGGTTTCAAACAGCCAACTCATGCAATGAGCACAAGATCTGGTCCCACTGCCTGGGTGCCTCCCAAACAGATCAAGCCAATCAACTGTCTCATCCATTCAGAGGGCCTGATCCAGTGGGGACCCCTCAGCCATTGGTTCATAGTTCATGTGTTTCCATTCATTTGGCTATTTGTCCCTGTGCTTTATCCAACCTTGGTCTCAACAATTCTCGCTCATATAAACCCTCCTCATTCTCGCTAATTGGACTCCCAGAGATCCACCCGGGGCCTAGTCATGGATTTCTGCATCCAGATCCCTCAGTAGTTGGATGAGGTTTCTAGCACAACAATTAGGGTGTTTGGCCATCCCATCACCAGAGTAGGTCAGTTCGGGCTGTCTCTCGACCACTGCCAGCAGTCTGTTGTGTGGGTATCTTTGTGGATTTCTGTGGGCCTCTCTAGCACTTTGCTTCTTCCTATTCTCATGTGGTCTTTATTTACCATGGTCTCCTATTCCTTGTTCTCCCTCTCTGTTGTTGATCCAGCTGGGATCTCCCGCTCCCCCAAGCTCTCTTTCCCTCAACCCTCGCCTTTCATTACCCCCACTCATGTCCAGGCTGTTCATGTAGATCTCATTCCATTTCTCTGTCATTGGGTGATCCCTGTGTCTTTCTTGGGGTCCTGTTTTCCAGGTAGCCTCCCTGGTGATGTGAGTAGCAGACAAGTCATCCTTGTTTCATGTTTAGTATCCTGCTATGAGTGAGTACATACCATGTTTGTCTTTCTGAGTCTGGGTTACCTCACTCAGGATGATTTTTTCTAGATCCATCCATTTGTCTGCAAACCTCATGATGCCATTGTTTTTCTCTGCTGAGTAGTATTCCATTGTGTATATGTACCACATTTTGTTTATCCATTCTTCAGTTGAAGGGCATCTGGGTTGTTTCCATGTTCTGGCTATTACAAACAATGCTGATATGAACATAACTGAACAAGTGCTCTTATGGTGTGGTTGAGCATTTCTTGGGTATATGCCCAAGAGTGGTATAGCTGGATCTTGGGGGAGATTGATTCCCAATTTTCTAACAAAGCGCCATATTGATTTCCAAAGTGATTGTACAAGCTTGCATTCCCACCAGCAGTGGAAGAAAGTTCCCCTAGCTCCACATCCTCTCCAGCATAAGGTGTCTTCAGTGTTTTTGATCTTAGTCATTCTGACAGGCGTAAGGTGGTATCTCAGAGTCATTTTGATTTGCATTTCCCTGATAATTAGGGATGTTGAGCAATTCCTTAAATGTCTTTCAGCCATTTGAGTTTCCTCTGTTGAGAATTCTCTGTTTAGTTCTATAGCCCATTTCTTAATTGGACTGTTGGGCATTTTGATGTGGAACGAGGATGACTGGACTGCTACTCACATCACCAGGGAGGCAACCTGGAAAACAGGACCCCAAGAAAGACACAGGGATCGCCCAATGACAGAGAAATGGATGAGATCTACATGAACAATCTGGACATGAGTGGGGGTAATGAAGGGCGAGGGTTGAGGGAAAAAGAGCTTAGGGGAGCAGGAGATCCCAGCTGGATCAAGAACAGAGAGGGAGAACAAGGAATAGGAGACCATGGTAAATGAAGACCACATGAGAATAGGAAGAAGCAAAGTGCTAGAGAGGCCCAGAGAAATCCACAAAGATACCCCCACAACAGACTGCTGGCAATGGTCGAGAGACAGCCCGAACTGACCTACTCTGGTGATGGGATGGTCAAACACCCTAGTTGTCATGCTAGAAACCCCATCCAATGACTGAGGGAACTGGATGCAGAGCTCCACGGCCAGGCCCTGGGTGGAGCTCCAGGAGTCTAATTGATGAGAAAGGGGAGGGTTTATATGAGCGAGAATTGTTGAGACCAAGGTTGGATAAAGCACAGGGACAAATAGCCAAATGAATGGAAACACATGAACTATGAACCAATGGCTGAGGGGCCCCCAACTGGATCAGGCCCTCTGAATAGGTGAGACAGTTGATTGGCTTGATCTGTTTGGGAGGCATCCAGGCAGTGGGACCGGGTCCTGTGCTCAGTGCATGAGTTGGCTGTTTGAAACCTGGGGCTTATGCAGGGACGCTTGGCTCAGCCTGGGAGGAGGGGACTGGACCTGCCTGGACTGAATCTACCAGGTTGATCTCAGTCCTCGGGGGGGGGGGGGGGGGGGTGAGGCTTTGCCCTGGAGGAGGTGGGAATGAGGGGTGGGCTGGGGGGAAAGGGAGGGGGGCGGGAAGGGGTGAACAAGGGAATGTGTGGTTGATATGTAGAATTAAATTATATTGTAAAATAAAATAAAATAAAATATATATAAAAAAGAATAAGTTAATCAAAAATGATAATATAAAGGTACCGACAATTGAATCACAAGTTTCATGTACTCTCTATTATTTTTCTAGGCATATGAAATATGTTTCTACAATGATATTAAAATGAATACAGTTTCAAAAAAAAGCTAATTTCAATATATAACATTTGAATATGAGTTAAAAAGAGAACTACCCTGTATGGGTGGACAGTTCACTTCTTGGAAGACATGGGTTATGCCCTGCATGCTACAATACTGACCTGAGGTGCAAGATGTGCTCAGTGGCATGACTGTCATAAGGGAGCTAAATGCTCTCTGATTCTGTCTGAGACCTGCTCCACAATAAGGAATTTCATGCCTAAATTTATAATCCTGGCCCTAGCCCATGGCTGAGGAAGTCATGGGCCATAGAGTACAATATGCTATTGTTAGTTGTCTAAATGGTGAAGATATCAAGTTGCCTTCTAAACATTTATGTTTATATATATATAGACATGGGTTGCTCTCATCCCTGGCCTAAGAATCTTTTCATAGTTGGCAGTAGTCAGTGATGAGATGTACAATTGTTCAAAGAGTTGAGAATAAAAGACTGGATGTTCATTCATAAATAGGACATCTTTATTAAGCCCCTCTTCTCCACCAACATTCAGGGATCATTGGGGAAAAGGAATTGGAAAGACTGCAAAGGCTAGAGGATGAGGAGTGCTGTGAGGTGGTGTCTTTTTGGTATGGCATGGCTATCAAACTCATGAACTCACAACAGCCATGAGTACTTGCACAAGACCTAAATAAGATCAAGCCAACCTGTGTTGTGATATAAACAGAGGAAGTATTCTCTAAGACCCAGTCCTTACTAGGGAGCTGGCAGTTGGTAGCTGGTGGGAGGTAGAGAATCATTCTTTTTTAGGGTGTTTCCATTGGTAGATTTCCCATGCTCCAACAGGTGATCCCATCCCTATGCACATATAGGAAATGCTGGTTAGACCTAGTGAGTTATAACAGAAAGAAAAAGACAACCAGCAACACAGAAGACATGAAGCTATGGCGGACATGTCGGGGAAGATTCAAGGAGAGTTAGAGGGGATAATGGATGATGGATGTGAGCAAGTTTCATTTTATATATGTACAAGATTCTCAATAGAGAGAAACTATAATTCTAAAACATTTGAAATTACAAAAGACAATTATAGATGACCTGAGACCATACATCCTAAACACAGTGTTTCTATGAATTCCAAAGTCCAATTTCAGGTCTGTAAGTCTGCTTGCACAAGAGGAAGATTAGACAAATACATTTAAGCTCAGAAAATCCTATACAAAGCCTAAAGCTAATGGTCTAAGGTAGAGAGCAAAGCTTCTTTAAGTTTGCCAAAGCCACCCACCTCCAGTCCTTGAGATTCTTGCAGGTTTCATGGTCCTTCCAATGATTTTATGCAGTCAAATGCTCTACCACTGAGCTATACCCCCTCTGCCAATGATTTTAATCTTACCTCAGATGCCGGTATCCTGGGACTCTGAATCCACAAAATCCTCTAGTTATTCTCACACAAGATTTTTTTTCTTAGATTTACCTTATTTTATGTATATGGATGTTTAACCTGTGTATATTGATATGTGCCATTTGCATTTCTTATGCCTATGAAGGTCAGAAGATGGCATCAGATCCCCTGAAACTAAACATTTGGATGGTTGTGAGCCACCATGTGGATGCAGGAAATAGAACCTAGGCCCTGTACCAAAGCAGCCAGTGTTCTTAACAACTGATTATCCTTCTAATCCCTCAACAAGGTTTCAAAAATACAGGTATAGATCAGTGACTTATTTTCCTTTCTCAAGATACAGCTGAAAGGATTCAAGGAAACTATAAGATGAGATGCCAAAAGGGTTTCCAAAAGCTATAAAATCTGGAATATAATAAAATCTGAGCATTCTGGAAATGCTCAAAGGATAAAAAAATCCTCTCGCCTGATAGCAGAAGGCTAGACTACTGACTTTAGGAAAGCATTCATCGTTCATAGCCCCAAGATTTTAAATATAATTAAATGCCCAAAGCTAAAAGAGGATAAGGAATTGAATGGGGCTTTAAGTAAGTTAATAATACAATAATGGAATAGACAGAGAAAGAGAATCCTGTTGCAACTTTGAAGCTGTGCAATGAGTTGCAAAAAAAAAAAGTTTCGGACTAAAAAAGTACCAAGAGCCATTGTGGCATCTTAGGCTCCTTCAGACAACCACTGCCCAGCGGGTAAGCAGACGCATGATTTCATTCTTACACCTGCAGTCTACCCTGGCTTGATGTGATGTCCCCATTGTTCCCTAGTATTACATCTGGCTCTGGGCAAATAAAGAATACACAAGTGAATCTAATGCACACGTACATGTGCACACACAACCAGCACTTCACTGTGAACAAAAATGTTATTCAAATACATTTAAATGGCCTGAAGTCAAGATACAAAATGTTAATTTTTCACAAATCTCAAAGCCAATATTTTTTGCAGCACAGATGGAGACTATGTCACCACGTTATCAATTTCAGAAACCCCTTTGCCCATTTATAAACTTCCCAGCAGTCGGTTTTGTGGTTCCATGAGCACAATTGTATATAACACACACACACACACACACACACACACACACACGCACACACACGCGTGCGCGCGCGCACCCCTGGAGTTTATTTTTTGTCAAAGAAAATCAATAGCACTGTACTGAAATAAGCAACTCCATATACCTGCCAATCCAACAGCTCATCATTTCAGAGACTGAAGACACAAGTAAATTGTATCATAAAGGAGAGAATATTGGACTTAGAAGTTCTGAGTTTCAATTTAGGTCCTAATTCACTACATCATTTATACCCTGAGCTGTGTGTGTGTGCATGCGTGTGTGTGTGTGTGTGTGTGTGTGTGTGTGTGTGTGTGTGTGTGTGTGTGTGTGCTCGCGCGTGCATGCTTTCAAATGTATTCAATATAATGGAGGCCTGGCTTGTGAATTTTCAATATAATGGAAGCCTGGCTTGTAAACTTTCAGAGGGAAGTTTGAGAATATTAAACACATTTGAAAGCATGCCTCCATTGTCTGCATTTGTGCCAGCATTATATTCCAAATTCCTGCAGTAGCTCATTAAGTTCTGAGCCTTAAATGGTTTTTCTAGTCAAACCTCTAAACTCCTCTACCTTACTCCCAGAAAACAGTTCAAGGCATAAGAGGCATACAGTCAGGCTGTCATAGCAATGCCCACTCTCAGGTGCCAGTCACTGCAATGCCCACTCTCCTCAGGTGCCAGTCACTGCAATGCCCACTCTCAGGTGCCAGTCACTGCAATGTCCACTCTCCTCAGGTGCCAGTCACTGCAACGCCCACTCTCAGGTGCCAGTCACTGCAATGCCCACTCTCAGGTGCCAGTCACTGCAATGCCCACTCTCAGGTGCCAGTCACTGGCCTGATTTGCTTTTGGTTGCTGTGATAAAATGTTCTCCTTCAGTCCAAGGATGGACATTTCTGAAACATTTTATACAACATTTCAAAAAATCCCACCTGTACCAGCAGCCACTCCAACTACATATCATCCTCTTGGCTTTCCCTTCTTCCCTGACTCTATCCCCATTTCTCACTACTAAACAAGCTCCCTGAGATCACTTCTAAGTAAACTGACTTTTTAGAAGCTTTATCCCCATTTTTGTTGGGGATGTTCATTGTACACAGTGTTGGGTTTCATAAAGACAATTTCTTTCAAACACATTATATATTTTCACTACAGTCCTACCCATCTTTGCTTTCAGAGAAACCCAAGTCCAGATATACTCCAAAGAATGGGATTAGATAGAAATTATCCTTCAAAAGCTCATGAAGAAAATGAAACACTAATCCATGGACTGATGAAAAATTTTCAAGACTTGTGTCTATTTGGGAATTAATATTTGGGATTTTTTTCAAAACTCACATATGATCAAGATACACTGTGTGCCAGTATACCATTTTCAAAGAATAAAAAAATAAAATTAAAAACACAATGACACTAATCACTTCTAAAATGATACACATCGAGTGGTAATCAGCATGTGAGCATCGTCAGTCACCAGGGGAGTCTTCTGAAAATTGCTGCTAAGGTTGCAAAATGATGCAACCAATTTATAAAACAGCCTGGCAGTTCCTTAAAGTTCAAAAGCAGTCTCCACAGGGACAAATGCACAGCTGACTGGAAGGAACAAGTTCTGCATTCCGCAGTGCAGAGGGGAGACTGCAGTTCACAATGTTGTGTTGCTTATTTTATGGTGATCTACAAGAGGCTCGAAAGCTCCAAGTGTAAAGAAATGAGGAGAGGAAAATATTAACCACCCTAATTTGATCAGTGTATGCTATAGACAATGTGCCAAAATAGCATTCTAACCCCCATGAACAAGTACATTTCACATGCTAATTTTAAAGATTGAAAAATGAAAGAAAAATTCAGGTACTATGTTGTTTAATAGTTACATTCCCAGACCCGAGAGATGGAAGAACATGTCCACGTAAAAATGTGCTCATGATGGTCATAAAACATTAGCCATAACACCCAAAAAGCAAAAATGAGCCCAAATGTCCATCAACCAAAGAATGCATGTGATGAAGCACATCCATACATGGAGTATTAGTTCATTACTAAATAGGAATGTAGCAGTGTTCCCACGTAAGCAAATCATGAAATTGAATCATCATGCTAAGTGAAAGTAGCCACGTATAAGGGACCACAAAGTGTTTCAGTGTGTGAAATATTCATAATCCCTGGGATGGCAAGATAGCTAGTATGATAAAGCACTTGCCCTGCAAGTGGCCTGAGTTCATTCCTTGGAACTCATAGTTTTAAAAAGATTATATGTGAACTCCTTCAGTAAAGTGGCAAGATACAAGATCAACTCAAAAAAATCAGTAGCCCTTCTATACACAAATAATAAAAGGGCTGAGAAAGAAGTCAGAGAAATATCACCCTTTACAATAGCCACAAATAATATAAAATACCTTGGGATAGCACTAACTAAACAAGTGAAGGACCTTTTTGATAAGAACTTTAAATCTCTAAAGAAAGAAATTGAAGAAGATATCAGAAAATGGAAGGATTTCCCATGCTCATGGATAGGTAGGATTAGCCTACCTAACCTAAAAATGGCAATCTTACCAAAAGCAATCTACAGATTCAATGCAATCCCCATCAAAATCCCAACACAATTCTTCACAGACTTGAAAAGAAAAATACTCAACTTCATATGGAAAAACAAAGGACCCAGGATAGCTAAAAGAATCCTGTATGATAACGCAACCTCTGGAGGCATCACCATCCCTGACCTCAAGCGTTACTATAGAGCTATAGTAACAAAAACAGCTTGGTACTGGTATAAAAACCGATGTACAGACCAATGAAATCAAACTGAAGACCCTGACATTAATTCATGCACATATGAACACCTGATTTTTGACAAAGAAGCCAAAACTGTACAATGGAAAAAAAGAAAGTATCTTCAACAAATGGTGCTGGCATAACTGGATGTCAATATGTAAAAGATTACAAATAGATCCATATCTATCACCATGCACAAAACTCAAGTCTAAGTGGATTAAAGACCTCAACATAAATCCAGTTACACTAAACTTAATAGAAGAGAAAGTAGGAAGTACTCTTGAACGCATTGGCACCGGAGACCACTTCCTAAATATAACACCAACAGCACAAATACTGAGCACAACAATTAATAAATGGGACCTCTTGAAACTGAGAAGCTTTTGCAGGGCAAAAGACACAGTCAATAAGACAAAAAGACAGCCTACAGAATGGGAAAAGATCTTCACCAACCCCACATCTGACAGAGGATTGATCTCCACAGTATATAAAGAACTCAAGAAACTAGACATCAAAATACTGAACAATCCAATTGAAAAATGGGCTAAAGAGCTAAACAGAGAATTCACAAAACAAGAATCACAAATGGCTGAAAGACATTTAAAGAAATGCTCAACATCCTTAATTATCAGAGAAATGCAAATCAAAACGACTCTGAGATACCACCTTACACCTGTCAGAATGGCTATGATCAAAAACACTAATGACAGTCAATGTTGGAGAGGATGTGGAGCAAAGGGAACACCCCTCCACTGTTGGTGGGAATGCAAGCTTGTAAAACCACTGTGGAAATCAATATGGCAGTTTCTCAGAAAATTAGGAATCAAACTACATCAAGACCCAGCCATACCACTCTTGGGCATATACCCAAGGAACGCTGATTTATACCACAAAGGTACATGCTCAGCTATGTTCATAGCAGCACTATTTGTAATAGCCAGAACCTGGAAACAACCTAGATGCCTCTCAACCGAAGAATGGATTACGAAAATGTGGTACATATACACAATGGAGTACTACTCAGCAGAGAAAAACAATGACAGCATGAAATTTGCAGGCAAATGGATGGAACTAGAAAAAATCATCCTGAGTGAGGTAACTCAAACACAGAAGGACAAACATGGTATATGCTCACTCATAAGTGTATTCTAGATATAAAGCAAAGAACAATCAGACTACAACCCACAGAACCATGGAGACTATCTATATATAGCATGGGGGACCCTAGGACGACTGTGGCTTATAGTAAGTTTTTGTTTTACTCAATTACTGAGCAAGCCTCAATGAAACATTTCACAATTAATATTAATACATACTGTATCAAGCTGATAATAGAAAGGTGGATAAATTGATTAATTTGAAAAAGTGAAAAATGAAAAAAACAAAAAAAAAGAAAAATTTGAACTGTTTAAAAAGGAGCCAAACAAACATATTTTGCTGGAGTAAAACAAAGCGGGGGGAACTGGGGACTCATCATTCTTCTCCACATTCTATTCTTTCCCTTGTTTTATATATTTTAAATTTTTTATCGGTGGTTTCTGCTGGAGTATCCACTGCAGATAAGCACTGGAGGTCTCCTGTTGCAAATCACCCTCTGGAACGATGGAAGGATCTTTCTACTAGCACTTGAAAGAGACCCGATCTGGTGTTGGTGTAGGCCTGGGGTTCTGCTTATGTCTTTCCTCAGGACAATGAGGTTCCTCTTTGGGTTCCTGAGTGCTGTGTTCACCCTGTGACTGCTGCTGAAACCCAACATGACAGAGACATATTGGGCCTTTGTGAAAAACTCTCCTCTTCTGGTGCCAATGGGGATTGAGAGCCCAATATGGCCAGCTTTGGCAAGCATAAACATAAGCCTAGGAACTGTAGCCATGCTTTTGGATTCTCCAGAAGAGCTGCCAGCCTAATTCATGCTGGGATCAAGAAAAATGAGCCTTGGCAGTTCGTGTTCCTGGAGTTGTGTCCATGCCAGTGGATGTCCACACACTCCAGAAGAGAATTTGACATTGCTGCTGCTGTTGTTGCTGTTATAGCAGTGGCGGCCACTGCTGCTACTGTTTCTGGGATTACCATTTCATAATTGCTTACTACAGCTAGCACAGTGGAGACCCTGGCAGCAAAAGTAGCTACAACAGTTAATTAATCTTTCATTCTATTGGGCATGATAAATTTAATTCAATAGTTATATACATTTCGATTGGCTTTGAAAATTATAGATTTATAAACTCAAGTTTCATTTGCTTTTGGGATACCATCTTACAAGGACTCCAATTTGCATTAAGGCTCGTTAAGGAAGGGAATGGCTCAGTTGCTTTTAGCCTACTGGCTATGGGTGGGATAGGACCTCTGTTGGTCTTTTCTGTGTCGAACACACTGGCAAGCCCAGTGCCACTTTGAGATCTTTGGCAGCAGTTAACTCTGCAACTCACATGCGATTGAGCCTGTATGATAATGAGTATTCAGAGACGGGTAATTCCTGGGGGCGCTCACCAACCTAAGACAGAGCGCCTGTGTGACTTGGGCAGGCGTCTCCATGATGGGTAAGGTGACCTGCTGACTTCCCATGCAACCTAAGTCAGAAGCTCATTTTTTAGTAAAAGGGGGACCTGTAGGTCCCTGGCCCCCATTTTGGGTAACTGTTGCCTTGCTTGCTGACCTTGACCTTGATATCCTCCCTATGCTAATTACCTGCCGGGTTCCACCCTCCTGAATGCTTAAGGGAAGTTCCTTGTCTGTGTATCCTGCATAATGTGCATTAACAGCTTAGATGCAAAATTGTAAAACATCGGTAGTAAACTTCTGCCCTCTGGGTTTTTCCCATTGTGCTGTAAGCCTGTATTTAAGACCTCTTCCCTCCTTCAATAAACAGCATTCAGCATTAAAAAAAAAAGTTTATATGTGTATAATAGTCAAGGTTTTCTAGAGTAACAGACTTATAGAATGAATATATTAGAGGGGGAGGGGATTATTAGAATGATTTACAGGCTGTAGTCCAGTTAATCCAATAATGGCTGGCAGTGAACAGAAAGTCTAAGTATCCAGTTCCACAAAGCTGGATGTCTCATTCGGTCTTCAGTATACAATGGAATCCCAAAGAAATAGACTCTAATACCAGTAAAGGAATAGACTTGCTAGCAAGGCAAGGGCAAGCAGGCAAGGAGCAAATTTTCCTTCTTCCATGTCCAGCAGAAGGTGTGACCCACATAAAGGTGTATCTTCCTACCTCAAAGAACTGGATTAGAAGTGGACCTACCTACTTCAAATTACAGGTGTGCCCTCTGGGTTTGGATTTTAGTTAGTTCCAGATGCACAAGTTGACAACCAAGAATAGCCATCACAATCTAATATGAACCTGTAATCCCAGTTCTGGAAACCAGAGATAGGCAGATTCCTGAGGATTACTGGCCAGCAAGCCTGTCATACCTGATGAGTCCTAGGACAGTGAAAGACCTGTCTCAAAGAACTAAAAAAGGTCAACAGCTCCTGAGGAATGACATGCATTGTTGTTCTCTGAACTCTGCACATGCACATACACTCACAGGAAGGAGGAATATTTATAATAAACAAGTCTATACGGAGAAAAGGTATATGATTGCCTAGTGCTGGTGGGTATGGATGAATTAATAGTCACAGGTAAAGGACACATACCTCTTTCTTCTTGGTAAATCAAAGTATTCTCAATTTGGCCTGTGATAGCATAAAGTATAACTTTGTAAATATACTGAAAGCCCTTGAAATGTGGACTTAAAATTCAAAATTTGCATTTATTGTATGTGAGTTCATCCCAACATAGCTATCTAAAATAAAATTATCATAACATTTAACCTAAAATAGCCTATAAATCATGGTTGCAACTCATTATTGTAAAGCGTCCATGGAGTCTCCATTTTCTCATTTCATCACTCATGGGGAAGTTTTTCAACATCTGTTAAAAAGTAAGCTATGGACAGAGAAGGTTTCCTCCACATTGCTCAGCTCTACCTTCTGGCTTTCCCCTAATCTCCTGCTATTTCTGTTGTCTCTTATATAAGACAGCTGACCTTTGGTCACAAAGTCATTGCAATCGTAGCTTTTCTTTCTAACAACTAAATTAAAGGATAGTGGGTCTTTCCAGTCTGTCCCCACTATGTCTACCCTCACTATGAGCATCTTCCCCTTCAAACTCCCATAATTGAATTCACCCTCACATTCTCACCACCACACTCAAATCATCATGAAGCTATTGACGCTGAGAACTGAAGTGAGTGATGAGCTAGCCACACACATAATTTCCAAACTAAAATTACGAATGTGGTGAATATCTCCATTCAGTCAACAGCAGAAACACAGACGAGATAGAAGAGCTGATGGAAAACTCGCCCACGTTTAGTTTCACTATGCATCACTATAAATACTGAATGTCTTAGATACTACTTCATGTCCCATTCTTCAGGGAAAATTAATGCTAATGCCTTCCTGGAAAATTATTTTATTATGTTCCCTTATAAGAACAGAAGTATCTGACATTTACTCTAGCCAAGATCTATTGATGATTATTCTTATTCTTGGACTGGAAGAAATCTATACCAACAAAGTACTGTTATGGCAAAAAAAAAAATAAATGTAGACGTATTCTTTGTAATCTCAGTTTTTCAATAAGTGAGTGGCTGTGTCTTTAAGCATTTTGAGATGATATCAGACACAAATTACTCAATTTTAATATAAGGAGATATTGTCCAGGCAGGCAATGAATTCCACATAACCAACTGAAAAAAGTTTACTTCTGCCTGGTATCAGCACTGTCAGCAACGGAAACCTGATCTAAGAGATGATTCAAGAATAAGGACGTTTTGTTGGATAAGACTGGCTACTACTGCTTTTGTCCCTAATTTCTCTATTTTCTTTCTTCCTGGGCCTTAGGCCAGACCTGCTAGAAATCTGGAAGAGCAGAGAAACAAAACCTGTTTATCATAATCTCCCTCCAAGCTGTGCAAAAGCCACTGCCATTTCAGTTCAGAAATAAACTGGCTCCAACTGTAGGAAGAAGGCTCATTTCTCACTCCATCCTTCAAATCTCAAGCAAGGAAGATTGGAAAATACAGGTTTTCAGTTTTTCAATTTCTCCAAATATTGTACAGACCAGTTTCAATTCATTCCATCAGACTATAGAAACAAATCTCACTTCATACATAAACATACATCAATATATAAATATATATATATATATATATATATTACTGTGCTTGTATTATGAACATTGTAAATAAATACAAATCTAGAAATCGTAAAAGGAATTATTGAGATGTAATAAACTGCAATTAGCAGTATCAAAACTGTGTTCCTCATGTGGACAATGATAATGTGGCAGCTACCCACGCTGCTGTTTCTTCCTTCCTTCCTTTCTTTTTTGTTTATTTGTTTGTTTGGTTGGTTAGTTGGTTGGTTGGTTGACTGGTTGGTTGGTTTGTTCCATTTTGATTTTCAGAGTATGATTTCTCTAGTCAGTCAGAGTTGGCCTCAAACTTGGAATCCCCCTCCTTTGACCTCCCAAGTATGAGGTTGCAGGCATGTACTAGCATTCCCAGCTCTTATTCTTCCCTCTCATTATGATAACCTTCAATTGTTCATCTCCACTAGGCAAATGCTCTACCACCAACCCACATCCACAGACTGTCCAAAAATATTGTCTGTTTTCAGTTAAAGTTAGAGAACAAAATCTGTAGAGTGCAATCACCAATTCCTCATATTATAAACATGAGATATGTGATTGTCCAACATACTGAGTCAAGGTATAGTCAATATGTCAATTGACTGTGAATAAATCCTAATTTCTTTGTAGCTAGTTTACTATTATATGTCTCTTTTCAAGA
Organism: Peromyscus californicus insignis; assembly: GCF_007827085.1. Taxonomy (NCBI): domain Eukaryota; kingdom Metazoa; phylum Chordata; class Mammalia; order Rodentia; family Cricetidae; genus Peromyscus; species Peromyscus californicus. The sequence goes on along the minus strand of NW_026294584.1, from coordinate 13,923,131 downwards.
GAAATTCCAGCACTTTCTTCTTGCAACTCAGTGAACCATCTTGAGCACCTTATAATATATTTAGCTTGTTCTGGAGACACCGCCCCCCTGCTTTAGAGATCAACTTAACTATAAAATAACAGCTAGGTACATTAAATCCTTGGAATAAAAATATGTGTGTGCCATTAGAAATGGGTTTTCTTGCATGTTGCCCAGAGTAAAATGACTTAAACCAAACAGAAGTGTGTTTCCATCTTACATAGATAAATTTGGATACAAAATACTGTGTCTTTCTACTTCCATCTTGCTACCCAACCATCCCCACATGAGCTTTCTCTTGATGACTCAAGATGAATGCTTGAGTTCCAGACATTGTATCCGAATTCCATCCAGCATTGAAGAAAACCAACAAAACCATTGGGGAAGAACAACTGCTCATAAATTTCATATTCTCCTTTGATACCATTTCCACCCCACGGATGATGAAAGTCCACATACAGCTATGAAAAAAATCAGGATTCTTTTATGAAACAAAGCTAAAATCCTCAGCCACAATGCATAAAGAAGTGTAAACATATATACATATATTCACAGGGAAATGAAAGGCTTGCAACCTTTTAGCAACATGTTATTCTACCACTAGAGAGCAACCACCTGATGGCAAGATCTAAACCTGCCAAGACTATTGAGTTCATATGATGTATGGACCAGTCTGTTTCCTCAGAAGTATAACTATAATCCATGTGTAAAATGCCAATCCCAGAGAAAACAATAGAAGTTAGCCTGTAGTTTGAGAATTATAGGATTGTGTTATAGTAGAAAACTTTTTTCTAAAACCAGCCGAATGTGCTCTCTTGGATACCCAGCTTTGCTTCGATGAGAACCTTTCTAATTTTTCTTATATAATTGCAGGTGGGAGTCAGGTCAGAAATGAATTGTTCCCTGTGAGAGAGTGAAGAGAAAGAGTGGGCAGAATCATCTAGGAAAGGAAAAACAACATTGAAGCAAGAGGGGCTTCCGGGCAGCACTACTGAGAAGGGCTTTGTCTGACATGACCTTCAACTATTTGCCATGAGAATGTGAAATGTGAATCCCCTCCCTCCTCTTGTCTCCTTTGGTAAAATCTACTTTGTTCATGTGAATTTCTTATGACCTACTCTTCATGAGAAACTTAAAGTTCTGAATTTTTTGTACAGTTGACTTTTTTTAGTCACTTGAAAAACAGATTCACAGACCCAGAAATTAAAGGATAAGGAAGAACCAACATCAAGATGACAAGAATAATGTGAAAATAAATAGACACCATCACATTCTCATTAAAGTCAAATTTAAATATGATCACATAAAGCTGATGAAGGGTTTTTTCTTACCCTCCGTATTCTTTCTAATAGAATTTTGAATTAAATATAGATCGACTTACATGACTTGATACATTTTTAAATGCACTTCAAATTTACACTGAATATTTTGTTTAAGGTTGGATAGATTCATCGCTCTGTAAAATCTTTGGAGTTCATGTAAATTAATGTAGTGTAGTTTAAAACATGAAGAGGGAAATTGCCTATACATAAGATCTGACTAGCAAGGCATGGTGGCTCACACCTATAATCCCAGCATATAGGCTGAGGCAGGAGAATTGCTGTGAGTTCAAGGTCAGTCTGGGTAGGCCTGTCTCACAAAAACAAGGCAAAACAGAAAATATGACTAGACAAAGCAAGAGAAGAAAATGGGGAGAATGAAAGGATGCTGGTTCAGCAGAGCTGGACAGCTTTCTTGCTTCAAAAGTAAAAGCAGGCAGCACTATACCACTGAAAGATCAACTAATATTTACAGAATTAAAAGGACCCTGTCAGAAGGGATCACTTCTAAGACAGGCAAAGTTAAAGTTCAGTGCACCCCGGCTGAGGGCTGTGATAAATGTCTCCATGACTCAGGAGCAGTGGCTGTGCAGACACAAAGCGGCTGACGCAGCTCCTACGCAGCAGCTTACCCCACCCAGGCATTGGTCACATGACCTAGAGCAAGACTTAATTGGCTTATATTTAATTGTATAAGTAGAAATGTGTTGGTGAAACTTTGGGTAAAGAGTTATCAAAGGACAGCTCATAAGTGCAATGTACTCTGCCTTTTTCTTTCTTCCTAGAAGTTAAAAGCTACAACCACTGTCTTGTGAGCACAACAGTAAAAACTACTGAAGAATGGAAATAATGAAGACAGATGGAAGCTCAAACACAAAGGATATGCTGGAGCTTTAACATATTGTGAGCTTACAAATATGTAAGAGAAAAATAAAAATTTTCCCTCACCTGTGCAAAGTATGGTTGACTTTATTTTCTGCTACTAAGAGCTGATAGGGTCAATAAGTGATTTAGATGGGAATCAGTGCTGGAAAACTTGGTTATTGCAAATAATCTAAAATACAGAGTTGTTGAGTGTAACAAGCATTAATAAGACTGACATCATGGAAGGCACCATTTTGACCTTAAAACCCAGAACACGGGCCCTAATATTTGCCAAAATGGGAACAACGACCTAGTCCATAGTTCCAGGATAGTTCCAAGTAAAAAGTTCCTAACGTACTAACCTTACTTTTTGGCTTCTGTAGTCCCACTTCCTGCTAACTAAAGTGTGCCAGCCAGGACATAAATAGCTGTAAGGCTTAGGGCTGCATGACATGGGCCAGTTCCTCATGCAGCTGCTGGCCAGCAATAAAGACTTCCTTTTTGGCTTTAAGATTGTCAATGTGGTGATCTCAAGCAGGTTTACCTCACAACAGTAAAACAACAATTAAAGCCCAGGTAGGTATTCTAGACTGCCATGCATAGGTCATTGTTAACCACAAGCAGAACAATTAACAAAAATGTGGCTGAGCTTACTCTAGAACCCTGTGTGAGGCCCCTACACAGAGCATAGCATTAAAGCGGTTGGGACATTTCAAAAATGAAAATATGGTAGTTACCTCTCGCCAGGTTTGTTTTTTTTTTTTTTTTTTAAGTATGAACTCAGACTGGAGCAAGCTAAGCTTTTTGCAGAAACATTAAGAAAGAGGCATCATGCACAGCCTTCAGCAAGAAATCTGTACTGACTGAGAGTCTCCATCTAGGATTCTTGATGGGTGAAAAAGCCAGTTGATTCTCTACCCCCATCTAAACCGACACAAGTTGGGAAATGACAACCTTGTCAGAAACGAGCCTGGTGACCCAGGGTTTGCTTACACACATTCCACTGAAACATGGCTCATGTTCTAAATGCTGTTGTTAAGGGTGGAAGTATGTATCCAAATTAAAGAACTCATCAAGTTCTCAGTACCACATGATATAAATAGATCTCTACCAAGCATGTCATTATATGTCACAATGCTTGAAACCAACAGGAAGATCCTACAATTGCCCAGATCGAAAAAGCAGATGATAGCCAAACAACCAGGAGAAAAAACAGCTACAAATTACAAGTGTAAAGCAATGATTCAAAATTCAGGAACAGTTACTTCCAACCTACATTTTTCTATCCAACCAACGAACCAAGCAAGTGTGTTAGTAGAAATGTAGGCATTGCATCAGATTTGTAAAACCTACAAGTTTAACCTGCTGTACCTTTTCTCTGGGCAGTGCAGGTTACGTACATCAACCGAAATTATACTGCCAGTTTCCACTATTGGTATTCAGTCTCCACGATTTGGTATAAGTATAGATACAGCTTCTTCTTGTAATCGCTTGTCCTTTCTGGGTTCACTATCAACCTTCACCTGTTCTTAGATGATACTGCTCTCGGCTTAGATGAAACATTTTGCAGGCAAGTGCTATATTGGGCTCCTCCTGCCTTGTGCCTGGGATCAGAACATTACCTAAACCAACTCATCGACTGCATCAACAAGCATCAGAGTCACACTAGCTCTGATCACTCTGTTTCAGTTAAGCTAGGGACCCAACTTACAAAACAGTAGCTCAACATGTATTTTTCAACAATCTTCAAGATAGGGGTAAAAAAAAAAAAAACAGGGTAAATTATGCCATGGCCATGGCTTTTAAAGCTTCTTCTTGGAAATGACAAGTATCAGTCACTTCAGGTCCCATTTTATTGCCCCCCCCAAAAAAAATGTTCCCTTACCTAGACTGAGCTCAGCTGGGCAGAGAAAACAGTCTTAGTGATAAACCCAGGCTGAAAGAATTTTCATTTTTGAGTCAGGCCTAGTGAGTAACATATGTTTCAGGAAATTTCTTCCACATTCTTCTTAGGGAATCATAAAACTGAAAAATAAATAAATAAAAGTGTACCATGAGGTCGAAAGAAATGTCTGTAAAGTAGCAAAGGTTATAATCATTTATTATAGGTGTCAGCAGATATTTGAAACAACTATAGCAACTGAGAGACTTTCTTTAGGGGCCAGCAGAGTTGAAAGACCTTCACAGAATGTTCCTCCCTTCAGAATTCTCTTGAATGGAGTAAATATTAGTGCTGTCAGTCACTCTAGGAAACAGCAAACCATGAGCAGAATACGTGTCCTCCGAGGTTAAGAAACACTAGGCATGTGGGACATCGGAGGGTAGGCCACAGACTGGAAAAGACGGGGTCATATTACTCTCTCTGACTTAATGGGCTCTGGGAAATGTGAGCTCTCGTGTGGCAATGGAACTTTCATACTCATGCTGTGGGTCTCAGCTGAAATGTCATTTGGTCAAACATCTAACCTGCAGACTTTATCCGGCAGGGCACCTCCGCTGCTGTCTTCTGCCTAATGCACTTCACCTTCACAGCACTTGTCACCATATTTCATGTCCCATCTCCTCCTTTATTCCTACTTACTAGCATGTAAACTACATAGGAAGGAATTTTTGACATATTCTCGGGTGCTAGAAGAGTGTTTACAATGTAGTAAGCTCTCATTAAATATTTATTAATGGATACTTGACTGCTGAGCTCTCCAGCCAGTGGTTAGTGGAAAGGCTAGCTTCAGCCCTGAGAAGAACTCAGCATGATGGTCTCTACCCTTAAGAAGAGCATATGTCACAGCTTTAGTCACATGGACCCTTCATCCATATTGAACAACTCACTTTCTGCAGTAAGATCTTTCTAGTAACCCCATGCCTTCACTAGGGCCTCAGTAACTGTCTTCTGATCCAAAACAGTCTTCTTTGTTCAGTCAATAGTAGATAAGGAGATTACACCACTCACTTATATCCATAAATATAATATAGATATAGATATAAATTATGGATAGTCAGACACATATGACTGCTTCCCCCTCCTTAGGAAATGGCTGTGAGTCGAAACTGGGTCAGTGGCCATGGACTGCCTTAGTCGTTTGCCTACTTCTTCCTAAAATGTATTCATCCTTCAGTTCCCTGGTATGTTAACAATGATAGAAGCATTCCATGACCCCTGAACTAAGCTAAATGTCACTGCTAATCCCTTCCTGGTACTTGTTATACTTCCTGCATCATGTGCATTAAATCTAAGCACCAGCCAGTCAGGCAACAGCCTGCCCACCCACTGCATGCCTATAACTCTGTCAATATCCAGCAAATAAAAACTAATGTGCTAAATGAATGAATTAGTTTAGTTAGGTAGGATTATTATAACCTAAAGAAACTCATGTACACAAAAGATCTCATCAGTATTGTGAGCAAATAGCTTCTTTGTGCATATGCAGTACATTTTAAATGTGTGAGGTTGCTTCTGACATATCATATACATTTACATAAAGGAACTATTGAACTGAAGTAGTTGTCTTGAAATCATGTATTTCCTCAGTTAGTGAATTCTAAAAATACTCTCACTATCATCTGGAAACTGCAGCAATGTTCTGATTGTTTTTAGAGAAGATCCTTATATTTATAGAAGTTGAAAATGAGTAAGCTAGAAAAAGACACAATTAAATTCACATACAGAAAGGTATGATACAGGCTGAAAATATTCTAGCTCAATTAAGTAAGTATATGAATTTACATAAAATTAATTTGGTCACAATTCTGATTCACTCAATATAAATGGAAACGCAGATTTATGTTAATTCCTCCTATTGACTACAAATTTCATTTCCTTTTGAAGGGAGTCTCTCCAATGCAGAGAAATTAAATATCATATCCCAGCATAGGAAGCCGTCTCCTTTGCCCCTCTAACACTGACATTCAAACACACAGTGGCAGACTTAGGAATGGTCCCTCATGTATTATAACCAAATACCAACTCATAAGATTTTGCTCTGTAGTTAAAGAACTCAGTGGTGATCCTTAAGATTTTCTTTTAGGGTGTAATTTTTATGACTTTTTAAAAGGGCTAGGCTAATTTCACTGTTGCTCAAAGGAGCATATTAATTAAATCAACTTTATGTGATCAATCTTAATTATTAGAAAATGTTGTGAAAATAACCATATATTATTCATGCCCTAGTATTACTGTCTTTATAGAACCAGGACCAAGATATCATTTGCAGAGACATAGAAATACTTCTCCTTCAACAAGCTGCTAACAACTTTTGTAGGTGAAATGGGCTGTCAGAGCAAAGCAATTGTGAGCGCAAGTTTGGAGTCATGTGACCTAAGACTGAAACCTACTTTTCTGTCACTTACGACAAATAACTAGTCATCCAGGAGCAATGACAAGAAAGAGCAGTTACTAGCACCCTGAGAGAATGACTGTCAAGAGAGGACCAATGTCATCTCAGTTCCTGAACAAATCACCTACATTCTCTGGGACCATTTCCTCACTATAAAGTGGAAGCCCCAATACCTACTTCATAGAATGTAGCCATGTACCTGGCACTTGGAAAAAATAAGTAAATGGTACTTCCCTACCTACCCATCAAATATAGTTTGACCTTGTCTAGACAGAGCGTGATTGGAACATCTTCCCCAGTAAAATATTCCATTTCTGAACTGTAAACCATGTTTGTTTCTTTGGGACCTTGAAATAAGATTTTTTTTTAGTTCCCTGCCAGCTATAAATACTTAGTGCTTGATTCAAATCTGATCAAATACAAAATTCTCCTTTGAGCCCCAAACCAGTAATTCCTGGATGTATACCTCGTAGGCCCGAAGAGGAAAAGTCTGCCCCTTGTTGTATAATATCACATAATTAAGAAAGGGAGAAAAAAAGCCAGGGAAATGGTTCCATTGGTAAAGGCACCTGCTGCCAAGTCTGAACACCTGAGTGCAATACCCACAACCTACATGGTAGAAAGAGAGAACTGACTCTCACAAGTGCTCCTCTGAGATTCATACGTGTGCTGTGGCACACCGGCACCCAACCATAAATGTGTTCGTGTGCTTATGCTTACACACACACACACACACACACACACAAAGTGTATGTATGTTAAAAAGTTTTAAAGTGAGAAAGAAATTATGGACCTTTTATATAGAAGTACAATATTGTAATATAAGACCTTATCCAAGATTTGTTGTGTTATCTTTACATTTTTCTTTTTTTTTTCTTGTTTTTTTTTTTTTTTTTTTGGTTTTTCGAGACAGGGTTTCTCTGTGTAGCTTTGCGCCTTTCCTGGTACTCGCTTTGGAGACCAGGCTGGCCTCGAACTCACAGAAATCCGCCTGCCTCTGCCTCCCGAGTGCTGGGATTAAAGGCGTGCGCCACCACCGCCCAGCCACATTTTTCTAATTATAGAATATATTTACAGTCTCATATAAAGAGATGTGATGCAATAGGTATTGAAAATTTACTTTGTACTGAGGAAGGATGCAGAATATTGATTCAGCTTTTATTTTGGTAATTAGCTCAGTATAAATGGGGATACAGACATATATGGAATTAACATAAATCCTAAATATGTATGATTTTATATCATAGCAAATTGGAATATTACTACTAATCACTCTGTCTTTCCTTGTCTCTGTTTCTATCTCTCTCTCTCTCTCTCTCTCTCTCTCTCTCTCTCTCTCTCTCTCTCTCTCACACACACACACACACACACACACACACACATTTTATTTCAAGAATTCTCCATAAAAGCCCCTAAATCTACATGTACAGGAAGTTGAATGCTAAAATACTCTCTGAGACAATTGTGCATCCCAAGATACTTTTACAAGTGCTCTATGGAGGTCCTTAAATTTGAAGCCAGCATGAGAGACTCAAAAATCACATAAAAGAATCAGGTAAGTGAAATCCTTTTGCAGAAGGCTCCAGGCAGACTCTGCTCATGGGAGAATCAATCTGAATTCTAACCACAGGATAGAAATGGAAAATAATAGATCAAATTTTCCCTGGAGGAGAAAGCTTTTGATCCCACCACCTGTAAAATGCTATTGCCTGTGTTCATTACAGATTCTAATTTATCCTGCTTGGAGTCCTGCCTCTGAACCGCAGATGAGGAATCCAGGTTTATCGAATGCCTGGAGTTCCCCGTTCCTGCGTTATTTGCAGTCCAGTGAGCCTCCTTTAATAGGAGAGTGTACTTGGGTGAGTTAAGAATAGATCTGGCTTTGTTCTGAGCCCAGAGCTTCTTGCTTGCTCTTTTTCTCGTCCCTACATCTTTGCACGGCTGCATTATGTTGGAGCACTCTAGCATTCATACGCATTGAATCAATATCTAGCAGTTCTTCCACTAGAGAAAATAGATTGCTAAAGACAGTTAATAAATAATACAGGAAATGAAGAATATTAGAGATGTTAAAGACAAGGAAGCTAGCGAGCTCAGTCTCCTAGCTTTGCCTTTAAAAGCAAGTCTTCTTATTAGACTAGAGAGTGTCGTCACCAGAGTAAATTCACAATAAAATCAGTTGACTGGAGAAAACACAAGTGTGCTAAACAGAGCATTTCAGAAGAAAATAAAACATTCTGGACTAGCGAGATGGCTCAGCAGGTAAGAGAGTTTTCTGCACAACATGAAGACTTGAGTCCCTCTAGTACCCATGAAAAAGCAGAGGAGGGTCATATGCAATCCTACAATCCCAAGGCCTTGGTGAGCAGAGACAGTGGCATCACTGGGGCTTGCTGGCTGCCAGCCTGTTTGCAGGTTCAGTGAGAGACCCTGTCTCAAGAGAATATGACAGATGGTGATAGAGCAGGACATGCAATGTCCTCTTCTGTCTTCTGCATGCTCCCATGGGCATGTACATGTGCATGCATGCGTACACACACACACACACACACACACACACACACACACACACATGCACACGCATGCATAGCACCACATACACACACTATAAACACAATAAAAATAAAATATTTCCCAAGATATCTAGATTTGTTCAATATTTATGTGCCTGTCATCAAATTTATCCAATTAATAATTTTGATTTTTAATAAGAATTAGCAATGCAAATACAAAATACTTATAAATATATTAGACAAAAATAGTAAAGGCCTTCATTTTAGTATTGTGTTCAGTGAGGGATAATGTACAAGGTAGATTGTCTCACTTGAAACATTAATAAAATCTTACCATGTTTTACAGGGTTCTGTCCATTACTGTTTGTTCTCAGTGCAGTGTATGTGTTTCATATGATGTGCTAGTTGCTTGTATTGTCGATTGATAAGTGCATAATGTACTAGATAATTACGTATATAGCAAATTCAATTACAGTGAGTTATTTCTCATATACTGTCTACAATTTGGGTTTCCTAATTACCCCATTTAAAAACATAGCTGTGTTTCCATAAATGTGTTGTTCTCATCACATAACCTTAAAATGAGGTAACTGGTAACTACTGAGCACAGGATGAGGAGAAATATACTTAATATCTACCTCTCTAGTAAAAGAAAAAGTATGAATATGAGTACGAGCATATGAAATTTATGCATAGCCCATGTATGGACACATTGGACTAGGAGTCTTCACCAAGGTCACTGATCAGAACCAGCTGTGTGGATGTTCTATCAAAACAAAGATTTACAGAAAACATGAACTACAATGCTTTAATTATCTACTCTAATATTTTGAATCTTGTGTTGATTCTATCATTAAATGCCAGGCTATAGTTAAAGGTTGTTGTAGCAGGAATCTTAACAGGTCTTATTAATAAAAACAAATCTGGAGCCAGGTATTGGGGTGAATGCTGGAAAATCAGAGAAGCATAACAAGCCACAGCTACCTCACCTCACTAGTTCCTCAGCTGATCCTGTTCCCTCAGACTGGAAACTTCTGAGTCCTTATCCAAATGGATCTCAGCTGAACTGCTTCTCGGAAGCCTAAAAGCTTAATCAACCAAAAGCTTCTAGTTTCTGGTCTTCATGCCTTATATACCTTTCTGCTTTCTGCCATCACTCCCTGGGATTAAAGGCTCACTTTCTGGGATTAAAGGCATAAGTCACCATGCTTGACTGTATCCTTAAACTCACAGAGATCCAGAGGGATTTCTGCCTCTGGAATGCTAGGATTAAAGGCATGTGCTACCACTGCCTATCCTCTATGTTTAATATTGTGGCTGTTCTGTTCTCTGACCCCAGATAAGTTTATTAACGTGTACAATATTTTGGGGAACACAATACCACCCCAGGTTGTCTAAGGAATTATAGTTACTACTGCTTTTCTCATATCAGGTCTTTACTATACCTAGCATCACTTAAATATAGGCTTGTACTTACTGATGTATTTTAGTGAGAAACTGAACTATCCCTCGTATATGTTTCATAAAAGCTGACCATAAGCTCTGGCAGACCACCCTTTCACATTCTATTTAATTTCCTTGAAAATCAAAATAAAACTCTTCTTTAAGTGGGCTATGGATACAGTGACTGTGTAGACTTATCTACATGACATGTATGTTCTTAGTCATATTGTCCATCAGGAAATGAAAACCTCATGTTGTGAAAGCATATCATTATGAGAGAAACTTGGAGATCTGGGGTGTCGTTCCAACCTCTCTACTGCTCTCTACTCTTATCAAGTCTGGTCTTACATCTAATTGAGGCTCCCTGACTTCCTCATTGCCCCAGCCCCACCCCACCCCACCCCCCCGCCACTTCTTCACATTTCCTATGAGGCAATTATATGGAAACCACTATTATTTCATTGATCTTCATTAGAAGAATTAGTTCACTGATCATTCATTCCCTTCATATATACTTATTTCTTGATTGTTTTGTGAATTTTCCCTTTCACTGAGAACACAGTAAATAAGAACCAAAAAAATCAAGGCATAACAATTATTAGCAGGTTGTGGAGGACCTATACTGCTGGAAGGGATATAAATTGACATGCTCATTATGGAAAACATTGTGAATGACTAAGTTTTATAATGGCACTATATTATTCAGAAATGCCATTTGGATGGTTTTCTAATGGAAAATTGTATCTCAAAGAAACAACTGTACCCCCATGTCTATGATTGCATCATCCCCAATAGCTAAGACAGAGAGGAAATCAACATGTATTCATTACTTTTGTAATCATTGAAATAAAATAACTAAGAGAAACTAAGGGGAATGGATATATGTTAGCTCACAAATGGAGGGCATATAAACAATCCTGATGAAAAAGTCCTGGTGGATTTCATGGATGCCTATCCTGCGAAAGCAGGAATATGAGGCTGCTTGCTTATTTTCAGTAGGTTAGAATGCTGACCGTTTGGCTAGGAATCAGGGTGGCCTATAATAATCAGTGGCCCCATCACAGCACTCTATAAGGTTCTGTAACTGCCCAAAGCTGCACCACTATCTGTGGATCAAGGATGCAAACACATGAGCCTTTCGGAAACATTTTATACTCAATCACAGAAGGCACACACCACTGATAAGTTGATTTTAAAAAGGTACATATTCACATTTGAATATTATTCAACCATAAATCCTACCGAAAATCTACCATTAGTGATACAAGTGGACAAAAGGACAGTCATAATGCTAAGTAAAATAAACTAAACAAAAAGGACAAATCTTATAAATTCTTACTTATATGTACAAAAGGGTCAAAATCACTGAAGCAGAGACTTTAAGTGGTTGCCAAGGCCAAGGACATGGTGTCAATGAAGATGCTTTGAGGAAAAGATACGGACTTTCTCTTACATCAATAACTTCTGGGGCTCTATTCTGCAGCATGGTGTCTCTCATAGTTCCATTTCTGCTGCTGTACAAAACACTCTGGCATGAAGCAACTTAAGGGAGCAGGGTATATTTTAGCTCCAAATTCCAGGTTATAGACCACCACAGCCGCAACTTCATAGCAACAGGAGCTTAAGGCAACTAGTCATGCCACAGCCGCAGTGAAGAACAGGGAGAGAAGTCTCTGTTCAGTAGTCAGCTAGCTGTATCACTCTTGTGCAGTCCAGCATCCTAAACCAGGGAATGGTGCCGCTCACTCTGAGAACAGGTCTTCCCACATCAGTTAAGATAATCAAGCCAGTCTTCCCACAGACAGGTCAACCCACTGAGACTCTTCCCAGGTAATTCTAGGTTGTGTAAAGTTGACAATGAAAACTAACCACTTCAATTATTATTGCTTACTTGGGACTTGCTAAGAGTATATCTCAAGTATCCTTATCACAAACACAGACATACACGACACACACACACACACACACACACACACACACACACACACACACACACACAAAGGGATGCTTGTGATGTATTGGTTATCAATTTTATTATGGCAAATCATTAGAATAGAGAGAGACAAATATATATGTGTGTGTGTGTGTGTGTGTAAAAGCATGTGCATTTATATAAAAATTATAATTTACATATACAAGTTTATCTCTCACTTATACATTAATAAACTGGGGAAGGAAGAGAAACTTATGGTTTATTCTGATGGTTTTTACCAGTGCCACCTCAGATGTTAAGATTTCATGGGCTAAGAGAGGAAGGCAGAAGACAAGACCTCATGAATGGAGCTGAATTTCAAGCCCTGACTCCATGGTACTGGGAAAAGAGGGAGAATGAACGCATTAAGCAACCATCACTGCTCCTCTCTAGTGCCATCACTTTGTTAATCTGCAAAATGTCTAGGTCTACAGCACCCACTGTTAACAGCCCTGAGGGTCACGTGTGTCCATACCCTTGATTCCCAATGCAAGACATGATGCCAAGTAGCAGGGAGAAAGCAGTTTCTCTCTATTTTCTACTTTGTTTTTAAAGAGGCCTGAAAGGAACTGACTTTTCTACTTGTTTTGTAACTTTCCAAGCAGCTCTATTCAGTTCCCCAGGCACGAAGGTATGTAACTCATTTAACTAATTACCTTTCTCGTTGGACTTGGTTGAACTCATTATACTTATTTCGAAATTCTAGATTTCTACCAGGAACAAAAATGTCTGCTGAGTGTCTAGATTTTGATAGTTTTTGCAAGGGGCCACATTTCAGGGCTCATAATTACTTAAATTAAGATGATAGTTTTAATATAATTGAAGACATATCCAGCACCTAATTTGTGGACTTCCTTTATTTTGGAATGGTCTACACTAATCTAACTTGTTTAAAACACCAAGAATTCATATGAAAATATAAAAGCAACAGTTAGGAAGATGAAGGCAATCAGGGGAATCTGGAAGAGGATGAGAGGGTAAAGGGAAACAAACACGGTCAAAATGTGTTACATACACGTGTGTAAATATCCTAAACCACTGGTATAATTATTACATGCTAATAAAAGTGTTAAATGAGTTTAACAAAAAAAGCACATTGGGACTCAGAGTAATTAGTTTGAGAAGTGTGATTTCTTTCCTAACGACAAACATTGGAAGATGAGGCATACAAAAAAATGAGAAATATGTTGCAAGCACTCAACTCTCTCACAACTAAAATGGCTATAAGTAGACTTAAAATTCAATTAGTAGGTAGCTTTGTGTGGTAGTTTTAATGTAACTGGCCCCCACAATCTTATAGGGAGTGGCACTATTAAGAGGTGTGGCTTTGTTGGAGTGGATATGGCCTTGTTGGAGAAAGTGAGTTACTGTGACGGCAGGCTTTGAGGTTTCCTACATTCAGGATATTATCCATGTGTCTCAGTTGACTTCCTATTGCCTGAAAGATGTAGCACTCTCAGCTCCAGCACCACATCTGCCTGCATGCTGCCATGCCTCCCCATTATGATGATAATGGGCTGAACCTCTGAAACTGTAAGCGAGTCACCCCTATGGTGATATTTAATTTGTACTAAAATGTGATTTGTATGTAAATAAATAAAGTTGCCTGGGGGTCAGAGCTAATAGCAAGCCTTAGCAGAAGTTGGGAAGTGGTGGTGCACGCCTTTAGTCCCAGCTCTTGGGAGGCAGAGCTAAGCGGATCTCTGTGTGTTCAGGGATACAGCCAGCATGGAGACACACACGTTTAAATCTCAATACCAACCATAGAAGACCTGGAGGTCTGTACAGACAGGCAGTGACTAGGAGGTCATGTGGTTGCATTTAATACCAATGAGAAGACAGAACAGAAACACTATAAAAAGACAGACACACAGGAAGTAGCTCTCTTTCGGAGAGGTAAGGCAACAGTGACAGTGAAGGGTAAGGTTTTTAGCTCTTAGCTATTGCTCTGACCTCTTGGCTTTCATCTCTGTGTTGGCTCTGTGTTTCTTATTTAATAAGACAGTTGGTTACATCTACACACTCCAGTTAAATGTTTCCTTTATATGAGTTGCCATGGTCATGGTGTTTCTTCACAGCAACAAAAACCTAACTAAGACACCTTGGGACAATAGCTGCTGATACAAAGTCCTCTGTCACCCAACCCTGTCCTTCAAGAAGTGGATAAAACACTAGTCGTTTCTGGAAGCTTCAGCATCATGAATATTAGAAGTCTAAACCCTCAATTAGTTCTACTCACCCTGGGAAAAACAGGAAATCTCCCCATCCCATGTTCTTAAAAAGGGATTGTTGATACAAATAGGCCTGGGATCACTACTGCTTGCCTGATTGACCTAAAGAAGGTTCCATTCAATCCTTTCAGCTCCAGAATAGTAACCATAAGTGTCCTACACCCAGACACTACTGACATTTTTCAAAGCCAAAGACCACACAGAAGCTACACTTTGAGTTCAGGCATAACCAAAGCCAAAGTATCTATTCAACTCTACATCCCACATCGTATCTAAATATCTTTTTCTTAAAAAAAAAATCTATGCCCAGGTGAACTAAGAAAGTGTTCCTCACCAATCTTGGACCTGGGGTTAAAGTTGCTATTACAAAAATCCCAAACTTGTCCATCAAGACTAGGATGAAGACAATATTCCCCTCCTACAACTCCAGAACTGTAAAAATCACTGGGTCCCACCAGCATTTACTTTGTATGGCCAAGAGACTTTCCTATCCATGTCCTAAAGCTCTAGGACCACAAGTACCAAGTCCTAAAGCCCTGGAATAATCCAGTCTTTATTCAAGGAGCCTAGGAAAGATCACCTCCACATGCTGTATCTCCAAGAGTATAAATAACATCATCAAAAGCCCAGACATTCATCTATCACACCGTAAGTCTTCTAGGGAAGGTCTCCCCCACAGCCTTTGGGCTTCAAACTGCAGCCTCTGGTGTCAAAAGCCCCAAGCATCATTTATGCTTATCCCTTAGGGGTAGGCAGAGAGTTTCATGTGAGTGTTAATACCAGTGCTAGAAGCCAAGCACCACCTGCAACCACTTCACAGTACAAAAGGAACACTATCAATGGCAGAAAGCCATGGTTACCAGTGGCACCTGTATTCATATCATATCTTATGGCTCTGTAATTATGGTTTGGGGTGCCACAGGCCCCAATCTCCCACATTCATCTTAAGAATCCTAGGGAAATCCTCCGTACACTGGATTTGGGACCACAGTTTCTGGCATTACAATATAAATGTCACCTGATCTTGCCTCAAAGGGCCATAATAGGAATCTTCTTCATCCCATGGACTCCTACCACCAACTCTGTGTGTCTGAGGATATGTATTTTAGAATCATACCTCCATGCAAGGTCATACAGCTATTCTCTTGAGTCATTGCAGTCTAGGCTGCTGAGGTAGGTCATAGACACGACTGACGTTGTCACAGCAAAATCTTGTAGGGGTCCAATGGTGCTACAGAAACTGGGGTAGGAAAGAAGGGAGAAAGAAAAAGATTAACTTAGGGATACCAGAACACACTGAGAGAGGGGGAATTCCAATTCTCTCCAGCACAGCAATGATGTTCACAGCTGAAGAGATGGAAAGACTCACAACCCAGGTGTGATTTTTACACATTGTGTATATGCACTGAATTACTACAATGAATAATTAAAGCCAATCTTCACATGTGATGCATGGTGGGGTAACTACAGATAATAATAATGTACTATCTATTTCAAAAAGAAAAATGTGGCATGAGTGGGCCAATATTTCCATTTCCAAAACCATGGTGCTTCGAGCCAGCGGTAAACTTTATTTAGAAGCTTAACAGCAGTGCTACATTAAAATTTTATCAATAATCCAACAAATATATAAAACCTATTGCTGTGTTGTATTAATATTTTAATGTCTCTTCAGTAATAACTTGCAATGAACAAGGAAATAAGTGCATCCTCACATGAAATGTTTGGCCCTTCTTACAATGTAAAGTAGCTAAAACACTATGAGAAAGTGGCAGGAACAGTCATTTGATTTCCTTACTTAGATCAACTTTATCATGTTGTAGTTTTCATATAGCATAAAAAAGCATCTATATTTTCTGTATAAGTTTCACAAATTTTGACAAATATCAAGAATGCTGTACTCAATCAACTTCACAACCTTGATACAACATTTCCATCCCATCAAAAACTCCATTCACACTCTTGAATTTTCCTATTCTCCAGCTAGATTTCTGTCAATCCACACTTAATATATATATGTATATGTATTACAATAATTTTTATTTTTGAAATTATAACATAATTAAATCATTTCCTGCCTTCCCTTTTCTCCTGCCAACCCCTCCCATCCACCCTGATTTCTCTGTCAAATTTATGGCCTCTTTTCCTTTAATTGTTACACACACAAATATAACCTGTATAATGTTACCTATGTGCTGTGAAGTTCTGCCTCCCAGAAAGAGCAGGAAAGTTACACCCATGAGCTCTCATCAGCATGACTGAGCAAACAAGACCTGAACAATGACACCAGTAGACATGATAACATAGGAAGGAGAAAGTCCATAGGGCCTTGACCCAAAAAAACTGCAGGGAACTGGCGAGTGCTGAGAGGTAGAAATGTTCTTCCCAAGTGAAGAGCCCTCCAACTGTAGTGATCTCTGAGATCATACATATACGGTTTCATATATTTTTAACTAAATACACTTAACTAAAACATCAAAGTACTCATTTTATACAGGTGTGTGGAGCACTATGTGATATTTTAATGCATGTATATGTTGCAGTGTTTAACCATCCTACCCATGTCTGTCTCCTCAGTAATCATTTCTTCATATTTAAAACATTCAAACTGCATACTTCCTTTGATATATTCAATACATTATCATTATTAACAGTCATGGTGTCATGCAATAGCATGTCAGAACCATAGATTACTTTCATCTGTTCTAGAATTCCATGAATGGAATCAACATAATACTGAGATTCATACTTCTTCTTGTATGTGGCAGTAGCTTATTTCTTTTCGATCAGGTGCTCGTTTCAGCCCCATCCCTTAGGAATGCTTTTCAGAATGGTCCATAAAAGGCTAAATGGTTTGTCCATGGGCTCCTGCTTACCATGATTGAGTTTGTCTCCAGACAGGAGCATCCTCACACAAACATGGGCACCTAAGGGGGTGCTGTGCCTGCAGCTGAAACCCACTAAAGCAGCAGCTTAAATTGAAAGCAGTCTGAAGAGACGTACTAACACCCCATGTTACCATCATGTACCACATGCTCCCTGCATTTACGCATAGCGCAATTAGTAATACTTATAAAATGCAGAAAACCATGCAAACATTGTTTACAGTCCACTCTGAGCAAACCACTGAGGCCTGGAGAGGCTACACACTGCATTGCCACGATCGCCATCTGTCCGAGCAAATAGAATTAACGTGCTTTTTACTCTGGGCTGGGGGGAAGAAAAATCTTTGAACATTTAGAAGCTAAGAGATTTTTGTAGTTCTTATCTCACAAAGTTTTCCACAAGGAGTTATGATAACTCATGGAAGCACACTTTGCCTATTATAAAACATTATATGAATTTTTGTTTTACAAGTTTGCGGGACATACTAGCTTCATATCTGTTCCCAGCCCAGATTTTATCCAGGACATCACTAGAAGGAAACCTGAAGATTTTAGGATGCTGGTCTTTGTCTACATGAAATATCCTTCCCTGTGGTTTTCACCAGCTTAAAACAAAAGCAGATGCTTTCCTCCCACGCATTTCTTTTCACTCTCACTCCTCCAGCATTCACATTGTTAACAGGTGTCAGCCCTCATTCAGTGGCCAACTTATTGCAAGCAGGAGCTGTATCGGATTCCTCTTTGCATGTTTATCATGTAGCCTTATATTTGGCATATAGTAGACATCCGATAAATGTCTGTTGAAATTGTTGAATTAATTTACCATCAGATAACAACAACCCTCCTTCCCACGTACCTGTGTCTCTCAGCAAGCAGCCAGGCCCAGCAGGGTTGAAGAGATGAAGGGAATTCATCTAAAATCAATTTATTTGGGGAGAAAATGCACTGTATTCAATGAAATGATTCAATTTCATCTTTTGTACAGAGCTTCAGACCTTTACATGACCATAATTTTATGTCAAAAATCAAGTCCCTTAAGTCATGTGGAGATATATTGCATTCCTGTAACATAGTATAATACTATAAAAACAATACCAACAATCCCCAGGAGCTGAAGTTATAGAAAGTGAAAATACTAACAGTTTACGTGGCATTGGCAGGATTGTATGTGGTTGGAAAAGAAAATGTTTGCTTAGATAATGCCTGTGCTCACAACGTATCAATTTTCAGAGAGACACCCCTTCCACGGGAGCAGGAAATGTGTATCTCGCTTTGAAGCAGTGCACTCCATTCCAATTAAGCAGACTGGGGCTCCAAAGACAGCTCAAGGTTGTTGTAAGAACTCCACAGGGCCCTTGCCTATCTCTTCTGAAACTGATGAAAAGTGCTTAGGATAGCTCAGGCTATGGATCAGGAAAATACATGTCTGGCTGGCCGATAACTTCTGTGAACCAGAGAGGCTTTGTTGAAATGAAACATAGTAATTGATGGAGTGAATGCCCAAGTGGGCTTAGCTTAACGTAGCCACTCGATAGACCGGCTTTTTCTTTTTTTTTAACCAAGACATTAAAAACAACTGCAAAGTATGATTTTTTTTAATTAAAAAAACCTGTTCTCTCTCTCTCTCCCTCTCCCTCTCTCTCTCTCTCTCTCTCTCTCTCTCTCTCTCTCTCTCTCTCTCTCTCTCTCTCTCTCCCTCTCTGTGTCTCTCTCTCTGTCTCTGAGCTTCAGTGCTGCTTGGCCTGTTTGCTAAAGCACTTGAACACAGACAAATCAGTTCTAAGGAGTAGAGGCTTTCCCACCTGCCAAAGCTGGAAGCCAGAGGAGCTTTCCTCCTGGTACATTTACCTGCCATTAAGTCTAAAGGAAGGCAGTCAAAGCTCCTCTGTATCCTGCTCAGCATATTCGAAATTCTGTGCAAAATGGCCTGGCCATACCCTTAGCCTCCTGCAGCTCCCAGCTCCAAACCTGTGTGCTAGCCTCAAACTGGGCTAACGTGCTACTGCCTCAAAGACAACAATATTTGTAATTATTTCTTTTAGTTTCTGATATTATAATTTCTTACATCATGTCTCCCTTTCCTTTCCTCCCTCCAAACCCTTTCATATACCCCTTCTTTCTCTCTTTCAAATTTATCGCCCCTGTTTTTCATTAATTGTTACACATATATACATGTGTTCCTAAATATAACCCGCTTAGTCTGTATACTGTGACTTGTGTGTGTGTTTGCGGGGCTGACCATTTGGGACTGGATCACCAGCTGGTGTGCTCGTTCCTGGGTAAGACTTTCTCCCACTCTCAGCATTCTTTGGCAGCCTGTGGTTCTTTGTGTAGAATTGAAGCCTCGTGGGCTTTCCCCATCCACTTTAACCTGCAACCATTTATTTTTAATACTTTTTTTTTCTGGGGGCCATCCCTGGAGCAATTTTAATAGTGAAAACTGAAACAGCTGCCTCCATGGAAAGTCAGGGAAGACGACACCTTCTGACGGTCCTTTTAGCACCTCCCAAGTCACAACACAGCAAGTTTTCAACCCGTCACTCATGTCTTCTTATTCAGACAACAGAAAGAAAGATTCTCTGGTCCCTATGATTTTTCTAAGAGTGCTGAGGCAGGGGCACATGACCCATGATACCTGATCCCAAAATTCTCTGCCTAACTTTAAACCTATGGCTCATATAAATCACATGTACATTAACAATGATACAGATCCTAAAAGATGTAGAAATAAAGCCATGGTTTGACATGACTTCAATCTGAATCACATTCCAAAGACTGGTGGACAGCTGATGGACTTTGGAGAAGCAGTTGGACCTTCTCTTGATAGATTATAGGAGGTCATTTGATGTGTTTATCTAATTATTCTTTATCAATAAAAACTCAGGAGTCAGATATCAGGGTAAGAACCTGAATGATCAAAGAAGCAGTGGAGAAGTGACCATTGACCTCCTCTCTCTCTCTCTCTCTCTCTCTCTCTCTCTCTCTCTCTCTCTCTCTCTCTCTCTCTCTCTCTCTTTCTCTCAAAGTCCAAAATAGGCTGAGACTCTCCCCAAGCCCCGCCCTACTGCTTCCTGTGTCTCTCTATCTGTTCTCAGTTTTCTAAAACCTCTATGTCTAATTTTGGTCAGCTAGTAGCTTGCTCTGCCCTCTGATTCAAAGCAAACTTTATTGTCAGTCTTGGGAGCATCAGAATTCGATCAAAATATCCCACAACAGTCATTATTGGCAGATGGTGGAAAAGTAAGAGATGGGGCCTAATTAAAGGACCTATGTCACCAGGGCAGGTCATGGGAAGACAGTATCTCAGATGCTTTCATTCTTTTGCTTTTTGTCTGCCATGTGGTAAGTGGCTCCATTCTCCATAGTATTCCCTTCTCAAGCCCAGAAACAGCAGAGCCAAATGACACAGGCTGGGATCTCTGAAGTCATGAGACAAACAGATTTTTCTCCTTTAAATTGTTTCTCCAGGGCATTTGTCACAGTCACAAATGAACCAGTACAGCCATATGTTCAAAGCACACTATATGCAGGAATGAGGTCATCTAATGTTCTGAAAGCCTTGTTTTGTACAATTAATATACACTGATTTAAAAAACAGAAATATACCGAGCAAACCTGCATGTGAAGCCATTTCACTGTGGTGCTTGTTAATGTCTCAGACTAGAGTTAGAAAACTCAGTGCATCCTCATTATATGAATTCCCTGCCAAGAACTTAGTTTTTTGGGGGGAAATGAAGAAAAGAGTGAATGGATGAACAGCAGGTGGATGGAACAAGTTACAATTGAAAAATGGAGGACACCAGGCAGTGGTGGCACATCTTTAATCCCAGCACTCAGGAGGCAGAGCCAGGCAGATCTCTGTGAGTTCGAGGCCAGCCTGGTCTATAGAGCAAGATCCAGGACAGGAACCAAAGCTACAGAGAAACTCTGTCTCAGAAAAAAAAAAGAAAGAAAGAAAGAAAGAAAGAAAGAAAGAAAGAAAGAAAGAAAGAAAGAAAGAAAGAAAGAAAGAAAGAAAGAAAGAAAGAAAAGAAAAATGGAGGACAATGTTCTTAGATCATTCAATTAAGAAGATGCATTTTCTAGTCACAAAAAGAGTTAAACTAATAGAATTGAAATAATTTTGTTTGATTGATTGATTGTAGTTCTTTCTCGCAAAGTAATATCAAGAACTATTTGGGGACAGGGATGTATACTTTATTTTCCTAGAGTAATAAGAAATTTACTTTTCTATAACTTCAATGATTCATGAAGCTAGAAAGGGGTCAATGAGAGAGGGGCAAAGAGGTTTAAGAGGGTGTGGAAGTAATGGAACACGTGACATGGAGGTGGGGACGGAACCTGGAGGAGGCAGAATGGTATGGATGAAAGGAGCCAGGAAAAGCGGGGAGGGAAGGCCACGCCATAAGAAAACCTGTTTGTATGCTAATTTTAAAAAGAAAGGAGAAATATAAAGTCAGTTGAGTAATTTGAAAATTAGTTCCCTCCCCAAAGTTATTGAAATGATAGTTTCTGTTTTCCCTCGGCAATCCCTTCAGAAGCCGTAGCACACTTACAGCCCAGCTTCTCTGAAGTCATGTGTCCATCATCCACCCTTTCTCCTCATCTGCTGCTCTCGTCTGATCACCTTTTAGGACTTCCAGCAATCAGCTGGATAGAGAACAATATGCTATGAGGAGGAGCAACCATGTCTCTCGGAGAATGCCTATCTGCTCAGATAAAGGACCCCACTATGCCCTCTGCACAGAATGTACGTTAGTCCTCCTTATCTATGGACAGAATCATTCTAAGAACATTCGTCAATGTGCTACAATCTCAAAACACTCTAAACTCAAACACAGAAATAATTTTCCTCTCAAAAAAAAAGGGGGGGGACTGTAATTGTAGTGTGCCACACTGAAATTAACCACTGGCCTTCTGACTTCCTAAGAGAATCTGTAATAGGAAGCACAGATAACATAGATGAAAATAGAAACCTGAAGAAGCCCTAAGATACCATATGCACAGCACTTCTGAATGAGGATTGCTCTGGGCCCAAAAGCGTATACAGGCTTCCCCTGATGGTAGAGAGTGGTTCTTCGAGCCTTCCCTTCAGAGGCTCTGCAATAAATGCCCCCTCTGGATCCAGGGAACTGTTGTACTATGGTATCTACTAATATCTTAGGCTAGAATTTAGAAAGCATAGGGCTTCCTCATTCTGTGAATTTCACATGAAATGCTCTGTGTCCTTGTGGAAATGCAGCAAGGTATGAATGGATAGGTTGACAGCTGATGAATGATTAAATAAATTACAATTGAAAGATGTTTGGAGGTCACTGAAAACCTCAAGCATTCTTTTAATATTGAAATTGAAATTTCTAGGCCTCTCAACAACAGGAAAATGGGTGCCCTGCTGAGGGTTACAAGTACCTGTCCATGGAAAAAGTCATTGCTCCTTAGGTACTAATGAGTTAGCCATGTGGTCATGGTGGCACAAGCCTTTAATCTCAGCACTTGGGAAAGCAGAGGCAGGCAGACCTCTGAATTCAAAGTCAGCCTGGTCTACATAGTGAGTTCCAGGCCAGCTAGAGATACGCAGTAAGAACCTGTCTAAAAAAAAAAAATGTTTTAAAAACCGTAAGTTAGCCATATTTTTTATACCTCTTCTCATGCAAGTTTGGTTAGTTTACAGCTTTAATTCTGATACCCTGGTTATAACTCCTGATTCAAAGCTAATGGGAATACCTAAAATCTCCAACAAATAAGAGTTAACATTTACTTGTTCGTAAGCACTCCCACGCATTACATTAACACATTTTAACACCATAAAGACCCTGCACAGTAAAAGCAAGAGTCACTGTTACATCCATGTGACAGACAGGAAAATGGGACATTTCTACAGATGATGTAGCTCACACATGACAGTCTGTGTCCCTCATCCCCATAGGATGCTACCTTTTAAAGTAATAATCTCCCTGGAAGTCTCTGAACTTCCAGCCAGGCTATTCAAGTACTTCTGTAAGTCAAGCAGGAGAATTTTTAAATAAAATAGAACTCATCAAGTTTTGGATGAGTATTACAAGCTGATAAGCAGCAATAAACGTTTTTACCCATGATCCGTTTGACACATCTGCCACGATTGAGAATATATGAGGTACACATGAGGTATAAAATACTGCAGAACGAATGCCTATAGGTTCTCACCTGGCTTAATTACAACATCACTTCCGCATTTCTGTCCTCTAGAAGAAACATCGTGCTGAATTCTGTGTTTATAATTTATTTTTCTAGTTGAGGGTTGATCATATACATATATGTATGTATGTGTGCATGTATGCATACACATCTAGGAGCTCTCTGTAAATGTGCCATCATTGTTTGAGCGTTGGAACTTCTATTGGAATTTCATCTACAATGAGGCGTGTATTTGTAATCTACTCGGTTCACTGATTTCTCAACAGGTTTCCTATATCTAGTCTCTAGCCTAAAAAGTTAAAACTAAAAATTTTAGACATGATTGAGTGCCTTTACAGAGATTCTATAATAGGGGTATAACTGGGAGAAAGCAAATGTTTTAGGGATACAATGTGAATGAGAAAAGTGCAAAGACAGGAAAACTCGGGGCACATTCAGGTGAAGCTACAGGCTGAGCCAGCTAAGGAGCCCAGAAAGGAGCACTTCAGAGACCTGGGAGGGGTGCTAGAAGGCCAAATTGAGGAAGAGAAAAGAAGTCGACTTGACCAGCTGAGTTGAGAACTGCAAATGACAGAGAAATATCCCTGGGATTTTCCAACACACTCACCATTTGTTTAATATTTAATTCCTCTGATGTGTCTTGTTCAAAGTCAATGGTCTGGACTACACACTGCTTTGATGGAAGCATAGAACCACTGTTTGAAAGAGTTCATGGCTCCCAGAGCTGGCGGTAAATGTACCACCACCATGTTGGGAAGCTGAGGTAGGTGGAACCAGTAGCCAAAGCTGCTATTTTAGCCCTAGTAATGCTGCAGTTTAAAGCAATAGATTCACAATAAGACAGATTCAGATGGAACAAGACTTTAAATGGTTTACAATGTGTGTAAAAATGTACATAGGCCTTGGAGAGAGAGAAAAAGGAATATATACAGTTATATAAAGAAATAGATAGTTTTTAAAAATGAAGTCTTTAAAGAGACAGTAAAGGTAGTATAAAATAAGCCACGTAAAGATGGATATTACACAGATAATCTTGATTGTGTTGTCTTTGGGATTCTTAACGGCAGAAAAACATTTGATTGTAAAAAACTGTTGAGTTAAGCCAATATGTATATTTTAAAGATACCTTGACTTCAAAATTTGGACCTAAGGATATGTTGCTTTGGAAAGGAGGTTCTATTTTTGTTTCCACAGAAAACCAGAGGCTATGGATTTGTTCCAGATTAAGATACATCAGGTTTGACCAGCCAAGACCCTCTGAAAGGTCTCTGATGACACCATGGCCCAGATAATCCAACATCCAGAACAGTTTCAAGGCAACTAGCTCAGATGATACACCCTCATGGACTACTCCATAATCCTAAAATTTTCTTTGTGTCCCCATAACATACAGCACCCCGCTCTAGTCATAAGAGAAGCTACACCCAAATTTCCAAATATACCAAGCTGGCTTTGGAGATGGAATTGGTTCACTCCTTCTCTAAACCCAAGCATATTTCTAAAAGAAAAGATTGAGAGATTCTTGTGTCCCATATCAGAAGAGCCCTCTGGTGTGGAACAGAGAAAAACCAATATTTTTTTATTTAAAACAGGTTAATTATAAATACAGTATCTTTCTAAAAGAAGAAAGGGGGATATGATATAGATATATAGGATATAGATATGATAGGATAAAATGGTAGATTGTTGAACCTACTTTTAAAGAGCAACAACTTGTTTGAAATGTTTTACATTGGTATAGATTTTAGTTTATTGATACAAATTTAAAGTTAATTTTGTTATACTGTATGTATATTTCTACTCTTGTTTAAGGTATTATGTTTGTACAGCTCATTTAAAATTGTAATGGATAATTTAAAAATAGATTAATAATTAGTCATCCATGAAAATCATACTTGTAGCCATGTTAGTTAAGTCTTCTAGGCATACATAGATATATTTCAGATAGATAGGTAATCTTCTTATGTTTTAAATCTTAAAATGTTTTAAAAATTTAGACTTTCTGGACAGTGAGACATGTCTGCTCCTGGTAGCACTGATTTACTTCAGAGAGGAGGATGGGTATCAAAGACACTCCATATGAAGTTTATCTTCTTCTTGACAAAAATAGCCATTTGGGCAAGAAACTGTTCTTGCCTGGACTGCTTGATCAACTGGACATGCAGGACCCATAGGAAGGTGACCACTGAACTTTGCTTGGCAAAATGGTCCTTCAGGTTCCTGCTTTACGGAGGAAACTGCCAGACATTCTACAGCACACAGAGAAAAGTGACTGAGAGACTCTAAGCCTGTGGGCTGAAGACAGATGCCCCAACTTTACAGATGAACTTTGGATGACTGTCCAGGCTGCCAACTGTCTCTGTCTACTCTCACAAGACTCCCGAAAGTTGCTTGTGTCCTTCTCCCATTTCTCAGGTAATATTATATCCTTCTGAGGTCTTTGATGTAGTTAAAGACTAGATAGTTACAATTTTCCTTAGTTATGATAAAAGATAAGTTAGATATGAAACCTTAGACTTATAAATATAGGATAGATAGGATATCTTCTTTAATTTTGCCAAATACGAATAGACTAGATATTATAACTGTAATTCTTGCTTGATAATTGTTTTGTTATATGTAATTTTACTATGTGATAGTTAAAACCTTCCTTTTTAAAAAAAAAAAAGAAAAGGGGAAGTGCTGTGGATATTGCTCTGTATAAATAAAATGCTGATGGCCAGTATCCAGGCAGGAAGTATAGGCGGGAAAAGCAGAGAAGAGAATTCTGGGAACAGGAAGGCTGAGTAAGGAGACACTGCCAGCTGCTGCCATGAGTACCAACATGTAAGATACTGGTAAGCCACAAACCATGTGGCAAGGTATAGATTTATAGAAATGGGTTAATGTAAGATGCAAGAATTAGATAGCTAGAAGCCTGAGCCATTGGGCCAAACAGTTTAAATAATATAAGAGTCTGTGTGTTTATTTTATAAGTGGGCTCCAGGACTGGCGGGATTTGGCGGGAGCAGGAGAGAAACTTTCCAGCTACACAATGGTCACACAATCACTTTCTGATTATGAACTGATTTCCCATATGATTTTGCTGGCAGAGCAAGAATTCCCCCAGAACAAGAACTTCACATATATCCTACCCATTTTGTTGATATAGCTTACAATAACTCAATAAGCAGTGAAGACATCTATAGGATATGTTAGTCTGGTAGGCTACAACAAAGCACAATAGACTTGGTGGACTTCAACCATAAGGACTTGTTTCCCATGGTCCTGGAGACCAGGAAGTCCAAGCTCCAAGTACTGCCAAGTAAATCCCTGGTGAGAGCTCTCTCCTTGGCATACAGAAAGCCACTTTCTCAGTGTCAGAGTGATGTCTCTTCCTCTTCTTATAAAGTTACAAATCTCACCCTGAATCCTATTCCCACACTCAAGTAATTGCCTTCCAAAGGCTCTGTCTCCACTGGTCATCACAGTGAGGACAAGGGTCTCAACATATAGATGTAGCAATACCAATATGTTCATGGAAGTAAAAAATGAGATGTCTGTGTGACCCCGAAGGCATCCAGCACATACTGTTCAACAGGTCTCTGTGCTCTGATCTGCATCACACACAAAACATGAAGCCATATCAATGCTAGATCATCCTTGTTATGGCAAAAAGAATGCCTCTGTGCTTGAACACCATAGAACTGCTACAATGGCTGTGGTGAGCCACAAGAATATGATATAGGGAGTCTAGCTGTATATAATAAGCTATACTTTGACCGACCAAAGGTCCATCAAATGGGAAGCCATTTATCATGGAAAATTTGGTGTTATACAGCTTCAATATTCAGCTGAGCCTTGCTATGAATTTCTTGTGCTCATAATTCCCACAGAACGTGTATTTATGAGCACCCTGCTCAGGCCAGTATGTGGATAAAGTCACATAGGCAGAGCCTTCTGACTCTGAGCTTCTGGCCCCCCTTCTAGCATTTCAATCAGGTATCTGCCTTTTGCAAATTTCCCCTTTAGCTAGGATAAGCCCCAAACAAAACATTGAAGGACTAGCAGGGATAGAATAGCTCAGACTATCCCTTGCCTTCAGGTCTAATGGCATTCCAGAACTATTGACTAAGAACAAAGGTTTTTGCTGATCCAGGTAAAGTGAAGGGTGTGGCAGGATTCCAGGGAGAGAATCATGCATGGCTGGGAGAGAAAGAACAAGGCAGTTTTTCAGTAGATAGTAGACAGAATTGTGTGGCCAGAGAGAAGAGAGGAAGACAGAGATTCTGTAGATGGTAAGGCAGAATGGCTCAGGCTGAGGAATGAGGAGCATTCTTGTAGATTGTAGGTGAATCAGATCAGGAGAGGAGACAAGGAAGAAAATATGGAGGACGAAGGAACAGGAGACAAAGATGAGATCAAAACCATAAGTGCTTAGTTATTACTAGGGCTATGAGGGGACAGAAAAAGTAGGTACAGAGAGGAACTGAGAGTCAGGATGGAACTGAAGCTGTATAGATAGATGTTAGGATTCTGCCACTCCAACTATATGACTACACATGCACAGTTCAGTAGCCAAGTAAGGGGTCTTATGTCTTACATCATCAGTGCACTGTGTGATTGTGCAAATGCTTGCAGCGAGGTCACACAATCAGCACATGCATAGCAAAGCTCTGTAAACCCACCTGTGCATGTGCAGGGGAATCCTAAAAAAGCCAAACACAGACTCCTCCCTCCCCTTCTGCTCCTCCCTACACACCCCACTCTCTCTCTCCTGCAAGTGCCTCTGCCCCAGGCCTGGCCACACTCTCTTCTGTCCCTCCCTTCCTCCTAATAAAGCTCTGATACTGGGTTTTGCCATGCTGCTGTAAAAGCACCGCATTAAAAACCAACATTGGTGCTGTGATGAAGCAGGCTCTCCCAGCGCTCTGCATCTGGGACTCTGTATCTGACCCTGTACCAAGGTTTATTGGACCTACGACTGCCCGCTCCACTTTTTTTCATTTGCCCTACTACCGGGACTATTCTACACAACACACCAGCTAATCGGATTGGTGAGTTTTCCCTTTCTGATACCTCGCCATTCCCCGTGACTGTAGCCTGAGATGTATTTATCACGCCGGACCCCTGGGGGTCTTTGGGCTACGTACCATGGCACATTCTCTCTTGACAAAGTATTGAATACTATCTGGACTCCCGGGAGTCCTCCAGTACGTATGCCCCCCAGCCCTTGGGTGATGATGGGTGGGGTAACTTGTGCTGTTAGTTTATGCCAATCCTCAGATTGCCTGCTCTCAGGGATGCTTGAGATGGGAGTCTGGGGTCCTGTTTGTTATTTTAATTTTTTATGTTTTTCTCTCAGCTGCAGTCATGGGACATGGAGGCTTCCTCCTCTTGGTCCCACTCCTCCTCTGAGAAATGCCTTAAATATCCCCAGATACCAGTAAATTTGGCCACATAATGGCTGCTAGAACTTCAATATTTCACGGGAATTATCTAACTTCTGCCAGTGAACAGGCAAATGAAAAGGAGTTACCTTATCCCCACGCTTCTACCTAAGCTCTGAATCATCCCTTTCTGAGTCTTTCTCTCCTGCCCACTTGCATTCCTGAACCTGAGAAATCTCTGATTCCAAAGAACCTCAGTTTATCTGACCTCTGCTCTGTTCTCCAGTACCAGGTGGGCCACTAAGCATGGACAGGTCTGGAAGCAGGCTAGGATGCATGCAAATAAGTTTACAATCAGGACCCACATTGGGATCATAATAATCCGGATGGCTCTCTAGCTAGAGATCAGATTACAATCTGCCTCCTGGCAGGTCTTCCTAAAGCTGTCTTCAAACCATCAAACTATCAAAAAAAAAAAAAAAAAAAAAACCAAAAAACCTAATTCAAGACACGGAATAAAATCCATCTCCTTTCTCCTGGAGCTTCCCAATATCAGGGCTAAACTTAAGCATCTGGAAAGCAAGGCTCCTAACTCACAGGCAGAAGTTGCAGCTGTGGCATTTAAGGTGTACCATGGGAAAGATGAGAAAGCCCATGAACAGAATTGCCAAATGTTGGCACATGCTATCCAAGTGGCTGCATAAGGGCTTCCATGTGCCTGTTTTAGAAGGCCACACAGGCTAGTGCATGCCCTGCCAGGCCATCACTTGAGCCTTGTTCTAAGTGCCACCTAGAGAGATAACTGGTCGGCTGACTGCCCTCATGCACCCTGTGGCATGGGGACAGCAAACAAAGACCTCCAGCAGACCTCCTAGGCTTGACCACGGGCTCACAGGGAACCCAGGATGCAGCATGGGGCAATCTGTTTTCTTCCTGTTGGACACTGAGACACTTACTCAATCCTGAGGGAGTTTTGGGGTCCCACCTCTCCTCATTTCCCTATTGTTGGGGTAAGGGGACAGCCTTACCCACTTCACCAGACCCCACCACTTAATTGTAGTTTCAGGGGTACCTAATGGGAAGAGATTTTCCAGCTAAGGTGGGAGCTTTCATTTCATTTGCTCCCTCCATGTGCCTCACTCCAGACCTGTCAGCAGTGCTTCTCCTCCTCATGCACAGTGACACAAACAGGGCCCTGCTCTCTCTCAAGTTCCAGAGGACACCAGGATCCACTGCCTTGTCACCAATTCCAGAAGAATGAGGTCTCACTCCACAAGCTTTTCTCTTCCTGGTTCCCTCTTCTAATTAACTACTCAGCTAATTGTTACAGGATCACCATAGAGCTGGAGTCCAAGGACCATCAAATATATACCCAGGTGGTAAAGGAACAGTAACAATCAAAAGGTATTTACATCCCCAGACCCAAAAGTGTCTGGGCTCTTCAAAAACAGACTTTAATATAGCAATCTATTACTGTTAAATACTCTCAACAATTGATCACCTGTGTCTCCTGGATGCTAAACTAATAAAGAGGTGCCTTAAAATAATCTGTCTCTGATAGAGCTTATCTCAGATAAAAATTAAAAACATGTTCTAAATCTCTTTCTCTCTCTCTCTCTCTCTCTCTCTCTCTCTCTCTCTCTCACACACACACACACACACACACACACACACACACACACACACACACACACTAACCAATATAAGCAGAGTACTAAACACTACAATGGTCACCAGCCCAAGACTTTAATTTTCTCATGGCTGCTTCTCAATATGTTCAAAATTTCTCTAAGTTCCAGAAACCAGTTTAAATCCATCTGGACAGGTCGGATCTACTTCAGAGTCCAAGGTTGGGAGGGATGATGGACAAGCCCAAGGTAGCAGACAACAGCCCACCATCCCAGGACTCCTGTCTACCTCAGAAGCCCCCTTCCCTACCCCCTCCAAGAGTCAACCGATGCCCACCAAGTCAGCTGAAAGCAGTTTTTCCAGGAGAAACAACACCCCTATTCTTGTTCACCTGCATTTTTATAATAAGCAAAGAGTCTGGAATGTGAGAATTCTGCCCCTCCAGCTATATGTGCAGTTCAGTAGCTAAGCAATGGGTCTTACGTCTTACGTCTTCAGTGCACTGCATGATTGCACAAATGCATGCAGCAAGGTCACACAACCAGCGCATGCGTGGCATAGCTCCATAAGCCCACCTGCACATGTGCAGGGGAATCCTTAAAAAGCTGGACACAGACTCCTCTCTCTCCTCTGCTGCTCTTTCCTCCCCCACCTCCTGTACATGTCTCTGCCCCAGGCCTGGCCACGCTCTCTTCTGCCCCCTTCCTCCTAATAAAGCTCTGATACTGGGTTTTGACGTGCTGCTGACCTTTCTTTGCACTGTAAAAGTGCTCCATTTAATACCAACAATAGAGTTTTGTCACAGAGGAAAAAAATAAATGGACAAAAGAGCATGGTGAACAAAGATTCCTTTCCCTCAGATACCCCATGCCTGACATAGCATCTTCCCCAGGACTCTGGGAGGAATTTTCTCATGGTTGGAACTTGGGAAAATTCCATTAAATGGCACCTGAATAAAGTTGCTACTCAGTGGGAATTCACCTGCCTCAAGAAAGGTCCCATGGGTGAGTTGTAGTTTACAGGGGAAAACCCATAAACCAAACCCTGCACATGTCTCCAATCAATTTGTATAAGAAGAATTAAATAAGCCATCCCATGTCTAGAACTACAAACAGAAAAGACAAAGTTCTTAGAACCATTTCCAGCTTCTAGTCACCGAGGAACAGATGAGGCCTCTCAGTCAACATCACAAGAATGGTACTGCGCTATCTGCTCTGGTCCATGGTTCTCTGTTCTCAAGTCTGGCAAACATTTTTGTGCAGCCATACAGGTCTTATTCTGAGTTTCTAGCAGATTGCATGAACTATTTAACTGTCAATTTTTTCACTTACAGTAAAATCATTAGGCAGCAAGTATTATCTATTGATTTCTACTTTGCCTTCCTCAACCTGTTCTGCAAAACACTGGCTCTCTCCTCTTCACTTGCTAAGAGGAAACAGCTGAATGAATCAGTGAGTTTCTTTTCTCCAACTAACCACAATATCTAGGGTCTTTGTTCTTTCTCCCTGAATCAGCATGAGTCCTCTTCAGATTTTGACAGTATCAAAGTATTTTTACCCTTTTACCAAATGTTACTTTCTATTTAACATCAGAATTTAAAATAACTTTCTTAGGATATTCTGAACCTTTATAAGTGACATCATTATCCAACCCTCTGCCCACAATACCCACCTCCATCCTATACCCCACAATCATAGGCAATATGGTTTAGTAATTTTTATTAATATAACTATTACTATTAATACTATTATCTTTATTGATGTAATAAATTTTCTAATTAAGTTTTCTCAGCCTTAAAGAAAAGATAATTGTCAAAGACCCATTCCTAGTAGTTTACGGGCAACTTACATATCTGTTCTTACAACTCATAGTTTTGGAGTTTAGTTGAGTGACTTGTTATTTATGGGGTTTTGTACATTTTAATTGACTTTCTCTCTACTGAGAACTGAACACAGCATTGTGTGCTAGGCAAGCAGTCTAGCACAGGTCTGTAGCTCCAGCCCGTAATTGACTATTTCTTAGTTTTTCCAGACAGAGCTTTTCATTTGCATGTTGCATCCTTCAGTGGCTAACCCCCCTAATTTCTTCCCACTTTGTGGTGCAACACTGTGCTACTTTCTTGGGATTCAGCAGCTGTCACGGGTCTGACCTTTACATTGTCAGTGTCTCCAAGCTGAAACAACTGCCACTTCTTAAATTCTTCAGTTGCATCAATATTACATTTTTAACTATTTATCTGCAATATATGTCAAGTCCACTTTGTTACTGTCACTCTTTGGTCTTTTGTTGACAAAGCAAGGCTTAAACAATCTCACTCATTTGTAGAGGCTACAGCACCTGAATGTTTCTTGTAACAAAGTAACACCACTCACTGGAAAGAAAATCACGGCTTATATGCAGTTTCCTTTCCTTGACTTCAATGAGCCTTTTCTAAACTAAAACTCAACTATAAGATTTTGTTAATTTTCTTTATTAAATGTTCCCTGTCCCCTCAGTTTCAGCAACTGATGAGCAAATTTCATTCCAATGTATACTGTCCAGCTGTGAGAGTAGCAGCTCCCATTATTGTCCACGGCTTGCTCATTCTAACCACTAACTTTGTTAAAAAGACATAACAGCACACAGAACTTTGTTTTCAAGCACTGTTACCACTAACAGAAATAGGACTCCCTGGAAACATTGCTGCATCCCAAGGCTGCAACATGGAAAATACCAAATTGATATGATACAACTTCTTATATCAGAAAAAAAGAAACAGAAATGCTCCCAAAGTTACAAAGGACTAACCAGAAGATCCAGCAGCTGTCTTGAAGGGACTCTTGCTCATTAAATCTAGATTGTTTTTATCATCATCATAAATACAGAAGGTCGTATATAGCAGTCTGTTGACTTAAATATGAATTCTTGTATCCTTTTAACAAATGCACAACTAACTAGATGGAAAAGAGTGATTTCTTACAGCAAAATGCCACTTAATAATCACAGAAAGAGATTTTTTAAAATCACCTTTTTATAGCCATCCTTGTGAAATTTATTCAAACAAGAATCGTCAATGGATGTCAAGTCTAGTGGCAAAAAGTTTAAAACTGTTTTCCCTTATAAAAGGGAAAATTTATATGGCATCATTGTATCTTTGTATCTTCCCACAAATCACTATTACTTCCCAAAGACAAAAACTAAGGCTAACTGAGTGGGAGCCTGCTCCCACTGTAAACAAGTGGTCAAAAATAAGTCATCAGTATTGCTATACCCACAGTTCTCTGCATCTCTCCACCTTCATCAAAGAATCTTCTTCTTGCAGTAGATGATAATTAACAGAGACCCACAAGAGACCGTGGAGCACTCAGCCCTAAGTAGGATGTCTAGATCAAAGCACTCCCCTCAAAATGAGGAGATCTCTGTGGAAGAGTAGGCTGAAAGGTTTTAAGAGCTGTAGATGGTGGATGAATCCAAGGAAAATATATTTCTTCCAGACAAAACAGCTGCACATAGCCACTCCCAGAAACCATGATAGCATGCACAAGACCTGTACAAACTCAAGCAAGACAAAATCCCAGCATGAAGAAGGGAGTATAGGCACAAAATCCTACCCCACAGCAAGAAGCCATTTGCAGATGATGCCTGCTGGGAAAAGAAAATGGGTTTTCTCCAATGAGACAAACTGAGTACATCAACCATTGTCCAGAGCAGGCCTCATGGTCAGGAACAGTTGACAAACACAAAATGGACTACATATTTATTTGTGTGCTTAGTTGGGATGGTGGTGTGGTTATGGTTTGGTGTTTTGCCTATTTAAGTTTTGTTTTGTTGGTTTTTTGTTTTTATGTTTTTGGATGGGTACGGAGGTGAGGGGAACTAAGAGGGCTTGGGAGAGGAGACAGAAAATGATCAAAATGAATTGTATGAGAAAATTTAAATAATAAAAATGTCATCAACAAGGTACATGTTCACATGTAGAAAACAATGTAATTTTTATGTAATATTTGACCAAAGACATAAAACTTGAATATTATCATAAGAAAATATCAGAGGAACCCAAATATATCTTCTTAAAATCAACTATCCTAGTATATTCAAAAATGTCAATGGTATGGAAGAAAGAGAAGAGCTAAGGAGCTGTTCCAGCTAAAAGAAGAATACAGGCATATGAAAGCTAAATTGAATGCATAATCCTGGATTGATTCCTGGACCAGAAAAACAAACCATAAAAGAAAATGTATAGTCAGTTTTCTCCAACCGAAGAGAGCCAACAATAAATCACTTCCTGGACAGAATTAACTGAAGGCAGCAAGCCCCAAATTCGACAGGGTTTGTCAGCAATTGGACTGCCTGAGACTTGGTAATGTTCTTTCAGTCTGAAGGCCAGAAACCTCAGTCCCCTAGAAGAGTTGATTGTTTTAATACAATACTTTTATTGCTTCTTTGAGAGTGTCAGACAATGTATTTTCATCATATTCATACCCCTTTCTTCCCCTTAGCTCCTCCTAGATTCAGCCCTTACCTCTCTCCCAAATTCCTGTCTTCTTTTTTTTTTATTAACATAATTCTTTTTAACGATTTCTTGGGAATTTCACATTATGCATCCCAATCCCACTCATTTCCCAGTCCTCCCATGTCTGCCCTCTAGCCCTGTTGCCTCCTCACCCCCCAAAAAAATAAAAAAGAGAAAACATTTTCCTTCCCCATCTCTCCTACCTCTTATCACATATTCATTTGCTGTAGTAGCCTTGAGAGCTATGGTGTGTCACAAAGTATATTCTTTTGTCCAAACAGCTTTACTTGCAAATGTTCATTGCAATGAGTCATTAGTCTGGTTCCGGGCCTCTGGCTTCTGGTACACCATCAATACTGGACCCTCACCGAAACTTCTCTTCGATATTGTGCTGTTGCCCCAAGTCATGGAAATCCTGCAGCTATGGTTCTGTAGGACCTGCCCCTTCATGCACTCACACCCAGTCCAATTTGGGCTACAGATAAATTCATGGGGGTGAGGCCATCCTCTGGAGCGTGGTCAGTTTACCAAGAGCCACACGCTTATAGAACTGACTCTCCCTGCAGGGGCTGGCAGTTTGTTTTAGTTTGCTTCTCTACTGTCGTAATAAAATACTGTCCAAAGGCAACTTAGGGGAAAAGGATTTGTTTGACTTATAGGTTATGATCCACTATGGAGGGAGTCCAAGGCAGGAACTCAGAGTGAGAACTTGGAGGAGGGAACTGAAACAGAGACCATGGAGGCTCTTTGCTCACTGGCTTGGTCCCCAGCACTTGCTTAGCTTGCTTTCTTATACAACCCAGGGCCATCTGCCCAGAGGTGGCCCTGCCCACAGTGGGCTGGGCCTTCCCATATTAATCATTAAGAAAATGCTCCAGAAATTTGCCCAGAGGTCAATTTGATGGAAGAAATTCTTCAATTGAGGTTCCCTCTTCCCAAGGTACTAAAGCATATATCACATGAACAGAGTCCCCTAGTCAACTTGACACACAAGCACATTACAGCTAAACCATAACCTTTTCCTTTCTTGTGTAGTTCCAAGATCTTGTGTTAATTTCACAGTATAAAACACAAACTAACTTTAAAAAAAATCTCCCCATCTTTAAAATTGTTAATACTTTAACATCAAAAGTCTCTTTAAAAATCCAAAGTCACTTAACTGCGGGCTCCTATAAAATAAGAAAAACAACATATCTACCTTCTTGTTCCGAGAAAGAAGAATCAGGGCACAATATCAGATCAAAGCAGAAGCAAACTTTGATAGTAGAAATTGCTCAGCGTCTGACATCTGGAACTCACTCATGATCTCCTGGGTTCCAAAGAGCTGTGTGGCTCCTGTTCTCTGGCTTGCCATTCAGCATTCACAGCTTGACTTATAATCTCAGTCCAGTTTCATTCCACACCAGCCAATGTCCTTGACAGTCATCCCACAGTCCTGACATATCTAATAGGCTGTCCAACTGCAACTGAGGCTACCCTTTTACCAATGGCCTCTCAAGGGTTCTCTTCAGGGACTCTGACCCAGCTTCATGATGCCAGACCTTGGCTTCTCTCCATGACCTCTTTAATCCTGTAAATTTCATGTCACCAAAACCAGTAGCTTGTAAGAGAATCTTACACATTACCAAGTTCAGATCCCAACTTGAGATACAGTACTGGCCCCCTCTGGACCACAGCTTCTGTATACTGCTTTTGAAGAAATACTTCCTGTAAGATTTCATAATCTCTTATTATTCATAGATAGTTCTTCAGCTCCAGCTAACCACCACCAATTGGCTGAATAAAGCAAAAGTTTCATGTGAATGGCCATGGTGTCCTGTTTGATCTCCTTTTTAACTTTACAAACCAAGTGTTCTGATCTGAACTTCTCTCAACACTCCTATTGACAAAGATCCGTCGACAGCTCATTAAACTCTGAGCATTTAATGGTTGTTTCTAGTTCAAAAATAAAAAATACCTCCACAGTCCTCCCAAAAAACCAACATGGTCAGGACTCTCATAACAATCTCACTCTCTGCTGTGAATTTTTGTCCTAGGCAGCTTTCTGTTGCTGTGATAAAGTGCTAACCAAAACCAACTTGAGGAGGAAAGGGTTTATTTGGTCTATGAATTACCATCATCTATCATCAAGGGAAGCCAAGGAAGGAATCAAGGCAGGACCCTGGAGGCAGGAACTGAAACAAACACCATGGAGGAGTGCTATTTACTGACTTGCTCTACATTGGCTTTCTCGGCTTGCTTTGTTATACAACACAGGACCACCCAGAGGTGGCACTACCCATAGTGAGCTGGACCCTCCCACATAATCACTGATCAATAAAATGCCTCCATAGAGTTGCCTACAAGCCAATATTATGGAAGCAATTCCTCAATTCAGGTTGTCTCTACCCAGATAAGTAGTTTGTGTTGAGTTGCCAATGTGACAAGCATAAAAGAAAAAATTTGAATGTTCTCCTTCATATGTGGCTCCTATCCTATAGTGTGTGTGTGTGTGTGTGTGTGTGTGTGTGTGTGTGTGTGTACAAATGTGCATGTGGGCATGTGGGTACAGTATAACATATATAAAGAAAAGTAATTATTAGGTGATGAGGAAGGAGGGAATGCAGTAGTGGACACATGAGTCATGAAAGGGTAAATACAATTGTTTTTCTAGTTTTAACTGTCACTGATTTTTCTTGTTTTTTTGTGGTGGATGAGTGTATAAAAAGACAATTGAGCACTCCACTGGGACTTATTCTCTGCACTTCGGTCGGTTGTGAATGTCTATAGTAATCACCATGCATTGCAAAGAAACTTCCCTGATGAAGACTGAGCATTGCACTAGTCTATGGACATAGAGATACTAATTTAAAAGACAGTTTGAAACTATGTCTATTTAGCAGATTAATAGTAGTAGATTAACTTCTAGGGTCTATGAGCATCCCAACTATGCTTTCTTGGTTTGCATGCTGGAAATAGCCTAGATGTCCATCAGCTGATGAATGGGTAATGAAAATGTACCTATACACACTGAAGTTTTATTCAGCTGTAAAGAAAAAGAAAAGTGTGATTTCATAGGTAAATAGATGGAACTAGAAAACATCATACTAAGGGATGTAACCCAGACCCAGAAAGATAAGCGTTACATGTTCTCACTCATACGTGGATATTAACATTGAATCTTTAGATTTCTGTATTTAACTTGAAGCACCTGTAGCATCCAGGAAACTAGAAAGAGACCATTGGTGGAGAGGGAGAAGAAAGATCTTAAGGGAGAAGGATAAAAGAGCAAAGTGATGTGAAAGGGAAAAGGAGATCATGGGAAGGGCAGTTTATGTGGATAGGCATTTGGGTTAGGGATAACTAGTACTTAAAACGTTTGAAAAATCTATATTGAAACACACACACATGTGAAGCCTATGTAGTGTGTGTGTGTGTGTGTGTGTGTGTGTGTGTGTGTGTGTGTGTGTGTGTTCAAATCAAAGGGCTTAATTGGAGTTACCCTCCAGAAGTTGAAGGCTAGTCTTTGTTCTACTCAGTTCTTCAGCTCAGTGTGTGGAACCCACCCATGTAATCTGCTTTCTTCTGATATAAATGTTAATCTCATCCAACAGTGATAAGACCAAGAAATAGAAACTGGGCGCGAAGGGCAGAAACTCAAAGCAGCAGTTCCTCCTGCTGGAGGCCAGGAACACCAGGAAAGTTCTCTTCCCTGCTCTTTGTTACAACCTAGTTGAGCTCTTCTGCCTTAGGTTACCAATGCTAAGAGGAGGCACCTGGACACGTGGATGGGCTGGTTGGTATCCCCATCTCACCCAAGCTTCTGCCAGTAAGTCCATTAAACACCCCCAGATTGGCAGCTCAATGGCAAGCTGTTTCTGAACACCTCCTGCTCACAGGATCTCCCCCTCTAGCTCTTGCTCTCTCCTTCTTTTGTTCTCACTCAACATAGCTAAGCTGCCATCTACAAATGTATAGTAATAAACTTCTCTCCGAAACGTATCCTCTGTGGCCCATGAATTTCATTCTTTGAATTCACAAGACAAGAACTTGAAAGCTACCGGCTAGGCATGGTTTTAGCAGCCGTCAAGTTTCCAAGACCTTAACTCCCCAAGAAAGACTCCATCATACTCAAAAACATCCCAATATTTCCATCATCATGTAAACATCAAACACATGATCAGGTAAATATCCAGAATATTTAACCCTTATTTGGCTTAGTAAAGTGAACACAAATTAGACACTATACTGACAACCAACAAAAGAAGACAATTTGCAGATTAAACTATTCTATTGATGTTAAGTTTCCTTGTCAAAAAGATATATTGGTGTTCTCCAGTGGCTTATCTTGTGGCGTCAACAACTGTAGAGATTTTATTTATGTAAGAAAAAATTCTGTATATATTTTGTCACAATAAAGACTATGTATTAAAAATATTTAATGCTGTGTCCTGACTTTAACACATACAATTGATCAAATAAAATTAATAATAATTATTACTAGGTAATAATTAAAATAACTCTATAACAAATAATGATCATTAAGGCTGTAACCAACTGCTTTCTAGTTGGATCTAAGGTTCACTCCACAAGGGGAAACACAAGTTTAGTATTGTTAATCTGGCCAATAATCCATGGGGCAATACGTCACCTTGAATTTAAGCCCTAAACTTTGCCCCTAGTTTTTCAAATAAAGTCAAGTTCAATCACAATGAGAATCAGTAAATGCATGTGGACATATGACCTTAATAAGGCAAATGTGATCAAAGGAATTTCTGGCATTCACTTTTTATCTGTAGCCTATGATTTTCGGGCATCTGTGAGTGTCCGCTCGTCACCCAGGAACACACAAGCTGCTCGCTGAAGCTGCATATTTTGTGTGGATTCAATTTCATTCCCTGAAGAAAACAGCCCTTATATGCAGCTGCATGAGTGACAGGGGTTCTTTTTTCTGAGCATGACAGTTAATCCTGAAACAACCAGCTTCAGACAACCTAGAGAGTAATGAACTTGAGCAGGTCAGTAGAGGACCACATGATTTACATTCATTAAAACTAATTAAAACCACAGGCAGGAATTAAAAGCTGGAGACCTTTATAATCAACAATTATTGGACCATACTACAAACTACTTCCAACAACTTTTTTAAAAACTTTCCTTCCTAAACAATTAACTCTTTGTAGTCCCCATACTAAACCTTAGCCTACTATTAGAATTCTTGTTCTTCCAGGGAAGAATTATTGTCCTTAAATAGGGTGTCTATCAACAATGGTATTTCTCTCTCATATAAAACAATCTAAATAGAGACAGATTTCCTTTGATGCAATAAATATGCATAACCTTCCTCCATCCCTCATGCTTTCTCCAAGCATTTCTTGGATACCTACTCTCTCATGAGCACAAGGTGGTGTGCTTGTGACCTGAGACCTGTTATTTGAGAAACCACAGAGGAAAAGCAAGACCTCCATGCCATAGTCATCTACCAGCACTGTTACACCCACCTTTGTGCTAATGTTTCAAATAAAAGCCTTCCTTTCATCTCTAACCCAGAATTCTAATCCCTCAAGTGGAGTTCTTTGACTTGATAGAAATAAATAGTATCCCCAACTCTCAGATCCTTTATGAGTGCTGCAACATTTCTAAATTCAAAAATGGTGCACTCCAGCACCAAAATTGACTGAAACCTTGGATCAATTTTTAATTCAGCATCCAATGTTTATAACTCTGCATCCTTTAAATAAAATTCAGCAGGTGATTGAAGAAGTATGGGACATATAAGAGATTAGTAGAAAGAGCAGTTAAAGATAATGACTAGCTAGGTGTAGTGGTGTGTGTCTGTGGTCCCAGTCCTCCAGAAGCAGGAAGTCTAAGAGCTCAAGACCAACCTGAACCACATAGCCTTTCTCCTGTCTCTCTCTCTCCTCCCCCACCCCCTCTCTCAGCTAAATTAAATGCCAATGTTTCAGATAAAATAAAGCATAGGACAAAGAAGTCTCACCACATGGCTGGATAAACATGTCTATACCAATAGACATGCTAACACAGAAGAAGAAAGCTCCGAAGGTCTCAACCCTACACAAAGAACTACAGCAACTAAGGAAGGGTCAGAGTGGAAGAAACAGTCTTCTCTGGGGAAGAACACACCAGTTGGAGAGTCTATCCCAAATGGTCAGACTTGAAAACATACATACACAAAAGTAGCATTATATGAACTGAGCAGGTTGTATTAATGTGTGCAGTGTGTGTGTGTGTGTGTGTGTGTGTGTGTGTGTGTGTTCACAATTAAAGAATAAAAAGGCCATAAGAGAGCAAAGGGAAGCATATGAGACACTTTCCAGGGAGGGAAAGGAAGGGTGAAATGGTATAATAATGTTATAATCTCAAAAAATAAAAAATTATTCAAAAATTTTGACTAAACAATGCATATCACAAGTGAGAATTCATTGCTTTATTCCAACCCAAAGCCAGCATTGAATTTCTTTCTTTCACCAGTTGCTTTAATTATCTAAGTTGATTGTCATTCTCTTCCCCATCTTATTTCTGCAAACCAGTATCAGATCAGAGTGAAAGAAAGGCTCAGAGCAGGGATTCTCGACCTTCCCAATGCTGTGACCCTTCCACACAGTTCCTCATGGTGTGGTGACACCCAGCCATAAAATTAATTTTGTTGCTACTTCGTAGCTGTAATTTTGCTACTGTTATGAATTGTAATGTAAATAAATGACTGTGTTTTCCTGTGGTCTTAGGTGACCCCCCTGAGAACTGCTGGCCTAGAGAGACTAAGACACTGACTG
The DNA here is from genome assembly GCF_007827085.1 of Peromyscus californicus insignis. NCBI lineage: Eukaryota > Metazoa > Chordata > Mammalia > Rodentia > Cricetidae > Peromyscus > Peromyscus californicus. The sequence continues at coordinate 13,881,115 of NW_026294584.1, read as the reverse complement.
ACATTTACATTTCTTAAAGGCATTGCTGTGGTCTTCCAATTAGTCTAAGCTCAACTAGTCACTCTGAGCACAGAATGAAATTTAATAATGAGAAAAACTGCATTTTGTCCAAATAATTCCCTTACATATTTTCACTTCAAGTACGAAATTGGAAAAGAACTATTGCAGAATTTATACCAATTAGAAATTAGTTGGCTTGGGAGGCAGAGCCAGGTGGATCTCTGTGAGTTCGAGGCCAGCCTGGTCTACAGAGCGAGATCCAGGACAGGCGCAAAGCTATACAGAGAAACCCTGTCTTGAAAAAACAAACAAAAAAAGAAAGAAAGAAAGAAATTAGTTGGAAGGAAAGAGGAAAACAAAGAACTGACTAGAAATTTGTGACTTTTAAGTGAGAGTCAACATCAGTTAATCAAAATTTGAACCTTAGGAGAAAATACTGCTGTCCCAGAAGAGTGCTCTGCCTCACAATGTGCTAGGTGGTATTAACCTAGCATGGGAATAAGTGGACATCGTTGACAACAAGCAAAGAAGCTATCAACAATTCTTCACATCTTAGAAAAACTGAAGTAAATAACTTAGCAATTGCTAAATGACTTCTGAGGGGGCCACACTCTAGGTCAGAGGCTGACAACAAGGCTTCCACTCTACCCATCCTCCACATCTGTCCAAACAACACACATGAGATCCAACCCCTCCTCACAGTGCCAAGGCACCAGGAATGAAGAAGACAAGAAGGAGCACAGCAAAAAGAAAAGGAAGGGACAGTCCTCTATTCCTGTTGGTTTTGGAAATTCTAAACTTAGATGAAAGGAAGCGGCACCAATTCATCACAGTTAGTTTTCTCCTCTTCTTTCTTGTTTACAGCGTGAGTGTTATAAGGAACAAAGGAGCACATTTCCCCGTATTGTATCCAGTCGGGTAGAGCCCAGGTTCCCCGCTCTTGCTCACAACCCTCTGTAGAGACACTTCAGGCGCTGCCACTCAGCACATCCTCCAGGGCTCTGGTTACCTCTTCAGCACTCCAGTTGTTCAGAGGCACAGTCTTGTTTTCTAACCAACTGTAAAAGGGAATGTTTTGAGTCTCTCTGATAGTTTAAACGATGGAAAAAAATTAATCATTTTAATTCCCCAAAACTATTGTATTCCAAAAAGTTCACCTGATACAAATCAGCACATAGGCAACAAGGCAAGAAACAAACCAGTCAGAGGAAAATTATCAAATTGTTACCAAGTGAAAGGTTCTTTGAGATTTTGTGTTTCAGGGCTCTTTGCAAGGGTAGCTGGAGCGAATGTGCACCGAGGCAGCAGCTGTGGTCACCACAGTTACATCTTCTCCACAATGTTGCCCTTAGCCAAAAATGCACTAAGCCATCTCTAAGTTCAAAGTATTCAGCAAGTGGTGGCAAGGCAGAGCCACCAGAAACAAGCACCCAGTTTCCATGACAAATATGGCAGTGCTGCTATATTTGCAGGCGAAGGTCTCGTCTGTGGTTTTGCATGGGCATACACAGCAACACAAACTGGGATACAACAGAACCTGTGCCCTGTTGGCAGAGTTACCCCCAAGGAATGGAGAGATCAGTAGCCATGCAATAACCAAGGAATTGTTTCAAAACCAGCTCATAAGTGATGCCAGGTCAAAAAATCACATACTCATTAAAACATGGCATATTGGGAAAGAAAAGTAAAGTACCTTTGAAACCTTAAAAAAAAAAAAAAGAAAAAGAAAAAAAAAAGGTTCTTTTGAAAGGAGACCAGTAGAAGGGAAACGGGGTTGTAGGTGTTTTCAGGGGAGGAAAGGAAGTAGAAGGAGCAAGAAAGAGACTGATGCTGGTGGGGTTAGGAAGAAAGAGTCTGCGGGTGCTGTGGAATCCGGGGGCCGCTCCTGTTCGTCTGCTGTTGCAATGGTACAGACAAGTGAGAATTGGAGGAACACAGGAAATAATTGGCCCTGACGCTCATAATGCTGTGTCAAGCATTTAATTCAATTCACTGCTGAAACTGACTCTCTCTCTCTTTCAATAGACAAAGGGGGAGAATAGATGGTATTTTTAAAACAGAAAAAAAAGAAACACTGTCAGATCATTTCCTGACTTCAGTACTGTTGCTTGTTGCTAAATTAACAGAACATTTCATACATGAACAAATTATCAAATCCTTAAACATAATTATGGTACATTTTAAAATATCAGTTCTAATTATATTTTTCTTTGACAAAGTAATTATACTTCGAGAAGCTGTGATCAGAAGTGTTTTTGCTGCTGGATCTTAGAGAAGAAGGTGGAAAAGGTGCTTTAGATTATCTTACAAAGAGCAAGCTGAACTTCATACAACCTTTGTGCCCAGCCTTAGGAAAGAAAGGCTCAAAAATAGACTCCCAAATACAAATTTTAATCTCTTTTCAAGTCGCTCATTGATTTGTAATTCAGTGTTCTTAGGACAATGGTGGTCACATACTGTAGGCTGCTTTTCCCTCTGTGGGCTTGTTTTCTGTGTATTTTTAAATCGCAGAGTTCTGCCAAGAGCGTTTTTGTTATTAGTCCAAAACAAATGAATTGAACCTGAGGCTTGTTTTTCCCAAGAGGAAGCAATACAATGCCCTCAACTGGTATTCTTGACTTCGAATTTTCCAACAATTTATCTTCCCAGGAGTCTATAACCACTGCTTTCTTTCTGAGTTCTCTAGCCCCTTCTACTTCCTCTCCCCCACCCCAACTTATGTCTTAATGAGTAAATATTTCACTGTTCGCCTACACAAGATTCATTTCACCTTTCTCTGCCCTGAAATGGTTCCCTGGGGATCCTATCTGTATTGCCTACAAAATCCTTCCCACAAAGATTTAGGGGGCAGCCAACAGCTACTGAGTCCTAACACTCCTCAGCTTTACACGTTTGTCAGTTTTCTTTCCCCATGAGGGGAAAACTGTCTATTAGATGCAAATACACAGAGAATAAACCAAAGCACATAGATGTACTAGTGATTCACCAATGCAGATTTAAGTGAAGTTCATTCAGAGCTTAGAGGAAAAACAACAACGTAAGGAATCTGTAGCCTCAGAATCAGGAAGGCAGTTATGGAGAAGGGCAGAAGAAACAAGGTTCACGTTGGTAGTAAAAAGGTCAGAGAACAGAGGTAAGACACAGTCTCTCTCCCCGCAGAAGACTTGCAGGCTGCGCGGCTATATTTATACACATGCGTCACTGAGAGAGACAGGAAGTATCGAGCATGCTAAGATTCGCAGTACTTTGGCTTTTGTAGGTGGGTCTAGATCACCGAATAAGCCTCAGCAGGTGCTCCCAGGTTTAGCACATCGTCTGTGGAAGACAGGAAGAACTGAGGTTGGCACAACCCTGCAAGAGGAAGTAGAGGAGGAGCTAAGTATAGTGTGCAGAACTTTTATTCCCAGCAGACAGCAAATCGCTGGCCAGTATATCAATGATTCATTAGTAATATCAAGATCCCTGACCAAATCATCTCCACCGCTACTCTGCTGGGAGACCACAAATGGAAATGATTTCTGAGTATGGGACAGGAATGAAACACCTTAAAGCTGGGCTGACACAGAAAACTCACAGTAAGAAATGAATGTTGCCCTCTTGCTGGACTGACTGTTCCTGACCATCTTAAGTAAATGGGTCCTCTCATTTTTAAAGGCTTCTAGATGTTACTATCTTTCGCCTCTTTCCAAACATGCAGTGGTACTTTGTGTACCAGACAACAACTATGACATGTCCCTCTTATGAAACTGGCAATACAGTTTGAACTGTGTGTCACAAGTCATGTTTGGGGAAGACAACGCTACAAATCAAAATACATCTTACTTTCCTTCTCATTTGATATTTCTGAGTAATTTGTATTCATGAGAATGAGAAAGAAGTCCTATTATTCATTTTTGAAAAGTCTAGCAGGGAAGAGCCTTCCTTAAGTCTATTCGTATTCACTCTTCATCGCAACAAAAGCTCTAAAACCTCCCCTGATTTACTACGTTGCTTTACTGTGCTCTGTGAGCTGGACTTTTATCCAATAGTCAAATATAGGCTGTATAATTTTCTCCTGATAGCTAGGCCTAGAAAAAAGTTTTCTCTTTGTGGGAATCACAAGTATTGGATACATTAAAAAAAATTATAGTGGGTTTGGGGACTACATTTTGTTTTCTATATATTCTGAAATAAGTCTTGATAAATTAACTTCTTTTTCTTTTTCTTTGCCCTCCAAAAAAAAAAAAAAAAAAAAAAGGTATTGACAGGGAAGCAGATCAATTACGTAATTAAGAAGCATTCAATGAAGCACATTCTAGGGATAACTGGCTATCCTAAAGGCATAAATCAGAATCCACATAAGCATCCCGGAAGCCGCGAAAGTCTCCAGGGAACAGTGCAGCAAATGGAAACATTGACGCATTAGCCACAGGATTCAAGAGCCTTCTGAACAGGCGTCAAGTAACGCTTCTTCTCTCAGGTCCCCACATATGCACTACAAAGTCTGGTGCCTGATACAGTCTCTCTGCTCAAAGTTTGTCCTTAGAAATCTCCCCGGAGAAGCCTTGTCCGTCACCCATGCTCCTCGGGAACAGCTGTAGAATCTTTCTCCATTACTCTACAGATTCCTGACTTGTTCTCCCCAACTTGATTATTCCAGGTGCGTGTTTTTATACTCCTCAGAAGTGCGTGGGCCCAGCAGTCATAGCTGAGTAGATGCTTCTGAAATAATGACTGTAGCAGGACAAAGGATCTGCTTGTCTCTCTACAGCTTCTAGTCATCTGGAGGAGAAAGGTCGTCTCCACATACCCGCAACGCTCTGAAAAGTCTGTTTTCCACGCTCTCCAGTGTGCCTTCCGTGTGGTTTGTACCATCAGCCCAGACGGTGCTGCTGCCTGGCACTCCTCGTTTTGCTCTTCTTTGGCTTCTCTGTGCCTATGAGAGTTCTTTTGGCAAGTAAGTATGCCATTGGACTCTGTGTTTGCTCAAACAATGATCAAATGTCAATAAAATCACATCTTCCCACCTTAAAACGTCTTTCTTAAGACTTCGTCAGTCTTGGTACCATCACATAACTGGCAAAAAAAACAAAAAACAAAAAACAGGGGAGATGGAAGGAAGGTGTAGCCTTGTTCTCAGAGAGATATGAACAATGTCTACTGATCCCAGATGGGAAACAAACAACAAACCAAAACAAGGGACCACCCAACCCAAGTCCATTTGGTGAAACCATGAGTTTTGGGGCTACTTACTGAGAGGCCAGGCAAATATCATGACAGCCTGTCCTAATGACTCAACTGAGAACCAGGCCTCAGTCCCTGCTTCTTGGAACTGAGTAGGCAGTTTCTGAGGAAGCCACAAACAAAGAATAATCAGTCTTCAAGGCCCCTGACAGCAGGGACAGGAGAGATAGCATGTACCAAGCCTGGGCCACTGAGCCAACCCCCACAGTCAGCATGTCCTAGCCAGCCTCCACAGCAGCACAAGGTAATAACCAAATAAGGACAGAGCTTAGGACTCATCCAGGCTTGCCGAAAAATGGAAAAACTATATATAGCCTTAACCAGCCCCTGACTAGCCCTAGCCAATTAGAACATATTAATATGATTGTCACTTGCTTAAGCCAATAATATCTGAGATGATCTAGCACCCCTAGGAACCCCCCTTGGCTGTGTTTAAAGGGAGCCTGTGAGCTTCTCTCAAGGGTCATTACCATTCTGCCTTGGCGTAGGATGAATGGCCCCAGCATGCTGGTGTAATAAACACTCTTACTGGTCGCATATGTGGACTGTGGTCTTTTGTGGGACTTCTCCAGGACCCTAACTCTTACAAGAATATGGGTGAGGGATTACTGACAGGAATAGGAATGACTCCAAGACAGATGCTTCGTCAGAACCTCACCCTAGCTCACAAAAGATGGAGCCATAGAACTCACTGTACAACTTTCAGGAACCTCACCAGGTCAGAAAGTTGGTCTGAGACTTTTCTAAGCAGCTACTTGGCTGGTCTGAGTATCTGTGGGGGGTCTTTATTGCTTATATAAGCTTGGGGAAGTAGGACCTAGTACATCTGGTCAGTTTCAGGAACTTCCTGAAGCCTCGGTTGTACTGAGTATTAAGTAGGAAAGAGCCTCTCTTTAGAAACTCATGAGTCTTCAGAGATTCCCTGAAAGGTGGAATATGTGACTTAGAGGAAATTATTTCAAAACACGGGAAAAGAGTGGTTAGAAGAGGAAGAGAGGGGAAAGTAGACAGGGGCAGAGGAAAGAAACAGTCCTACAGTGATCTGCTCAACCACTACAGATTACAACCATTTCTAAAATTAAGACAAAGGTGACGACTTTGTATTTTGAACCAGGTTGTGTGAGGTCTCCTGTTTGTTGCTGAGGTTTTCACCGTCATGTAGTTACAGTGTTCGGCCTTTTCCTTTGATTGCAATGCAAAGCAGAGTGGAAGCAAACTTATGGGGAGGATGCCCTGGGTCCTGTCTCTCTGTGAGGAAGAAACCAGGAAGCTTGGCACTCTCTGGGAAGAAAAGCCACCAGCTCAGGCAGAAGCGACCCAGGCAAACCTGCATGGGCAGCTGCACAGTCTGTGTGGAAGCAACACTTCAAACCGCTTGGTGGTTAGATGAGTGCCTGTGGCTACAACGTTGCTCTCAATGGAGCAGAAACCCGTTTAAGTCATTTTCAGACAAGGGGGTTCCAAATGTCTCTGTGTGCTCCAGAAGAGGAGACCTACTCAGTGATGATGTGGCAAGGGTCACTTTTGTTTGGAGGGATTTGTTTAAGCAAATAAATGTTTAGATTAGCTTCATTTCCTAAAGGACTTATTAATTATCCCATTACGCTCTTTCAGTATTAGCTATGTTTGTCATAAAATTAGTGTTATATGTTTATGGATAAGTGAAAAGGCCACTTAGTCTCATGTGGTTTGTCCAATCACTTCAGCAACTGAAGATGGTTATCTCAGTCTGTTTTAACTTGCTCTACTCTATGCTCTGTTCTAGTAAAAACATGTGTTAGCATTATCGAACAGTGTGCATCTATTGAATGTGCTGGCTTCCTAATACTATAATTAAACTGGGATATTCAACTTACAAATACAGAGGTTTATTTTGTCTCCCAGTTTTAGAGGTCTCAGTCCGTAATCAGTTGGTCTTGTAGATTTTTTTCTATGGCAACACAGAATTTCACAGTGGGACAAAACAATAGACCAATACAATTCACCCATTGACCAGGATACAAAAGGAGAGGAAAGGACTAGAGTCCCAAGACTTCCTACAAAGGTAAACCTCCACTGACTTGGAGAACCCACAGGAGGCACCATTTTAAACTTTCTACCACCCCACAGGAGCAACAATCCAAGGATCATGCTTTTAAAACATGAGATCTTTGTTTAACATCTAAACTACAATAGTCTGATTATTAGCTATTTCAAATGCAAAATAGTAGTATAAGAAAAACTAAAATATATATTTGATAAAAGGTAACATAATCTGCCAATTATCCAATAACGTAAAATAAAAGGTAAATTTATTTTGAAGATACATATATTAACTTGAAGCTACAGAAATTCAAATTAAACTATTTTAATGAGAATTTATATAGCTATTAAACTAGCAAAAAATAAGATTTTAAAGCAAATATTAGTAAAGTTGAAGGAAATTAGAAAGACTGATGGTTTTTCAATGTGTTCAGTCTCTAAAGAGCAATCTGGCATGTGTGAGACAATAACTATAGAGCATGTATGAGACAATAGCTATAAGACTAAGGCAATAAATTATATCTTTTACTTATTTTGTAATAATCACCAACATTGATCCAGAAGACAACACAGTTTCTGATGTATATTAGGAGTTGATGTTTCCTAAAGTAATGCTTTGATGAAATGTTCCATGACAATAACTTAGTTTTATTTTTGTGAAGAAGATAGACAAAATTATAAAAGAAAAATTAAGGCTTTCTAAACTTGAATAGTACTAAAAATTTGGAATTATTCTGATGCCCAATAACAGATAGTTTTGTTTATTTGTAATAGTTTAAATGAGAATGGCCCCATAGGCTCATCTATTTGAATGTTTGGTTCTCAGTTGGTGGAATTGTTTGGGGTGTATTAAAAGGTATGTGCTTGTTGGAGGAGGTGTGTCACTGGGGGGTTAGCTTTGAAGTTTCAAAAGCTCATGCCAGGCCCAATCTCGTTGTCTGATTCCAACTTGTAGATAGGATGTAAGTTCTCAGCTCCAGTGCCACGCCTGCCTACTACCATACTCTCCACTCTGATAGTCAGGGCTATATCCCATAGAGAGCAGGGGAAGGGAGAGGAGAGAAGAGGGGAGAGGGGAGAGTGTATGGGGGATAGATATAAATAATTTGTTATATGACATGACACATTAATATTAATTATTTGTAATAGCATAAACATTTCTTTACAAAGTATAGCTGGTATTGACCTTATTCCACAATAACGTGTTGAGTAACATTGTGAAGTTTTTTTTAATGTCTAGGAAACAATGCCTGGGGCCAATAAGGTAGTCAAAATGTTACTCTAGTATAATGAATGATGAAAGCCTTATTTCTCTTTACCAACCTATAGCAGATTTTATGAAATTAGTGTGTGCCTCACTGAGTGTTAATCCTCAACACTGTAGATCAAGTGTTTCCTACAAACACAGGTAACTGGTGTGGGACAGGAAAAGAAAGGTCATTTATAAAACCAAACTCCAAGGCTTTTGATAGTCTCTGTTTTTACTAGTGCTAAGTTTGCCTCCTCGGAAGACAGATTTATTTCCGTCTTTTGAGGATCTAAAAAATAGAAATTTCTGTTAGTTTGATACATGTCTTCCACCTATGGTAAATGATTAGTAGGTCCAAAATTATCCCAGATCTTTTGATCTGTCAGGATGGAGGAAATACTGTCAAACAGGGAGAAGTTGGGACTTAACTATGTACACTGGAAACCATCCTAGCACACATCTTATCTAGAGGCAGATTTAGTGCTAAGGTTGGTAGAAGGGCCTAAGGAGCAGCAATGATTCAAAACACAGCCTGAGAATTGTCCTGTTCATGGACATTTTAGCAGTGCTGTGCCAAGGATCACAGCACAGGACCTAGAACCCAGAGAGGAGAAGCTGCCCCCAGAGCTGGGATCCACAGCCCACCCCCACCCCACCTGACCATAGGTTTTCACCAGCAAATTGTGTTACATTTCTACAGTCGAGGCCTCTGACAGGCAACCCTGAGAGGTGGACATTCTACCATAAAGGTACTATCAGCTGCAAGGTATCAACAATTCAAGTGTAGGGACTTACAGCCTTTGGGAGGCTCTAGAGGCGGCTGGAACCAATGTGTCTGCAACAGGTAAGCAAATCTTTTACCATGCTGAAGTTCTGGGGATGGTCAATGATTCTTTCTTCAAGGTTGAACATAGATCGCATGACACCACATGGAGAGAACATTATTCTGAGTCTATTGGCTCTGTGTGTGTGTGTGTGTGTGTGTGTGTGTGTGTGTGTGTGTGTGTGAGACTGTCTAGGCTGCCAGCTGTCTCAGTCCACTCTTGCAAGATTCCCAAAAGTTGCATCCATCTATCATTTCTCAGGTAACATTATATTCCTTCTCAGTTCTTTGATGGGATTGAAGACTAGCAGTTATAGTAACAAATATATATATATATATATATATATATATATATATATATATATATATATATATATATAATATCTTAGATAGAACATATTAAGTCTTAGATTCAGGTTCTTTAGGATAGGACACCTTTTGGAATGATCTTTGTAACATGCCATTTACCTATGCTCTATACTTCTTTGGATTTTAGTATGTGTTTCTTGCTTGATACTGTTTGCATTGGTTGTAGTTCCATCTTATCTAGGTCATTATCCCTCATTATTCCTGGACAATATTTAATAACCATCCTTTGTATATAGTCTTGTATTAGGTTAGAACCTTCTTATTTAGACAAAAAGGGGGAGATGTAGTGGGTAGCCATTCCAGCTTTGATCTGGAAGTTCCAACCCCCATTGAGGCTTTGGCAACTGTCACACCTACAAGGCAGGGCCAAGGGAGGACCCTGGAGACCCAAGATCCAGATGGGCGATCTCTCTCTCTATTCCAGGACCCTGGATGGTGGAGGTTGACCGAGCAGAGCTCCAGAGAACACCACTGGACTGCAATACACCTTCCCCAGACCCTGTGACCTACCTATCCCTTCATTTGTAAGTTACCCACTAAATAAATCACCCTTTTAACTATGTGGAGTGGCCTTAATAATTTCACCAATGTGTGTGTGTGTGTGTGTGTGTGTGTGTGTGTGTGTGTGTGTGTGTACAAGTTCAAATAAATTGTGGAAAGTATACCTATAGCTAGAGTTTCTTTTTGTTGTTGTTTTGTTTTGAGAAAGGGATTTTCTCTAAAGCGAGGTTATCCCCAGACTTTCCTCTTGCCTCTGCCTCCCAAATGCTAAGTTTGCAGATGTGTGCCAACAATATATTTAATTTGTTGTCTGTTAAAGTTAAGAAAAAAATAAGAGAACACAAAAGCGATTTGCCCAGTTATTAAAAAAAAGTATAATTTTTATACACATATGAACAATAACACATTTGTATAAAATGACAAAATGAGAGCTTCTGAGGAGAAAATATCACCAACCCCTCTCCTCACTACAGCTGAAGAAGCATAGCAATTATGAGTTTGCACATTAGGCCATTACAAAATCAGTCTGACCACACATCAGGTTTCCTGACCTTAAGACAGGAATTTTACCTCTTTGAATGATGTGACTCTTTTCCTAGTAAATTTTAAAGATAGTATTTCAATTACGTGTGTATGCATCTCCCTGGTGGTAGGAATGTGCATGTGTATCCAGTGACATTGGACCAGATCCTCCAGGACATGGAGTATAGGTGTTTGTGAGCCCCCAACAAGGTCGCTAGGAATTGAACTCAGGTCCTTTGCAAATGCAGTGTGTAGTCTTTACTGAGGCATCTCTGAAGCCCCCTGGTCTAGCTTGGAATGGGAAGAATATGCTGCAACTATTTTATAGGTCTGTTTTAAGGTTAAACAAGATGATGGGTTTTTTTTATGCTTCTCATTTCTTCAATTGCAAGATGCATATTGTATGATTTATGCATTAGGTTCATGCTACCATAACTGAGTAGCTAAAATAACTTGTATGAAAAAGTTTGTTTTAATTCATGTCTCTGATGGTTCTAGCCAGTGATCATGACATTTGGCTATGAGTGAGGCAGCATGTCATGGACGGGAACATAGTAGGCTCCCAATACTTGCCTCAACAGCCAAGAGGCAAAGGCAACCATTTTTATGAGCTGAGACACTAAATGTCCTTCAGAGGCATAGCACAGATGGTTCAGGACCCTCCCATCAGAATCTACTTCCTGAAAGTTCTCAAAGTGCCACCCTGGGGACACAGGAACCTATCCCAAACTTCCAGGGACATATCCCAACCCATAGTAATTTCTAAAACTTGTAATAATTTCATTTTTAAAAAACTTGATTATGAGCTGGGCGGTGGTGGCGCACGCCTTTAATCCCAGCACTCGGGAGGCAGAGCCAGGCGGATCTCTGTGAGTTCGAGGCCAGCCTGGGCTACCAAGTGAGTTCCAGGAAAGGCGCAAAGCTACACAGAGAAACCCTGTCTCGAAAAAATCAAAAAAAAAAAAAAAAACTTGATTACATCTATGCAGAAGAATAATTGCCACTTCCAGGCAACTATAATATCTGTTTTCCAATTTTCACTTCAGTTGAGGCTTGGGTTGTTTGTGTAGTATGATCGAGTTTTTTCATAGGACTGTATCTCTCAGTGTTCCTAAAATGATTTTGAACATATCTCGTTAGTCTGAAGCTTTAGAGGAGGAAAAAGTAATTGTGCAAAAACTATTTTAAAGCAAAGGATGGCTGATGTGTCTAGTTTATAAGTTTATGAGTGTAAATGTATTTTCAAAGACTCCCAGGTTATTTTCAAAGGATACTTAATATCAAAGAAGATAACCCCATTAAGAAGAAAACATGAAGCTAGAGTTATCTAAATACCAAGGAAACCCAAATAGTCATTGAATTGCCTGATGGCAGCCCTAGAGGTGTCCTAGAAAAAATAAGCATGTCTTTGAAGGGCTGGGAGTGGACACCAGCACTAGTGTTGACTTCAAGAGTTGACAAATGCATTTCATCAAGTAGACTCAGTTGTAAAAGCAGAATCTACAAATAATGCAGATCACCTCTATATGCCCTGAATAAAAGGAAGGTGAGGGTGACCCTGATTCTCTGAAAGTCCTTAAGAATCCAATATGCAGCTAATAAATCTTTAAAAGTTAATCAAGAGCACCTACTGATAGGGCATTTAAAGGAACAGGAGAAATATACAGCTGAGAAAATATGATCCCCATCTTCTCTCTTAGGAACAATCTGGCACCATAGCTATCATAAATATATGTTAAATGAATGAAGTTAGGAACAATATTCCCTCTGTCCTTTTGCCTCAGAACACAGATGAAAGTAGTGGGCATGGAGAGTACACAGAATCATCATTTGCCACTTCCCACAATTCGTAACTCATATTATAAAAAATTAGATAAATTTTACATTTAGATTCTCTTTTTAAAAACACATTGTATAGTAATGTTTTCCCCTTTTCCAATTCCTCCCATATCTTCCCTAACTTCCTAACAACCCAAATTTATGTTCTTTTCTCACTCTCTTTAAGAAAAAACAAGCAAACAAAAACAAGAAACATGCTGTAAATAAGAGGGTGAGCTTTCAAAACTACTTAGATACTTCTATATGTTTAAAATACTGGCTCGATTCTGATTTAGTTTCCAAAGGGAATTTTTTTAATCTTTCTCAAATATGAGAATTTTGAAAACAAAAATGTCATGATAACTTTCTGCTGATTCATTTTCATTCACTCTTTCTACATACCTGGTACTATGCCCTTGACGGTGTTACTGTGTTCCCGTCATACTTGAGGTTATTTTCACACTGACCACACAGACTTACACACATCTACACCCTCTACATGGACTGCTCTTTGCCTGTAGCTCCTGGTTAATACTGAACTCAGGGATATTTTTTTTCCTACTCTGTATTTCTAAAGGTCCAGACAGACAGGTTTAGTGATAGGTGATGATAGATGATAGATAAATAGATAGATAGATAGATAGATAGATAGATAGATAGATAGATAGATAGATAGATAGATAGGAAGAACAGTTTAGGGAAAATTTGCTTATCAGCTATTATGGTGGCTAAGAAATACCATAATACAGAAATGTTTTACATTTAGTTATTATGGTATGCTCCAAAAGCAACTAGAAATGCTTCCAAAGAATGAAGAATAATAATTCAGGTGAGAATAAAACTCCCATTTTAAAACAAAACCCTTGGGTGATTCTGGGGTAGAAATCTTTGGAGACTTTGAGAAATAATGGATGAGAATGATAACTTTAGGTTAATTAACTACTGATCGTATTTTATGAATGGAGACTCAGTTCAAGTGTCATCAGTAAGGTCACCAGTTGGAGACCCTGGGTGCCCACAGCATGATTTGGTCCAAGACCAAAGGCCTAAGGACCTGGTACAGAGAGTAGAGGCTGGGGATAAATCAACAGCTATAGAATCTGGAGATCTAATGTCCACATGGAAAAAAGGAAAAGCCGAATGGACCCTGGCTTCAGGGAGGAGGGATGACTAGCCTGCCTAGTTCACCTCTACACTGCTTTTTGGTCCATCTAGATCACCAGCTTATTATATGGTTGAAACCCACATTGAGATGGGTCTCCCAACTTAGTCTTCCAGACTCAAAAAAATATGCTCTGGACTCCCCGACTCACACACCCAAAAATAATGTTTTACCAGCATTCAATATTGCAGTGAGTTGACCTCTAAAATTTGCCATCCCATACTCCTTTTCTTCTTCCCATTTCCTCTTCCTCCTTTCCATACGGAATTAAGTGTAAAGTGCATAATACTTTCAAATCCTAGACACCTTTCTACTTTAAAAAAAAATGCACAAGTTTCCAATTCTTTAACTAATATTTTTAGTCTATGGAACAAATTCATATTAAAAATGACTATGCTTTATTAAACACATACATGCTATCACAATAATCTGAAACGCTGGGTGATATTATGGTTGGTAGTGGGAAAACTGTAATTAGCTTAGAAGGCTGAAGAAGTTTGCTCTAGGCCTCAAATTTAGGATGTAGAAGAATCACCATAGGTGACCAAGGTCATTCACTTGGCTGTTAAGCTGTTCTGCCTCCCCACAGACACAAGACATGGGCGTCCAAGGGATGCCTGTTCCAGGGCTTCATTAACATTCCTCTACTGAAGTGATGATCATTATGGTTTTATCTCCTCTTAACTTATTACTTACAAGGTTGTTTAAGTCCTTTAAAATATTAAATATTTAATTAGTCCCATTACGGCATTTCCCTGAGGCAAATAGTTAGCCCATATAATTGTTATGTTGGTTAAGAAGAAGAGCAAAGGGAAGCTTAAGCATAAATTAACAATAATAAAGCAGACCATTACATTTCATGCCTGGACATTAACATGGACAACTCCCTTCAAGTAAAATTGTAAGTGTGATTATTACAATCGCTTTTTACAGATGACCTTACTGTTCACACTTTAACTGGGTCTCCATTCAGCCAAGATGGCCAGTCAATTCATTAGGATAAGACGATCATTCCCAAAGTGTCACCAGTCAATTCATTAAAGATAAGATGATCATTTCCAAAGTGTCGGTCAAAGAATTCTGCATGAGAATGACCTGAGGTTTCTGTCTCAAATGGAGACTTTTGTCCTCACAAAAACTGTGGTTCCACATTCTTAACAAACATTCATAGGTGCTTCAAAATCCTTAAGGATGTGTCCTTATTTGAAATAATACACATAGAACATTGTTGTAAAATATTATTTTAATTGGGCAAAGATGTGTTGCATTTGTTTATGCTGCAGAATATTACTTTAACTGTGTAAAGGTGTGTTACATTTATTTATGCTGCATTTGTTTAACAATATAAGGACAAGTGTTTAATTATGTAAAGATGTGTTAGATTTGTCTCACCTTGCCTGCCTAAGGCACCTGATGGTCTAATAAAGAGCTGAATGGCCAGTAGCTAGGCAGAGAGAGGGTAGGCGGGGTTGGTAGGCAGAGAGAAGTAGAAGAGAGGAGGGAATGAGGGGCATGCCCCGGGGCCAGCCACCAGCCAAACATGAGAAGCAGTGAAAGTAAGACATACAGAAGGAGGAAAAGTGAAAAGCCCCAAGGCCAAAGGCAGAGAAAGAGAAACAGGTTAAGTTAAAGGAGCTGGCCAGAAACGAGCCAAAGGTAGGCCAAACATTCAAACTAATAATAAGTCTCCATGCCACGATTTGGGTAATGGTCCAAAAGAAAAAGTCAGGAATAGAACATTATTTTCTAAAATAGTGGTTGGGAATTTATTTTCTTACCAGTTTGAAAATACCTTCAGAGTTGGACCCATACTTCATTCTATAAACATTCTACTCTTAGACAGAGAATCAACAGCGAACCCGACCGAGCTTCATCACTGTTTAATGTCAAATGGCCTTAATATGAAAGCATACTGGTGCCCTCCTTCATATAACGAAGGGGTTTTTCAGCCATGAGAGTTCCCACTAAGAGGAGAAAAACGCTCCTCAGCAGGATGTCAACCTCCCTGCCAGCATGCCCCGTACCCTGAGCCTCCTCCAGTCAACAACAGACCATTTTATCAGTTTAATTTAAAGGGAAAATTCAAACTCATGGATTAAACACTAACTAAAACTCCCCTTCAGATGTATCTACCGTTCTGAGGAGGCTCATCTATGATCCATTCAGACAAAGCTGTCACACTCTTGTCATGGTGTGCTATTATTTGATCATTAAGAAAAACACACTGCAGTATATTGTTTTCAATGTCCCCAAAACTGCTTCACAAAATCTAACTTCAAAATGATGACCTTAGCATTTATTAAAAACAAACAAAGTCATACTTAATGGGTTTTTTTTTCAACAAAACTATTATGCTACCTTAAGAATTTTCAAAGAGATGCTTGATGTTTTTCTTTGTATTTAGTGGCAGAAAAGTATGTTCCTGTCTAGATGAACGTAAATGATTTCAGTCATTCTGCTTTGAAAAGCAGGTTGCTTCTTACATTTCCCTGCTTGACTTCACTGACCAAAAGACGAGAATTCAGTTTTCAAGCACAGCAACTGATTCATTTCATATGCATGATACAAGTAAGTGAGTTTCCCCTTCCTAAATCTGCTTCTATAATTTCTCTTTTATCTTGCCTCTTTTAAGTGAATTTTATAACTAGACGTAACTTATCATGTTTGAAAGGCATAAATAAAGAAGGCTAAAAAAATAACCATAAGGCTTAAGCAAGCCAAAGGAAGTCTGGAGGGAGAATGTGACAAGATCACCTAGATATATGGAGAGAAAAAGCAGTTAGGACAGAATCAATTTTCCTTATTTTATGAGCACAAGGCCATTTTAACTGACAATAATTCCACCAAAACATATCACTAACAAACTACACAGACACAAACATAATACATGACCCTTGTAGACAAGCTTGAAACCACGTGTGGAAGCAGAACAACTGGCAGATACTTTAATTAAGTAAAACTCATAAAATCCCAGAGACTAACAAGCCTTGCACACAGAATCTTTGCAATGCCATGTATTTAACTATCTAAAACTACTTTTAAGAATCATACTTCTAGTCTGAATCTTCAATGTACATGCAAATCACCTGGGAATTGCCTGAAAATTCAATTTTCGTTTGGATCCCATAGTATTGAGACAGAGAATTTTAATGCACTGAAGCCTGAGGCAGCTAGTTGGGACTACAGTGTTGAAGCGAACCCTCGGAGATAATAAAGACTTAGTTAAATCTGAGCCTTGTTGTCACTTGAGAAGTACATTCCATTGGCCATGTGGCTTACCCATCAGTTACCTCATCCTTTGCAACAGAATAGGATATGAAAAAATGAGAACATCGTCAATTAAGATCCTCAGTAGACTTTCTTTATTTGGATTTGCTTTGTTTATTTTTATTTGGAAGAATTTGTGAATTAATTTGTGAATTAATACCAATGGAGTAGTGTATATTATTTCAACACATGCATAGAACATACACTGATAAAATCAGGGTGAATTCTCTTAACATATGATGTTTGAGATCTTCAACCTCTTGCTTGAGAACATCCTACATTATGGATAAATATAACCTATGGTGTAGGTTTTTGTGAAGTTCAGCTGCCCTCCCCACAGTCCTGTGAAACACCAGGAATTCCTGTTGTAACCTATCTGTGTTTGTGTACCTGTGTTACACCTTCTCTTTACTGAGGTTTATTGAGAATCAGAAATTTTGTCTTTGTCATGAAAGACACCACCTTAAGGATTTAATACAAAATAAAAAACCTTGAGTCTATTGAAAACAATTTTCCATGTGAAAGATCAAAATTAAGGCTTACATGTGGTGGTGGGCATGTGTTGTTCAAATGAAGTTACAGTTATTCCATGCCCCTCTAACTAAATAAGTGGATAATGAAACCTTGGAATATTATTCTAGTTTTAACTTAATAAGCATCTCAAAATAAGGTAAAATGTTTGAGGTCTGAGATGTCTTTGAGAAAGGACTCCATATTTAAAGAGGAAGGGGTGTAGCAGAAGCAAGAAGCTAAGACTCTCAAGCCTGAGGTTGCTTTATGTGATTTACATACAAATTCTAGTCTATGTCTTCTCTAGGGGCGAAAAACAGAAAATACACTCAAAATGAGGCTTTTCACTTCCAACTCCGTAGGATGAAGCAAAGAATGAATCAATAAATACACAAAGAGAACTCATACAACTTCACTGACTGTGTTAACTTGGATGACTTAATTAAGCACTGTGTTACTAATCCTGAGAAGGGCATCATCCAAAAAAAAAAGTTTCTAACAACACTCATGACAGTTTATTGTGGGGTTTTCAATTGATTTTTGATATGGGGTTATTTTCAGGATTCAGGAAAAACTATTCTTTCCATTTTGAAAAATCAAACTCTAGCATGAAATATACAGAAACCTTAAGTGAGTTTCCGTCTAATAAGCAGAAATGGTATTTTGCTATACCTAAAGTATGATGAAATCTTTGAAACTGCAGAGCCAGAAGCAAAGCCCTCAGGAGACTAATAACACTTTAACATTTCCCATTCACATATGAATGTTAATTCCACTCTCTGAAGAGAACCACCAAAATGGCATCCATTAAGATTAAAACCATATTACTATAGAATGGGAAATTTATATGTATGCTTCCTATAAAATGCAAATATTACCAGAGAATGGGTCTCCACTGAGTTCTCTCTGTACCTATTCCTTGGCAGAGTTAAATCACACTGGTGAAGCCCTTTCATAAAGGTGGTGTAAAATTATAAAGTAGCAGGCACTTGCTGCTCGGCTGCCAAGGTGGCCCCACAGGTTGTTGACAACTCTGTACACTTCTGATGAATGCCCACACGTGGAACAAGAGCTGGGTTCTGGTGATGGAGGCCAGCAGGAGGCAGTTCAGAATTCAAAGCCTGGGGAAATAGAAGAGGCTCCTGTAAAACCTATCTTCTAAATGAGGTTGCCTTGTCCTTGTTGAACCAGGCATTGTACTTGGTTAAGTCCCCTGAAGAATGTTATTGGCATTGGCTTTTCCCCCAGGACTAGAAGGTAGGAAAGCAGACAATTGAAAAAAAAAATAGATTTTAAAAAATTTTACCATTACATTTTCCACTATGTTTTTCAAACAATTATTTTAATGGGTTTTTAGATAAAGCATTATATAACAAAATTAATGTTTTTCTCATGTGCTATCAAAATGCTTCTGCCCACTAAACATGTGGGGGTTTTTTCCCCCATAATCAGCAATTCTCCAAACTGTCAGATACCAACTCAGTGTCCTTTGTGCCATTCAACCCTGACAAAATCTGCAGAGAGCTAGCTGGCATCACATCCCACAGTCTAAGGGCTCAGTCCCACAAGACTGCTCCACTTCAGATACCAACTATAAGACCAGCTCCCAATACTTCTCACCTCCAGCTACAAATCAAAGGGACAAGAAAAACAGCTTCACCCATGGAGCATCCTTAGCTGAGCTATACACAGGTTGATATGGCTAAAAAAAAAGAAGGAAAACAAATCATATTTAATTGCATACAAAAATCATACTAGTCCCATAAAACCTAAGTCTTAAAAAACAGACAGCTTATTGATGCTTCTAAGGCAACCTGAGCTGCAAAAATGAATATTTGACCTTCCGGGGCAGTGGTGACCATTGTTCAGGGAAGGGCGACTGAAGATTGTCTTGTAATATAGATGAAAGTTCTGTCTCAGAGAAGCCTTGGGAAGAGTAAGTGCCAGTCTGCTTGGGCAGGAGTTGTCAAGCTCCAGTTTGCTTTGCTGTGGTCTAAGTTAATCTTTACTGGTTGATCAACATTCCAAGGCAGATTCTTAGCAGCTGGGTTCCTTTTGGAGGAGCTCAGAAAGCCATTGACTTCATTGCTGAAAACTGTCCCCAAAATGCTTTTGGTTCTGAGAAGTAACACCAAAATGTCGTATTTTAGGAGGTTTTTTGAATGTCACTAAAAAAGCCAAGGTCATCCCAAGAGCCTCTGTCCAGGTTCACGAACTAGATGGATTCATAAAGCCCATGGAAACACTTGTTTATGATTACATATAAAGGATAAAGTGAAGGATCGAAATGAGCTACCAGATGAAGATGCACACCAGCAAGGCCCCAAGAGCCCCTGCACACTAATTCTATAAACGTGCCCTCTGGGAAAAGCTTTGAAGACTGTATTGGACAGGCATGATCAATTATTTACTCAATCTTCAGTTCCTCTCTGGAGGATAGGGGAGTGAGTGAAAGTTCCGCACTTGCAATCATAGTTTAGACATTCTGATGGCCAACCTTTATTTACTGGCCCAACAAGAAGACTCTCTGATCATCCAGGAGATTCCAGGGAAATTAAGAGCTCAAGTCAGTAACCAAGGACAAGACAGAATAAATAAATACAAACTTCTTAAATCACAACATCATAACTATAATGTCCTAGTTAATAGTGATTAGTTAATAATTTGTCGTCTAAGGGAATTATAGGAGGAATAGTAAGAAAGACTACAAATTTGAGAAGTAATAAAGCATGAGAAGAAAGAACGGCAGTAACAGCCTAGATTTACATGGTGTTTTATATCCTAACTCATGATCACAAAGATAAGTAAAATTTGCATCGACCCAATTTTACAGTGAGAAAACTGGGGCAATGAGGTATCTCAAGAGTATCTATGAGGTCCCACAATGCAATTTAATTCCAGATGGTTTCGTTGCCCAGATATTACACTCTACTCCCTTTTATTCACTCAAGTGTTATCTTGTGTCTGTTTCAATTCACTGCCCAATACAAATATGTGAAATGAATGAAAGCTTTCTATGTTCTTCCTATAATCCTAATCTGCTAAAGAGAAGGTCCTGGAGGGGAGGAGCTGGCATATTATCTTATCCTAATCCATAGCACCTATTGTGATGCCAGTAATGTAGGGAAGACAATAGTTTTTGTTGAATTCATAAGGGCTCAGTAGAGTTTCAGGCTCTACAATAATACATTCATATTATATATTCAATAACTAGATTTACATTGTAAAGTGAGGGATGGTGGATGTAGTTCTCTACCCAGTCTCAGCTCTATGCAGTGATCTAGAATAGTGAATACGGCCACCCATTGAATTATTCAGTTTCTCTTACCAAGCTGCTAGTGAGACACAGAATAGAAATATTGAATTCTATTTTATAAAAGAAGACCTTCTGTTGCAAACAGAAGTTTCCTTGATAAGGTATGACTACTGTACTTATCTAGGGGTATAAGTACAAATGTTTATATATTATTAGGATTTATGCTGGTTTAGTAAATTAGAGGTTATAGGTTCTCCTCCAATAAACAGACTTCCCTAGCACTGAGTAATTAGCTAGGTTTCCAGTACTGGGCATGGTTTCTCTCTTACTGAGTGGGTCTTAAGTTCAATTAGAAAGCTGTTGGTTACCGCCAAGGTACGCATGCCACTGCTGCATCCTTAGGGTTATTGTGCCATGCTGGTCATCAGTGTAGTTCATAGGGATCACAGCTGGGTAGAACTGTTGGTTGCCTCTATCCTTTGGAAGCTTGCATGCTATTTTTTGGAGATCACTACAGAAAACCATAAACAATCAAAATGCAGGATTGTGAACCTAGTCCCAATGGATAAAACTGCAGAACACTCCAGTGCTTAAGGCTCAGGAAACACTGTGGAAGAGGGGCCAGAATGATTGCAAGAGGATCAGGGAGTTTGCTGTGAGATTTTTTTTCTCTAATAATGTCCCAGAAGCCACACACATAAAGTCTCACCAACATGACTGCCCAAACGTGAGCTGAACAAGGATGACACCAACAGACATGCCAAACTGGATGGGGAAAAGCCCACTAGGCATTACCCCTACACAAAGAACTATAGGCAGCTGAGAAAAGCTTGGAATGGGAGAGGTGATCTTTCCTAGGGAAGAGCATACCAATTGGTTATCCAATGTCAAATGGCCAGTCCTGAAAAAATACATATAAGTAATATTGTATGGACTGAACAGGTTATATTTAAGAATATGTATATATATATATATATATATATATGCATATATATATATATATATACACACACATATACACATGCATATACAATAACAATTAGTGAAAAAGAGGCCATAATTTGAAGGAGTAGGCCAAGATATATGGAGGGATTGGAGAGGAAGTGGAAGGGAGAAATGTTGTAATTATAATCTCAAAGACAGAGAAGAAGAGAAGGAGGAGGAAGAAACTCGTATTTCTACAATAATAGGTTCCTGGAGAAATGCTGTTACAGAAAACAAGATAATGTAATCATTTCCATCAAAATGAAGACAACTAAGGAAATACACAAAGCAAAGTTGAATACAAATTAGGCATATAACCTGTGCTTCTCAAAGCTGCTCAGTAAAACATTCATGGAGCAGAGGAAATGCTTTCATCTGGACATAGCTAAAAGCACTCTGCCCTATGGCAAAAATTTATTGAAGTCTCTTTATTTCACCTTTAAATCAATCATTGTTATGCTGTATCATAATTTGTTTTGCTACAGAACACAATGCTTTGATCACTCATCAATATGTGACTGAAAAGACCACCAGTTTTGCCTTTAGCCTCCAGTAGTCATTGGACTATGTTAGCTTGAGAAAATAGAGAGCTAGTCAAGACTTTTATTGAGAAACCCAAACATTTAGAGTCAGTCTAAAAATCCAGAGAATGAGATATAAGGACCAAATGACCACAATGAAATTGCAGAGATTCTGTGTGAGATATCCTTAGTAAACACATAAGCAGTCACAGATAAAAGTAAACACATACTAAGGCTAGTGCTGATCAATACCATTTATGTTCAAAATGTCTCTATTTCACTGATGCACTGTGGGAGGGTGACATTTCCCCAGTTCCTGATTTTTGACCATCTGATTTTTCTTTACCAGTGAAATGTTACTGGACATCACTTGTGCATTAATGGGCAACATGGAATTTTCCCTTCTTCCTCTTCCTCGCCACACCAACTAGAGAAGCCATCTGTTCTAAAGAGCGTAGTTCCAGGCTAATTCCTCTGCCTGCGCTGCCAGGTTGTCACCCAGAAATAATTCTGTCAGCAAGAGTCACGCACATGCACATTCGACTCTAAGAAGACATAAATCTTTGTTGCACTGAACCACTGAGATCTTGTTACTACAGCATAGCCTTCTCACTATCCCAGATGTTGTACCCACATAGACCAAGCTCCATGAGTAGTAAGTATCCCTGTCTCATTTATCAGCCCTGAGCTATAAAGCAAAATCTATGAGCAATATGGTGGTTTGTATTCTGCCAAATAGTTTTGGCTAAATTGATGCATAAATTGCTCATTTTAGAATCTGTCTAATTGGTTATTTAGAAGTGCATAAATAGCCAAGAATGCTTTTAAAACCACTCCATTGCTTACAACGAGAAAAACTACAGTATTCTACAAATTCCTTTACTGCCATAGAAAATATTGGTAAATAGGCCTTCTTAAATGTTTATTTCCATATACTATCAGTAAGTTGTAACAAAAAGCAAATAATAAACAAATACATAAATATTTATAATGTATAAATAAAATGTCAAAAATAATCAGAGTCAATTTTATTAACTAACTTGCAAAATTCTTATGTCTCTGTTATTTACATCTCAGTCAATTTTGGAAATTATATAAATTAATTCTAAGCACTACACCTATCTATGCCAGGGTTCTTAACCTTAACACTATTAATTTTTCAGGCTTGCTTTTCATGAGAAGAAAAGGTGTTTGCTTATCCCTGATTGCTACACACCCGTTTCCAGCAGTAGCTTCTTGGTTGTGAATTTTAAAAACAAGTCTTCAAATATTACCAATGTCTCCTTGGTGGACATGTATTAGTTTGCTTTCTGTTGCTGTAATAAAGACCATGACCAAAAGCAACTTGATGGGAAAAGGGTTTATTCAGCTTTCATGTCCCGGTCAGAGTCTATCACTTGGGGAACCTGGGCAGGAACCTGGACACAAGACCTGAAGCAAAGACCGTGGAGGAACACTGCTTACTGGGTTGCCATTTGTGGCTTGCTCAGTTGTAGCTAGAGTTTTCCTGCCTGGCCCACAGTCAGGACAAATATCTGTCACCCGCCAGTCCCACAGCTGCTCAGACCCAGCCAAGTAAACACACAGAGACTTATATTGCTTACAAACTGTATGGCCATGGCAGGCTTCTTGCTAACTGTTCTTATATCTTAAATTAATCCATTTCTATAAATCTATACCCTGCCACGTGGCTCATGGCTTACCGGCATCTTCACATGCTGCTTGTCATGGTGGGGGCTAGCAGTGTCTCCCCCACTCAGCCTTCTACTTCCCAGAATTCTCCTCTCTCCTTGTCCCGCCTATACTTCCTGCCTGGCCACTGGCCAATCAGTGTTTTATTTATACAGAATGATATCCACAGCACTCAGTTCATTGTCTTATACAACTCAGGGCCACATGGCCAGAGGTGGCTCCACCTACACTGGCCAGGACCCTCCTACATCAATCATTAATCAAGAAAATGCCCTACAGACTTTCCCACTCGCCATTCTGATGGAGGCATTTTATCAATTGAGGTTCCTTTATCCAGATGACCCTATCTGTGTCAAGTTGACACAAACTAACCAGGACAGAAGCTATGTCACAAAAATCCCCAACTGAAAACCACTAATTTACTCTAGTAGTGCTTGAAAAACAAAATGTCAAAACTCAGGCTGGGGAGACAGTCGTGTTGGTAAAGTGCTTGCCAGACAAGCACAGGGACCTAAATTTGATCCCCAGAAACTATGTTTTAAAAATAAAAATCAGGCATGGTGGTGTGTACTTGTGATCCCAGATTGGAAAGATAGAGACAGACGGATCCCTGAGGCTTATTGGTAGACAGGCTTAGCCAGTGAGTTCCAGGCCATTGAGAGACCCTGGTCTCAAATGAACAAAGTGGGGACTAGGGAGATGGCTTAGTATGTAGAGTGCTAGAACTGAAAACACCAGGAACTAAGTGGGGATCCCCTCCCGTGTGAATGCTTAGAGTACTTGGAAGCCCACCTATCATCCCAGCACTCAGGAAGTAGAGACAAGGATTTCCCTGAGGCAAGCTGCCTCAAAGGCTATGGTAAGGAGTGACCCAAGAGCACATCCAGTGTCAATATCTGGCCCCCACACATGCTCAGACCCTTACACCCACACACATGCGAACAACATATACTCACACACTACATGTGAACATTAATTAATTGATTAATTAAAACAAGGTGGATGATTCCCGAGGAATAAAACCTGAAGTTGACTGCTGGGTGCACACTTAAGTATGTGCACCCACGCAAGCATACACTCATATACAGAAGAGCATACACATACACAGAATAAATGTCAAAATATGAATTACAACCTTCACCCATTGACTGCCTTCCTGAAGGAAATTAAAACAGTACACAATAGGAAAAATACATAATCATTATGAAAAATTAGAAAATAAATTTCAAAACAAACTAACTGCTGGTTAATCCCATCTCCCTTATCATGTTCAAAGAGAAGTCTGAATTCATTCACTCAACCACTAATGACTGAAAAACCACTTCATCCTGAGAACAATTAGAAATCAGAGATGGATCACTGGGCCAGGCAGACACATTACATATGGTTTGCTCAGAATCCAGGGAAGATGCTACTTCCAGTGTGGGATATCTGAGGGAAAAAATAAATCTACGTACACTATGCTCTTATGTCTGTTAACTTTATTCCTCTAAGAAAAAATTCTATCTTTACAGCTACAGCTCAGTCAGGCATTCAGGGCAGGAATAAATCTAGATACACCAAGCTCTCTGTCCATCTACTTTATTTCTCTGGGATGAAATCCTGTCTACATAGCTTCAGTTCCATTGTGAGACTCAGTTCTCTTTTGTCCTCGCTTTTACTGCCCTCTCATAGTCCTGCTAATGACTAAGCTCTTATGCTTCCAGTCTCATCTTCATCCTCTGTTTCTTTGCCCTCCATCTCTACTTGCCCTCTACTCCTGGCTCTGATGAACTCTACAAGAGTTCTGCCTTACCATCTACTAAACCTCTGTATTCTTCCCTTCTCTCTGGTCATGCCATCAGTCTGCCTCTACAGAAAACATCTCTTCCTTCTTCCCTTGGCCACGCAGTTCTCTGCCCTCTCAGGAATGTTGCTCCACCCTACCTTCTACCTTAATATGTAAAAACCTCTTTTGTTCTCAGTCAATTGCTCTGGAGGGCCACTAGGCCTCAAGGTAAAAGGGTGGTCTGAGCTTCATTAGCACAAGAAGCAATGCTATGTGTTTCCACCAGCTTGTCTTTGCCTCTGTGACCTTATCCAAGTACTGGCCTGAGCAGGAAGTTCACACACACATTCTATGGGAATTGTGAGCACAAGAAATTTATAACAAGGCACAGCTGAATATTAAGCTGTGTAACACCAAATAGTCCATGCTAGATGGTTTCCCACTTGACTGACCCTTGGCCTGGTCAAGGTATGGCTTTAATACACAGCTGGACTCCTTATAACATATTCTTGTGGCTCACCACAATCACAGCTCTTCAGGAGCACACAGCTTCCTGGGAGAAACAGGTTAAGCACCTTAAAACCAATGGTTGGTCAAAACTGTTATGAAAAAACTTCAGGCTCCAGTTACAATGTAGCATGAGGAATGTTTTAAAGCAGTGTGTTCAGTGTGGCATCAGAGCAGAAAGATGTTTAACTGTGGTTAGCACTCAGGTCATGCTAATTTCCATCTAAGATGCTATTCTATGCTCTAAGCAACACGGAAACATACTTATCATCATCTTTTAGATAGA
The DNA here is from genome assembly GCF_007827085.1 of Peromyscus californicus insignis. Taxonomy (NCBI): domain Eukaryota; kingdom Metazoa; phylum Chordata; class Mammalia; order Rodentia; family Cricetidae; genus Peromyscus; species Peromyscus californicus. The sequence continues at coordinate 13,854,635 of NW_026294584.1, read as the reverse complement.
AAATGAGTGCAGAGAGATTAAGTTCCCTGCCTCACATGGAAGAATGTGAACCGGGTCTGTGTGTCTGAGGACTAAGAAGGCTCACACCTCCCCGCTGGTGTGGCCCAGACAGAGGAAAGAGAGGCTGTGGCTCTCTTTTCCTAAGCAGAGGACTGACCTTCCATGCTGAAGAGAGAATATGAAATCCGTCTCATTATAAATTTATGTCAGTTTCCTAGTTAATGCAAACCTCCTTAAACCCTTCCTTGGGAGATGATTGACTATACATTATTTATAAATTAATTAATTATTGTGGGAGTTAAACAGCAGAGTGGCCTAATACTGAAACTGAAACAAAAAGGTAGAAAATTCCATAAGCTTGAATTCACAGCAAATTTCTCAAATACATATTGATTAGTCATGAAACTTGATAGACTGTCTAGTCTAATAAGTATAATATCAAATATAATAACTTCATTTAGCTTCTGCATGTTGAGTGTTGACTATATGTTAAACTATTTCCAACAACCTAAATGGTTTAAATCACACACTAAGGCGATGACATTAGCCAGACAAAAATAATAACACTATACTGCACTAAAAAGAATCCCAATCCTGTAGAGTGTTATTGTCACCATTGTTTGAGGTATTGTTGGTTTAAATCCTATATGATCATGTGATACATAGGTTCTAAATGTTTCCAAATTTAATAAAGGTAGCTCTTGATTTTTAACTCACTTCACTTGAGAATTAGATTTCTGTTTAGAAGTCACCATCTGTGTAAATATCTCTGTTGGATAGAATAGCTTTATAGTGATATATTGTGTACCCTAATAAAGCTTGTCTTGAGGATCAGAGAACAGAGCAGCCATTACATTAGACATAGAGGCCAGACAGTGGTTGCATACACCCTTAATCCTATCACTTGGGAGACAGAGGCCACACTAGAAACAGAGCCAGGCAGTGGTGGCATACACCTTTAATCCCAGTACTGGGAAGCACACATGCCATTAATCCCAGGAAGTGATGTCTGGGCAGAGAAAGGTATATAAGACGTGAGGAAACAGGAATTCACATTCTTGAGGCTGAGGACTTCATAGAAGTAAGAACATGGCTGGCTTGTTCTGTTTCTCTGTTCTTTCAGCTTTCACCCCAATATCTGGCTCTGGGTTTTTTATTAATAAGACTGTGAGACCAAAATGAGCCATCTTAGAAATAAGACCAAGATGCTTTCACCCTAAAATTAAAGCCTAAGATTTCTCCTTTTGGGAATAGGCCATTAGTTACTGAAACCAGTCAGTTCAGATTCCAGAAACCAGGAAGTGTAAAAGTACAGAGTCACAAGATAGTCATAAGGTAATGCCTGCCGGACTATGGAATGTCCTCTCCCTGGTTTCCAGGGTAACTGACCATAAAAATGCCCTCACCTGAGGGCAGCCAATGAGAAATGGTGGCAGGCAACCACTCCCTTAGAAGTAATTTCTAGAAGCCCCTAGAAGCAAGCCAATCAGAATTGTACCCGTACTAGCACCCCTAAACGATGTAACCTTGTGATTTTTCCCTTTAAAAACTGAGTTTGTGGACAGGCGGGCACTTCCTCCAGCCTCCACTGCATTGGATGTATTGGACGAAGTCCCTGCCTAGGCTTGTATTGCTTTTGGATATCCAGAATTAAACCTTGCTTTTGCATTCCAGCATGCTCATCTTTGGTGGTCTCTCTGGGGGTCACGATCTGGGCACAACAAGACCTTTGAAGATTTGTGTCATATAGCTTTGATACATATATCACCTTGCTCTGACATAGCTGTATAGGGTACCTCAACACACTCTATTTCCAGATTTGTAAAATAACCCAAAGGCTTTCAAGGCTGGCAATATCATCCTAATATATCAAGGAGGCTGTAAAATCTCAGAATGTGAAATGCTCCAATTAACTACATTTTCTAAACAATTCATGTTACCTATAAAACAGTATCATCTTACCTGTACAGCAGAACACATTTACAAAATGTATCTGCCCATGTTTTTGTTTTTGTTTCTGTTCTTTAGCAAAGAGCATGTCTAAATTATGGTTCATTTTAATATCAACTTGCCACAAGTTAAAATTACCTGAGTAGTGAGCCTCACCGGAGGAATTGTCCTCTTTGCTTTGATTGATGTGGGAAAGCCCACCCCAATTGTGGGCGGCACCCTCAGGTGGCAGCCCAGATAAAATGGGTATTTCAGAGGACATTTTGCCCTTTGCACACTTGGCCTTCCCTTTTACCGCCCCAGTTGATGGTCCTGTTGTTGCTGATGATTCCTTCTCTGACAGCAGAACCAGGGTTGACAAGCTTTCCTTGTGGACCAGAGACCAGCAACTCTCCAGGAACTTCCCATGAGTCCATGCAGGGACTACTGAGCATCCTGCCTTCTGAACTGAGTAACCATGGGCCATTGCCCTCTGGGAGATAGCTATTCTGACTGTTGAGGCCCACAGCTTCAAGGACTGAGCACCAGGTTCTCAGCATTTCAGATGTGAGTTAGCTTTTGTTAGGGTCCCAGAGAAGTCCCACAAAAAAAAATCATTCTTGTATGCAATCAATAAGAGCATTTATTATCTCAAGAAAACTTCCAGCACGCTGGGGCCTGCCATCCCTACAAAGACAAGATGTCACAGACCCAGAGAGGGAGGTGTGGGCTCCTTCTAAGCATAGTCAAGGGGAGGTCCTAAGATAGTTAGCTCATCTTATCTACAATTGCTTAAGCAATTATCAATCATATTAGTAATTTCTAATAGGCCAGGGCTGGTCAGGAGTACAGTTTTCCATTTTTGGGCAGGTCTGGACAAGTCCCAGGCTTCATCCTTATTTGTTTATCATCTTGAGCTGCTTATGACTCAGGCCTGGACTACATACCAGGCCTCCTCATTCTTGCTGTTGTGAGTATTGGAGATTGATTGTCCTTTGTTTGTGACTCCTCCAGAAACTGCTTTCTCAGTCTCAGGAAACTGAAATTGAGGCCTAATTTTTAACAGAAGATTGAACAACCTGTTATGGAGTCTGCTCAGTCCTTTCACTATCATTATTTTAAAGCTTACTTAATGAATATATTTTTGTATATTCTCAGAGAAGCTGAATAAAAAAATGTTCATCCGTGTGTGATGGTAAATTTAGTATCCACTTGACTAGACCACAGAATACCTGTAGTCAAATTTCTAAAGTCTTATTAAATAAGAAACACAGAGCCAAATACAGAGGTAATAGCCAAAGAGATCAGAGAACTAGTGAAGAGCCACAACTACCTTATCTTACCACCTCACCGCCATCAATTCCCCAGAGAGAGCTTCTTCCTGTCTGACTTGTGTTTTTATTGCCTTTCTGTTCTGCCTTCTCTTTGGCTCTAAGCCCAGCCACATCACTTCTTCATCACTGCCTGTCTATAAAGACCTCCAGGGCTCTATGATTGGTACTAGGGTTAAAGGCTCGGATCACCATGCTTGGCTGTGTCCTTGACCACACAGAGACTCTGCTTATCATATGATCAGATTAAGGGCGTGTGCTACCACCACCTAACTCCTATTAATGGCTATGTGACCTCTGATCTCCAGGCAAACTTTATTTATTAACATACAAATAAAATCACATTTCAGCACAATTAAAATATCACCACAAATACCTAGATATTTGGCTGCACATTATCCCTGGGAATATCTGTAAATTATATTTCCAGAAGACATTAGCATTTTATTTTTTTACATTTATTTCTCTTTCTTTGTGCATCTGTTCTCTCTCTCTCTCTCTCTCTCTCTCTTTCTCTCTCTCTCTCTCTCTCTCGTGTGTATGGTATGTGTGTGTGTGTGACCATTCGTGCCACAGCACATGTATGGAAATTAGAGAACAGCCCATGGGAGTCAGTTCTTTTCTTCCACTATGTGTGCCACAGGATATTGAATCTGAATTGCCAGGTTTGAAAGCAAGTGCCTTTCTTGACCAAACCATCTCACTATCCCAAGAAGTTAGCATTTGAACTGGTGGCCTTAATAAAATAGATATCCCTGCCTACTATGGGCAGACCAAGTAGAATAAAAGGGTAACTGTACCCACACACATTTCCATACAGCTAGAGTTAGGACACCAGCCTCCTGCCCTTGACATTCCTAGTTCTCAAACTGTCTTCTGGGAGTAGAACTGAAGCCACCAATTGTTTGGCCCTTGGGTATTCGACTTACATCATTAACTTTCCTGGGTCCTCAGTGTGTATGGCAGATTCTTAATCACCATCTTATCAACAGCCAATACTTCATAACAATCATAATAGTGCACACTGGTTCTGCTTCTCTGGAGAACCCTAATATACTACATGAGGATGGATGATAGAAATGTTCATAATATGGACATTTATACTAATTTTACAGTATTCCATGGGGTAGGTTCAGAAGAACATCAAAGAGTTTAATGTGTATTCACCTCAGGAAATATTCTGACACTGACACTGCCTTAAAAAAAAGCCAGGATTGGAAAGACGACTTAGCAGTTGTGAGCTGCTTTGGGAGAAGACCAGCTTTGGGTCCTAGCACCCATGCCGACTGGCTCACAAACACATGTAACTCCAGCTTTAGGTGACCTGATGCCCTTTTCCAGATCCCACAGGCCCCTGAACCTGCATATGCACATTCCTACAAATGTATAAAGGAGTACATAATTAAAAATAAAATAAACCTTTAAAAAATGTCAATGCAGCCTATTACCAAAAAGCAGGCTCTTGTTATGTGTGTGCACAGTGATGTACATGATGAATTTCAGAGACATTAAAAACTTGTCTGATACTTTAATTCCCAAGATACATGATTTCCCTCACCGGGAAAAGTAATTTTCCTATTTATTATCATTACTATAATTCTCAGCTATTTTGAAAATTACTTAGCAGTCTCTGCCTTAATTCTGGTATTATCTATGTGAACTGTTGTTTCTGTATTAGACATTAGGGTGGGGGAAATCAGCACATAGGGTTCAAAGTAGAATTTATATGTTTGTAGTTTTAAACTACCTTACTTGTGCTACCAATCCATGAGTGATTTAGAAATTTTCAGCAATTCTTCCTTTGTCTTACCCTTCTCAGTATTTTTATCCTTTTAAGGAAATGGTATCAAGTAACTTTGCTGAAACTAACAAAAGCTGCTAGCTCTCTTTTTGCATAGCTTTTTATAACAGTTTTATACCTACTAATACAGAGCCATTGTTATAACTCAAAGAGCTGTGTTCTGCTTGCAAATATACCTTTATTCATAAAATCAGTTGCAGGCCTTCTTATACTTTAGCCCAGGGGTTCTCAAAATCTAGACCTATTGTTAGTTGTTATTACTCTTTTTACTCTTTACTCTTTGCTCTTTTGGGGGGCCTGCCACCTAACTCCCAAATAAATCCACACACAGAGACTTATTCTTACTTATGAATGCCTGGCCTTAGCGTGGCTTGTTTCTAGCCAGCTTTTCTTAACTTAAATTATCTCATCTACCTTTTGCCTCTGGGCTTTTTCCTTTTCTTACTTCTGTATGTCTTACTTTCACTCTTATTCTGTGGCCGGCTGTGTAGCTGGGTGGCTGGGTGGCTGGGTGGCTGGGTGGCTGGGTGGCTGGGTGGCTGGGTGGCTGGGTGGCTGGGTGACTGGCCCCTAGCCTCCTCCTCTCCTTGTTCTCTTGCTCCTTGATCTCTCTCACTTCTTCTTCTATTTACTCTCTGCCTGCCAGCCCTGCTTATCCTTTCTCCTGCCTTGGTATGGGCCATTCAGCTCTTTATTAGACTATCAGGTGTTTTAGACAGGAAAGTAACACAGCTTCACCGAGTTAAACAAATGCAACATAAAAGAATGCAATACATCTTTGCATCATTAAACAAATGTTTCACAGCATAAACAGATGTAAAACATCTTAAAATAATATTCCACCACATAGCCCCAATCAACAGTATAATGAACACCAAAGAACTCAGAAAAGTACACTCTCCCAGACCTTGTCCTAAAGTTATGAAACTCTGCACATAGGATCAACCAGCATTTCACGAAGCCCTGTGATCCTTATTCACAGGCAAAAGCCATTGCTTTAATCTAGAGGGGGGAAATAAAGCTCTCTTTTAAGTTAAAAGCTCCTTGGAGTTAGGTTCCCCTATTTCAACCTCTCTAATCCATGCATTTTGAAACTTTGGCAGTGACTTGCCATCAATAAAGTGGTTGATGATTCCATTTGCTTTTGTTTTTTGTTTGTTTGTTTGTTTGTTTTTGTTTTTCCTAATTTCATGTGGAAGAGATACCAGATATTACCTAGGGTTCATGTTCTTACAGAGCTAATTTTCACCAATAATCCTGGGATAATGTGGTAATTTTCTTCACAGCTTTATGGCCCCAAAGAGTTCACTGCAGATGTATCCCCTACTGGACCTGTCAGATGGTAGTTGGGGTTGTCACTGTTCCTACACAGAGCTCCCTGTTTAGATCAGAATTTTTATCAGATATTTTTTAATATTACAAACTTCTGCATATACTTTTTCTCAAAAAGAAATACTAATATTTTATGCTGCTTCATGCAAATATTATTAGTAGAGGAATAAAATTGTATCAATAAATCAGAATGTGTTTTAACAAATGGAAATGAGTTTCCTGACAAAATAGAGAAGGGGAAAAATGTTCTTTGTGTAAATGGAACTGGAAATGGAGGCAGAAAGGATTTGCTTACAGGTTCCCATTTCAATAAATGAGTTATGAAGCCGTCCCGAGGAATGTTTTCCTTTCTCAGCTTGCTGAGACCGGAAGGGTGACAGACTAGGACAGAAGACAAGTTCAGAGCTCTGCTGAGAGGAGAGCTGTGAATTGAGGTGCATTCGGGAAGATGTGCTAATGCTGGAGGTAAATGATGTGACGAAGGCAGGCAGTCAGGCACCTGTGAAAGTAAGAGTGAGGATTTGTTCCCAGATGTGGCCAGAGCTAGTAGAAGACTGAAAGCCAGTGATGTCATCCATCTGGCCTTAGGGAGCAATCACTTTGCCAACAAGGGGTGAGGGAGGGACTTCAAAGAAAACGCTGAAAAGTGATTGCCTTGAAGAGGAAGGTGTAAGAACCCAAAATGAAAATTGGTGTCAGTGAAAACAGAAGAGTGGATTCGCCGGGATGTAGGAGGAGTGATGAACAGAGCTTCTCTAGGCGACTCCCCTGGGTAACTAGCAGTCCTGTGTCTGCTGCCTTATCTCAAGATCTCTGCACTAAGAAGAAAGGGGGAGGCTTAAAAAATGTTTAAAGCTAAAGCCATTCATGAATTACATCCGTGAGTCTGTGTGCTTGGAAGAAAAGTTCAGACAGGTTCAAAAACACCACACACACATGCAACACATACACGTACCCCACACACACACACACGCACACGCACCGCACACACACACACACACACACACACACGCACGCACACGCACCGCACACACGTACCGCACACATGCACCACACACACACACACATGCACACGCACCGCACACACATGTACCGTACACATGCACCACACACACACACACACACACAAGCACCACACAACACGCACCACACACACGCACCACACACATGCACCACATGCACCACACAGGATGCGATATATTTAGACACAGCCTTGAAGGTGCGTCTGCGCAGACTGTGGCTTGCTCTTCCCTGATCCCCACTTCCCCCCTGGCGGATGAAACAGACGGTCTGCCGCAATCGCTCTCCTAACTGCCCACAGCAAGCCTACGTTCTCTGATTGCTTTCAGTTTAGCTCCTAAACGTTCCCTGGTGGCTTTGGGACAGAAGTGGGCACCAGCTTTCTCTCATTCTCCTTGCCTTGGTCTTGGTCTCCATCTCTTCCGACTCTTCATCCTTCACCTCACTGTTGGCCAGCTCCACAGGTGACAAAGGGGCACTTTCACTGTCCTTGCATCAGAGTTGTACATTCTGATTTTTATAGACTATTTGGGCAGCACCAAGGCGTGGTTACCATGGTAACATCATCCTATCTTTACTATCTTTAACAACAAAAACAAAAAATTAAGCTCACTTGAGACAGTGAACAACAACAAAAGAAAAAAATCCAGCTAAGAACTGAACATCTTTGCTAGCAAGCAATTGCCTCCTCCAAGGAACACAATTTTAAAAATTAATAAAAATCAAAAATGAACTTTAAAAGCTATTCTCAAGGGGAAACTTTTTAAAAGATATACATCTTAATTAATTTTAAAGTTCTTATATAAAGTGTTGAGTTTTATTACTGCATTTGCGTACATATTTTGTTTTCATTTATGCCCCTCATCAATACCCTTCCCCCATGACTTCCGACCTGCTCTGGCTAGTTCCCTTTCTTTTTTATTTGGTTTTTCGAGACAGGGTTTCCCTGTGTAGCTTTGCGCCTTTCCTGGAACTCATTTGGTAGCCCACGCTGACCTCGAACTCACAGAGATCCGCCTGGCTCTGCCTCCCGAGTGCTGGGAGTAAAGGCAGGCGCCACCACTGCCCAGTGCTAGTTCCCTTTCTAGCCCTCAATAAGGAGTGGTTGTTTTTAACTCCCCTCACAGTTCTTTGTGTGCAGAAGTCCAGGTCTGCTCACCACAGCATGGAAGCCGATTGGTCACAACTTCGTGAAGATGAACCTAGTGAGAAGAAAGTGTGAACCCCCTGACTTATCTCTCCAGGAGGCTGATTTAGGGGCAGTTGATTCAAGGAGACGATGATTGCCGAGTGCTGGATACCTTCTAACTGTGGGGATTCATGGGCAAATGATACACTCCGGATCCAGCTGCCTGGTCACAGATATTTTTGAGTTCTGAGACTCTCAGGATCAAAAATCATTATTTCCTGGGGCTGATCTTGCCGCCGATTGCTTTGCCCATGGACAACTACTGACATGTTACACAATGAACAGGCTTCTATGGAAGGGTAGTTTTCCCAAGGTCCTCCTGCTCATCACCAAATTCGTGGTTACTAAAGATGAGGCTTGTTTACTGTAGAAGGAAAGAATCAAGGGAGGTTAAGTAGGGAACCAAGTAGCAGATCCCTATGGAGGTCCCACAGAGGTCAGAGTTGAATTTTGCAGTTCTTAAACGTCTCAGAGAAATGTTGAGCCATCACTGTTACTTAGCCCAACCAGAACCCATGCATAGAAATCCCACTGCAATAACCCTCAACAGGGGAAAAGGTCCTCTGGCAGTTGATACTAATAGCTTGACTTATGCAAACCTGATTCCTTAAGTTGAAATTGGTTTATTGTATGAGTTATAGTATTATATAATGTAATATGGAGCTGTCCTGTTTCAATAAAAATTGTTTCTATTCTAGGCAAATAAAAAAGTGTCACATTAAATTACAAAATCTTTCTGCCTTTAAATTTCCTGCATGCCAATGATTATTTATAAAGAGCCCAATTTAAAATAGAAATAAATAAATAAGAGAATGTGACATGTGTGCAAGTAGATGGTGGTGATCTGAACTCTTTTTCCTTTTAAACACGCATATGATAGGTAGCTCCTGCATTTTCATAACATCAGAGTTCCAAAGTAGTAAGCAGCAATCAAAGCTACAGGAGCTGACCTACTGTAATTTTACTACCACGGCAAAAATCAGCCCCTTTATTCTCAGCTACACACTTCCAAAGACAGGCTCAGCGGTATGCTCCTTTTATGACTCCAGTTTATGCAACTTTTCCTTAGGCCTGTAGCTCATCTACCTATCTGAAATTTCTAAATGCAGCAAGTTATCAAGGAGCAGCATTATTTTCTTATCAGCAGTCAAGTATGACTACAGGACAGACTATGTGGAATAAATTGGGGTCACTGAGACATGCCAGGCATACGCCCTCTGTGCCATCCATTTAGAAGTTATGAAAATGTAGAAGCCACACGCTGTACTTTTAAAAGTATGTACATTTATAAAAGAAGACTTCTGATCATCGCTGAATAGGGTGCTTTGTGAATGAAGGGCAAAGGGCCGTAATGGATGCCACAGGCTAGAAGCTTGTGATGGTTCACAGTTTAAATTAACAGCGGGCCATTTCTAATCAGACCTTACGAAGGAAAGCATTCCCAAGATGACAGCCAGCCTGCAAGCCTTGTTTTACTCCTGCTTAGATCCCTGGGTTTCATAAATACATCAAGACAACCAAAGAATGCACAACAGGGCTTCTCCCACTTGGAAAAAGATGGCCATGTACAAGAAAAGGGAGGAGAATTTGCATTCAAGAAAAGTATCACTGCGCTGGACAATATAGAGGAAAAGATGAAGATTTCCCTTTTACATGCCTTTTTTGAGTGACTTTTTCTCTACAGAAAGGGTGTCTGCATTTCTATGTCTGTCCTTGACAAAACATTCAGTTGAAAGTGTTTATCTGGGCAGAACATAAGCAGACTCCTACAACACACAGTCTAGAGAGCCAAGAATAGAGAAGAGCTCTGTTTAGACCCCAACACTGTCTAGTTCCTCGACTCCCACATGAGGAACTTGTCTATAAACCATGGTTCTGGGGATATCAAAGAAGACTTCAAGAAGGTAAGACAAAATCATAACTGACTTCAGAGAAGAGAGCTTACCTATCCACTAGGGCTGGTAACTCTATGTGTCATAATTTTCCAGGAGATTAAAAAATCCAATTTCATCTTTCAGCAAAAAATATAGTTGACAATACTTGTTGTGTTCGTGGCCTATGGATTCGTTGTAGGGATTAAAAAAGTGACATTGAATATAATTTACATCTTTCTCTAAAGACAAGTGGGCTCCTTCTGACATTAACAGAATATAGCTTTATTGAATAAAGGGACTTTTCTAGAAACAAGTGGGCATTAACCACACTATCAAAGCAATGTGTATATAATGTATACATATTATATATATTATATATCCATATAATATCTGTTAAATATCTGTCTTGGCCACAGCTGCATAACACATATGTAATTGATTGGAATTATTGATAAAATGATTTAAATAACTCCTTCAATTACCTGCTATTTTTTATCATTCCCCTGTCCTGAAGAAGGGAAGAACTTCAAAAACTAACATAACTATTACCATTTAATTACTCATGGGAAAATGTTAACAATGTGAAAATCTGTTTTACTTTCAGGCTTTTTACCACTGTTACTAAATTGAAGAATTAATAAAAATCACTTGTCTGCTACATTTGTATCTGTGCCTTTTCCGTTATCATGTTTTATCAAAACACTTCATCGATGACTCCTTCTGGTGAAATGGTAAACGGGTGTTTGCCTCATCCGGGTAGTTTGCGTGTCTCGAAGAAATGACACCACCAAATTCCAGTATAAACCAGGAAGCCAAAATAACCGCTGAACTGCTTTTCAGTTAAGTGACAAGATTGTTGCTTATAAAGTTTTAAATCTGCACATTTCAATAAAAATACTAATAATTGGGTCAACCTCAAAACATGAATTGGGAGTTCGAACAGGGGCCAGCAAGATGGCTCTGTGTGGATAAGGGCACTTGCGGCCAAGACTGAGTGATGAGTGATCTTTGAAAGGACACAGTGGAAGAAGTGAATCACCACAAAGTTGTCCTCTGACCTCCACACATCATTCTCTCTCTCGCTCTATCTCTCTCTCTCTCTCTCTCTCTCTCTCTCTCTCTCTCTCTCTCTCTCTCTTTCCCTCTGCTTTCTCATTCTCTCTCTCACACACACATTAAATAAATAAATGTAAAACAACAATTTAAAATAGCAAAAAAGATGTTAGAATAATTGTGTTATCTGTGCAAATGATATCTCACTATAGAAAGACAATCCAAAATTGACCTGCCATGACTTGATATTGATAGAACATTTATTTTTTTTATATCAGTCTGATTTGGAAAATGCTAAAATTTACTTCTAATTTAAAAGCTTTCCAAGGGAAGGAAATAATTAGCCACTAGTCTGTGCAAATGCAGAACGGAACAGTCTAAATGCTTAGATTGGCCTCATGACCTTTAAACTGGAAGGCTTTTCTGATTTTCATAAAAACATCCTGACTTACTCAATTACCATAATGCTTTTTGATAAACAATGCTGTGCTGAAATGGGAAATCTGTAATCACACAGCACTATTTCTAATATTACAAGATGGAGATTTCACTCTGTTTGCAGGAGCAGATATGTTTGCCTCTCAGAACAAAAACTCAGAAGAATAAATGAATTTCCAGAATTGACAACTAAATGTTCTATTTGTCAAGACATGAAAATAAATTGTTGAAAACAGTGTTGTTTACAACAAAACCATGTGAGTCATTTTGCAAAGTCTGTGCTGGAGGAAGAAAGAAGGGAATGTATTAATTTTACATGATGAATGACTTGACACTTCCTGGGTGTTGTGTTGAAGAGGAAGTTTTGAAAGGTTTTCCTGAGGGGTTGCTTCACGCTTCTGATGCCTATGTGTTTCATCATTATTTAGCATTTTAAATACTTCTCATAAAGATGGCAGGAATGCATTGTAAATTTTGATACATCAGAATGCACACACATATACAAACATAAGTTGTTTAACAATGGAGACATGCTCTGAGAAATGCACTGTTGCATAATATTCTGTTCTGGGAACATCATAGAGTGGACTCATGCAACCTAGATGGTCTATGTCAATTAGTCAACATGATCTCCTACCACAAACAAGAGGTGCAATCAACAGGACATAATATATAAAACCTCCTCTAGTGTAACAAAGCTTTCTGGGTTATAAATATTTTAATATGGGTACACACTAAAATAATAATAAAGCATGTATAAATACATAAGCCAACACTGTGCTGTTGCCATCATTATCAGGTATTATATACTCTACAAAGATATGGCATGCTGTATTTCCATGCGACTAGCAACAGTGTAGGCTTGTTCTCACCTTAGTACTACATACCTGTAAGTAATGTTTTGCAGAGCAATATTACAGTTGCTAACACATCAATAGGCAAATGGCACTTTTCAGCTACAGTTAGTCTTATAGAACCACCACAGTACTGGAACTGTCATGGACCAAAACACTGTCACACTCTATAACGATGTATATATTCAATGTCTTTCAATATCCAAAAAGTCAGCCTCTGGGTTCTTCAAGAAAAATGCATTGTCTCCATTCTGCCATGTACCTGTGATAACCTAATGTTTCTGTTTCTCTTTTATGTTCTGATAGCGGCTTTTATCATGTCAGTGTTTGCTACGCAATTCAAAGCAACATGAACAACCCACTGCAGTAACGTTAATTTATACAGAAAGGTTAGGATTTCCTACAAGAGGGTAAAGGAAAAGCCAATAGCCTCACACTTGAAATAATACTCTCCTAAAAGCCTCATTCCAATGTCATCTCCAAATGGAACTTTTTTTTTTAATGTTTTGGGTACTGTATCATTAAAAGATAATTACAACTACATGGACATCTGCTATCTCTGAGGCTATAAATTAAAACGGTCCTAGCATTTTTTTAATAATCACACAAACTGATATTTATAACATAAATCAGAAGAACAGCTCTAAAATCCCCACATCATAACCCATTCTGTTCTTCCTCCTTCCATTTCAATACAGAAATAAAAAATGTTGGGGCCAGTGCGATGACTCGGGGAGTGAATCAGCTTTCTGCCAAGCTTGATGACCAGAGCTCAATCTCAGGGACCAATATGGTACAAAAGCGAGAACTGAATCCCGTAAGTTGCCCTCTGACCTCCACGTAAGTGCCATGGCATACATGCACACACTGAATAAAAGTAATACATTTCAAATTGTATAAAGAAATAAAAAATGCTATGTCTCTCTTTGTGATTTTGTCTCATATTCCAGTAAGCACGATGTAATTATAGTGATGATAGGCTAGCAGCTGACAAAAAAAGAACAATCATTCTGCATCATTGTGGAGAACACAAATCACCTTCTGTAGTCCTGAAAATCATCCACTCACAAAGTAGATTAAGGTATTTAGGCTCCGACTTCTCTCCTTTTTGTGTGTAGTGAAGTTAGTTGTTCCGTGATGGATTGTGCTGAGATGACGTGATAAAATGTGATGTTGAGATTTCTTCTCTTTTTTGTCCTCTTCCCAGCATGCCAACCTGCACAATTCACCAGCCTGCACAACCTCACCAACCATCATCACTCTAAAAGAGTGCTTCCAGGAACAGAGTAATCCAATCATATCCCACCAGTGCTGGCACATGACACACTCTGTGCTTGTTATCCAGGACTCTTCCATCACTCTAAGAGCAAGCTCCCGTCTTCCTCTCCTGCAGATAAGTAGGATCCAACATGGGGCCTGACAGACTTGGCACAAAGCTCTTTCATTGAACCGCATACTACTGCATTTGTAACAAATGAATGCGAGCCAGTGTTTGTAACACCTATTGAAGCCTGTCATATGTACAAAGCCTTCAAAACGTAAGCACACAAGATCATTTGCAATGTGTGTAACTTACCAATGTGCACGAAAAGGCCTTCATTGGCCTAAGCCAGAATCATAATTTCTGCTTCTCAGGAATCGACTCTGTCCAACTGTGGGTTCTTCATCACAGAGGAGGGAGGAAGGAAAGGCAGAGCACAGTACAGTGCAGAGTGGAGCAGAGTAGAGCAGGACACACCACCAAGTGTGACAACTGAGCTGTCAACAACTCTCCCTTTCCTGTTCCTACGAAGAAGCTATATAGAGTAGTGAGTGCTGTTAAAAATGCCCTCATCCTTTTCAAACTTGAACTCTGGACCTCTACATTCTCTCTCTCTCTCTCTCTCTCTCTCTCTCTCTCTCTCTCTCTCTCTCTCTCTCTCTCTCTCTCTCCACACACACACACACACACACACACACACACACACACACACACACACACAGTGGGAAATGGGGGAATTGGGTACACTCTTGAGATGTATATCTTAGGATATAGATCAAGACTTCAGATTCCAATAATGTCCTGTATTCCCATGAAGTACATTCAGTTTGAATAAGCTGATGTCACTTGCATCAGTACCCCGTCAGGCTTAAAGTCTGCCAGTGACAGGCACTTACCACGTATCAAGTTATGTACCAAACCCTTTATGTCAAGCATTTTTTTTTAATTTGTAGGGCCAACCATGATGTAGGTGCTGATACTATCTCCCAACTGCAACCCAAAACTAAGCCAGAGCATCTTGCCCAAGGACACACAGAAAGAGCCAGGATTCCAACGCAGATCATTTTGAGTTCTCATATTGCCGTCTTTAAGGTCTCTACATACCCACAGGAAGACATTTCCCTTAAAGTACTGAAAGGCCATGCTCTGAAGAAGGCTTTTTTGTTTTGTTTTGTTTTGTTTTGAATGAGTTTGCTGTATTAATCTCTGTACATCTTTGCCTATAAATAAGCAATTCCATGTTGTTAACGAGTATACATTGGCTTGAAAAATATGAGCTAGGCATTTATATTGAGAACATAATTAGTAACCAGTTCACTGACATCACAGTCCTGAGTGTTTCCCCTTTACCGCTATTAGATAGGAAGAGGTCTGTGCTGCTGCAGCCTGGGAAAGCTTTGTGGCGCATCCCAGTGTTCCCTCGCCACCTAGAGGCTAGGATCTGCAGTGATGCTGTGACTGTGATCTGCTAAGCAGAAAGAATGAGTCGCTGAGCTCTGAAACCCACCCTGAGCCCTCCACATCACCCCGTTCTAAGAGTTTGATCTTTTCTCCTGTAAGAACGTGCTTTCCTCCTGAATTTTCAAACTTAATAGTAACAAGGGCCAGTTGCATTAAATAAAATATGAGGCAGATATTTTTATGGTAAAAGGAATTTGGGAATAGCAGTTATAAGAAAAAAAGAGCTCACTAAAGATCTATTGTTGGCATTTCAGGCCTCTCTTTTCACCATGGTCTATACACAGTAATCTATTACTGTATTGTGCAAGCAGTAAATCAGCCCTCCTCGAGTTTGTCCAATCGCCAAATGTTCATTATATATATTGCTAGATGTTCTCAAATAGCATAAAGAAAATGAAGTAAATCAGCAGGAGCTAATTTCCTAATATTTGCCTTATGTGAAAAACCCAGAGGAAGTTTTTCTAGAGGTGTTTGGTTCTAACTGGTTGCTCATAATGATGATAGGACAGCTACTGCTGGCTAATCCGCTGTGCTTAGGGAGTTTTATGTAGCCATATATTATTTCTAACAACAAAACAATTTGAATGATATTAGAACCATTATTTGAGAAATAAACAAAATGAGACTCAGATAAATGATAAAACAAATTCATTGCAGGTGTTAATTGATAAAACTGGTACTTACACAAAAGACTCCAAAAATTCATTCCCTTTCATTGCATCAGTTTAATTTGGAAATAATGAAGAGCTACTAATTATGTATCCAAAGTGACAATGGTAAGTTAATAACATTCATCTAAATATTTTGCATTAGGGATATGATATTTAGTGTTAATTGTCAACTTGACACAATCTAGAAATATCTGGGAAGTGAGTCCCAAGGAAGAAAATTAGGATGATATCATCTTGGGGGTGTATTGATTACATTAATTGAAATAGGAACTATTACCCACTGTGGGTGACTCCATTCCCTGAGCAGATGATTCTGACCTGTGTAAGAGTGGAGAAAGAGAGATGAGCATTACCATTACGTGCATGGGTTCACTGCTGTCTTCTCTGGATTCTGACAGGATCAGTTGCCACAAGTTCCCTGGCCTTGGCTCTTTCTGCAGCAGGAACTGTAACCAGAAAAAGCGAGCTAAATAAACATATATTCATAACCCCCCCCCCCCGTCTCTCTCTGCTCCCAAGTTGGTATTTTATCACAATAGGAAAGGAAACTGAGATAAGAGGTAACCAATAAAATTACTTTACATATTTAAAATTTGATTGAAAGTCATTGAAATGGGATTTTTTTTTATAATATGCTTTTGTTATTTCTTTGAGAATTTTACCCAATGAATTCTGATCATATTCCTCCCCACATATACTCTCCTCCCCACCCATTCCCAACAGCATGTCCTCCTTTTTTTTTTTTTTCAAATAACACCACCCAGGCCAATTTGTGTTGATAGTGTCTTCCTAAGTGTGGGGCTGTCCACTGGAGCATGGTTTACCTACCAGGGACCTACCACACCTCTAAAGAAAGCCTGTCCTTCCCTCCCTGAGAAGACATCAACTGCCAATAGGTCTTCATTTAGGGGTGGGGACTCATGAGCCTCCACCTCCCTCCATGTTAGAATAAATTAGCTTGATCTTGTGTAGGTCTTGCTCAGGCAACCACAGTTGCTGTGCGTCAGTGAATACAGCATATGTTGCTCCTGTCATATGCAGAAAACACAGTTTTGCCCCAGTCTTTCCCATCCACTTGCTCTTACAGTCTTTCTGTTACAGACCCCAAGCCCTCTGGAAGGATGATATACACTTCTCATTTGTGACTGGGCACTCCACTGACACACAGTCACTGTACTTTGACTAGTTATTAGTGTCTGTGTTAACCACTTCTTTGACGAAGTGTGAGTGCCTTGGTAATCAATCTATTAATTGATATCAATTTACAGGGCAGAAATAGAGCAGTAGGTTCTCTCCTAGGGGCTGTACTCTCACCAGCTATAGGTTCTTGGCCAGAGTTTCTATAGGATACACGAGTTTCCTCTTATAGAAAGGGCCTTAAAGCCGATCAGAAAATGGTCACTTCCCTCCATATAATTGTACCACTATTGTGCCTATGGGACTGTACTAGCATGCTGATCATTATTGTAGTTTACAGGGTTCACAGCTGGATGTGGCTATTGATGCTGTGCCCCCAGCAGCCAGCATAACACCTTCCAGTACTATGAAAGCTAGACAGCACAGCAGGAGGCATCCTGGTCAGTATCAATTTGATTTTCCCATCTCCTATGACCAAAGTGTGTGGTGCCTTCAGCAATAGGGTTTTACCATCAAGTTCCCATGGGCAAATCAAAAGCAAGGGCAGTCAGATGTATCATTTTTGGCAGCTGCTCAGGACATCCCTAAGCAATATTTGGAGGAGCCGTATCCCACATCTGGCACTTGGCATTTTATTTGATACCCTATGACTTCTGAGAAGATAGTTATCCCCTGTGTAGGGTAATTCCAATTAAACTTTAAGGATAGGACTAAAGTATCCCAAGCAAATGAGATCAAGAGGCAAGCAAGCATTGCCATCATAATATCGGACAAAACAGACATCAAACTAAAACAAATGAGAAGAAGCAAAGAAGGGGACTACATTCTAATCAAAGGATCAATTAATCAGAGAAATATCACAACACTAAACATGAACACACCAAACTCTAGTTCCCCTAATTTGTTAAAGAGCATACTAAAGGAATTAAAGACATAGATTAACACCCATTTCTCCAATACATAGGCCATCTGGACAAAAAATAAACAGAAAAGCCTCAAAACAAATATATAAATTTTTAAATAATCCCATATATCCTAGCTGACTGTTATGCAATATAACTTAAAATCAACAGCAAGTAAAACTCTAGTAAGTGTATAAACTCAGACAGATTAAGTAATCCATTGCCAAATGATGAATGGGTCAAAGAAGAAATCAATAGAAATTAAAATATTTCTGGAACTAACTGAAAATGAAAACACAATACAACAAAACCCTTAGGGCATATTAAAAGCAGTCCTAAAAGGGAAATTTATAGCCCCAAGTGCCTACATTAAAAAATAAAAAAGACCACAAGCAAATGACTTAATG
This sequence comes from Peromyscus californicus insignis, assembly GCF_007827085.1. Taxonomy (NCBI): domain Eukaryota; kingdom Metazoa; phylum Chordata; class Mammalia; order Rodentia; family Cricetidae; genus Peromyscus; species Peromyscus californicus. Next base: position 13,835,975 of record NW_026294584.1, on the reverse strand, counting down.
ATGCAACTCGAGAATTTGGAAATATGAAAACAAAGCAAACCCCAACCCAGCAGACTCCGAGAAGTATAATGGAATAGAAACAAAGAAAACAAGACAAGGAATCAGTGAATGCACGAACTGGTTCTCCGGGAAGATAAACAAGAATGACAGATACTTGGCCCAACTAACCAAATGAAAAAAGAAAGAAAGAGAGACAAACCAAGTTATCAGAATGAAAAAGGAACACAGAGAAACATTACAACAGACACCAAAGAAATACAGAATATTATAAGGGAATACTTCAGAAACCTTTACCCCATTAAGTTAGAAAATCTGAAATAAATGTTTCCATACAGCTTGAAATGCATTCTTAGTGTTGGTTATTCCTCTCCAAATGACCTTCTCTGCCTATGTTTCCATCTCTCTCCCCTATGAACCTCCCCTATTATTCTCCATTCCCCTTTAGAAATAAGATACTTTTTAACAGTTTATGACTTAACCTACTTCTAGAGCTGACAAAATTGCTTAGTCTGAATAATAATACCCCAGCATGAAGACGGCAGTGAACTAAAGATGGTTTAGAGAAAAGTGAGTGTGGTAGGAAGATCTGAAGCATTTTTCAAAGTGAGTTTATGTCTCCGGGTTCATAAGCAAGTAACTTTGCTCTAGGTGAAGAGTTAGTCTATAAGAAATTCTATGCCACTAAGCTGTCCTGAAGGACAACATCAGAGCACCACTATGCTATCCAGTCTCTCAGTATTTTTAGCTTATTTGGAATCTACCTGTTATTAAAGCTTCTCACTGATATATGTATATTGTGAAATTTTGTTCACTTAGAAATACTTCAACAAAGATGTGTTGTTATGCTTGTTGAATATTTAATGTCCTAGGAAGTTTTTGAATGCAAATAAGACCAAATTCTGTTATTAAAATCATGATATATATAAGGACAAATTCTAAAGATTTTTGTGAGATATCTGTCCTTCTACTGCTAGATGAAAAAAAAAAGGAATGATTATAAACACTTGGAAAGGTATGGGCACAATTATCTTTGTTAGCACATCAGTGTAGGTTCTTGGGTATCTTTTCAACTGTAAAAGCAGCATATGGGCATTATGATCTTAGAATGTTAAAACTAGAAGGGATGTAAATATCATCTATTCTAGTCAACATTACATTTTTTGTGGATGAGAAAGCTAAAGCCCATGGAGATGAAAGGACTTCCCAATATTCACAGCGAGATAAGGGCAGATCCAAGAATAGATCCAGGGTGTCTCGATTTCCAGTCTTGGTCTTTCAATAGATTGCACAATATGTGCTGTCCATCCATATCCCATCCTACTCATTGTGTTAGTAAATTTGATGAAACCCAAGTATCTGTCTTTGCTGAGCTGAAATAAAAACAGTAGATGCCTAGAATAGCAGTGAGCACTCAATGAGCACTCACATTCAGCCTCTGGCATGTGAATATGAACTACATGCCAGAGGCTAGCTACATATGAACAGAAGAAAATGTAGTGGAATATTATCCAGACAACAAAGTTTTGATGAGAATCCCCTCCATGTTTTCTTCTCTGTGTGATAAAAATGGAGGCTTTTGGAAATGCCATAATAAAGAAGTACCACTGGGGCTTGCGATACAGTCCGGTGGAAGAACAATTGTCCAGCATGCACATTGCCCGGTGTTCCATCCTCAGGCCCAGAAAAAGGGAGAAAGGAAATGGGGAGTGACGAAAACAGAAAGGGAGGGAGGGAGGAAAGGGTAGAAAGGGGAATGAAGGGGAAGAGTGTAGAAGTGGGGGGAACAGGAGGGAGAACAATTATCCTTTGATCATAATCCCAAAGAACTTACACAGAAAAGAAAAAATATCGGGCATCATTAATTAAAGACAATTTATTAAATACACTGACAGTCTTAAAACTCATAAATTCTCAGACTGCAAACTGGTAGTTTAAAAATTAAGGCATTTGGTAGATAAATTTGGAGCTCACTCTAAGAAAAACTAAACAACCTAAACTAAGCACCTCCTCTGGGCTAGATTAACCTGACCTCCATGCCCACTCAGTAGTAGATGAGAGGTCCAACATGGGGTCTTACCTTCTGATCAAAGCTCCCTTCCATATAACTTCACTGCTAATAAATATAAAATTCAAGTGGAATATCTACAGAAATTCAAAAGGCTCATCCAAAATTTAATCATAGATCTCAATCTCATACAGAAAAATAATGTGATTTAAAACTATGTCATTTTATCTCTTATATGATTAGAGTTTAAAATTGTGGTGACTCCCTGTGTCCAAGCAGTTGGAAAGTAGGCACTCTCATGTGGTGCTATTTAGCTGGTCCTTATGAAAGGTGATTTTTTTCAGTATCTGCCAAAGCGAAAGCTGCATGTACTCCTTCACCTTCCATTCACTCTGGGACTTTTCCTGGCATGTGTGTTTATAATTATGCAAAAAAAATGCTTAAATGTTTTCATTGCTAACTGTTTGTGGTAGTGAAAAAACAGAACTTCAGTGTCTGTTCATAGTGGAATCATCATATAGTCTATAATCAAATAACATAGCCCTAAGAGAGAACAAGCAAAATCCCTGGGCATCACTAGGAAACGATTCCCCCACTGAGAACCACTAAGGGAAGAAGCAGTGTGTTGTACATCATGGATGTCGCACTCTCATGTGACAGGGGGAAATAAGAAACTGGTATTTTCTTATGGCTTTTTGAAAATTCTGTAAGGACATATAACTAATAGTAGTCATTAACTGTGGCCCAGACAATTGGCACATAGGGACCTGGGGAGATGGCTCAATCAGTAAGGGCCTTCCCTTGAGAGCATGAGGACCTGAGTTCAATCCCCAGATCCCATATAAAAGCCAAGCACAGTATCATACTCATACAATCCCAGCACTGGGGAGACAGACAGGAGGATCCCCATAACTCACTAGCCAGCAAGTATAGGCAAATCAGTAAGCTCCAGGTTTAGTGAAAGACCTTGTCTCCCAAAATAAAGTGGAAAGCAATTGAGGAAGCCCCCCAATGTTGGCCTCCAGTCTTCACACACACATTCATACACACAGAAAATGGACAAATGGGGAATGGGAGCAGGATGTGATTTATTTGCAAATAATTTAATTATCACTAACAAGAGAAAGACAGAGACAGACAGACAGACGGATGGATAGAAACAAACTGAACAACTTCAGCAAACTCAATAGCGGTTTTACAAAAGAGCCCGGGTGGGTATGAGACAGCTGTGTGAGGGAGGAGTCCTGAGCAGGTGAGTGGCTGCCAGCACACGTGGAAGACCAGGGCAGTCCCAGAAAGAGGAAAGACAGATGCTGCCCAAAGCAAAAGCAATGGATTCACATCTGAGCCTGAGATTGACAGGAGAGAGGAAGGCAGTGGGATTCAGTCATTTTGAATTCTCTGGTTTCTAACGTGCATTTTGATACAGAATCCAGGTCTGTAGCAAATTCAACAAGTCTTGAGAATCTTTTTTTTATTTTTATTTTTTTACATCCCGACAACAGTTTCCCCTAGCTCCTCCCTCCCAGTCTCTTCCCCCCTACTTCCCCTCTGTACACCCCCCCGCCATCCTCTCCTCCTCCATTTCTATTCAGAAAATGGCAGGTCACCCATGGATACCAACAAAACATGGAATATCGAGTTGCAGTAAGACTAAGCACCTCCCCATATATTAAGGCTGGACCAGGTGACACAGTATGAGGGAAAGGGTCCTAAAAGCAGAAAACAGAGTCAGAGACAGCCCCTGTTCCTACTGTTAGGAGTCCTACAAGAGGACTAAGCTACACAACTGTAACATATATACAGAGTGCCTAGGTCAGTGCCATGCAGGTTCCCTGGTTATCAGTTCAGTCTCTGTGAGCCCCTATGAGGCCAGGTTAGTTGATTCTGTGGGTTTTCTTGTGATGTCCTTGACCACTTGAGCTCCTACAATCCTTCCTCCCTCTTCAGCAGGATTTCCTGAGCTAGACCTAATGTTTGGCTGTGAGTTTCTGCATCTGTTCCATCAGTTGCTGGATGAAGCCTCTCTGCTGACATTTGGGCTAGGCACCAATCTATAAATATAGCAGAATTATCAGGGGCCTTATGGAGAGCCTGCTCAGAATATCATTAGGCATCATTATATTGACATTTTTCACTCCAATCCTGTTGGGTTCTATCCTAGGTCTCTGGGCCATCTAGCCTCTTGGTCTTGGTGCTCCAGGCAATATCAGGGGTAGGCTCACTCTCATGGCATAGTTCTGAAGCTGGACCAGCCATTAGTTGGCCACTCCCACAATCTGTGCATCACCCTTACCCCAGCACATCCCCTAGGCAGGACAGACTATAGGTTGAAGGTCATAAAGCTGGGCTGGTGTTCCAATCCCTCCACTAGAAGTCTTGCCTGGTCACAGGAGATGGCCAGTTCAGGCTACAAATCAACTAATGTTAGAAGTCTTAGCTCGGGTCATCCTTGTAGATTCCTGGGAGTTCCTCTTGCACCTGGTTTCTGCCTCATCCCAAAATGCCTCCCATTTCAGTTGTCTTTCAGTACTTTCCCATTCATTCTTCCCCCACCTGATCCTTCATGTTCCCATACCCTCCCACCCCCAGTCCACTCATGAAATCTCTTCTATTTCTCCTTCTCAGAGAGATCCGAGCATCCCACTCCCCTTGAGTCCTCCTTGTTACATAGCCTGTCTGGTTCTATGGATCCATGGTTATACCTAGACATAATAAAGGCAATACACCAAGTCGATAGCCAACATCAAATTAAATAAAGGGAAACTCAAAGCAATTCCACTAAAATCAGGAGCATGACAAGGCTGTCCACTCTCTCCATATCCATTCAATATAGTACTCGAAGTTCTAGCTGGAGCAATGAGACAACTAAAGGATATCAAAGGGATACAAATTGGAAGAGAAAAAAATCAAAGCATCACTATTTGCAGATGATATGATAGTATACATAAGTAATCCCGAAAATTCTACCGGGGAACTCCTACAACTGATAAACACCATTAGTAAAGTGACTGGGTATAAGATTAACTCAAAAAAGTCAGTAGCCCTCCTATATATATAAGTGATAAAAGAGCTGAGAAAGAAATAAGGAAACAACATCCTTCACAATAGTCACAAATAATATAAAATACTTTGGTGTAACTCTAACTAAGCAAGTGAAGGACCTATATGACAAGAACTTCAAATCTTGAAGAAAGAAATTGGAGAAGATATCAAAAGATGGAAAGATTTCCCATGCTCATGGATTAGTAGGATGAATACAATAAAAATGGCGATTTTACCAAAAGTGATTTACAAATTCAATGCAATCCCCTTTAAAATCCCAACACAGTTCTTTAAAGACCTTGAAAGAACATTACTCAACTTTATATGGAAAAATACAAACCCAGGATAACTAAACAATCCTGTACAATAAAAGAACTTCCAGAGGTATCATCATCCCTAATTTCAAGCTCTACTACAGAGCAATAGTAATAAAAATCACATAATATTGACACAAAAACAAAACTCAAGTCCAAGTGGATCAAAGACTTCAATATAAATCCAGTTACACTGAACCTGATAGAAGACAAAGTGGATAATATCCTTAAATGCATTGGTATAGGAGACAACTTCCTGAACAGAACACCAGTAGCACAAGTACTAAGATTGATTCATGCTGGAGAGGATGTGGAGCAAGGAGAACACTCCTCCATTGCTGTTGGGAGTGCAAATTTGTACAGCCACTTTGTAAATCAATATGGGAGTTTCTCAGAAAATTGACAATTCATCTACCTCGAGGCCCAACAATGCCATTCTTTGGCATATATACAAAGAATGCTCAATCATACCACAAAGGTACTTGCTCAATAAATAAATGGGACCTTGTGAAACTGAAAAGCTTCTATAAGGCAAAGGACATGGTCAATAGGACAAAACAGCAGCCTACAGAATGAGAAAAGATCTCCACCAACACCACATCTGACAGAGGGCTGATTTCCAAAATACAAAAAGAACTCAAGAAACTAGGCATCAAAAATCAAATAATCTAATTTAAAAATGAGGTACAGATCTAAACAGACAACTCCCAACAGAAGAAACTCAAATGGCCAAGAAACAATTAAAGAAATATTCAACATCCTTAACCATTAGGGAAATGCAAATCAAAACTACTCTGAGATTCTATCTTATACCTGTCAGAATAGATAAGATCAATAACACAAGTGACAGCTCATGATGGAGAGGATGCAGAGTAAGGAGAACACTCCCCCATTGCTGTTGGGAGTGCAAACTTGTACAGCCACTTTATAAACCAATATGGAAGTTTCTCAGAAAATTGGTAATCCAACTCAAGGCCCAATGATACCACTCTTTGGCATATATCCAAAGAATGCTCAATCATACCACAAAGACACTTGCTCAACTATGTTCATAGCAGCTTTATTTGTAATAGCCAGAACCTGGAAACAACCTAGATTCCCCTCAACCAAAGAGTGGATAAAGACAATACAGTGCATTTGCACAATGGAGTATTTCTTAGCTGTTAAAAACAATGACATCAGGAAATTTACAGGCAAATGGATGGAACTAGAAAAAACTTGTCCTGAGGTAACCTAGACCCAGAAAAACAGACATGGTTTGAACTCACTCGTAAGTGAGTAAGTATTTTCATTGTAGTGGACAACATACCTGTTTCAGGCTAATAACAAGGTGAAGTGATGGTTTTAATCCAGTGTAAAAGCTAATACAAATAATGACTCCATAAGGACCAAGACACATACTCTTTCAGATGAACCTAAATGCTGTAAATCTTACAATACATCAATTTTCATTTAACTCCAGAGAACTTCCAAGTTACAAAGAACTGAAAAGTATGCATAATGATCTGTTGACATCAGCAAATTAACAACAGTAATACTCTCAATCTTATATTTGAATGCTATAAATACAAAATCCACGTAGGCAAAAAGATGGAACTACAATTCTCTACTGCAACATTTAGTAAAAAAGGCATAATTTCATTCCCAAGGTCTGGCATAAATAATTAGACATTCCTAGAAACTTCCAAAACTGTTGACAACTTGTTTTTCTCTAAACCTAAACAATATTTTCTGTTCTAAAATTAAGTCAATGAGAATTCTACAATTTACACTTCGGTTACTTTAACCATAATTTTGATAATATGCCAGTAAATTCATGGATTTGAAAACAGAAAGGCCTTGTCATCATCCCCATTCCTCTCAATATGTCACTTAGCTGACAATAGTGCTGAAAGTTCACAGGAGAGTGTTTTCTGTTTGCTGTGTGCCAGAGAGATGGATAAATACATAACAACCCTCTATTACAGGGCAGGGATATCTATAGCAAAGACTATCAGTCATTCATATATTTTCCATGAGTACATTTTTGTTGGTTTGTTTGTTTATTTGTTGGTTTGTTTGGTTTGAAACATGGTGTAACTGTGCAGCTCAGCTGCCCTCAAACCCACCATACTTCTGCCTCAGCCCTGGGGAGATGTGATCACTCCTGTCCCCACAGGTCAATTTTGCTTTTAAATTTTAGCACTGTGCTGAATGGGTAAATCTATTAGTGTTCTGGTTCTTAACTAGAGGTGGATTTTTGGGCCCTCTTCCCCATCTAAGGACATATGACATTGTCTGAAAAGATAGTGGTTGTTGCCGCTTATGGAAAGCAGGATTGGAAGAGCCCTGAGCATCCAGTGGCTAGAAGGCAAAGGTGCTACACACATGTAACACATGTTATACACATGGACAGGACAACACCTAAACAGAGGATTATATGACCCCTAAAGTCAATGCACTCACAGTGAGAAATGTCCACCCTGTGTTGTAAGAGGGATAATTGTATTTACATTTCTCAATTTAGATCTGGAATTCTGGCTAGAACCCACACAGGAAGAAAGTTTCCATTATCCATTATCATATCTATTCCAAAGCTTAATTATTGTTTTAAATATATCTTGACTCCAATGCTTTAAGAAGTAAAAATGTGATTGTGTTTTTTTAATCTGCTTGAGTTTAATGTGGTTTTCATTTTTCACTAGGAAGCACTTTTGTTTGTTCAAAATTCTAAGTCAAAACAATGAAAGTCCTAGCAATAAAAACTGCTCAAGACATTACTAATTCATCTTCTCTGGTATAAATCACAACCAGAACTGTTCTTAGCCGTGACATGCATTTCTGTATTTTTTGATGCTTTATGCTAGATCATGCCCCAGATGTTAGCCAGATAAACCCAAAGCACAATTAAAAGAGTCATTTACATCCAGGATAGTTCATGGTGTTAAGTAAGAAACAGGCCATACTGACAAGTTTTCATTCTCCCATTACAACCTATTAGTAAAACTGCAATTAAATAAACCAACCGAACATTTTGGACTCGTTGAATCTGTCCACAATGACACAGAATTTTCTAATTCATTTTAACCATTGCCAAAACAATATTGCTCCTTTTCAGATCATTTCTCTTGCTAAAAAGCTTGACTATTTAATCTGAGTCAAGTGGACATAAAAAGTAAATAAAGTTTGAACATGAGAATCCATTGACCCTCCTGAACACCCTGAGGAATCCGGAATTTACTAAATGAGGCCAGTGCGAACACAAGCATGGGAAAACTCAGAACTTTAGAATTGGTCATCTAGGGAGTAATGCGTTTGGTGAACTAATACATTCTAGAAGCAACGTTTGATTATTTTCAGGAAGGAAGAATAAATAAAATTTTTATCTAAGTCCACCATTATCTAACATGGTAGTTACGAGTTTAGAAGAAAAACTTCACAATAATGTGGAGATACCCTGTGTTAACTTATATTTGAATATGCTGCTTATGTTGATGTCCATGTAAATGAATTATTCATAAAATGGCTTAAAGTACCTCTGTGACCATGTGTGTGCTCAAGGCAACTTTGTCTCCTTGGGGTTTTGTTCCACACAAAGCACTTCAGAGGCCATTGGGAAAAGACTCACAGAGAGAGTCACATTTTTTTCCAATCACGCTGTCCACTGGATCTTTCCCATGACTTCTTCCCCTTTTAAATCTTAATCCTGAGAATCAAAGTTTGTGGGGTTTGAAACTAACTGGCCTTTCACTCCTAAGTCACTTAGCTTACCCTGGACCTGCACTCAGAGCTGCTGCCCTCCACTGTGCTCCTGGGGCTGCCCTCTTAAATGGCCCTCTCCCACCAGGACACAGGTCCCACCATCTCACTGATGAGGTTGGGTTTGAACCCCGAGGGACAAGTCTTGCTTCCCCCTTACCCTCTGGCACAGCCTTCAGAGAGCAGATTCAGTTCAGAATATGTGAGCTAGGTTGTTTTTATCTCACAAATGGTGAGCCAGAGAGTCTGAAAGCCAATAACAGAAACTTTAGAACAACAGCATGCCCCTCACCCCTGCTTTTTCTTTTTTTATGTCAACTGAGATTTTTCTGGATTCCGCATTAATGTTTCCTGCCCTTTTCTAGACTGACTAGAACATGCTCATCTCTTAACAGTAAAAAAAGCAAGCCTAAGCACAATTATATCAAATCACTTTTTTCTTGTTTTTAATGTTTGAATTATAATCTTCTTAAATTGTTTATCCTTGAGCAGCCTCATACACGTAAACAATGAACTTTGATCATTCTAACCACCCTACCTCTTCTGCTGAATGCGTTCTTTCCAATAAGGTGCCCCACTCATGTGTGTGTGTGTGTGTGTGTGTGTGTGTGTGTGTGTGTGTGTGTGTGATCTGCGGGGTTTAATTAGGGTTGTTGGCATGAGCATGAGTGGAGGGCTATTTACTAAAGCAAGTGCAATTTCTCTGTGGCTACACCACTGAAGTGTAGACAAATTTCTAAATGGTCATATTAAATAAAAAACACGGAGCCAAATATAGGGGTGAAAGCCTTAGAGAGATCAGGGAAACTGGGAAAGCCACAGCTAACCTTACCTCACCAACTCTGCGGCTTCCAAATGCACGTCACTTCCTGTCTACCCATGTCTATATGCCTTGCTGTTCTGCCATCTGATTTGCTCTCTCCGTTCAGCCACATCACTTCCTCTTCCTACACAGCTCTGTCACTTCCTGTCTGTCTGTACAGACCTCCAGACCTCCATGGTTAACTACTTTTGGAATTTAAGGCATGTGCCACCATACCTGGCTCTGTTTCCAGTGTGGCCTTGAACACACAGAGACCCTGCCTGCCAAGTGATAGGATTAAGGGCATGTGCTACTGCTGCCTGACTTCCTTGTTTACTTATAATGGCTGGCCTTTTCCTCTGATCTCCAGACAAGCTTTATTTATTAAAGCACAAATAAAATATCACCACATTGAAGAGAGCGACACTCCTTTTCCCAACAACCCTTAACTGCCGATATTCCCGTAGGGATGGGACTTCCAGGATGATAAGGGGCTCATGGCGGGACTAATCTTACGCAGGTGTCATGCAGGTAACCACAGCTGCTCCGAGTTCATAAAAGCAGTGGCCATTTCATGGCCGGAAGAAGTCTTTTTGCAGCACAACTTCCCATCACACAGCTCTGACATGTTTTTATCCTCTTCTGCAGTGTTCACTGAGCCTTAGAGCAGTGATACAGATGTCCATTTTGGCACTGAACCTTCAGCAGTCACCTGTTCTCAGCACTAGGACCACATCTCTGCATTCACTGCCATGAAAAGCTTCTCTGATGAATGCTGAGAGCAGCACTAATCTATGGATATATGTATTGGGGTGGGGGGGGGCGGGGTTAGAAGACCGTTTACATGTCCACTTAGCAAAACAACAGTAGTGGGTTCCTCTCTTGGTCCACAGCCTCTGCAGCCTACTGGCTCTTTACCAAGCTTACTGGACAAGGCATGAGTTCCCTCCTGTGGACCAGGCCTCAAATCCAGTCAGAAAGCAGTTAGCAGTCAGTCAGAAAGCTAGCCCTATAATAATTGTACTACTGTTGCACCTGTGGGAACATCTTGCTGGCAGGTCATTATCATGTCTCACGTCATTTGCATCTGGATAAGATGACTGTGAAAGCTAGCCAGCAGGGATGAAGCTTCCAGCTCTGTTTATCTTGACTTCTCCATGTGCTGTGACCAAAGAATGTGCTGTCTTCTGAAACAGGGGCTGACTATCAAGAGATGGTGGGCAACTAAGAGCAATAGCGATAGCGATAGCCTACACTGTTTGGGGACCTCTGGAGCCTCTGTAACCGGTAAGGGAACTTTCCTATACACCGCACTAGGGTTTTTATAAAATAACATATGGCTTCTGGGATAAGCCTTAGCCATCCATGCAGAGTACGTCTATTCAAACTCCTTGTTTTAATTCTGTTTTTCAATAAGCTTTCAAATAGTTAAGTGTCCAAATGGCCTTTGCATACATCTTTAGTGCTGGTAATCCCTCCACCTGCTCTGGCCCTTAGACCTTACTTTCCCATACCCCTCTTCACTCCACTGTTTCCATCCAAAGTATTCCCCTTCTCCACATTCACACTACTTGTGTTCTGAGAACCCCCCCTCTCCTAAGAATTTTTCTCCCCTCTCCTAATGACCTCTTTTTTTATCACCTTGGCCTCTACAGGCACTACTCTAAGAACTGATAGCTAAGAAGCACAGGTGAGAGAGAACACTTGATGTTTGTCTTTCCGAGCCTGGATTACTTAACACCATAGAGCATTTTCCAATTCCATCTATTTTTCTGAAAAATTCATAATTCCATTTTTCTTCATAGCTGAATAAAATATTATTGCATATACATATGGCATTTTTCTTAACTACATTATCAGATGGTGGACACCTAGGCAGGTTCTACTTCCTGGCTATTGTGAATAGAGCAGCAATAAGCATGGATATCCATGTATCTATTAGGCTATAGATATAGGATATAGAGTCTTTGATGTGTGTACCCAGGAGTGGTGTAGCCAAGTGGTGTGGCAGTTCTATTTTTACCTTCCTGAAGGACTTCCACACTGATTTCCATAGCAGTTAGATCAGTTTACATTCCTACAAACAGTTAATAAATGTTGCCCTTTCCCCAGGTTCATAATGAAATTGGTTGTCATTTGGTTTCTTAATTCTGACTAGGATAAAAATAAACTGTCAAAGCAGTTTTGATTTGCAGCTCCCTTGTGGCTGAGAATGTTGAATGCTTTGGAAAATATTTATTAGCCATTTATATTTCCTCTTTTGAGAACTCTGTTCAGTTCAACAGTTCATTTTTTAATAGAGCTGTTTGGTTTTTATGCTTATTTTTCAAAACTCTTAGTATATTCTAGACACTAATCCTCTGGTGAAGGTTTTTCCCCATGCTGAAGGCCGCCTCCTCACTCCACAGTTCTCTTTGAAGTCCAGAAGCTTTTTGATTTCATAATGTCCCAGTTATCAACTCTTGATCTTATTTTATTTCCTGAGTGACCAGGGCTCTGTTAAAGTAACCCTTATCTATCTGCTACCTTCACATGTACAACTTCCTTTTTCCTCTAGAATTTTCCAGGTTTCAGGCCTAACATTAAGATCTTCAAGGAACTGTAGAAACACATCCTATTTTTAGTAACTTATTATTTGCAATTTTTAATTCAGTCTTATGATTACCATATAAATTACCCATTTCTCACTGCTACCAGTATTATCAGTTATTTCGGTTGTTTAAAATTCAAAAAAAGACCCAAGGTGAGGAAGCCCAAGCCTGAATTTTCTGTATGTCTTCTCTGCATAATTCAAGCAAACTGCCCCTATGTCTCCATGGTCTTGTCTGCACATCAAGAAAACTGGCCTGAAGCAGGGATTCCTCTGGGCTACGTGGAGAACTAAGCAGTGTGGCACAGTGGGCGTTCCTTCGGCGCTCTCACAACCCTGCTTATTTAGAGCCACTTTTTAAATGAAGTTTGTTGGTCCAGTTTGGCTCGCTGTTTTTGGACATGAAAGCGTGGTGACTCACGGGAATTGGGGGATTTGCCCAAACACGCACACAGGCTAGTATGTAGAGAGCAGTGGAACTTGAAGTTTTCAAAACAAGTGGATTAGACCAACCAGATCCTTCCCCTCCCTACCCAGCCCTTCACAGGCAAAGTCATTGCAACTGAGGCCCTTTTAAAACCAGAACAGGTTCAGCTCCTCCCCTTGCCTGGCCAAGGTTCCCTTAGCCCCTCTAGGTGCTGATCCCACAATGCTCCTACTCTCTCCAACTCCAGCTCTCCCAGGAGCTAGAATGAACATGGTCTCCTAACTCCAAATTCCATGCTCTTGGCACAGCAGTACATGTGAACACAAGGGAAATTTTCTTCACAATAAAGTTGTATCTGCCTGCCAAGTTATCAGGAAATCTTTTACGAATGCGAAACAGAACCTGTAATTTTAGATCATTGCAGGACAGCGTCGGATCGGGAAGTACAGGGCCGGAAGCAAAATTAAACACTGTAAATAGTCTCTGCTACTTTCTGTGAGAGGTTGCCAAATGAGATAAAACCAGCTCGTGCTGTGAAGGCCTCTGAAAGCAAAATGCCTGGGAGATCAACTCTCCTGCTAAAAGGAGAACAGACCTGGGGCTCCTACCCAGAAGCCCTGCTCCAGGGCTCTGGGGCTGTGAACACTGGTGTGGCCAGTGTCCTCTCCACCATCCCACAAGAAGATGCCATTGCAGCCTTGTCCTTGGGCTCCATGCTCTTGACACACAGAGATCTCAGCGCAGGTAGGCTTCTGCTGTCATTGCTTCCTTGAGGACACCTGGATGAAACGGAGCCAGTCACAGTCTTTATATATATAAAAAATCTTAGAACATATTAAGTATTAGATTCAGGTTCTTTAGGATAGGACACCTTTTGGAATGATCTTTGTAACATACCATTTACCTACGCTCTAGACTTCTCTGGACTTTAGTATGTGTTTCTTGCTTGATATTGTTCACATTGGTTGTAGTTCCATCTTATCTAGGTCATTATCCCTCATTACTCCTGGACAATATTTGATAACCATTCCTTTGTATATAGTCTTGTATTAGGTTAGAACTTTCTTATTTAGACAAAAGGGGGAGATGTAGTGGGGAGCCATTCCAGCTTTGATCTGGAAGTTCCAACCCCCATTGAGGCTTCGGTAACTATCACGCCTACAAGACAGGGCCAAGGGAGGGCCCTGAAGACCCGAGATCAGAATGTGCCGTGCTCTTTTCCTCTTTGGACCGTGGACGAAGAGAGTTCTCTAAAGAACACTGCCGGACTGCGCTGCGTCTTTCACAGAACCCACAACCTACCTATCCCTTCATTTGTAAGTTACGCCATTAAATAAATCTCCCTCTTAACTACGTGGAGTGGCCTTAATAATTTCACCAATACTCTTGATCTCAGTTATGTGAAACTGCAGAAAAGGAACCACCACAGCTTCTGCTGAGCCTCCAATAGCTCTGCTTCCTGAGGCCCAGATGTATGTTCCTTAAAACCATTTTTTTTTTTAAAGACAACACCATGCTATCCATTTCCCAAGGAAATCTGCTGGAGCAGTCTGAGTTAGATTCTGTTATATGAAAAGAAAGAATGAAAGGCACTAAAACTACTCTGTGTCCTCGCTAAGGTTTCCTGTTAAACTCCAGAAATGTTCATTCTGGCTTTGACAGAATGAATGTCTATATAAACTCTTTCCCATATGGAGATGTTGATAAAAGCAAAAGAAAACTTGAAGAGGGGAAAAAAAAAAAAACACCTGTCTTGATTCCATAGAATAGGATCATGAAATCATGGAAGTAGGAAAAGCCCGTCTCCTCCACAAAGATTCACTAGAGACAGTGTCATCTCTTTTTTTGTTTGTTTGTTTAGCTGGTTTTTTTTTTTGAGACAGGGTTTCTCCTTGTAGCCCTGGCTGGCCTGGAACTCCTTTTGTAGACCAGGCTGGCCTCAAACTCACAGAGATCCACCGAGTGCTGGGATTAAAGGCGCGCACCACCACCATCCAGCACATCTTTCTCTTTTTATTTCAATATCTTTTTGTGTTTGAAATTCAAATATAATTATATCATTCTCCCCCTTCCCTTTCCTCCCTTCAACCATTACCATGTACCTCACCAGGATCTTGCTTGCTCTCAAATTCACAGCCTCTATTTCTTTAATTGTTGTTACATACATACACACACACACACACACACACACACACACACACACACACACATCCCCAAATATACAAATACAACCTGCTTTAAAAGCCAGTCAGAGCTTCCCATTATATTTCAAATTGAATCCAGTCTTTTCATTGGCTGAGCCCAATACTGCCTGACTTAGTTGCCCTTGGCTACCTCTACCCTCATCTCTACTGATTCCTCTTCACTCACTCCATGCAGAGATACTGCTCTTTTTTTCCTCTCAGACACGCAGCTACTTCTGGATCCTAGCACTTACAGGTCTCTATCAGGACATGTTTATAGCCTACAGATAGCTTTAGGGTACAGACATTTTTCTTTTAGTCCATCTTCTCAGAAAAGCCTTCCCTGAACTCCCATCTAGAAAAATAACTCTAATTTCTCCTCATATTCCAGTTAATTGTTCATGGTACTTGCAATTGGTTAATTTTGCTCTTTTGAGGGGCCTGCTACACAGCTCCCAAATAAATCACACACAGAGGCTTATTCTTAATTATAAATGCCTGCCTTAGCTTGGCTTGTTTCTTGCCAGCTTTCCTTAACTTAAATTATTCCATCTACCTCTTGTCTCCAGGCTTTTTCCTTTTCTTACTTCTGTAATCTTACTTTCACTCCTACTCTGTGGCTGGCTGTGTAGCTCTGTGGCTGGCCCCTGATGTCCTCCTCTTCTTGTCCTTCCTCTTTCTTCTTTTCTTCCTAAATTTCTCCTTCTATTTATTCTCTCTGTCTGACAACCCTGCTTATCCTTTCTCCTACCTCACTATCAACCATTCAGCTCTTCATTAGACTATCAGGAATTTTAGACAGGCAAAGAATTACAGCTTCACAGAGTTAAACAAATCCAACATAAAGGAATACAACACATCTTTGCATCATTAAACAAATATTCCACAGCACAAATGAATGTAACACATCTTAAAATAATATTCTACAACATTTCCCCCTTTTTTCTAATAAAAAGAAAGGTTTTAACTTTAACATAGTTAAAACTATGCACAACAAAAACAACTATCAAGGAAGAATTACATTTACAATATTCTGTCCATTTGTAGTTAGCATATTCAGAGAAAATAATGCATTATCTATCCTATCTTAGTGAATACACCTAACTTACTTTCTATCATAACTAAGGAAAACTGCAACTGTAACTATCTAGTCTTCAACTCCTCCATCAAATACCCAGAAGGATGTAATATTGCCTAACAACAGAGACATTTGGCTGCCTGGACAGTCACCCAAAGTTCCTCTGCAACATTGGGGCATCCATCTTCAGCCTACAGACCTAGAGTATCTGACAGACTTTTCATTGAGGCAGGAAATTTGAAGGACTGTCTGGCCTTGTATTGGTAAAGTTTCTCAGTCATTTTCCTGTGCATCCTACAGAATATCTGGCAGACTCTTCTGTGAGGCAGGAATTTTGAAGGACTGTCCTGCCTTGTTTTGATAAAGTTCAATAGTCTTTTTCCTGTGTGTCCTGCATGTCCAGTCTGCACAGCACATTGTCAGCAGTCAAAGGCAAGAGCAGTTTCTTTCCCCTGTGGCTAACCTTGCCACAAAGAAAGCAAACTCCATAAATAGTTTCTTTGATGCCCATCATCTCTGAAGTAAATTGGTGCTGTCAGGAGCAGATGTGTCTCATTGTTATGAAAACATCTAAAATTCCATATTGTATAGGTCTTTGAAGTGTTTGAAGACCTTTTATCTATCTAAAATATACCTATTTAACCTTGAAAACATATCCAATGTGACTACAAGTTTGGTTATTATAGATTAACTACTAACCTCATTTCTTAATTATACATTGCATTTTTTAAATGAGCTACATAAGCACAAAACCCAAAACAAAAGTAGAAATATATATACAGTGTGACAAATTTAACTTCAAATTTGTATCAATACACCAAAATTCTCCTAAATGATAGCAAGCATCCATAACCCACCAAATAACCAAAGACGATCCACACACCCCAACTCTTGGGAATGTGGACATCCTTTTCAAAAATCCAAACTGCTTCCTGTGGTCTGTGGATGAAGTATCTTTAGGGTTATTGTTATTCCTGAAGAAATCCACAGGCTCTTGACTCCTGTGGGAACAAAACCCCAAAGCATTTTTGATTTCCATTAAAAAAATACATTTTTTGACTTACATTTTAAAGTTACTATAGCCCTAAAATATTTAGGTTGGCTCAATTTTGACCTCCTATTCACAATCATTTGCTCATCAACATTCAAAAAATTCAAAATCAACACAATAGCATACTGGATTCAGAGTCCTTGTGTATTTCCCATCTCTACGTGGCTTATTCTTTTACTCTTTCTTTAAAGCCTTTATTTTTAAACCACTTATTTCTTTCTATGACTGTCTATACCCATTTTCTTTTCTTTCTTAAGCCTATGCACATTGTAAAACACTGGAACCTGTTTACAGGGTTTTGGTTTTGGTTTTGTTTTTTCCATCTGGACCTCTTTTACTGCGTATCTCTAGTCTTTTTCTGACTGCACAAGCAAACTTTAGACTGCTAAGCTACACCTGGATCCTCCACATGGCTCTCTTGGTTGGCTCTGCTGGCTTCTAGGTTTGTGAGAGCCAAGCCTAAAGCTTGAGGCTGGTGGGAGGTTTGCCTGACCTGGAACCGCATCCAACCCCCCAGCTGTGGAATGCCAGTGCCCTGCACTGTGCAGGCATTTTTTACTTAGTTTGCCATTTCTATTTAGCGCTGCTGGCTGAACAGCAGCATGTCGTAAAGGAGCCATGTCATTTTTCTTTTTCTTTTCAGCTTTCTCAGGCCCTAAGGATATTTGTGCCTCATGTTTGTATGCCAAAATACTGTCCAGCTTTCTATGGACCCATGTTGTAACACCAAAATGTTGTTGCTGGTTCTTGGTCTTTTGGGGGGCCCACCACCCAACTCCCAAATAAATCACACACAGAGGCTTATTATTAATTATAAATGCCCTGCCTTATTTGTCTTGTCTCTTGCCAGCTTTTCTTAACTTTAAATCACCCCCATCTACCTTTTGACTCTGGGCTTTTCCCTTTCTCTATTTCTGTATACCTTTTCTTTCCTTCTTACACCATGTCTGGCTGTGTGGCTGTGTGGCTGGGTGGCTGGGTGGCTGGGTGGCTGGGTGGCTGGCTGGCTGGGTGGCTGTGTAGCTGGGTGGCTGGCCCCCAGAATCCTCCTCTCATTGTTCTCTTTTCTTTCTTCTTTTCCTCCCAGATTTCTCCTTCTATTTATTCTCTCTGCCTGCCAACCCTACCTATCCTTTCTCCTGACTCACTAATGTCCATAAAGCTCTTTATCAAAACCATCAGGTATTTTAGACAGGCAAAGAATCACAGCTTCACAGAGTTAGACAAATGCAACATAAAAGAATGCAACACATCTTTGCATCATTAAACAAATGTTCCACAGCACAAACAAATGTAACACATCGTAAATTGATATTCTACAACAGTACTTACATAGTAAAACTGTTACATATTTGTCAAAACCCCTACAGGATTGCAGTTTCAATTATGGTCATGAATTTTGCATGCTTTTGTTCCTTGTAGAATTCACTGTACTTAGAAGTAAATGATATGTAGAAAGTCCTGACTTTATTAATTGGATAAATAGACAATTGACTGAAATTGAAGACAGACACATTTCCATTTGCAAAAGCAGTGAAAAATTACGGTATGTGATAACTGTGCTTCAGTCCTTCCTATCTCTAGTTGTACAGGAGCAGAGACACAGCCCTGGGGGAAAGAGTCCTGGTGGGCTTGGAGTACACAGAGGAAGTAGTTCTCCCACTCTGGCTCATTCTCACACAAACTTGCTATGGACCAGGTACTAGAGCACCCTTATGAGTGGGAGGAACATCTGTGAGACACCCAGTGGAATGGTTTGAATGACTGCAGCTAGAACAGGGCATCAGTGAGGAGGGAAAAGGGCAATCCCAAGACTGGGTGCAGGAAAGGATGGGTGGACTTGGGAAGGAGGCAAAGAAATCAGGCTGATTCATCCTCTTGAAACATCTGCACTATCTACGTGTCTCTTTCTCTTGGTAAGTGGTTTTATAATGTTGTGATGAGTTCATCTAAGGTTGCAGAAACAGATTGTTTTTCTCGATTAGAAGATCAACAAAGCAGGGAAAGCTAAGTCTTAGCATGCAGCTGTTTTACTGAAATCAGATTTGCACACTCACACACACACATATGCATGCACACACATGCAAGCACGCACACACCAATGCAGCAGCAAAGCACATGTGGAAACAGACTCAGGAAGGAGGGGACCCAAGAGGTTATCTGGCAGAGACAAATGTTTAAGTTTGGAGAAGGAGATGAGTTCCCTTTTACCTTCAGAACTAGCTGGTTTGGGCCATCACAGGGGACCCAATAATGCAAAAACGGAAAGGGAAACTTGACTGGTTCTGACACAGGTGCTCTCCTGCCCACCCACCAGGGGAGATCTGAGTGTAACAGAACAGCATCCTCAAGAGATTGAAAAAGTTCCCCAAGTCTTTGTCTTGTAGAGAGAAGCAGCAGGGAGTCAGCCCCTTAAACAGCTCAGTGACAAGTACACTAGCCTAGCTCAAGCCTCCTTTCCCTTTGTGTCCAACTGTCAGGACCCATCTAAACTCAGTCTCAGTTTTTCCAAAACTTCTATACACCTTAGCCAAGTGCGTTCCCTTATTGCTACAATATGGGATGGAGGGAGAGTTTAGATCTGTCTCATTCCATACTCTCACCCACCTGCAGACTAGTTCCCCTTAGTATCAAAGGAAAAGGCAAGTGTAGTGGTTCCAAAGAAAATGGCCCCCAAAGGGAGGGGCTCTATTAGGAGGTGTGGCCTTGTTGGAGGAAGTGTGTCACTGTGGGGGTTGGGCTTTGAGGTTTCATATTCACAGTGTGTCAGTTGACTTCCTGCTGCCTTCTGGTCAAGATGTAACCACATCTGCCTGCATGCTGCCATGCTCCCCATCATGATGATAATGGACTGAACCTCTGAAACTGTAAGCCACCACCTCAATTAAATGTTTTCTTTGTAAGAGTTGCTGTGGTCATGGTGTCTCTTCACAGCAATAAAAAAACTCTCAGACAGAAGTTATTATGGGGGGACTGAGGTATTGTTGTGATAGGCCTAATCATGTGTTTGTTTGGGGGAATTTGAACTTCGGTACTTTGGGTTAGAAAGCAGTGGAATGCTTTAAGCACTGCTTAATGGGCCATACTAGTAAGAACATGGAAGACAGAGCTGCTAAGAGTTATTTGAACTATGGGAGGCTCACTCAAGAAGTTTCAGAGGAGACAGATTTTAGTATGTTGCCTAGAAATAGTTCTTGTGATATTTTGGTAAAGGAAGTGGGTACTTTTGCCCTTGTCAGAAGAGTCTGCCTGAAGCTAAAGTAAAGAGTTTTGGATTCTGTTGGCAGAAGAAATCTCAAAACATCCTGGTATAGAGTCTGTAGTGTGGATATTAGTGGTAACTCACTCTAATGAAGATATATAATGAAAAGTAGCAAGCTGAGTAAGGAAAAATATTTGTGGAGAAAAAGGGCACCAGAAAGTGGAATGGAGCTAAATCCTGTATTCAAGGAGATAAACAGATTAAGAAATGGAGTGAAGGGGTGGGAGGGGGGAGAACAAGGGAATCCATGGCTGATATGTAGAACTGAATTGTATTGCAAAATTAAATAAATAAATAAATAAATAAGAAATGGAGTAAAGGTAGTGACCTCAGGGCAAGATCCCACCCAGCTAAGTTTCCAATGTGTGAAAAGGAACTGAAGAAAAGCTTGGAGCTGAAGGTGGTGGGGTACACCTTTAATCCCAGCACTGGGAAGGCACAGGCTGGCAGATCTCTGAGTCTGAGGCCAGCCTGGTCTATGGAGCAAGATTCAGGATGGCCAAGCTTAGGTAGTGAAAGAAAGCTGGTGAAGATGTAATTGAATGAGGGGGCCATGTTCCAGCCCCAGTAACTTTGGCAACTTGGCAACTTTGGCCACATGGTTCTGGCTTTAGAGTTAAGGATAGCAGAAAGGAGTTACAGAATAAAATCCCTGAGGCCAGGCATGTGTCAGGGGTGACCCTGAATGGAGGCCTACTAGAGAGGCCATTGTATGAAGCTGTGACATTGAAGCCTGGCCAAGATGGTGGAGATGCCAGAGTCATGGGATACCTGCCAAGGAAAGCTGCTAACAAGGAGTGAAACCAGCCCAAGAGAAAGAAGCATGTTGCAGTTAAACCTGAACGGAGGAGTTGGAGATCTGAAGAGCATTTTGATATCAGACATGGAGATGCAAAGTTTGAAGTTTGCCCAGTTGATCTAACTTTAGTCCAATATTTCCTCACTATGCTCCCTTCCCTACATTCTGGAATGGTAATGTATATCCTGTGCCATTATATGTTGGATGTATGTGATCTGTTTTTTGATTTTGATTTTATAGGAGATTAAGTTAAGAGATTGCATGAATCTCAGAAGAGACTTTGAACTTTGGACTTTAAAACAGTGTTGAGACTTTGATAGACTGTGGGAACTTTTGAAGTTAGACCAAATGCATTTTGCATTATGATACGGCTATAAGCCTTTGGGGGCCAGGGAGTGGATTGTGGTGCTTTGAAAGAAAATGACCTCCAAAGGGAGTAGCACCATTAGGAGGTGTGGTCTTGTTGGAGGAAGCATGTCACTGTGGAGGCAAGCTTTGAGGTTTCCTATGCTCAGGATACTGCCCAGTGTGTCAACTGACTTCCTGCTGCCTTCTGGTCAAGATGTAGCCAGCATCACATCATGGTGATAAGGAACTGAACCTCTGAAAATGTTTTCTTTGTAAGAGTTGCCATGGTCATGGTGTATTTTCACAATAAAAAAACCCCTAACTAAGACAGCAAGATTCCATGCATTAAGTTTTTCTATGAGTTTTCTAACCTTCAAAACCCACTTGTTCGCAGCAGAATCTACCAAAAGCAGTAGCTCAACTGTCATTCTGATTTGCACAGCAATGGTGAATTGAATTGTGATACGATCTCTAAACAAATATGACTAGGATACAACAGAGGCACCCACAGAGAAGGCTCTCCTCCCAAGCCTGCTGGGTTCTCAGGTGCCTTTCAAACAAAAGGGTAGGTAGATAGGTAGATAGATAGGTGTGTATTCTAACTAGTTTGATGTTCCTACAAGTTGGTGACTGAATATAAAACTGTTTCACAAAGCAACAAAAAAAATTAAAGATGTATTCTTGGGGAATAAAAATGGTTATAATCTCTTTGACAGAAAAAGTAAATCAAAATCCTTTAAAATGTACTACTTCCTAACCTAGCAATTTTACTTGTGGAATTTCTGCAAAGATACTAATCATAGATGTGCAAACAGATTTCGTTAGAAGAATGTTGGCTTTGTGTGTAATTATAATCATGAAAATTTGGAAATGACATAAATGTCTCACAATAGGGGCTGCGTAAAATAAGCTGTGAACAAGTTTGCAGAGAGGTACAATGAAGCCATTAATGTGATTTGAAAATATTTGGGAGGTTGGAAAGTAATTATAGTATAGTCTTCAATTTAAAATGTATTCTACTTTTAACATATCACAATGCCAATTTATTTAAAATAAATATATATTTTTACTCAAAAGAGGTCCAGAAGGAAATATAATGAATGTTATTAGGTTGCCCTTAAGTATTTGAATTATATACCATTTTTGTTTGAGTGCATTTACACCTGTACTCCTAAATCATCCATAATGAATACATATTACCATTTAGTAAAAATGCTATGTATTTGAAAACCATAGGCTGAAGAGTATGGCTCTTGTGTACAGAAGATTGGAAAGAAAGGCATCTATTTATGCCATGACAGAGAATAGTTTATATGATACTTCTTAAAGATATGGTCCTGTCTTGCCACCTTGAAGTGATAATAAATAACACCCACCCTTACAAAGAAGCGGTGGCAAAGGGCTGCAAAGGGAACCAAAGTGATAGTAATAGTCCAAGAAGCAAACGTGGAGTGAATGCAAATGTCCTCCAAAGAAGGATGCCAGTAGAATTCACAAGGAGGACTAGCAGAGTGCCAGTAATGGCGCGTTCTGAGGTGGGGTACACAGGGTAGGTTTTGAAGTATTAAGGAACTCATTGTTACACTCATTTCTAATATACAGTAATTAGGATTTTAAGACTGATGCAACTGTATTTATATAACAGCATCACAAGGGGTTCACAAAAAGGACGTTTGGAAAAGCATTTCACATTTAAAGCCTCATTTATACCAAATACTGATTTTAAAAGGCTGAAATTTTAGGAATATATATAACCAAAACTATATCAGCTTTTCTTTCATTTCTCCTTTCTCTTTGCCCATTTCTCAATTCATTTCTCTCATCTCATTATCATACCAAAAACTACTCTTTTTTTCAGTTTTATGTGGTAAATTTATGGATCTCTGGTAATCCAGTTATAATACATACAGCCTACGCTATCTATTTTTGCTACCTAGGAAAAAATCTAAAGGAAATTGAGTCTTTGACTCATAAAGCCACTGCTAAGCTTATGAACTCCATTTCATTCAAATCACACCAAGCATAAATTGATTAAAGGAGAAAGGCATTTCAGGGCTTAGTTCCCATTTCTGTCTCATTTGTTGAACAGAGGAATGTGATCCGCCGCACTTCAACTCAACCCAGAGATGAGTTCCCGAGACCCGAAAGTTTATGAAGAATCTTCACTGTCATGTTGGATAAAGCAATGCCTGTGCTTTGTACTCTGATTTGGGGAAATCCCGAGTTAGTCGGTCTAGGAGAACATTCCAACCTGTGAGATTATCAAAGCTGAGTGTGGTGGACGAGTCCAGCGGACACCATCTTGGTTTTTCTCTGTTTATTCAGTGCCTTTCAACAGCCTACAATCCGTGCAGTTTACTGAAGAAATACCTCCTGGGGCAAGAGTTCAAATAAATATTAATTGAGAGATTCAGGAAACTCCAATAACAGATTGGGAAAGGATACAAGGAAGGGAAGGTAACCAATGAAAAACATTCAGCAAATAGTTTAGGTTGTGTTGCGTCACAAACCACCCCAACCCTTACTGACTAAAGAACAAACAAACTCTGTACCCTCTCAGGCTTCTAGAACCATCCAGGCGCTTCTTGCCCGGACCTGCTCCTATGATCTCTCCTTTCAGTTGGGAACGCTCGTAGGTCTAAGTGCTCTTCACTAGCCAAACAGTGATTGCTCTAGGGTGTTTTCATGAGAAATGCTCATCTTGAAGTTATCTCTTATCTTCCAACAGAGTGATTTAAATGAGTGGTTCTCAACCTTCCTATAGCTGTGGAAGACTATAAGACCCTTTAAGACAGGTCCTCATGTTGTGACCCCTAAACATAAAATTAGTTTTTCTACTGTTAGGAATTGTAACATAAATCTCTGATATACAGGATATCTGATATGTGACCACCAAAGAGATAAAGACCCATAGATTGAAAAAACACTGGCTTAGAATCCCAGGGCTCAAAAGAAAAACAAACAGAAGCTTAATCAGCAACACTTTCCAAGACTTTGATTGGGTCGTGTTTGTTAATGGCCCAAGGACAATACAAGCCACGGAACTGACCAGGCTGTGAGTTTCAGTTAGGGATCTGCAATTGTGCATGAACAGGGCAAGATTTAAGACTATTTGGTAACTACCACCACTTACCATACTGAGTGATTGGAATGTAGTCTGATAGGGAAATTCTGTATTAAACTAAGCTTCAGAATTAATTGACTCACCCCCTGGGCTGTTTATACACAAGCTCTAAGTCATTGGAAGGCTCCTCCAGGATGGCAAGAGCCCAACAATTGTAGCAGACATTGGCACTTAGAATCTCTTAAAACAACCAGAATTAGTAAATCTCAAGGGTAGTTATGGGACTTAGTATAAACTATGCAACCACACAAATTTACTGTTCAGACTCACTCTAAGATCTGGGGTAAGTAATGTCAGTTACTTCCCTTTTAATTCTAACTTTTTTGTCTTGCTGCTGTCTCTCTCTCTCTCTCTCTCTCTCTCTCTCTCTCTCTCTCTCTCTCTCTCTCTCTCTCTCTCTTCCTTCCTTTCCTTCTTTTAACTCAGGAAGCAGTAAAATGTTGGAAGTGGCATTCACCAGCCATTACCTATCTTCTGTTAACAATACCGTAGTTCCCCACAAGGTCCCATTTCAAATACCTGAGAATTTAAACTGAAAGTCCACTCAGTTACCAGATACTCTGGTGCTCATGGATACTGTTCTTCACACTTGAGTGGGACTCTGAGCCTGGCTTTGAGCACAAGTCACAGTGATCTGCCTGTCACACCAATGACCACGAACAAGGCAAACGTCTCCGGAAATGGAAGCGCCGCAGAGAGTCCTAACAACATTATGGCAAGCATTTTGAGCCCGGTATCACCAACTGATCAGTTCAGCATTAGAAATGTAGCTGTTTTTGTTTTCGAAATTGCTTCTGTTCAGTGTGGTGGAACTGAGCTAACTAATGTAGCTGTCAGAGTTATGAAATCTGCAGCCAGATGTGTGGGTTGAAATCCTGACTGGCCACAGTCCAGCTGGGAACAATTCACTTCAGCTTGCGGGTCCCACTTTTCCTACTGTAAAATGAGGGTGGGAATATTTGAGAACCAGAGAACTGTGGTAAAGATCTCTTAGGGCAACATACAATATGGTCGGCACTAGCAGTTTAGGGTAGGAAATTGTCATCCCTATGTGCTACTAGCTCCAGCTAATAAGAATTATTTTAGGGACAAAATTCTAAAAAATACAAATATGGTTTATTCATATCCAGATGTTAGTTAATATCTTGGGAATGTTGACTGTAAAACTGGAAACAAGTGGTGTTGGCCTCAGTGGAGTCTAACATTTTTCTTAGTGACTCTTGGTAAAAAGTAAATTTCCCAATGAACACAGACACTGATTTACAGTACCCACATCCACACCTACATATAAACAAAATAAATACACACACATATGTGCAACTTAAAATAATCTCAGGAAATAGCATTCATTGTGGTATTTTCCACTCTCTGGTATTTCAGTTTATTAAAACATTGGCAAGAATATTAACTTCCCTCTCTTGACCCTCTTGAAAAAATACCGTATAACCACGTCTTATAATTAGACAATTAGAGGGGAAATGCATGCTTCTCATTTCCAGCTGAACTTCAGCCAGTCCTGCCCTGTAGTCAAACTCCTTTTAGTATGAAAGGCAATAGAGACTATTCCAGACCTACTTGCAGATTTGAAAGCTCATCAGGGAACCTTGACCTCTAGTCCTGTGCTGGCCACCCATAGTCCTCTGACAGTGCAGGACATGGGAGTGAGTGCTCTTGCCTGGGAAGCCAGAACTTCCTGGGACCCAGTACCCTCCTGCCTGTTGTGGACATGGGAGGCGTGAGGCCGGAGCAAGCAAGGAATATTAACTCTGGAAACCTTTGACGAGCCTCCTGAGCCCCATAATAAAAATCATCACCCCTGCTTTTTTACTCAATTGTGGTTAAATCAGCATATGGTGCAGCACCTAAATTAGTACTTGACAAAGAAACATGTAACATGTTGTAGGGACATCAGATGCAGGCTCCACTAAGCATGTTCTTCTATGATAAGTGGTACCTAGGCCACAAAAATCACTTGCAGTGTGGTTCACTTGCCTTTTCAACTTTTTAACTTATACCAGCAGTGCATCAGGAAACTGTAACTTCAGTCCTGATGTTTCTTCAGTTCACTCTACTCTTGGAGGTCCATACTGCATTAAATGAGAGCTTTGAGAATAGAGGGTGGGGGTGCCTAATAGTGTAAGTGTAGATGAAGATATTTAAAATGATTAAAATATAAATATCTGTTTATTTACTGTGATTTTAAAAAATTAAGTACCAAATAAAAGTTATTTTGAGGGTGAAAGGTTTCCATGTACCCACTATTGGGTTTCTCCACCTATGCAAGAAATCAGATCAGGCCGAATTAAAGTCCAGGTTTTAATCTGATCAAAGCATTGGGGGGCAGGGAGCCTATGGGCCCGGCCTTAAATACCCTGTGGGCTTGGTCTCCAGCATCTCAGGAGGAGGAGCTACGGCTTGACGGGCTTTCTCAGGGGTGGGGTCTGGAGAGAGAGAGACATGGGGCCAAGGTAGGGCTTCCACCTAAACAGAGGGGTCTGCGGGCTTGTCTCAGAGGTCAAAAGTCCTTGCCACTCTCACAGAGGACAAGGGTTCAGTTCTATGCACCCATTAGGTGGCTTACATCTGCCTATCACTCCAGTTCCCGGGGATCTGGCCCTCTTTGCTGGCCTCTGCCGGCACCAGTGTGCATGCAGTACAGTTATAAACGTGGTGGCAAAATCCTAATACAGGTAAAATAGAAATAAGAAAATCTTTTCAACATTTTTTAAGTTATGTTGAATTTCTTCTTCCTTTCTCATGCTTCATTTGAACCAAAAATATTTTTTAATTACAAATAGGTGTCACATTTTATAGTTTGTTATAAGAAAGATTTAATTATTTAAATGTTCCAATATCTCACCCATCACCACTTCCTACTGTTTGCAAGTATGAGGACTAACCAGTAGAAACACAAATATTGTCCTTCCTACTCTCTTATTTAATCAAAAGTTTCCAAGCATCTGTCTACTTTACCAAGGGCAAAAGTCTCTCTAACAAACATCATCTGTAAACAGACTACTACTTTTACTAATTTTGGAATTTTGTGGCAGAAACTTATTGACTTACATCCAGCAGTCAAAGGTCATAAAAATATTTGTAAAGAATTACACAAGTGTTGCTCTTCGAGGAAAAAAAAAAGAAAACAGAGGACCTGATCAGCAATTTCTGCTTGGTTGCACTTTGATCAAGAGAAAAAAAATGCAAGGAAATTTTACTTGGGCACCTCTTTTAAAGTGGGCATAGTTTCTTAAGCAAGGCCTTGGTGAAAACGAATGTAGCAGTTCATTTAACACGTGTTTCTCATTGACCTTGTGAGGCACGCATCCAGCACATTCAGCGCACATCCTTAATAAAGAAGACTACACCTAATGTGCCTTCCTACCTTTGGATGTTGATGTCCTTAGAAGCCACTCAAGCTTGGCCTTTGTGGTTAATGTGTCATGAGAATCTCTTTCCAGTCATTTCGTAGATAGGTTTCTTGAAGCTTCCAATTACCATAGTGCATATAGTTTCGTCCCATTCTCGTCTTATTACTCAGGCTACACATTCTACTTTGTTAGAGCCAACTTACTTCAGGTAAGATTTATTTATGAAAATCTAACTTTAGGCTTGTTACACAGTGCTTGAGTATTGCATTTAACATCTTGGGATTAATTCTAGTCTTGAAATCCACCTCAAACACAGTACTTTTTACACTTGCTTATCCCTCTTGATTTACTAAATAACTGATTACATGAGAAGCTCAATACATCTAAACTAAAAGGCTAACTATCCTAACACATGCCCCACCTTCCACAGTGGACTAATCTGGTAAAACAAAAGACATAAACTGAAGCAGCTTTGTGACACTACCAACCTCGCATCAAAACAAGCTTCTAGACAAATACAGAAGATACAAGTGTCCAGTAATTCTGTGGTTCTGGAGTGCATAACTCCTACACAACAAGGACATGGGAAGGACAGTCGGATACACAGAAAACATCAAGAACAAGACAATGGCCAGGCAAGGTGGTGCACGCCTTTTGGAAGCAGAGGCAGGCGGATCTCTGAACAAGACAATGCGAACAGCCCTCTGATAAGTATTTTTGTATTCTTGGTAGTAGGTTTCTCTGATGACACAATAAGCCAGATCAAGCCAAATTAAAAGTCCAGGTTTAATGAGCAAAGTGCCCCCAGGTGACTATCAAACACACACACACACACACACACACACACACACACACACACACACACACTGCCAGAAGTGAAGTGGGGGAGGAGGAGGAGAAATCACATGGCAAGTCTGAAATCACATGGACCTGTAGGCACGGTCGTGAGCAGCTCTGGGGAAGGAGCCACCACTTGGCAGGCTTTGTGGGGGGCAGGGTTTGGAGAGAGAGGAGGGAGGCTGAGGCAGAGCTTCCAACAGAACACCCTGGACAGAAATTCAAACAACTACCAAAGACCAAATGATAAACAATCACAAGATGTCTTTTTAAAAGTCCTTCCAAAAGAGATTTCACAGTTAAAATAAAAATGGAAAGGTAAGTAAGTGAAGATTGTAAGTACACACCTTGAAAAGTAAAGGTTCTTTGCAAATGAGGAATGTGAGCCTTGGAACCCACAATCTCTTTGCAAATAAGGAAGTCTAGCTCATCCAAAACGCTGATCGGCTTCGTTTGTACTGTATAAGGAGGCAATACCAAGAAGGATGGACGACTCTGGCTGCATTTCAGATGGTAGCCAAGTCATAGGCTTTTCATCTCCGGACTCCTCCTGAAGCCTGCTGGGCCCTGTCCAGGAAACCTTTTAGAGGGACTCACGTGTGTGACGCTCTTATCACTATGACAATCTACACTGCTTCATCAAGTGACTTCCAAGATTATGATTCTCTCCACTTCAATCCTCACTCAGATTGTCACCAAAATTTGATAGCCAGGCCTTATAAATTTTGCCTAACAATAATCGCTAGCAATTTTCTAAGATTCTATTAAAAGTCAGACATTGCTCTAAACACCTTACAGATATTATCTCAGCACCTATTACTCTGTTGGAGTAAGAACAACAAACCCCCCATTTTGTAGACAAATATTAAGTAACTTGACCCTGACCACAAGGCCAGCAAATTCCAGGTCCAGGATTCAACTGGGAAAAAAAAGTCAAAAGCTCAGGTTTATTTATTCAGACTGTGCTACCTTGATTTTCTATGTGAGGGGACACACAAACTGATCTACTAACAGGCTCCATTTATCCTGTGCATTCATAGGGACGGTAAAAGTGAGGATTCATTCCTTAAGGACTACAGCAAACAGATGCTATGCGATGCCCTGCTTACAGTGCTCACAGGGGAAAAAATCAATAATAAGTCCTGTTCAGATGAAGCATAGTCCAGAAACAAACACATTACTACAACATATGAAACCGTGCTTATAGAACCACACCCAAAGAGCTACTGAAGGCACAGAAGTAGAGATGACTAACTTCTTAAATGTTTTCAGGGTGGCATGCAGAAAACATGATAAATGGTCAAAATTCTTGAGAAACAAATAAACTTTTCCAAACAGTAAGGAAGACAGAGGAAGGTGATGCCATGTTTTTGGAAGGGTTGCGGTTGCTGCTATCACTGCTACCACTGTTTCACTTAGGAGCTGTGAATGACCACGCTTGCTTCACGCCAAGAACATATCTTAGAAAAAGTCTGCAAGGACAAGGTTGGAACAGAAGCACAAAAAAATCAGGGAGCAGGGAGCTAGTCTACAGTCCTGCTCAGCTCCCTCGAGAAGCACGTATTTTTGGAAATGTGTTGCATTTCCTTCCCCATCCCCCTTTTCTGATTCATTCAATTTTGGTTTCCACTAGTTAAATTAAGCCAGGTCTTAAATCCTTGTATTCAGAATCTGTGCACGACTAGTTAATATTAACCCATTGGCTAGGATGCCGCAGCAGACAAGACAGAAAGGGAAGGAAAGGAAAGAGGCGGAGAGAGAGAAAGAAATGAGAGATATTTCCTGTATCAGTTACTTTTTTCCAGACCAGTCTTAACAGAGCTTTGGTGCTTTGGGGAATCATGCAGACTACAAAGGATTTGGGGGCAAAGGGAACATGCGCAAAGAATCAGTAAGAGGAGTCATTTGGGAACTGAGAATAAGACCGTGGCAAGAAGTTACAAAAAAAGCTGAGAAGGAAGCCTGGGTGGCACTTAGCATCCAACTGACAGACACGTTATAACTGATCTTGAAGTAGGACCATTGTAAAGAGTTGGAGATCACACATGCCACTCGGGGTTTCTACTGGCATCTGTCCACCCAGCCCTGGGGAAAGGCGGGACTGAAGCCAGAGATGTGGAAGCCCGTAGGTGGGGCTGACTGATAGAGGTCATGTGGGTCTTATAGGCATCAAAATGTAAAAGAACATAGCTGGAGGGGTCTGCAAGCCTCCAAGAGAAGCCTGAGCAATTGAGCAATCAGGGCAGCATAATGGTGGTGGTGCTGATGCGTTTTAAGGAGGTTGTGGGCAACAGTTTTACATACCTTGGAGAGGCCACGTCACTGGAGAACAACCAAAATTTCAGATAGACTCAGAAAAACAAATTATCGGGTGATTTCTCTCATAGTTTTTTGACAAAAGGGAAAGCTTGGGAACAGAAGGGAAAGTAGATAAGAGATTGTAGTGGCTGATGAACATGATCAGCATATTTTATATACGTGTATGAAAATGCCAACAGGAAGCACATCATTTTGTACAATTAATATATGTTCATAAACACTTAAGAAGTAACTAAGCATTTTCAGTGTGCTCATGAGAGACAACGAGAATAAGTAATTAGGACCAAATGAGACAAAGAAATCCTTTAAGGGAGTATGAAAAGAGAGGTCTGATTCTGACTTTGTTTCTTCTCCTTCTCCTTCTTCTTCTTCTTCCTCGTCTTTTCTCTTATTTATTTGTTTTTAAATAGTTAAGACTAATTACAGTAATGGGAGATGAGGGAGGAAAGACAAAATCTGGAAGAAGCTAAAAGCACACATGGCTAAGGGGGGAAACATGCTATGAAGGAAGTTCTAGAACATGAACATAGTCCATCTCCCTGGGAGTTCCAGGTCTGCCTTCAGAGATGACGATGTCACCCGTGAGAGCACAGTCCATAGCCCACCCTGGGGCACCATAAGCACTTAGCAAACACTGTGAATGAGCCAATGATTCTGCAACACAAGCACATATATAGAAATAGATTCATGGATATTTGGGATGGTTTTTTTTAAACTAGTTTGAAAAGAAATGGCATTCTACAGCGATCAGTCCTAAACAGTATAAGCTTTGCTTATACTGAGCATCATAGCAGAGGCTCATAACTGTGACATATTGGTTCATTTGGCCATACCCTGTGTACTCAAAAAGCCATACCATCAGCAGAATAATTGGCTATGGTGAAAGCTAGAGTAATACAAATACAGAAAACTTAATTTCCATAAAAGAAATCCCATGCCACCCTTACCACATGACCTTCCTCTGCTCTCAGTGTTTTCCTACAAAAATGCATTTTGCCTCACAACACTAATGTTCAGAGAGTGGACTCTTCCTGTTTTCAGCAGCAACAACAACAAAAGTCAAATACGATCAGGCAATGCATGAAGAAGGTGGAGTTAAGATTCCCACACAGGAAAAACCCCACAACTGGAAAGCTGCTGATGAGCAACGATTGTAACCTATGTAGACTTTTGCAAAATAAAAGCAGAGCAAACCTGTTCACCGAGACAGCAAAAAAGAGGTGTTACGAAAAATGTAAAATATTTAAGGAACCAAGACCTTGGCTCTTCTAGGAAAACTGGAATGTTACTTACTGTAACTTCTCTATGCCCTTGAACAGAAATAGAATAAATAGCTCAGTTTCTAAAGGAGCAGACGATTCTGTTTGAGGCTTTGGTTGTCGTTTTGAAAGTTAACACTAGTGTTAGCATTTTCGGTGCCATATGCCTCTTTGGCAGTTTGGTGCACTCCTCAGAGTTATATTTACAAAAACAAAAAATAGGCTTACAAAAGCAACCGAAGTTAAACTGCGATTGACAAACAACTGGAACAGCTGTCTGAAGCCAGACACGGCAGTACATGCCATAATCCCAGCACTAAGGCAAGAAGACTGCCCATGTTCAAGGCCAGCCTTGGATACATAGTTGGTTTGAGTCCAGTCAGGAATACAGTGTTCAAAGGTGAGAAACTGTCTCAAAAAATGCATACGTATAGACATATATGATTATATACGCATATGCACGCACACACATATCTCTACTAGTGCAGTAAGTTCTCTGTGGCCTGTAACTTAGAGTCGAGCTCATAGCTAAAGGAAATTCTCAGTTGCAGTCAAAGTTTAATAAAGATTCTCCCCATCTGAAACCACAAACGCCAAGTTGAGAACTTCTGGCTGTCCCTCTTATGAAAACTACAGCTAGCCCTAATATTCACTGATGGTGATGAACAGCTCAATGAACACAAACTCACCTTAGAAATGTGAGGAGTTATCAAAGAGCAGAGAGAGAACTGTGGCTGCAGCTGGTAGAGAGGAGACTGTGGATATCAAGAATCGCTGATACACTCAGAGAAACATCGTCAAAGAAACTGACCCTACTGCAAGCCTGGCTTCCAGAAAGGCCTCGAAGAAAGGTAAGTGTAGAGGAGTATCTTCATGTGTCCCCATCAAAATGATTTTCTCTCTGTATCGCAGAAAGCCTAGGATGTACAAATGGCAGTCTTCAGTACCTATG
Organism: Peromyscus californicus insignis; assembly: GCF_007827085.1. Lineage (NCBI taxonomy): Eukaryota > Metazoa > Chordata > Mammalia > Rodentia > Cricetidae > Peromyscus > Peromyscus californicus. Next base: position 13,802,474 of record NW_026294584.1, on the reverse strand, counting down.
ACCACACTGTCAGATACCTTTGATCCCTGAGTTCTCCCTAAAACCTCCATAGATGGCTCCAGATTCTGGCAAGAAAGAGTTCAGTTTCAATAAACTCCTAAATCAATCACTATTCATTAAAAATAGTAATATCACTATGATGCAAATTGTATAATAAGGGTATATAGTGCACATGAAATGCTTAAAATCAAGGCCCACAGAATGACATGGTTTTTTTTTGTTTGTTTGTCTGTTTTTTTAGTTAGTTGATTGATTGGTGTTGGCATGGGGTCTTTTTTATTCTAAAGGGTCACAGAAGTGGCCTTTTGCCAGGTAAAGTAGACACTTGGTTGTAACTAGAGTTTTCCTGCCTGGCCCACAGTCAGGACAAATCTCTGACACCCGCCAGTCCCACAGCCACTCAGACCCAACCAAGTAAACACAGAGACTTATATTGGTTACAAACTGTATGGCCGTGGCAGGCTTCTTGCTAACTGTTCTTACAGCTTAAATTAATCCATTTTTATAAATCTATACCTTGCCACATGGCTCGTGGCTTACCGGCATCTTCACATGTGGCTTGTCATCATGGCGGCTGGCAGTGTTTCCCTCACCCAGCTTCCTGTTCTCTCAATTCTCCTCTCTGTTAGTCCCGCCTATACTTCCTGCCTGGCCACTGACCAATCAGCAACACATTTCACATACAGACCATCCCACAACACTTGGTAATATATATAATAGGAAACAGCTGTAAGGTAAGTGATGGCTGGTTAATAGGAGGGAATCTTCATGACATCACTCAATACATTCATCAAGTGTGTGCATCTTCTAGAGCTATCAGAACAAGTAACCTAAAATAACAAACTTACTCTTTTATGGTTCTGGAGGCCAGAAGTTCAAAGTCATGGTATTACCAGAAGGCAAGCAAATGCTTTTAATTCCAGAATTTGAGAGGATGAAGGGAGGTATGTAACTTCAATACCTAATTGGGCTACGTAATGAGTTCCAGGCCAACCTGAATACCTGTCTCAAAAAACAAGGGCCAACATGTCCACTCAACAGTGGAGCACATACTTGTCTTGCATCCACAAGGACAATGTACCAGCAGGGTTGGCACCCTCTGCAACCCAGAAAGAGAAGGCTGTTCTGCGCCACTCCCCTGCCTTCTGACAACTACCAGCCACCCACGGCACTATAATTCAAAGCCACAAAACCCACTCTGATACTGTGGTTGTGTGTTCTTTCCTGTGTCTTTGTATTTCAAATATCCAACTTTCTTTTCTTACGAGGATACCATTAATTATAGCGTCACCTGAATTCAGAATGACTTCATCTCTTTGTCCTCAATTAATTACATCTATAGATTTTTACAAAAAAGGCTACATTCACAGGTATCAGACAATAGGAGTAAAATGTGTATCTCTGCCTGTTATAACAAAATTGAATTATATAGCAAAACTATATAAACTTTTTAATAAAAGATGGCCCAGGGAATACAAAGTATAAAGCATTTTTCTTACATATTGTATTAATAAATCCTCCTGTGCAAAGCCCCACCATGTAGCTCAGGCTAGCCTAGAACTTACAATCCTCCTGCTTCATCTTCCTGAATACTGAAATTGTGGGAAATTATAGGTGTGTTTTATCGCACTAGATATTTTTACTCTTTTTAAAGTATGTATTATAAATTACTGTTATTTGCAGTCTGGAAAATACTGAGAGTCTAAGAAACAATTCTATTTCTACACAATAAAAACAGAGTTGACTCAGTCTTTGTGGTTACATAGACAGCTAAAGTATTTTAAGGATTTAACTCAGAAAAATTATAGACCCAACTCAGGAATTCCTGGCAATCATCTCTGGAATAAAGTATGTCTAAGCCAGCACGGGAGTCTGTGGGTCAGTATAGCATCTAAAAATAGCATAACAACAGATGTCCCTTTAGCCACTGCTAAAGGTATGCCCAATTATTAGCAAACTAGACTAAGTATTGTCCAACTTAAGCTGTCAAAAGTATATGGTTAATAATAATGCTTATATTAATTCTGTACATTTTATATAATTTGTAGTCCATCTAATAGTTTATCGCCAATTCTTCTAAACTAAGGTTTTCAGCTTACATAGTTCTAAAACAATTAAGAATTAAAACCTCTCAATATAAGACTAAAGAAAAATGGCATCTGAACTGCATGGAACAATTAATATTTACAGTCATATGGTTCAGGAAGAGAGATTGCATCATGCCCAAATACTAATACTAACTTTTTGATCCAATACTCTTTACATATGCAAGATTTTAAAACGAAGGTATGATAGCAGAGTTTTGTCAAGTTAGCCAACAATATTTTCTGTCTTCCACACAGAAAACATATTGTCATCAGACAATTTGAAGTCTTGTCTGCAAAATCATAGTTTACCACTGTATTTCTTCACTGTATTTGATTATATTATTCAGTTCTTTACAAATGTGTAGTCATTTTTAGACCTACTACTAGAAGCATCTCTGTCTTTCTAGAAGAATCTTGCTTACTCTTCTTTGGCACTTCCCATAAGGTGTACAGGAAATTCACCATTGACAGTAATTGTCAGATTTGCCCAAGCTCTCTATGAAATGGCTATCCTTCACATGGTGATGCAGAAGGAATTCATGTAAAATCAATTTCACTCAATATTTTTTTTTTCACTGAAACAACTAAGCAGACCAAGCATGGTGCCTTGGTTTCTTGATTTGAAAATTTGAACTTCTAACTCTATCTGCTTCAGGAGGCAGTTCTTTAAATACTAATAATGGCATTTGTAAATTGTTCTGAAAAGGGACTTTCATTAGTAGTAGTATTGAGATTATTATTGTTAAATATCCCTTCATGTTGGCTGTGATGACAGAGGCATATAATCCCAGCTACATGGAAGGCTAAGGCATGAGGACACAAGTTGAAGGCCAGCCTGGACAACTTATGAAGACCCTATCTCAAAATTCAAAATTCAAAAAGGGACTAGAGACATAGCTCGATTGAGCACTTGCCAAATATGTGTAAGGCTCAAAGTCTGATACCCAGCATTGCACCATAAAACAGTCTACCCTTCCTTGGGGTTTTGGAAGGGTCTTTTTGAAATCTGAGAACTTGGGCAAACTAGCTTGGCTTCTTGGATTTCCTTCCCTTGGCTTGCTTTGCTGTGGGCAAATGAGGCTTTCTTCTTTCAAGTGGACACAATGGCTTATAGAATGTAACTTTCTACTGATAGCTACACAATCCTTCATTCCTAGAAAGATTTAATTTTCTGACGTTCAATTAAAATTCTTGAAATCAAAAACTACATAAAACTTCACTTGCTTATGAATGTTCTTCTTAAGGAATAATTATGTTGCAAAGGCTACTGGTGATAAAACAGTCCCCATTTAGGGTTTTAGTTCACTTGCACCAAGCCGTAGAAATTATGACCTACCTTGCCTTTAAAGACGTTTTCCCTCATGGCCTTTCTCATCTATAAAATGTGTTGTAATCACAGCTTACAAAATACAAGAAAGCTTGAAGTAAGAATGTTTTGGAAAAGAATGTACCTGAGTGGCCACCGGCCCACTCAAAGCAGATGTCAGAAGAAGGCTAGCAAAGTGAGCCATTTATTTCTGTCTCCTTTCTTGTACTATGTTTGACTTCCATCAGTTGAGGGTATATGTCTATCCGTCTCTTCCTGCAGTCAGGGTACAAAAAGGGATGCCAGTTCCATAGAATCAGAGCACTCTCCGTGGCTGCTGTATAGTTCCATCGTGTGAGGGGGATGTGTCCACTTTCCACATAATGAATTATGCTGGACATCCTTCCACAGCCTGTTTACAAGCACTGATGCTTGGGACTTAGGAAACAATATCTCACTACAGAAACACTTTCAGGAACAAAAGCCCAGGAACTCTATTATATTTCTGCAAATGCTTTTGCAGACATGGGAGATATGAAGTTGAGAAAGAAGTAATTAAATGAAAAGGTTATAGATGAAAAAAAAAAGTCTGAAGAAAAAAGAATCAGAACCCTGGGAATAGCAGGAGATAAAGTAGCCAGAGGCATTTGGCCTTTTCTGAACGATTTTAGCACAGAACGTTTGGCAATCAGAAGAGGCGGTTACTGGAGCATCCTGCTTCATGGAGTGAAGCAAGGCTCTAGTTTCACCAGTGTGTTTTTGATTTAAATGGTTCTCAAAGACTTCAGTTTTTATATTATTCTTTACAGGTTTCTATCATCCCATCATTACCCTTCAATCCACTTGGTCTCTCATTCACTCAACGTTTATTGTGACCCTACTGTGTGCCAGCCACCATTCTAAAAAAGGTGTTATATATGCAGCAAGGTGTAAACTGTATGTAAAATAAAATACAATGACCATTGTTCTCAGGGCTCCAGACTACTATGAAGAAGACAGGCAGCAGAGCTGATAAACAGATACACTGTGTTGAAAATAAGAGAGCTGTGAGCATAAGGTAGAGGGTGGTAAAGGGGGCTGGACATGTGCTGCTCCGAGTTTAACTTTTCCATTAGAATAATCCTGCCGGGCGGTGGTGGCGCACGCCTTTAATCCCAGCACTCGGGAGGCAGAGCCAGGTGGATCTCTGTGAGTTCAAGGCCAGCCTGGGCTACCAAGTGAGTTCCAGGAAAGGCGCAAAGCTACACAGAGAAACCCTGTCTCGAAAAACCAAAAAAAAAAAAAAAAAAAGAAAGAATAATCCAAGCAAGGGGAAGGTTGATGACTAGGCTGCCACTTGTATTGCTGTTACTGTTGGGGTACGTGATGTGTGTGTGTGTGTGTGTGTGTGTGTGTGTGTGTGTGTGTGTGTGTGTGTGTACTCGTGTGAGTGTGAGCACTCACATGAGGTGTAGAGGATAGAGGTCATTGTCCCATGTCTTCCTCATTCACTCCCCACTTTACTTTTTTTTTAAATTATTTATTTTTTATTTTATGTTTACTGGCGGTTTTACCCACATGTGTGTCTACACACCATGTGCATGCCTGGTGCCTATGAAGCCAGAAGAAGGCATCAGATCACCTGGAACTGGAGTTACCCACAGTTGTGAGCTGCCATGTGCTGTGGGATGTTCTGTATGTCAAATATGTTGCTCTGATTGGTTAGTAAATAAAACACTGATTGGCCAGTAGCCAGGCAGGAAGGCTAGGCAGGATAAGCAGAGAAGAGAATTCTGGGAAGTGGAAGGCTGAGTCAGAGAGACACTGCCAGCCGCCACCATGACAAGCAGCATGTGAAGATGCCGGTAAGCCACAAGCCATGTGGCAAGGTATAGATTTATAGAAATGGATTAGTTTAAGATACAAGAACACTTAGCAAGAAGCCTGCCACGGCCATACAGTTTGTAAGCGATATAAGTCTCTGTGTTTACTTGGTCGGGTCTGAGCGTCTGTGGGACTGGCAGGTGAGAGAGATTTGTCCTGACTGTGGGCCAGGCAGGAAAACTCTAGCTACAGCCATGTGGGAACTAAGAATCAAATCCAGATCCTCTGCAAGAGCAGCCAGTGCTCTCAGCTGCTGAGCCATCTCTCCAGCCCTCCTCCTCATTGGATCTTTCACTGAATCTAGAGCTCACCCATTAGCTAGGCTGGCTGGCCAACAAGTCCCCAAGATCCTCCTATTCTCTCCAGTGTTGGGTCTACAGACTCATGTTGTCACACCCAGCTGTTTACATGTGTTGGGGCAACTGGTCTCAGGTCTTCACACTCAAGCAGTTTTACTCAGTGAGGCATTTCTCTAGCCCCCTCAACTTGCACTTTTTAAATCTGTGTGTGTGTGTGTGTCCGTGTGTGAATATGGACATGAGTGAATATGTTGCTCCTCGTCTTCTCCCTTGTTTTGAGGCAGGGAATCTTAGCATTTCCTGCCGAATATGTCAAGCTAGCTGGCCTGCAAGCTTCCGGGGATTCTCCGGTCTCTGCCTCCACCTTGCTGCAGACCTGCTGGCGTTACAGACGCTCCCACCACATCCAGCTTTGCCTGGGTTCTGAGAATCAGAACACCTGTTCTCATGTTTGAAGAACAAGTGAGTTATCCACTGAGCCGTCTCTCCAGCCCTCCACTTGTGTTTTTAAGGAATAGGTACACATGTTTTCAGGGCTTTCCTATGCATTACCTGCTATGAAATAAACCCAACAAATATATTATCACCACGGTTTTCATGCAAAGAGAAAGATTCGGTGTCTGGGGGAAAAGGCTTCTTTTTTTTTTTTTTTTTTTTTTTTTTGGTTTTTCGAGACAGGGTTTCTCTGTGTAGCTTTGCGCCTGTCCTGGAACTCACTTGGTAGCCCAGGTTGGCCTCGAACTCACAGAGATCCGCCTGGCTCTGCCTCCCAAGTGCTGGGATTAAAGGCGTGCGCCACCACCGCCCGGCGGAAAAGGCTTCTTAATACATCCCTTTAAGTCTTGAATTTTGCAACTGTCCATAAGTTCGCTTAACTTAAAAAAGTAAGTATTATAGATGTAGAAACAAGATACAGTAGTTAAGTCAATTGCTTGGGAAATAATGAGACTATGAGATGAATTATCAATATCTGAAATTGGACCAAATACTGCCATCAGGAGAGCAGAAGTGTCATCATTATCTTTAAAGCAATTCACAAGAGAAAATAACTCTCAGCACATAACGGGCCTTTATAGTCAAAAGCACACAGAAAAGACAGTGTAGAACTACCTCTGCTTTGGCCCTTTGTCTTCCCTCCTCTGAGCGGTTTCCTGCTAATTTAACCACCAATCCCTTCTAAGAGTGAACAGGACCGTACTGGCGGGGGTGGGGGGATGGGAGAGTGAGGGGAGGGGGCGTTACATTTTATTTCGGCTTGTTTTGGTTTAGTTTCATCCCCTCCTTCATATGTGAAAATCTAACTTTTGGTTACTGGCACTAGGCACAAATTGGCTGAGCTGGAACTGGCTCTACAATTATAGTAGTTCCGGTAGGAACAGTGGCCACCAGCCAGACTGATTCAAATGTCGCCAAGCAGTGGGAGGCATCACTGTATAGCAGGAGTCTGGGGCAGCACTGAGTTGGTATGTGTTCGGGTTTTAAGTTACTTAAAGAACATTTTTATCCCTACTAGCTTCATTTATCAAATAACGAAACTAAATATTCCCCTCTCTCTCAACTGTTTTGAACAACTTGTTCTCTGGTGACATCCTAACTAAGTGACTATACCTCTGAGGTTAGCAGGTATTGTTTGAGCCACCTTCAGATGGTTATCGGTGATGTTCAATCCATAGTCCTGCCAGTATTTCAGAAGCCTCTGAAGTTAACAGACTCTCAAACTCAGGGAGCTAGAGACCACATGGGGGGACAGGCTTCACTTCCCACTTTCACCCCGAGAAGTAGTGGTAGCTATTCCTCCCTTGAGTTTTTATCATTACTAAAAACAAAACAGAAAACAAACAAACAAACAAAGAAACCTCAAGACATGTTTTATTTTTAAATTCTTTATTGCTCTTTCTCACTGCCATCTAGCCCAGTCTCCAATACCGTCTGTGCCTGGCATATTTCCCATCAGCACTTTTTTTTGGGGTACAGGTGGGTGGCAAAATGTTTGGTTTTGCTTTCTGGTTGGTGTTGGAGAAAATCCCAGAACATGGTTAAAGTCAGGTCAAAGAACTGGATCTGTTACTATATCCTTTATCGTTTCAGAGTCCAGAGTGATGGGGGAGGAGTTTCTTTGTGTCCACTTTCCCATAAAGTAGGCAAGAAGCACAAAAAGATGTTTGGTGAGACAGGAAATTAAATTGCAGCTGTACTGGGAAGTAGCTGAGAATCTTCAGCCACAAAAATCAGCTGTTTACTCAAGCCTCAAGTTAACTACAAGGAAACCAAAAAGGGATGTTTTTGGTTGCTGTTGCTTTGAGCAATGAGTATCATCCTCATTCTGACCTCATTCTGACTACACGTTGTGATGACCCCATCTCAACAGGAACATGACCTATGATCAGAGAAAATGACTTAGCCCATATGATACCCATCCTGCCTAGTCTATTTTATTAATCCAGACTATAAATAACATGTTCACATAAAAAAAAATGCCCAGGGTGGAGCTGAAGAGATAGTTCAGTGATTAAGTGCTGTTCCAGAGGATCTGGGTTCAATTCCCAGTACCTACCTGGTGGCTCACGACCATTCGTAACTCCAAGCCCAGGAAATCTAAATCCTTCTTCTGGTCCCCACGGGCACTTGAATGTATATTGTATTCATATATACACCCAGGCACATATATAATACATATATTATATATGTATCATATCATATTATATTATATAAAATAAATAAATCTTGAAAAGCCCAGTGTATAGAGTACCCTTTAAGCACAAAGCTCCAACCGTCTAGAAATCTCTCTTTTCATCCTTTGCCCTGATATCCTGTAAGTGGCTTATTCCTTGGATTCACATTCTGCTTACAGTGAGGTGAACTCACAATCTAGCAGAACAACAAAGGGTGGACTGCTTTCCAGCACATTCCAAGAAAGACTATCCATGTGCCATCACAGAGCTACAGCTGTGGACAACACTCCATGCTTCGGTTGTATGAGCCTAAGTCCTGGTAGCTGTGTCAATCAGTGTAACCCACAGGGACCAAGATTGTGCAAGGATACTTGTGAAAGGAAAATGAAAAATAAAAAAGCAAAAGTGGAAACTAGGCAAGAAACAGAAACAGGAATTTGCTGAGACAGAAACTTTCTTAACGTTTTAAAAGTTAAAAACATTTAAAATGCCAGGTGGTGGTAGCGAACACCTTTGATCCCAGCACTTTGGGAGGCAGAGGCAGGAGGAGCTCTGTGAGTTTGAGGCCAGCATGGCCTATAGAGCAAGTTCCAGGACAGCCAGAGCTACACAGAGAAACCCTGTCTCAAAAACTCAAAGAAAGAAAGAAAGGAAGGAAGGAAGGAAGGAAGGAAGGAAGGAAGGAAGGAAGGAAGGAAAGAGAGAGAGAGAGAGAGAGAGAGAAAGAAAGAAAGAAAGAAAGAAAGAAAGAGAAAGAAAGAAAGAAAGAAAGAAAGAAAGAAAGAAAGAAAGAAAGAAAGAAAGAAAGAAAGAAAGAAAGAAAGAAAGAAAGAAAGAAAGAAAGAAAGAAAGAAAGAAAGAAAAAGAAAGAAAGAAAGCAACAACAACAAAGCCATTTTAAAGTAGCCGATAGAGCCCAAAGTGATGAATAGCTGCAGCTGCTTCTGGGAATTGAAAATGGCAAAGGAACCCTTGTCCTCTGCAGAGCCTGGACTGCAAGAAACCCAGAGAGGTACCAAAAGAGCGTGGATGGTAAGCAGGAAAAAGATAAAATAGTCATTACATCCAGACTCACAAATATCTCCAGAGGGCGTGAACTTCACACGATTAAACAGCATTTCCTTGACTCAGACAGAAACATCTCTAGTGGCATTTTAATTTCATTTTCTTTCTTTTCTTCATTCCTACCCTCCTTACTTACTTTAAAAATAGATAGAGGGCAAATATTTAAGTGTATGTGTTTCTTGCACGTGTTGATGACAGACTACCCCTTCCAGTGCTAGAAACAGGAGGAACTCAGGCGCAGTTAACATGGAATCCCCAAGCAGGAAGTCTGATGGAGTGCAGCATCTGGAAGGTGTATCAAAGGATCTGATGATGCAGCTACAGGAAGAGGAATGAATCCTGCCAACGCCAAATCCTTGGGTATTCGCTTACCGGTATCTTTTGGAAACTTAATTTTCCCTTACAGCTAGGATTTAAAGAAAAACTAGGAGAGTTATGAATTGTGTGTGCCTCCTAGGCCTAAAGGGATAATCAGTCTTTTAACCACAAGATGAATAAGTCAAGTGCCTCTCAAGTTTAATACTAATAAAGGCAATTTCTTCCATCCTTCATATCCCAGTAATTTGATCTTTCTTTTCTGGAACTCTGGTTGCCTTCAGCAAAGAAAAGGGCTTACATAACTGAAATATATTTGCCTCTAATAACAAAATTCAAAATTTTTTCATCTACCTAATAAAGATAAAATGTCACTGGTTGGAGGCTACATTTGAGAACACAATACAGTTGTCAATAATGTCAGTTTGTGATGGAGCCAAACCTGGTCTAGAAACCAAACAGCCTGCTCCGTTGACCCCCGTCGTCTGTTTCTGGTGGCAGAAAGGCAATTGGCCTACTCTTTCCCAGTAAGAATTTAGGTAAGCAGAGTTCCCATACTGGCAACTCACCACCCCTTGGGCCAACAGCTGTGTGGACCAGGAGACAAGATAATTAAGGCCTGAGACCAAACGAGTGCGGGTCTCTAAAAAGAAGAGAAAGCTTCGTTTCATTTTGTTTTGTGTTTTGCTTTCATTCATTTGTTGAAGACAAAAATCTCACCATGTAGCCCAGGCTGGCTTGCAGTTCGTAATCCTCTTGGCCTCAACCCCTGAGTGTTGGGATTTTAGGTCTGCACCACCATGAAAAAAAAAAGTTTAACTTTCTTCTAGCAAGGAAAAACTAAGAGAGTTATGAATTGTGTGTCCTTTCTAGACCTAAGGGAAAAATCAATCTTTAAACCTGTCGACATAAAGGACCAACTCTATACAGAAAAAGGAAATAGTTTATTCCAAGCCCAATCTGAGCAACCATGACCTGGGGACCCAGATTCAGTGTTCCACCACAGTAGAGGTTACAGGGGAAAAAAGCCATGAATCAATGTGTTTTCAAAATTCAGCTGTGGGGTCATCTGGTAGGCAGGCTGCAGAACGTCTGGGAAGTCTGTGGGACTTCAATGCGATCTTTGCACATTCGTAGCTTTAGGGTTGATGAGTCTGAGTGTGTCAGGAGTTTATCTCAAAGTCAGCTAGGTTAGGTCAGAGAAAGAATTGAAGAGCAAATAGCTGTGGAACTGGGCTAAAGATAGCCTGAAATGGTTTTGGTTCTTAATCTACACAATGAAAATGTTCTGTTCAGCCAAAGTCAAGTGGTCCTCAAGATCATTAACACAGATGCAGAGTCCGACCAGAGGTACGGTTCACAACCACAAGATGAATGAGTCAAGTACCTGTTGTGTTTACTATGGGCCATTTATTACTATTACTTACATTGTAAGCAAGGCCATCACAAGCACAGTAGAGCCTCTTACACAGTAAGCCTTGGGATCTCATAACTTCCCTCCCCGTGATTAAGCAGCCAGGTGCACATACCATGAAATGCCCAGAAGAAAACAGTGTGGTGGTCAGAATGTCTGGTGCCCTCAGCAACTGTCCTTTCACAGTAACTGCTTGCCACTCCATGGCAACCGATAAATCTGCATTCTAGATGTAGATAGTAGGGTCCCTGTGTCAAGAATCAGGTCTCTGTATCAACAAGGCTTAATGCCAGATGCTACCCCACGGCAAATCATCAGAAAAAGCACTGATACCCCCCCAAACTCTACACTCTAAAATCCCGGGTCCTCCCAATCGTCTCCCACCCGGCTACCTTGGTCGCCAGTCAGGTCTCTTGGAGACACAGCTGACTATCTTCTTCCCTGTTTAGGTACCCTTCTCTCACTATGAGTTTTCAAGTTCAGAACACTCAGCGCTGCAAAACCAGTGGTTTTTTTTTTTTTTTTTTTTTTTTTTTTTTTTTTTTTTTTAGTTCTTTCCTGGCCTAAGAATACTATCAAACAAACCCTTCAAAAAAATACAAGGCCGGGCGGTGGTGGCGCACGCCTTTAATCCCAGCACTCGGGAGGCAGAGCCAGGCGGATCTCTGTGAGTTCGAGGCCAGCCTGGTCTACAGAGTGAGATCCAGGAAAGGCGCAAAGCTACACAGAGAAACCCTGTCTCGAAAAACCAAAAAAAAAAAAAAAAAATACAAGAATGGGGAGTAGATTTATTAACAAGCACAGTAGATATTCATGGCATGGTACATTAGGTATGATGGGAAACCACCCACGAAGAGGTACAAACATAATGAGTCCCTTAAGGAGTGAAATGTCCTAGCCACTGCACTCCAAGTACAAACTGCATTGTATGAAGACAGATAGGATTTAATCACAACTAGTTGTCAGGACAGGACTTTTTGGAAGACACTGAGGCCTCAGCTGACTCTGCAGGACACATGGGAAGAGTTGCAATCAGGGCAAAGAGGAGACTGCCTCAAATGTTCTGAGAACACACTTCCCTTGAGACTGAATCTGAACTTTGGCAAGAGTATCATGGAAGTTGAACCAGATGGCTGGGAGAGAGGCAAGCTTGGAGAACTCTGTATTTTAGACTGTAAATGGCAGTGAGGGAACGCTCTTTCCCTCAAGTTTTCATAGTCCTTTATGCCTTGAACTGGTGGATTCGAGCACCTCTGCAGACAGACACACCAAAGCAATTGTCTATGTCGTCAGCCCTCTGCGTCCATGGTTTTTTCATCTGTGGATTCAACGAACTATGAATCAAAACTATTTAGGAAAAGAAATATTTTCATCTTTTCTGCATGTGGAGGTATTTTTTTCCTTGTCATTCTCTTCCAAACAACGAAGTATGACATCTATTTCGATAAATTTGCATTGCATTGTTACCAAGTACAAGCAGCTTTAAATGAACTGGACCAGGACGAGGGATACTCATCACACAAGCGGCTTGTGCATTCCTGGGTTTCAGTACCACCGAAGCCTTGGAGCAACCCCTTAGAGATACATCTGCATTTGAAATGAAGACCTGAAAACTCCAGATCTTTCAAGCTCTGACTCTGTAAGAATCAGGGATCCAGAAAGGAGAAAGATGCCACCATTTCGTCTGAAGAGAGGCAAGATGGCAACTAAGAGGAATACCTAAGGTCCTTGCCCATGTGCTGTTTTTTTAGCTGGCCAGAGGCCTCGGGCTCCAACTGGAATGGAGCGCCTCCCTGCCCCCTTATTTAGGCTGCAGCTGGTCTGGGATGCAGCGATTCCAGGAGCTCCGGAAAACCCCTTTTAAGCCCCGCTTGCCAGCGGAAAGCGGCCACATCTGCATGCCAGAGCAGCACAAAAAGTTCTGGCCCTTCCAGCTGCGCGGGATTCCCAGGTTGAACTCTTCCCGGAAACTTTGCTTCACAGCTCCTCTTGCGAAATCAAGCGGGCCCTCCCTCTGCTCGGTGGCTGTTTAAAGGCGAGAGCCTGAAGGCAGTGCAGAGCACAGGCTGCCAACCTCGCTGTGCATGCCCAGCAGCCAGTGCCCACCGCAGCTGCGCCTGACCAACCGCCCTCTGGGCGCCTCTCCCGCAGGTGGGTCACTTTCCTGGCTATTGTCTTGACGCTTCCGCCAGAGGCTGAGGTCCCTTTTCTATCTCAGCCCACCTCCAGCCCTTGTTTTCTGGACCCTACTTTCCAGCCTGCTGGTACTGAGATATAGGCAAACTCACCCCTTATCTCTCTCACAAAAAGGTCCCCCAAGGCTGCAGCAGGATCAGTGAAGTAATTCAGCCAATCTTTACCTCCCTGAGGTTTTATTACTCATTAAGGCTCAGGGGACTCCCGAGGAGAAATACCCAGGGCTGGATTCTTCCTCTGTCTAACTGGATTTGTACAAATCCGAACTGCCCATGGGAAAGGAGCCTGGAAGAATACAGGTGTGTAGTCTAGCAGTCTAATGCTAGATCTGAGGACTTCCTCACACAGCCCTGAAACTGGGTAGTCCGTCTTCCTTGATCTTAATTTAAATATCCTTAAGCAGCTTAGCGATGGCTTTTCCAGAGAAATGCTCATTGTGATGCAGTTTACTGCATGAGGAAAAAGAAAGTCTGTCCGGAGGCAGGTGGTAGTAGGTTTGGGGATTTTTTTTGTTGGCGTTTTAATTTTTCTCTGAATGGCACTTTAAAAGATGAATGGTGTGTCCTAGAAAGCAAGTTGCTTGAACCATGGGTAGGGGTGTTAAGAGATCTATTCCTAGTTCTAACTGGCAGTTCAGTAGCTGGGCCTCTGTTCCACAAATCTAAGTTGAAAGTCTATTGGTCCAAGAGTATCCACACAATCCAGCTCTACCAAGGTAAAAAGCCTTATGACTTAAGATGCTTCAGGCGTGAAAGGTGCTGGAAGTCTTGCTAATGCTCCAGGTGTGACTGAGTAATTACTTTTCATAATAACGTAAGCTTCGTTTTTATAAGGAAACCACCCAGCTGTTCTCACAGGACCATCGTAAAGCTTCACATTTATCATTCAGAGAATACCCTAGGCTTTCAAAACCATTCTTCATTCAGCCTTGCTGTGTGAGAATGTCCAATTCTGTATAAATGGCAGTCATATAAATGTCACTCACATGAAAGAACATTTTTTTTCTGATACAGTAGGTGTAATTTTATAAAATGGCACATTTATTTGAAGCAGTAACTTTTTGAGATATGGCCTTTGCAAGGCCCTGGGTTTTTCAGAACACTGTGATTTAGCACGGTGTGAAATCCTACCTGCATGCATTCTACCTGCATGGCAAACACCACCAGCACAGAAAACAGGATGAAGCACTCTCTATCAGACTTCAAGGCTGTAAAGTAAATGGTACATGTGTACCTCGAAATTGGGTCATGGCACTTTCTCCATTTGGCAACACTTATGATTTCGCTGAAACTCATATAGCAACTGGCAGAAAGAGCATACATACACAAGGCGGCCTGGCCTCTGACTTGAGAGTGGGTTACAGGCATCTGCCATTCATAAGCTTGCTAACTGTTGTTGAGAGGAAACCAAATAGATTTTTATAACCTTTTACAAAAAGCTAAAACTATGAAGCCCTGAGTGTGTTGCACACCACTTTAGAGGAATGGGTTTGTTTGTTGGAGAACACTAGAGTGACTCGCCACTCCAGATTACCTTCTCTTGAAGGATTACCCCTAAATTACCCTATAGCGTCAATACTAGTATGCAAATGGTATGAATTCTGCTTTCAAAGTATACGTGGCTGATTCTGCAGACACAGAAACACATGTCAGTTTTTCATGGTCCTCACTATCTAGTTTCCTTCATAATAAATTTAAGGACTGGAGAGATGGTCAGTGAGTAAAATAGTTGCCCCCAAAGCATGAGGATCCGAGTTCAAGTCCTCAGCACTCTCATAGAAAACTGGTTCCTGTGACACACACATATCATCTCAGCACTGGGGTGGCTCCAGGAAGGATCCCCTAGCTCACTGGCCAGCTAGCTTTGGCAAATTGTAAGCTCCAGGTTGAGTAAGAACCCCTGGATAGGAGCAAATCGAGATGAGAAGAAGGGGGGCAATAGGGGCAGTAGGGGACAAGTGAAATTAACATGGCGGGGTGACTATGTTTGAAATGTGTCATGTACATTATAAAAATGTTATAATGAGACCTATTATTATATATAATTAATGTATTCTAATTAAAATATGATGGGAAGCAATCCAGGAAGATAGCCAACACTGACCTCTGGCCTCCACCCACGTGCACACACAAGCAGATACATGTGCATACACCCCATAGACACAGTTAAATAAACGAATAAATCTAGGTGTTTTTATGAGTTGCTATTGAAATCATTTTCTTGGAAGTCTTAAAAAGACTGACAAACTACTGTTGAGAGGGACAAAGCCAGCACCTATCACACGTCACCCTTCGAAACTGGTGACTTGTTAGGTCACTGGAGTGGAGCTGTCATCTGAGAAGTCCATTTAGCACGGACAGCCGAACAAAAACTACCCAAGTATCTACTCATTTCCCACCACAAGGAGCAGGAATGAGCCACACATAGTTAATTTTTCTGGATGGGCTTTAGGACTTATTTAAAGATTAGACTAGATAATCACAGAAATGAAATTTACAAAGACAAGGTCTCTGATGTTACCTGTTCACATCCACAGAGAATGGCTCATTAGTTAATTATAAAGCCTTCTTGAGCAGATCTACATGATATGTTAAACCTACTCAAATGCTCCTCAGTGACTTTTAGGTCATTTCCAAAATGGTTTTAATTAACATTTATTCTTTTGTTAAGAATAAATCAGTACTGCAAAGAATAAAACTAAGTAAATAACTAAAGGATAATGAATGCTTAAAGCAATGTGTGATAAGAAAATTGCTTGGGCTATATAGAAATAATTTTTCTTCCAAAATTGTTAAGAATAAAGAACAAAGAATGCTTACGCTGTTTGAAGATCGTCTTTGAGAAACACGTCATTGCAAAAAGAATGCACTGGTCTACTAAAAGGAATGTTTCTACTGTAATTAAGCAGGCAGGACATTGACATCCTGATCTAAATTCTGCACAGTGTTCAGCGTTTATTCACCCATGTGTGGCAGCTCTTTCTTCGTTGTACTTCGACAGGAGCATATTTATGAAAAGTAACTTTGAGAGATGTATGATTTTTTTTTTTAATTTAAAGGACATCATTGTTCCTAACATCAGAATAAAGTTCACCTTTCTTCTTAAAAGCAAAGAAAATGTATGGGAAGGGTAATTTTGAAAAGTTAAGAACTATAATTATGAATTTAAAAAGGACTAAGAAGTAGCAATCTAAGTATATAGCACATCTCTAAAAAGAGTTTGTAGTGGGGCTGGGGAGAAAGTTCAGCAGTAAGAGTGCGTACCGCTCTTGCAGAGGACCTGAGTTCAGTTCCCAGTACCTACATCGAGAGATTCACAACCACTTATAATTACAGCTCCAGCCCCTGACATTCTTGGCCACACACACACACATAAACACAGACCCCCTTTAAGTTGTTAGACCATGAACTAGATGTTCTTGGGCCTCTGCACCCAATATCAAAGGAAATAAAATGTATGAAGAGCAAAGTTGGATCTCCTAGCACACCTTTAGTGGGCAAAGCTGTGGATTTAGAGCATAGGAAGATAATTAATGTTCAATGGGAAGTATGTATCTTTCATCTACACCTGCTTTTTTTTTACAATATGGAAACACCAAACTTAGCTTTGAGCCCAAGTTAAATGGTGGCTGAAGCGACTCTGACAGGCTTTAGTAAACATTCTTGTCCTGTCTCCGAGGAGATCACTGTCCTTGATGTGGACTCCTGGTATCTGCGCATCCCTGTGCTTGACCCTCACCCATGTGTGTTAGTGGTTTGCCTGTAATCTATGCTCTCCCTGAGACCTGAGCTCCATGAGAACAGGGATTCACTGATTTTGACTAACACAGTGCCTGGCACGGGGAAGCTGTTGTCAATATCATGGAATTATGAAAGTTTACCAAGTCACTCCTGATAACACTGACTTCTACGTTGGAAAGATGCTGCCCAAAGATGGACATAGTCAATGAGTATGGATGATATCTGTATTCTTCCAGCTACCATGGTCAAAGTCCAGATTTTAACCCTGCCGTTGGAGAGAAGTTTAAGGTTGTTTTTTTACATAGAAATAGTCAAAATTATTATCATTGTTTTTATTAATAGATGAAACTGTAGAAACGGTGTTTCTTTTGCTTTCATACATTACTGGGCTGGCATAAAGTGTGAAGCCCATGGACAGTTCAAAAGAGCCTATTCATATCAAAGTATTCTTATACACACAAACTCGCCACTTTGTTTCTAGTTAATTCCTCAGCAGTACAGAAGTTCAAAGGTGCTTTGTTTATCATGTTCACTTCTGTGACAAAGAAATACCGAAAAATAGTGTAGAAAATGGAGAGATTGAAGCAAAGTTAATTAGTAAATGGTTCATTGCAATTAGCACTAATGTGCCAGTTGTAGACTTTTCCTAGATTCTAAACTATCCTTGCTATATTTTTGAGTCATTTCTGAGAAACTGGAAGATATTTTTGGTGAAGGTAGCACACAAAGACTCCCTTTGGGAAGCAAGAGTCTACAGTTGTTAGATTTAGAGCCCAATTGTGTTGGCTCTCGATGTGTGAGGAGGACAGGGTATGGGACCTTCATCGCAGGAAATCACATGGATTGTTCTCAAAATTAGCCTGGGAGCCTTGGGGCAGGGGTGCCCCTAAGGGAAGATTTAGACATAAAATGCAATCAGGATGAGAAAAGTGGTTTCACCTGTCCACCCAGTTGGTTCCCCGACTCTGTGGGCACAGGCCATGTTTGAGAGAAGAGGAGGAGCAGCGCTGGCTGTGGTCACTGGCTCTCCAGGGAAAAACCATCCTAATGTACAGTGTCTGGTGATTTCTGTGGTTCCAAACTCTCCATATCTGATTTCAGGCTTCCACCCAGGAAGCCGACTCCACCCACTACAGTGAGCCCACATTAAAATCCTGAGTATTAAAAAGGGAAAGCTGTATTTTGGGGTGTATTTACCGACTAGTGCTGCTCTGAAGCTTGTGAGTCAGAGTATAGCAAAAGGATGTGGTAGAAGTTCTGTCTCCTTCTAGTGATTCTCTTAGAGCCACTGGGGCCATCCTTTAGAGAGCTGCTTTACAAATGGTGGCAAATATTACCCCAGAAATCCCTAAAAATGGCCAGGAGATATTTTAAAACAGAAGGGGACGACCCATGAGAAGGGTTTCTGGGGAGACAGGAAGATCAGATGCACAGAAAAACTCTTCTGTCCCCTACCTGGTTTAGCAGTTATCAATATCTAGATAATAATTCCTAGTGACATTTATGGGTATGAATGACTATTCATTTTCTTTGGACAAAGTTACTTGAAAATTACAATTATTAAATCACTTCCTAAACATCTCTGACAATAACCAGGCCCACTAGCTGACACCGAATGTCTGGTGAATTGTTGGAGATACCAAATTAAGCATCTGCTCACAGAATGCATATAAACCAGGCACCCTGCAGTGGGGAAGAGAGAATGCTCTCTCTGCTGGTGGCTCTTGCTCCGCCTCTCAAATTGTTGGTGACCTACAGATTTGTAAGTTGGTCCAGATTTAAAATGCCAGCAGTGGTCAAGGTAGATTAACCAAGACATGACTGTATCTCTGGCCATGTCATGTACCCCAGGTCCCAAGCAAATGATTTAACAAGGTCAGAAAACAGATACCTAACCTACGTGGCTAGGAAACCATAAAGTTCTCTTACTTTACCCTGATTGATAGTGCTAAGATCTCAACGTGACACCATGTACCATGTGATGCCCAAATCAACTAGAATATCAATAAAGAACTTATTAAAATAATTGTCACACTGGAATTAAAATATATAATAGGCCTACATTACTGTGGTGTCATCCATCTCTAGAAGGGAGCAAAGACCCCTGACAGAATGATTGCAGTTTAGCTACTTCCTCAGCCCACTCCCAGCTGCCATTAGCAGTTCACATGGGAGTGTATAAACCACACAACCTTAATGGGAAGGTTATCTTTAGTTACATTCTTGTGACCTGATCAGTTTGTGCAAGACAACTATGTTCTGTGTGTCATTCTGCTGGTTAACAGAATGTCACACAAATTAATCATCATCAAATAAGCTTCCTTGAGATAAACAGCATTTCTCACAAAGTGTAAATATGATCTATTTTTCAGCAACTAACTAGCAGTTGTATAGATGAGGAGGGCTAGGATATCAACTTCTGATGAACTCTGTGGAACACACCTGTTATCTTAACACCCAGGGCTTTGGGAGGAGAATCCTAAATTTAAGGCCAGCCTTAGCTATATAGCAAGTTCCAAGCCAGCCTGGACTACATGGCAAAACTATTTAAGAAAAGCAAAATGTCTGTGAATATATAATATTAGTAACTTTAAATAGTTCCCAGAAGGTTTCCTGGAAATCACAAAATGGTGATTTATGTTGCTGTGGGCTTGCTGTAACTTTTACTGAAGCTAGACAGTGGGAGGAGAATGGGCAACAACACGTATGTGTGAGAAGTAAATACATCTTGGATAGGGCAGTCACTCAGTTGGTAGAGTGTTTGCAGAGCATGCACAAAGCCCTGGTTTTGAGTTCTAGCATGTTCTGGTAATCCCAAGCATTCAAAAGATGGAACAGGAAGATCAAAGGTTCAAAGTCATCCTCAGCTACACAATGAATTCAAAGTTAGCCTGAACTATATGAGATCCTGTCTCCCCAACACAAAAAAAGGTACGAATATTAGATGGGCAGTCTGAAAATTAGTTTTTGTGAGCTTTAAATCTCTGTTAAGTTCCCTTTCTCTTCAGAGGGCGTTATTTTATTTTGACTATTAATAAGTACAAGCTTTATGTGATAAGCATTGATATTTCCATCCTGTTCTTACAAGCTTAATGATTTAGTGTAGTCTTATGATCAGTATTCCATTAAAATGCATGCTTCTCACAGACTTGAGTTTCTTTTCAAATAATCCATCATATTCTTCAGTTAGTGCTCAGTCACAAAGATCTACAAACACATAACAGCTTCTGATAACCTTCTATTTCACGGGGAGAGCTGAGAAATTGGCTAGGAAGTACAAGTATGGCTTCCCTGTTAAGCTGGTTCCACATACTCTTGCTTTTTAAATCAAGGTCTGGTCAACCCCGGCCGGCCTGGTACTCCTCTAGATCCCAGTTGGCCTTAAACTCAAAACAGCCTCCTGCCTTGGCCCCCTTCGGGGCTAGGATTTTCTCCTATTCCAATTAAACTATTTTAAACAACGATTTTGTAAAGATTTCCCACCTGACTACAAGGGTTCAGCTTGATAAAAGATACCAGATAAAATGCAACATCCAGTTCAAACCTGAATTTCATAATACGAATTTAATGTGAATGTGCTTCAGGTGTTGCAAAAGATAAGGTTGCTCTAAAAATTACTCATTATTTAGCTGAAATTCAAACTTAATTGGAGTTGTGTGCTTTTTATTTATTAAGTCTGGCAGTCCTCATTTACAGGCACCTCCTTACAGAGACTCACGTTGACCTGCACTCAAGATTTTACTGCCCCTCTCCCACAGCAAGTTTTATTCTGTAACCCTGTTCTGTATTCTTTGAAGCACTTACTTCCCTCTAAACCAGCCATATTTATTATTTATGTGTACATTGTCCAATTTTTCATAATAATGCACAGACAGGTTTTGAAGCACCCAGATTCAGAGTTCTGACTTTCTACTACCAGAGAGTCAAAACACTTTATAAGGGGCCTGCATTCTCTGTCTCTTCATCCTCAATGGGCCTGTGTGTGCACGCGTGTGTGTGCGTGTGTGTGTGTGTGTGTGTGTGTGTGTGTGTGTGTGTGTGTGTGTGTCCCCAGAGGGAATAGTGTCTAAGGAATTCAGATGTTTGAAGCATGGTTTCAGAAGCTGAAGCTGAGTTCTCAAATGGAGGAAGATGCAGTGACTCAAAAGGCGGATCAACTGGATGACCAAGCTGCTCTGTGCTCTCCTATGTACGAGTCACTGTTAAGGAACTCCATGGGAGACTTGGGAGGTTTTTGGAGTCTGGGTACTACTCTGTAAGATTTCCTTGATAGAATGGCAGAGAAACGCTCCCGGTAGCCTGATGCCACATCTCGAGTCTGACACTCTTGAACTCTGTCCCTTGGGAGACTTGCACACTCAGGCCTCAGTCTGCCTTTGGCTTTTCATAAAGAGAGGAACTCCAGTTCTCAGTCAGGACTACAGAGAAAGCTTGTGAAGAAGGCGAAATCCTTCCAGAGTCCGGTCATTCAAGTTTTGTGCAAGCTCCCCTCCTGATTTGAATGTGTGGCTGGGGCCAAGGACCACTCGTTTTTAGAATAACACTTTATAGAAGTATGTGTTTCTCCACAGTCCTTAATGATCCCAAAACATCTTTAATAACTAAAGAAAGTCAGGGAAGTGTGGTAGGAAGAAATTTCACCAACAGATGCCTGTATGTGCTCCATCTCCCCCCACCGTCCTCCAAGCCCTCTTTGGGTAGGGCCTCTCTGCCCGCCGTATGAGAGTTCCCAGCATTCTACTTTCTGAAACTAAAAGTTGTTTGTTGTGTTGATGAAAGTTTTCTCTTTAGATTTGTTTTTATCACCTCCAAATTTTTTCATATGAAATTTATGTTTGCATTTTTAGTTTGCATAAATATATAAAATTGGGTTAGCTAATAAATAAGCTCACTCCAGTGGTATGTGTAAATTATTGAGGAATTACATAAGGAATTTGAATTTTCTTTGGATTTTTCAGAATTAAAGATGTCAAAGGAAGTCTTGGGGGCTACTTATTCTTTGTAGAAGTGTCCGCATCAGAGAGGGGAAGATTTTCGTTCTTTTTCCTTCCAGAAATGGCATTCTATATATAAATTTTTACATATTTTCCTCTTTATTCTGTAAAATTCTTGGGTAAAACAAATGGTCCATTTTCTCAGCTCAGGTGGAGAACATGCCACCTCTTGGAAGAGCCATGTTTAGGTCACTGCCCTTCTCACTAAAAGACCTGGCAAGGATGCTTTCCCCCAAGGCACTGACAGTGCTGAAATGTGTCATTTGGTACCAGGGTGCTGGTACGTAGAGGATTGTAAATTTTGAGCTGTCTTTAAATGAGATCTGTTTATCATCCATCATATAACTTGAAACTTTTGTCTACTTATCATCTGTCTTCATACTACTATTCAATGTATGCGTGTGTGTGTGTGTGTGTGTGTGTGTGTGTGTGTGTGTGGTGTCACACAAACATACACAGGAATGTGTGTGGAGGCTACATGTCAATCTAAAGTGTTGTTACACAGGAGAAGTCTACATTTGGGATTTTATGAGATAACATCTCACCTTTCCCGAGTGTCCACCTATCAGGCTAAGCTGGCTGACCCAGGCCCTAGAGATCCCCCTCCCCAGCTCTGAGATCACAAGCCTGCCCCTCACCTGGCTTTTAACTTGAGCACTAGCTAGGTGTTGAACTCAGTTCCTCAAGCTTACATTGAACGAGCACTTTGTCAACCAAGTTATCTTCCCAGTCCAATCAATTAATGTTTTAATACAGCCTATATATTTATCTCCTAAAATTTCAATTAATTTGTGTTACAAATTTGGAATTTTTAAAACTTTTTTAAAGTATAAGCATTTAAAAGAAATTTGTTTGTATATACAAAATTTTTCTACAAATTACATGGAAAAAGAAATTAGACTAGCTATAATACTTTTTAAAGAATATAATAGATAGAACCACTCTATAAAATTTATATATATATATATATATATATATTCTTATAGATATCAGTATTGTATGGTATAGACAAAGGAACAGATATATACATAATATATATACATATATGTATATATATATATCAGTAGAGCAGAATAGAGACCCCAGAAAATGACCCACATCTACATTGAGTGTTGATTTTTAGCAAAGGTACAAAGCAATTAATAAAATGATATTTCAACAAATGATAAATATGCATTTAGTTAACTCATGCAGGACACACACACATACACACACACACACACACACACACACACACTGACTTAAACCTTAAATTTTGTAAACTAAGCTAAAAATAGATTATAGAGTTAACTTTTATACTTTCAGAAGAATATTTAGAATCTAGGACTTCAGGGAGAGTTTTTAGATATCAAAAGATAATCTATAAACTAAAAGAATCAAAAAATGTCATGAAATGTAAAAACTTTTTCTTTTTTTAAATTTATTCTTCTCTCATACAATAAATCCTGATCACCATTTCCCTCCCTTTCACTTCCCCCCAACACACACACACACACACACACACACACACACACACACACACATACATACACCTCTCCTCTCCCCCAGATCCACTCTTCCTCAGTTTCCCCTCAGAAAAGAGCAAGCCTCCCAGGACATCAGCCAAACATGGAGTAACAGGTTCCAATAAGACTCGGCACAAGTCCTCACATCAGGCTGGATGAGGGAACCCAGTAGGAGGAAAAGGATCCCAGGGGCAGGCAAGAGTCAGAGACAGCCCACTCCACTGTTAGGAGTCCCACCAGAACACCAAGTTACACAACATAACATATGCAAAGGACCTATCACAGACCCATACAGGTTCTGTGATTGTCGCTTCAGTCTCTGTGAGCCCTGCTTAGTTTATTCTGTGGGCTGTGTTCCCCTGGTGTCCTACAGTCCTTCCTCTCCCACTTCCACAGGGTTCCTGGAGCTCCACCTAATGTTTGGCTGAGGGCCTCTGCATGTACTCTCAACAGTATCTAGATGAAGCCTCTCTGATGACGGTTGGGCTAGGCACTGGGCTGTGAGCATCACAGAATATCGTTAGGGATCATTTCATTGACTTTGTTTTTGTTTTTGGCCAGTTGTGTTTAGTTCTACCCTGGGTCTCTGGGCTATCCAGCCTCTGGTTCCTGGCCATCCAGGCAGTGTTGGGCATCAGCCTGAACCAGAGTAAAGCTTTATCTCTGGGAAGGGATGGAGGGAGGGGAAAAGAGAGGGAGGGAGAGAACGGGCAAATGACCTGAAGCAATGTCTCTCTGAGGATGATATGCAAACGGCAAGTAAGTACATAACAAGATGTTCAGCATCATCAGCCATTAGGAAAATGCAATGAAAACCACATTGAAATAACAAAATAGCTAAAATGAAAAATACTGGAACTCATAAATTGCTAAGTAGGAATGTAGAACAGTGTGGCCACTCTGGACAACAGTCAAGCAGTTCCGTGTAAAACTGAGTAGGAACTTGCCATATGACCCAGTAATTGCACTGGGGAGCCCTTGTCCCAAACAATGAAAACTTACTGTCATGCCAAAACTCGGGCATGAATGTTCATTGCAGTGACCCAGGTTGGAGACAACTGAAAGGTCCTATATTAGGTGAAGAGAACTCCAGGACTGGGGTTGTAACTCAGTGTAGAGTACGTGCTGGGCATGTGCAAGCAAACTCTGGATTTGGTCTCCAGAAACACTTAAGTGAAGTTATATTCATCTCTTCTGTGGAATACTACTCAGAAATAATGTGGGAAAGCTGCTAAAACTTGGATGAATCTCAGCGACTAATGCTGAGAAAGACAAAACTAGAGAGAGAGACTTAATGACTTCCAAACTGCAGCCCGCTCTGGGGAGAGATGGGTGTGCTACGAAGAGCAGCGGCAGCCGGAGGTGCAGGTGCTGGAACTGTCCTAGCTCCTTGCAGTTTGCCCGGCAATTCTAATTCTTGTTCTTGGAGCGGGGGGCCTTAGTGAGAGCATCTCTGAAGAATGCCTGGGGTGGAATCCAGAGACAGAGGCCCATCAGCATTCTTCTTCGCCTCAATGACAACTGCCTCTGTGACCATCAAAGTCACCTTTGCCACTTGGCAGCTGCGTCACTGTGCGTCATTCCCTAACCTATGTAAACATTCCTGTGAGATCACCTCGAGTTCCATGCCCCGCCCCCCCTTCTGCTGTACAGTCCCCCATCGTCCGCCCCTTCCCCACGCCCCCCTCCCCCGCCTCTGAACTTTGCCCTTTGATCAAGGAACCTCTCTGGAAGGTGCTTCCATGGAAAGTAAACCAGTCCCGGAGGTTTTCCAAGCTAGGAAACTCATGTTCTTTCCAGTCACCTAGCTTGTGGTGTGTAGCGCCCACAAGGCTGAGGGAAAGAGAACACTGTTGTTTTAATCCTTTAACCCATTTTACCTTCGGTAAATGCTCTTCCTGTTTGCTTCCTTTCTTGCTATTTCCTGTTTTCCTCCGTTTTACATCTAAAAGTAAAGCAGGGTAGGAAAATTTGGAAAACTCTAAGCAAGAAACCCTTCCACCTTCATGAACCCATGCTTCCAAGCAGCTGTTTTGATGCACAAATATTTCTGACATAGGTGTGGTAACCCTGTTTGTACAGCACTTACTGTAAAAGACGCCCTGTGCATACATCCTATTCCTGTGAGCATCTATAATTAGAATATTTTTCCAAGGGCTAAGAATTAAAGTGCTCCGAAGAATTGATAACTTTTTCCATATTATTTATTTCACCATTCCAATCCTGGTAACTTTAAGTCTGATAATATTTTTCATTAAAAAATTTATTATCCTGAGTTATCTTGCAAGCAGAGTCATAACAAAGGCTTATGCACCAATGATTTATTAGAGACATGATTCTGGGGAGCTGGAGAGAAGGGCAGAGGGCACAGCCAGGGGAAAGACAGTACAGATAATGAGTGCCCTGCTCTCTGGGGCCACATGAGGAGCCATGGGAAATTCATCAGATGGAGTGCGGGAAGAAAGAGGAGCCTCAGAAGAAGGATGAGTCCACAGCTCCCTGCTGGCTTGTGGTGCCCGGTGAGCTGTTTATCTGAATGCTAGGCAGACACAGGTCTCCGGGAAGTCCCATGACAAGAATCGAGGCACAGCATGTGAGACCCCAAACCGAGTTTCTGTTGGGCAGTGGGAGCTTAGCAAACTAAGTGTGTGCCCAGGAGGGTTTAAAGTGAGGCTCAAGATGTGGCCACAAAGTGTCAACTGTAACTGCTGTAACTTCCTCCAGTAATAAGGAAGTGCTCCAGGCATAAGTAAACCGCATTGCCTTTTACTGGGTCAATGTTTACATCTGCAACTTACCCAGTGGTAACTCCAAGTTTTCCAATTAAAAACAAAGTTTAATGGTAGGAGTAACAGCCCAAGGATGTTACCTTAAACTGCAAGATATTAAAATATGAAAAACTATAAATGAGAGAAATTCGTGCTTTATCCATTTCTGCATCTGTGTCTTGATAAATCTGTATGGTATAAAGCCATTGCAAACAGGATTTTATTTCTAAAATAAAATAAATGGGATACAGTAGGCACATCCTAATATCTAGTTCAGATTATATACTTAAAGTAATCAGTTATGGAAGCATGACTAGTGCTCAAGGTATATGCTTTATACAGATATTAATTAAATGGTTAATGGGTTATATTCCTTAGATAATACACAGATTAAATAACCTATTAAAGATAACTTGAGCATTCATGTCTCAAGCACTGTTTCGAGATACACAAATTAATCTAAGCCTTCATATCTCTTAAGCAGATACTGTCTCTCATATTAAAGATGACAAAGCTGAGTTTGAATAACTTGCCTAGGCCACATTGCTGTAAGAGTTGGTGCTAAAGTGGTCTGAGGAGATCTCAGTCGGTAATGTGTATGTCTTACAAGCACAAGGACCTGAATTGGATCCCCAGACCCATGTAAAAATGCTAAGCATAGAAGGCTTTTATAATCTCAGCATGTGGGGAGTGCATACAAACGGGTCCCTGGATTCACTGGCTGGCCAACTTAACCTTGCTTAGCTTCAGGCCCAAGAGGGACCCTGTCTCAAAGGAGGTAGATAGTCTTCCTGAAGATAATACCCAAAGTTGTCCTTGGACCCTACAAACACACACACATGTGCACCTGCACACACAAACACACACACACACATGTGCACCTGCACACACATACACACACACACATATGTGCACTCGCACACACACACACACACATACATAAGCTAATGCAGAAACTAGTGCCATATAGACAATATCTTAGTTTTTACAAAATTTTATAGAAAGTTAGGATGCATTAATTCAGTGGTCAAATGTTCCAAATCACCTGGAATGCAACAGTTAGTGAGACTATGCTATAAAGAAGTTAGTCTCTCATTGCTGGTAGACTTACCAGTTCTATCATTATTGCACATAGGAATCCAAATGTGGGAGTAAAAACATGAGAATAAAGTAGTGGAGGAAATAAAGAGAAAGGTAGTCAGTCCTTTGACACACAAAGCAGGTGTCCAGAGCAGAAAGAAGTGTGCATCATTCCAGCAGCTTGCAGATTTGAGCTATAAAAATAGCTGTTAACTGATTAGCAGCTGGCCAAATTTGCTATATATTAGTTTGCATTTGTGGATGCAAAGAACTTTCCAAAGGCCAACCAACGTGCTTACATATGAAGAACCTTGCTCGTCCCCAGATGATTTCCCACCTGTGTCCATGCCCTTCTTGATACCTGCTGAGGGCATCTCCGGGTGGTTGGTAGAAATCAACTGTGTTGGTTAGTCACAGTTTCTGTGGTGGTACAGGAAAGTCCTGTGTTTCTTCTCTCTCTCATAACTCCTGACTGAGTACGAAGATCTGCATGTTCTGCGTGTTCTGCAATTGCACAACCTCAGACAAGCTCAGCTAACATGATAGGGCTTTGTCATGAGATGAACAGAAAGGGAAATTTTCCAAAGCTCCCCTTAAAAAAAAAAAAAGTGCAAGCTTTATGTATGTTTCACGATTGATGTGAAAGCTACAGTGACTGGTCGCCAGTTAGACTGGGTGTGGAAGCTGTACATCAAACTCAGCTGAGTTTCACCGTCACCGACTTGAATGAATGAAGTCATGTCTTCAGGCAACACCCTCTCTCCCTTGCTCGTCGGTCACTCTGTAATTATTCAGCCTCCTCCTCTGTATCGCACACTGACACACAGGGAGGACCCTGCTCCTTCTGACTCTCACATGCCATCCAGCTCATGCTTCACAAATATTTGCCAGCTGTCTAGCCCTTGGTAGACAGTGCATTTCTTAGCACAGAAAATAAATTGAAAATCAGAGGCCCCACCCCCCAAAAAAGCCTCTAGAATAGCTAAAAGTTGCAATTAGAACTTGAGGGAAATTTTTGAGAAAAGTTACCCTGAAAAAAGACATTCTATCTTCCCAAAAAATAGAGAGTAACTTGGATTATTATGTGAAGTAGAAATATCAGCACTGAACACCAATTGCAGCTGGATTCCCAGGCAAGGTAGTCAGCTGCTTTCGTAAACATTGCACATTTTTCTGTTAATGTCTTGGGATGTCTGTCTCAGTTACAAGCTGATGATCCATAAGTCCTTTTGAATTTCTACACCTCTGATTTCCTGTGTTTGTTTTTCAGTAATGGAGAAAATGTGTGCAGATGCGCTCCCTCTGACTATGAATTCCTCAGAAAAGCAAGAGATTGTCTGCATTTTTGGAACAGGGGATTTTGGAAAATCCCTGGGATTTAAAATGCTTCAGTGTGGTTATTCTGTTGTTTTTGGGAGTCGAAACCCCCAGGTGTCCAGCCTTCTGCCCAGAGGAGCAGAAGTCTTGAGCTATTCCGATGCCGCATCAAAGTCTGACGTCATAATCCTGGCCATGCACAGAGAGCATTATGAGTGCCTCACAGAACTGGTTGACTCTCTCAATGGAAAGATATTGGTAGATGTCAGCAACAACCGTAAAATCAATCAGTATCCAGAATCGAATGCTGAGTACCTTGCTCAGTTGGTGCCAGGAGCCCATGTGGTCAAAGCATTTAACACCATCTCAGCCTGGGCCCTCCAGTCAGGAACACTGGATGCAAGTCGGCAGGTAAGTATTAAATGAACTTGCATTCAGCCTTTTATTTTATTTTATGATTATTATTATTATTATTATTTTTGGTTTTTCGAAACAGGGTTTCTCTGTGTAGCTTTGCGCCTTTCCTGGAACTCACTCTGTAGCCCAGGCTGGCCTCGAACTCACAGAGATCTGCCTGGCTCTGCCTCCCGAGTGCTGGGATTAAAGGCGTGCGCCACCACTGCCCGGCACATTCAGCCTTTTAAGGGTGAATGTCTTAATATGTACTTACCTGAATACAATTCCAAAATAAAATCCCCAGTAAATATTTCATTTTCTAATATGTTCTAAGGACAACTTCATTGGGTTTGATTGAGAAGTATGGTCTATTGTGGCTCATGTGTGCCTTGACTTTTATCAATAGTTTGATGGAACCAAAGGATGTCCCAATCTGAAGTCCTCCTGCCCATACTGGGAACTAAGAGCTTGTTGACTCTTTTTCCACTTATGTGAAACTGGGTCCATTTATGCCTCTGAGATTAGCCATAGTCAGTCATAAATGATGTAGCACCCACACTCAGAAGAAAGAGATGACTCATGCTACAGCAAACTTTGTCTTATAGCAGCACTGTGTGCCTGAAATCACATTCAACTAAATAGCATGGTCTTTTCATGCCCCGGCACACACATGCAAATTCAAAACCTCATCTTGCTAGATGTGTTGATTCTATATCTCTGTTTTGAAAATAGTCCATTAGTATGTTATTTTTCTACATGATAGTTATATAAAGTTGAATGATAATTATTAAATAAAAAATAAATATGGAACTAATTATTTTCGCTCAGGTGTTTGTCTGTGGAAATGATAGCAAAGCCAAGCACAGAGTGATGGACATTGCTCGTACTCTTGGACTCACTCCGTTGGATCAAGGATCTCTCGTGGCAGCGAATGAAATTGAGAACTACCCTCTGCAGCTGTTTCCAATGTGGAGGCTCCCTTTCTACTTGGCCTCTGTGCTGTGTGTCTTCTTCTTTGTGTACTGTGCTATACGGGAAGTGATATACCCCTATGTGAATGGGAAGACGGATGCTACGTTCCGCCTGGTTATTTCCATCCCGAACCGTGTCTTTCCTATAACAGCACTGATCCTGCTTGCTTTGGTATACCTTCCTGGTGTCCTTGCTGCCATCCTGCAGCTCTACCGAGGTACAAAGTACCGCCGCTTCCCAAACTGGCTCGACCACTGGATGCTTTGCAGAAAGCAGCTGGGCTTGGTAGCTCTGGGATTTGCCTTCCTTCATGTCATCTACACACTTGTGATTCCTATCCGTTACTATGTACGATGGAGACTGAGAAACGGAACCATTACACAGGTCAGTTTCTTCTCCTCTGTGTTTCTCTACTCCTTAACTCAATCTTGCTTTACCACAACCCACTACACAACTGCAGAACATTGCTCTCCAGAGTTTGTTTTCTTTATTTTTTTTTGAAGGGGGGTGTTTGTTTGGTTGGTTGGATTGGTTGAGGCAGTTTATGATTTAGGGCTAGCTGGCCTCAAACTTACAATTTTCCTGCCTCCACCTCCCAAGGACTGGGATTAAAGCAGGAATTGTCACACCTACCCAACATCTTCATTTTTTTAAAGTATCAAGAATCAGAAACATTACCCCTGGGCTTGCAAATGAATCCAACTGTGATCAGATAAAACTACTGAGAATAGCCGGGCCGTGGTGGCACACGTCTTTAATCCCAGCACTCGGGAGGCAGAGCCAGGCGGATCTCTGTGAGTTCGAGGCCAACCAAAGCTACACAGAGAAACCCTGTCTCGAAAAACCAAAAAAAAAAAAAAAAAACTACTGAGAATAAAAGTTGGGTTCCAAACTCACTGGGCTCTAGAGCTATAATTCTGGGCTCACAGGGACACTGACCAACTTGTAGGTTTGGGACCCAAGAGTTTCTTTGGGTAAGAGCCAATAAGCACAAACTCTTAGGTTTCTACCTTCTGGTTTTATGTAAATTTCTTTTTGAAGTCTAAACCACTGCCTACTAAGTGTGGAGTCTGCCCAAACAATTTCACAAAAGGGTGCTTAGAAATCCATTCATGTTTGACTTGTGAGAAGTTGTCCTCAATAACCAAAAAACTAAACAACACTGAAAAAATATCAAATACTATCTTATGAATACTCAAAGACAAAATCAACTCAAGTAGTCTCTCAGCATTTACAGCAGAAATGCTACAAGTCTGCTCTGGTTTAGAAATTAATGGTCTTGATATAGCTTGCTACAGTCTCAAAGGCTATGCAAGTTTTTGAGTAAGGATCACACTACAGAGCCTGATTCCTCTCACACTGTGATGTGAAAGATTTAATGCTGTATTACAACATAATCATCATGAAAGACCCAAATTCTGTGTGTGTGTATGTGTGTGTGTGTGTGTGTGTGTGTGTGTGTGTGTGTGTGTGTGTGTGTGTGTGTGTGTGTGTAAAAGAGAGAAACAGAGAGAGAATATAAAACCAAGTTTTGATGTGATTGTTTGAGAACACTGCTTCGTTTGGGAAACATAAAGCCATGTGCTGAAGAAGGTTAAAACACATATTGGTTTTGTTTTAAGATATAGAGGGCAAATTAAACCTCACTAACTGACTCCTAGAAACAAGAACTATAACAAAATCACAGAAGAACCAATTACCTTTTCTTCTCAAAACATTCAAGTGTATTTTTCCAAAACTGTTCCTAACTGATCATTAAGAAATGATACACAATTTGCTTTGTGCAAGTAATGTGTGTAGAGGTGTGGTTCAGTCCCCCTGAAAGGGTGAGGTGTATGGAGCATCCATTTTAATTGTTTGCAACTTTTCATAGGCCCTGGCTAATAAAGACAGCCCATTTAGTACCTCTACCGCCTGGCTTAATGATTCCTACTTGGCGATGGGAATCCTGGGATTTTTTCTCTTTCTCCTCTTGGGAATCACTTCATTGCCATCAGTCAGCAACATGGTCAACTGGAGAGAGTTCAGGTTTGTCCAGGTAAGCGCTTCAAATTTAAGTGTCTTGATATTGCAAAATGAATATAGCTTTTTACAAATATTCTGGTTTTACTCTCTTATCAGGCCTGATTTTTTCATTTGGCTCCCTTACGTCCCCAGTCATCTCATTGGCTGTTCACTTCACAGAATGAGTTGAGACTCTGACAGGCAGACTCTGTAAGGGTTTCTTTTGCTTAGGACATCTTGTCAAGATTCTTGACTCCCCCCCAGAGCCACCACTGGGACTATAGAGCAAAGAGCACCCAAAAGCTAGTAACTATGTGTGGAGGTACCAGGTAGAAAGTGAAAAAGAACCCAGAGACAAAATTTTACCTTCTGAATTCAACCTTACAATCCGGACACGCTGCTAAGAAAAAGCAGGTTTTTCCATAAAGCTTAAAATTTCAAACAAACTTTAATAAATATCATCACCCTAGACTTACTCTTGGTCTATATGAGAGAAATTCTTTTTTTTCCACATATCAACAACCAAACACCTCATTAAATGTAGTAACTATTCCTGGAGACGAGTAATCCTCACAGTACCTATGATCACAACCAAAAGAGCCATGGAAGCATCACTAGGGAACTTTTTGGGCCCCAAGCCTCAAGCACTACCCAAGTTGAGCAACCAGAAGCTCTGGAGGTGGAACCCAGCAGTTTATTTGAACAGGCCCAGCAGATAATTCCCATGCATGCTCACTCACTATGTGCTAGTATAATAAAACAGGCCATTAGTAACTGGAATTATATTTGGTTATCAAATCCTGCCATTTCTCCTAGGGGCCAAATGTAGACAAATTCAAAGAATTCAGACAGAAAAGAAAAACTGAGCTTCAGAATTCCAGAGCCACAGTTTAGGAATTGTTCTTCGCTGTGATGGAAATCAGCTAGCATGTGGGTTTGACCAGTAACAGCGAAGAATGCAGAGCTTGTGGAAGTCATTTGTTTCTGTCCCTGATAAGACGATTAATAAAAGGATTTCCCTCTGTGAATCAAAGCATTGCATGCTTGTCTCCTAACTTAAAAGAGTTTATTCCTAGGATTTTTTTTTATTTTTTTTATTTTTTTTATTTTTTATTTTTTTTGGTTTTTCGAGACAGGGTTTCTCTGTGTAGCTTTGCGCCTCTCCTGGAACTCACTTGGTAGCCCAGGCTGGCCTCGAACTCACAGAGATCCACCTGGCTCTGCCTCCCGAGTGCTGGGATTAAAGGCGTGCGCCACCACCGCCCGGCAGGATTTTTTTTTAAATCAAGCCAGGTGAAGATAAAACTAGCATGTCATCAATAAGCAAATCTTCTTATATTTTTAATGAAATATTTACCATCCTGAAGAAAGATTACAGTTTTTCCTAGCAGAGTCCTAAATATTATAGTAGTATCACGTTTGTGGTTGTTGACAAGTAAACTCATTGACATGCAGTACTTCACTTTACGATATGGATAAC
The DNA here is from genome assembly GCF_007827085.1 of Peromyscus californicus insignis. Classification (NCBI taxonomy): domain Eukaryota; kingdom Metazoa; phylum Chordata; class Mammalia; order Rodentia; family Cricetidae; genus Peromyscus; species Peromyscus californicus. The sequence goes on along the minus strand of NW_026294584.1, from coordinate 13,769,001 downwards.
ATTAACACCCATGTTTTTGGTTTTTTTTGCTTATAGTCCAAACTGGGTTATCTGACCCTGGTCTTGTGCACAGCCCACACTTTGGTGTATGGTGGAAAGAGATTCCTCAGCCCTTCGATACTAAGGTGGAGCCTTCCTTCAGCCTATGTCTTAGCCCTCATCGTCCCTTGCACAGTGTTGGTGATGAAGTTCATCCTCATAATGCCGTGCATAGACAAGACCCTCACACGTATCCGGCAGGGCTGGGAAAGGAACTCACAGCACTCCAAATCAGCACTGAATGGAAAATCAGATATTTAAAACAAAGTTGAATTTGTGGAGATTCCCGAACTAAGGTAGCAAATGTTTAGAGACTATATGTAGTTAAGGAAGCATTCTCTCTTGTCATGGTCTCGGGTTTATCATCACAGGAGGAGACGTTGCCCGACTTTGACAGACTGAAATAGGAAGAGAGCAACACCCATTGCCTCATCTTAGGTAGTGACTCACTGCAGGTCTCGCTCACTTCCTTTCCCAGGAACCCCAGGGCTACCATCGTGATTAGGTTTGTAGTTTCACACTATGAAACTTCTGAATTATGGTCTTGCATGATGCAATGTTTTTCAAAGTGCTGGAAGAGTGTTTGCAACTTCCTTCTCTATTTCAAGGGATGAGACAAGTGGAAAAAAAAAAAGGAACGCTGGTGGCCATCCTGAAGGTGCTGCTTGGTGTGCCTAAAGAAGAGGCCCACATGAAGTAAAAGGAACGAGGCTTTGTTTGTTTTTTGTAAAGAGTGGTGTTCATAAGTGTTGTCATACTGATCTGGAGGTGTTTTTGGTTTGGGTGTAGTGCTGAGCATCAAACCTAGGGCCTTATGCATACTATGCAAATGCTATGTTACTGAGCTACACTCAAGCCCTGCCATAGTGAATATGTAGTCATATGTACCCCTTGATTTTGTTTTTATCAATATGGATACTTACTGTGGGGAAAGATTTTATAGCACAACAAAAATATCTCCACTGGTTTAAAGTAATCATTCCTTGTATATATAGAAATCTATGTCATTCTTCCTCTACAAGGAGTGGGTTGAGGAAGTCTGAGTAAGAGTGGAAAGATCTATTGGATTTTTTCAGTGTGCAGTAAGCAAGGGAAGGATTGATAATAGCCTTGTACAAAAATGTCAAATAAGCCAAAATTGTAGCTAATAAGCTAAGCAAATACTATAAAGATTCCCTATGCTCTTGAGTATTATTTCAGGATTATGGTATGCATTATATATTCTAAATACTGTTCAATATTAAGCACCTGTATATTCTAGTATAAAGATAAAGCTTCCAAAATCTGTCTTTGTTATAATTTTGAGAGGTGAAGTCTTAAAGAAATCATCTGAAACTGTTGGTGAGACAAAAGCATAGCTGAGAAAATTGTGGAATGCTGGGAAGAGCAGCAGCTGATGGGCGGCAGCCAGCTCTGGCTTCCTGTGTGGATAGTGCCTTTCCCAAGGTGACCTTTAGCAGGCTTAGCATTCCTAGCTCTAGCCTGGAGCTAAAAGGAGATTTTTGCACAATCTTCCCACGTGTCACTGAAATAACTAAAAGGCATTGGGTTTGACATTTTTCTGCCTAATCTACAAAGGCTGTTTATTTTTCGTTTTGTTGGCTTTTATTATCACATATCATACATGATATCATACATTGCTCACAATCCAGAGTTTTTTATATAAAGCTTATATTATATAAAAATGGACATTTCTTTGACTATTGCTCTAATAGAACATGTAGACTATATTCAGTTTTTACTAAAATGGCAATTGAGGTCATGTCTTTATACTAACAATATATTTCTATGTTTTCAATTATTTCCTCAGAATATTTTCTAAGTGTTTATAATATAAAATTAAAGACTATTTGATAGCATTTTCTGTATTGCTGGTTCCTGATGTGACTCTCTCAATCCCCTTGGCACACCATTACAGGCTTGAGATTTTACTTCAATTTGTGTTGTTTTTTATAAATAACTATAAAGATGTGAAGGACATGCTCCTGTAAATTATCTTTGATGAGCCCATACAAGGATACCAAGAACTGAAGAACTCTGGGCAGAGCCAGGGAATGGGAGACAGGCCCTGGAACATCAGGGAAGGTGGAAAGAAACAAGGTAATGCCGCTTGTTGCACAGAATAACCAGTTGTGCCAGGGCTAACTAAAGCCAAAGCACCATCAGTTTGGTCTAGGGAGGCATTTGGAGTCAACCACATTCCCATTTCAGTAAGGGCCATAAAACAATTAAATAAAACAGAAAATGCCACACCTGAGTCAGGTACATAGAGTGAAAATGTACTGTACTCTTTGTAATCTTCTGGAGATGGTCTATCTAGGTACTTAATACTAGTAGTCACTGAGCCTGAAATCAAAGAGAGCCCCAGTGGCTTGGGCACAATAGTTTTGGCCATAACTACAAAGGTTCCCTGGGCCACCAGGAAAAAGCCACTGTTCTTCCAGCTCTCTCTCCTTCCCAACACCATCCTCCCGGGCTCAAAACTGGACAAATCTGACCATGTGAACAGGTGGAGAGAATGAAGTTAGGTCAGATGGCAGTGGGTGTTTGGAGTGAACTGTATTTCTGGCAGCAGAATTCTTCTGCATAAAAATGTTACACTGAGAAGTTATAATGACTGTAGCTAGAGTCTCAGCACTTGGGAGGCAGAGGCAGGAGGATCAAGAGTTCAGATCAGTTGGGAAGAAAATGGATAGAACCCTTGGAGGGAGCAAAAGAGGAAGTCTTATCTTTTAAAGCATGTAGGACGAAGAAAAATGAAATTCTCCTTTATCAAGACAGAGCGAAAGATAAACATGAAAATACAACCACATAATCTCCCCTCGGAAAAGACAAAAGTCGTCCATGTCACAGCATTTCCTCACTGCTCATAAAAGAAGGAGGGGGTGGGAATTCAGGGTCAGCCTCGCCTGCATGTCACCTTGTCTTTAAAAAAAAAAGTCAAAATAAATAAATAAAAGAAGAAAATTACACCAAGCTTCTTTTCTGCTCGACTGTTTCCTGTATTCCAGGAAAAAATTCTTATCACTTATTTTGTGTGGTTATTTTATATGTCATTTGAAGAAATGACAATTGCATAAACATGTACTCATTAAACATTATAAAATATTTCTAGTTTTATTTAATTCTGGTTTTGACTTATCAGCATTCCAAAGAATATAACTGAAAGATTTTGAACCACAGTAGTTCCAGCTTCTGGGACTAAAACTACTTGCCTTCTAGGATAAGGTAAAGGAGAGGTGGGCATGGGTTTGAAGCTGATGCATGGATCTACAGCTTCATGCAGTACATGCAGTTCATTTCAACACCCCACAGGAGCATCACTGTAACCTGCAGGGGCACTGGCTGGCTAGCTCGAAGGAGAATTATTTTATCCTTCTATGGATTTCTGTGAGAATTAGAAAAAGATGTTGACATTCTCCAGGCAGATGCCACCGGAACAGGACTAATGGCTTGACAAGCGGACTTCACGTTGGATTCAGACAAGACCCAACATTAAATGCCTTGAGCAATGCACAACTGGAGCTTTCAAAACTGACAAGGACAGGGCTGGGAATCTCTGGTAACCTAGACACAAAGGCAGCAGCCCCAAGCTGAAACCCACTTCAATTAGCAATTTATCAAAAGCTCTTACTACATCTGCGGCTCAGGGAATCACAAAAGAGCCGTGATAATGATGAACACATATAACACAGTGAACCTCTCGAGTTTAAAAGATTCTGGACATCATCTGAAAATCCGAGAGGATGGAGGTCAAGGTGCTTCATTCAGAGGTCATGGTTTTCAATCTCTTGGCACAGCCATTGTCCCCTGGCCACCAAACACACATGCCCAGAATGCCCATAAATATCCTGATAGGGTCCTATTCTGATTTCCTATAACAAAGATTACAGTCCAGAAAAAGTCTCCACACCTCTAAAGACATGTTTGGTAGAATTTAGGAAAAGAGATGAGTTACTATCCTTTCATTACCTCGCCTGAAGCTCAAGCCGAGACCCTGATCTATCAGACAAGACCTGAGTAAGCCAGGGGGTGGCTCCTTGGGGAAGCACCTAGGGGGGTAGACAGAAAGAAAGTGTGGAGAAGCAGGAAGGCAGCCGAGACTGAAACATCTAGTACTGCTTCCTGCTCCAGGGGAACCTTGAAAGGTGTTGTGTGATGTTTACCGAATAATATTGTGAGCAAACCTTCACTGTTAAGGCATGCATTTTCTTATTTAGTCCATATAAAGATTCTCTGAAATACTCTAACTATCGCTGCTTTTCAGAAACTCTCTGAGCCTCGGCTGCATTCACACAGCTAGTGAGGGGCAGAGCTCTGTCACAGACCAGGATCCAGGGCGGCTCTCTCTCAACACCATGCTGACCTCCCAAATCTCCTCAAAACTCCACAAATGAGGCTGCGGATCCCTAGCAACTCTTCTGAAATGTTTGGGGTTGGGGTTTTATTTTCTTATTACAGTTTTATGCATTCATTTTGGGAAGAGCACACACATGACAGGTAAGGGTGGAGGTCAGAGGACAACTTGAGGGTAGATTTTTCTCCTTCCACCAGGCGGGTCTAGGGGGATTGAACTCAGGTCCTCGGGCATGGTGGCAAGCGCTTTACCTACTGAACCATCTCCCAAGCTCCTGGAATGTCTTTTCAGATGTGAAACTGACTGAGATTTTAAGCATCCCTAACTGTGCCATCTCCAAGCTTCCTTGTATGACTTTCAAGACATCCTACCAGGTTTCAGTAATGTAGGAACTGTACGTTTTTCCAGTAATGCAACCGCCATTTGGTCCCCACCCCAGCTCCATCTATGAGTTTCCAGAGCACCACGAGGGGCTTGGAGCAGCAGGAGATGGAGGAGCCCCTGAGGACCGTGCTCCTCCTCTCCAGGGGCCTGAAGGCAGATGCTCCCCCCCACCCCTCCACCCCACTCCACCCCACTCCACCCCCACCCCTGGCACCCCCATGCCCATTATTGCCCTGTGCTTTGTGCTGAATGATCCTATTTCTTCCTGAGACTTAGTGACCCATCAAGGAAACTTGGTAATGCTTCTCATTTAATATTTTAATACTTGTTAAGGAAGCTGAGTGTTAAGAGTGGGAGAGGGAGGAAAGTTTTAGTTTGACTCCCTAGAACCTACGAAGGCCAGCCTCTTGGTTTTGTTCAAAGGGCTGTTTAACTGTGTCAAGGGCTTCAGAACATCAGCAGCCAGAACCAAACTTTCCCCACGCTTTCGAGAGTGCGATGAAGCTTTGAAAGAACACAGCGGTGCCCTGGGTTTGGTTACACTCCTCTTTTCTCCCACGCTGGTGAGATCGACAGGGAAAAGAACCAGAGCCTGCCTGCACCTGGTCACCAAGGCAGAGCAGCAGGTCTGCGGGTCATAGGATCATCTGGAGTCAACAGCCTGCCCTGCAGATGTAAATCTCCGTGAGGCTGGCATACTGAAGCGCCACCAGAAGGAAACGGTGCCTTTCTGGGCCCCCTGGGCAATTTCCAGAAAATTCTCATTTGTAGCTAACCAAAGTTTTCCTATCTGTACTTCTATCTATTGTTCCTGGTGTTGCTGTTTAAGTTAAGAGGAAGGCAGTATTTCTTTGCCTTATTTTTTCTCCAGATCTCACAGATTGATATGTCTGTAAAACAAAAAACTCCCACACTTAAATACTATAGCAACATCAAATTTCCATAAAAAGTGCCAAACTGTTTCTGTCTTTATCACAGTAACAATGACTTCACAAAGCGGAGCGATCTGCAAGACAGCGGCCAACACGGCTCGCTTTCTCCAGGAAGCCTCTCCCAGACAAGGACTTGGTGCAAAGGGTTTATTCTGGAAGTGAAATAAATCATCAAGTGCTGGGAAGAGGGCACAAAAGAGACAGAGCGGAGAAGGAATAAGGCTTCAGGCCAGTCACTCTGGTCTGACGCTGGAACCCCTACCCGCCAGGAAACTCTCGGAGACGGTGTCAAATCGTAACCCTGAGCTGCCTCCACAGAGGGGAGATGGTTTTTCGTCTACCAAATCCTGAGTTATCCTTGAGTGAGACAAGCTTTCAGAGCATTAACTTTCCAAGACTTTTGAATTTCCCCCCATTCTCATGGTACAAGCCATGGTCGGGAGAAACAGGCGAAGGAGAGCCCTTACAGGTTCCACTCACATATTCAAACCGTAGAGGTGAACGGATTTCGCCAGGAAGCTGGTACGGCCTAGAAATTTTTACCCAGAATTTCATCTTCCAGTTAAAGAATGGTGCAGAGGTGTGAATGAGATCCAAGGAGGGGCCAGTGTTCTGGTTCTTTCATGATGCCTGAAGACAATATTGCCCTGTAAATTGCCAGTACCTACCATACAGACGGGCAAAACTCCAAACGTTTGAGTACACAATGCATGTTGAGGGTGGGGGACATTTATCCTGATGCACTGGTCTTGGCTACGCAAATGAGGGGCTCCCTGGTGGAGAAAAAACTGGGCAGCGTATTTAGAAATTAAAAATTCACAATAAGTTTTGGCCCCAGAGACCAACTCCTGAGAATTTATCACACAGATATTCTTGCAAGCTTGGAGATGAAAACAGGTACTGCTATTTTCATGAATTGAGAACGTTGTAAACGCAGAACATGAACAGCAATGCAAGGTTTTTTCTGTAAACTATGGTGGTTTTTACCAGACGAGACTCAAAGCAGCTATTTGAGGCAAATGAGAGGCTTAAAAAAAAATACTTATTTGGAAATGTATCCAAAAACATACAGTACGTTTATTTACTTTTTTTGTTTACTTTTGGCTATTTTATTTATATTATTTAATTTTTGAATTTGAGGTCCCTTTGAGACATGAGAGGATACACATAAGACACAATTCAATGTAATAATCTAGAATTCGAAAGAGAAATAGAAACTTAGGAATTTTGGGGCTCCATACCAATATTGTCCCCTTTTAAATGGTAAACAAGGCAAAGCTGAATCAAAGCAGGACAGGATTGGGTGGTTTTGTTTTGGGTGACTAGTGGGTTAAACATACAAGACTTGGACCAAAAAATCACCCAAGAGTTAGCAACTGATTTTAAAATGTATGGAACTCTATCTTGAGGGTTTAAACTTCATTCCCGACTCAATGGAAACTAGATCAATGCAGGAGAAAGTTCTGGGCATGCCTACGAAGGATTACCTAGTTTAGACTAATTTAAATAAAAAGATCCTATTCCCTGTGGTTGGTATCATTCCGTGGGCTGAAGGCCTAGGTGAATAAAAATAAGAAAACAAGAGAAATAGCAGTTTTTACCCTTCTCTGCTTCCAGACTCTGATGCAGTGGGACCAGCTCTGGCTCCCACGTCTTCCCCTCCACGATGGAAACAGTACCCCCAACCGTGAGCCAAAAGAAGCCATTCTGTCCTTAAGTTGCTTCCACCAGTATTCTGTCACAGGAACAGGACACAGAACTAACACATAAATCCTTGTTTAACCTGTGGGTATGAACTAACGTAACGGTGAGATATGGTGTTGTTTGCCACATCTCTTTTTTTCTTTCTTTTCTTTTTTTGTTTTGTTTTGATTCTTTTCTCATACAATATTTCCCCTCCCTCTACTCCTCTCAGTGCTTCCCCACCTCTCCTCCACTCCAGATCCACTCTTTCTGTCTCTCATCAGAAAAGAATAGACTTCCAAGAGATAACAACCAAATATGGCAAAATAAAATATAAGATGAAGCAAAACGATCATACTGAAGTTGGGCATAGCAACTCAGCAGGAGGAAAGGAGTCCCAAGGGCAGGCACAAGAGTCAGAGGCACACTCGTTCTCAACAGTCAGGAATCCCATAAAAATGCTAAGCTAACAGTTGTAATAAATATGCAGAGGACCCGGTCCACACCTCTGTAGGTCCTGGGCTTGCTAGTTTAGGTCTCTATGAGCTCACATGCACCTTGCTAGTTGATTCAGAGGGCCTTGTTCTCCTGGTGTCCTCCAACCCCTCTGGCTCTTACAATCTTTCTGCCTCCTTTTCCATAGAATTCCCTGAGCTCTGGGGGAAAATAATTTGATGGAGACCTTCCATTGAGCTGAATGTTTGAAGGTCTCTCTCTCTCTTTGTATGTAATGTCTGAGTGTGGGTCTCGGTATCTATTCCCATCTGCTGAAGGAGGAAATCTCTCTGATGATAACTGGATAAGGTACTAATTTGTGAGTATAGCAGAATATGTAAATGAAGATAAGGCCTATGAAGCCGAGAGATGAGGCAGCCTGGAATCTGCCTGAGGACCTAGCACCAGGTGCTATCAGAGGTCCTGACCATGCCGAGCCAATGAGGGGTAACCAGATTGGGATGCAACCTGGGTGCTGGGAGGAGGGTACGTAAGGCTCTCCCCATTGCTAAATAAATGAGTCTGCTGTTTGCCTTTCACCTGACTCCCAGTGTCTGTGCCGTTGATGTCACACCTTCTCACCCTCTCCCTCGAGGAAGCTGTTAGAACCCAGCAACACCTGGTAACCGAACAGGTTCTGGTCATCTCCCTCCCCTCACTCATGGCACTGGACAGAACCCCCAAGACGGTGTGTTTCGGTGAGAAGACCCCCTCAGTGATATGTGTTTTCGGTCCCTTCAGCAGGTAAGCGTTGAGACCTCCCTTTCTTTCCTTCTTCTGTGTTGCCTGTCATGTTTGTCTGCCCGTCCAGTTAGGAAGGCACATTTTTTCTGTTTCAGTTTACCTGGCACCTCCACGTAAGGGCTGATCCTCCAAGAGGCTCGACTCCCTAACAGCATTCCTCATGCAGAGACACCATGTGGGCATACAGCTGTGGCCTTACAAAAGAATGGAAGTCCCCCACTAAGCATAAAACTTAAAGGTCTGACATAATTTTCCACCCCTGTTGACTGCCATTTTCTCTCTGACTGTTGTTCACTTACTGTCTCCCTCTATAAAATGGGTGACCTCTCCATCACCTCCACCCCTTCCATGTCTGACCTCTCTACAGCATCTGATGAGGAGGAGGTAGACAGTTCAGGCCCCATGAAACCTGCTGAGGAGAGTGCGGCCACAGTTAAGACCATACATGCTGCTCCTCCATCAGCCCCACTCCAGTGAGGGAGGCTACACCTCCACCGTGGTACCCTTGGAGTGGAGTGCCTCAATGTCCACCTGCCCCTGAAGGTGGAAATTCCCTCGTGCTTTGGTATCCCCTCCAGGCCCTGTAGCCCCCCTCCCCGAATCTTGGGCCTCAAAGGCCAGCAGAAGCCTTTCTGGTCAACCCGGGACAAAATGCTGCTGTTCAGCCCTGAATTCCCATCCCCACAGCTGAATTCTCCCTTATCCAGAAGGCAGTTAATGAGTCAGGCCCAGATTCACCTTACTTCAAACAGGTCTTTACTCAATGGGCAATGCATACTTTGATTGGTATAGTCTGCTCAAAGCTGTGCTGGAGCTGCTGCCTTTCTTAGCTGGAAATCGGCTTAGGGTAATCAAGCACAAACAAACCTCTTAATTAACATTTCAGTGACCCTTGACATGCTCACTGGATGAGGTAACTTTGTCCATCCCATTCATGAAGCGCAGATTGGCCATCAAGCTTACACCCAACAGGTTTCTGTCCTGGCCTTCAAGGCTCTTAAGGTACTCACCCCGTGGGTCCCTTTAGCTTACTTCCACAATCTTATTTAACAGCTAGGGGAATGCTTCACTGATTTTCTCACATGTGTCAATGAGGCAGTGAAGTAGAGAGTAGACCCAGGCCCCACTAGGGAAATGTTAATCAAACAGTTGGTTTGGGAAGGGCTGATGCGGTCACAGTTGTCTGCAATGAGGACATTCACAAGTGGGTACTGGCCACATGAGCTATTGACCCCAGTAACAGTCCCATTGCTGCCCTCACCACTTCCCTGGATGCCCTCCTTGCAGACAGGCAGTACATCAACAACACACCCAAGAGTCCAAAGTAGACAGATCTTGCTGGGGTTGCTGCAAACCAGGCCATTTGCTGCATTCTTGCCCCAGGGCATACCTCTACCCCTAGTTAGATAGAAAGACCCTATCTCCCTCCAATTGCAGCTGCCAGACCCCTTGCCGACCTATAGGAGAGGGTATGCTTGTGTTTTTCCTCAGAGTGCAACTATACTAATATGGGTCCCAACAAGAGATGTGCATCCTGCCATGAACCAGCCCACCTCCACCAAAGAATTGGCCATGGATCATAACCAACAGTGGGCAGCAACTAAGGTGACTCTTCGGGTTTTAATGGCTCTTAGATATCCTGCTTATAGCCCTCCACAGGATGCATGCCTGGTTCTCTGAAATTCAAAAGGCTCCTGCCTAATCCTCTCCATCCAGGCTGCTCTCCAGGAATGAATGTTCTTTGAGGGCTGGTAGTCAAGGATGGGTAAGAGCTTATTATGCAGGCAAGGAGTTTGTTAGGCAAGCCAACCTAAGACAGGCACAATCCAGTTGGTGAGCCCTCCTGAGGTGAGGACAACAAGGAATGAGCAAAGAACTCTGGTTCCTGCTGAGCACCCATGTAATAAATTAAAAAAAGGTGGATATGGAGAAGGATAAGGCCTGTGGGGGACCAGCCCCCACCTTTTACAGGGTTCCTATGAGGAGGAGAGAGGAATAAGGAACTTGCAGATAGAATGATAGGCCTAGCCAAGAAGAAAGACAGAAACACAGGATAACTTTGGGAGGACCAGGGTCAATACCCAATGGCCCAGAACTTTATTCAAAAGAGCTTTTTATAACAATGCCAAGGGGTGAGGCAAAAGACCTCCCTTTGCTAGATACAACCAAGTGTAGACCCTTCGAAACACCTGGTACCCAGGCCCACAGTCCAACCATTCTCTTATGCAGCCCTGCTGGTAAAGAAAATTTAGATCTCACTAGGAAGCCTCTGTGAGCTCCCACAGAGGCCAAGAAATGAGCCAACCTGGAGTCTGTTTGAGAGCCTAGAAACAGGTGTTGTCAGAAGTCCTGATCTTGCAATGAGAGGCAACCACACAATGTCACCAGATAAGGACACAGCCTGGGTGCTGGTGAAAGACCCTCCTGTACCCTTCAGGCTTACACCCCCAAGCCCCAGGAAATAAGGAACTAAAAAGAAAACTAGTTCCAAGGGCAACCTGACTCAGCCATTATTCAACCACCCCTGCAACAATGTAACAATGTAAAAAGATTTCTGTTAAGAGATGTGCTCAACTGTGACTGGGATAGTTGCAGGTGTTCCAGGAAGGACCACTGTGACCTGTATGTAAACTCCACTCCTGCCCTGATACCCCCCTTGAGGTTTCAAGAAAAATGTGCACACTGACATAACTGTATTCCCCTCTGTGATCACTCTGTAACCAGACAATGATTTTATGAAATTAGCTTCTAGACATAAATCAATCGAAATGACATTATATGGAAATTATAATCTTATGGGTTTTGTGGGTTTTTCCTTTAAAAACCCTTATGGGGCTGCAGTAAGATGCGACTCTTGCTCTTGGGAGCAGAGGAGCCCTTCTGTACAGAAACTTCAATAAAATCCTCATGCTGTTGCATCAACTGGACTGGAGTCTGGGTTCTTGGGGGCGCCCATTTGAGACCCTAAACTTTGGGGTCCAACACTGGGAGGAGGGTATATAAGACTCTCCCCATTGCTGAATAAATGAGTCTGTTGTTTGCCTTTCACCTGACTCCTGGTGTCTCTGCTGTTGATGCTATGACTTCTCATCCCCTCCTTCAAGGGAGCCATTAGGACCAGCAACATGTATACACACACACACACACACACACACACACACACACACACACACACACACACACACACAGGCACACACACAGGCACATGCACATACATACATTAATACCAATAGTATTTGGTTTTTACCCTAGGTCTCTGGACTATCTAGTCTCTGGTTCTTGGTTAACAGTGTTGGGTATGGGTTCATTCTTGTAGAGTAGACCTTAAGTCAAATCAGGCATTGATTAGCCACTCCCACAAGTTCTGTGCCACCATTGTTCTAGAATACTTGGCAGGCAGGACAGACTGTAGGTCAAAGGTTTTGTGGCTGGGTTGGTTTCCATGTTTCTCTTTCAGTAGCCTGCAGAGTACTTTCCCTCACTGAGGAGACTAGAATGTAGGGGTGAAGATTCCATGTAGGCACCAATTCAACTTCTCCATATTCAATGAGTTGTGTGGGTACTGTTCTTCACAATGGAGCCCCTGCTGTCAGTTTGTGGAGAGCTGTCCATTGTCTTAGCAACAGCATGAATTATTCAGGTATTTTCATGGGACCCCCTTGAACAAAAACTCAATTAAATGCAACCCAGTCCCACCACTGGAAGCCTTACATGGTGACAAGAGATAGCCAGTTGAGGCTCCATTACTAGGAATCTTTGTTAGGATCACCTTCATAGGTGATTCCAGGAAGTTTCCACTGCACTAGATTTACATACACACACACACACACACACACACACACACACACACACACACACACACACCTCAAAGACCCCCAATTCCATCTATGAGAACATAGGGAAATGGGAGGGTCAAACTAGAACAGGGACAGAGTGGGAGGGCAGGGAGGAAGATACCATGATAGATGAGGAAGGACATCATGGAAATAGGAAGAGGCAGGGTGCTGGGGAGGCTCTCAGGAATCCACAAGGATGACCCCACCTCAGTCTGCTGGCAGTGGTCCAGAGGGTGCCTGGACTGGTCTACTCTGGTGACTGGTCTAGCAAATAACCTAGCTGTCATCATAGAGCCTTTGTCCAGTGACTGATGGAGGCAGATACAGAGATCCACAGCCAGGCACCAGGCTGAGCTCCGGGAATCCAATCAATGAGAGAGAGGAGGGATTCTGCAGGTGAAGGACGTTGAGATCATGATGGGAGGACATGCAGAGATGACCGGCCACACTAGTGGAAGCCCATGAACTGTGGACTGGTGGCTGTGGAGCCCCCATGGGACTGGAGTGGGCCCTCTGGATATGGAAGACAGTTGTTTGGCTCAAACTCTTTGGGAGGCTCCCAGGCAGGAGGATCGGGATCTGTCCCTGGTCTATGGGCAGGCTTCTGGGAATCTAGTGCCTCTGGTGTGACACCTTGCACTGCCTTGGTGCAGTGGGAAGAGGTTTGGACCTGCCTAGGCTCAGTGTACTGGGCTCTGCTGACTCCCCATGGCAGACCTTGATTTGGGGGATGTGGGAATGCAGGGGGCTTGGGAGAGAGGGCTGGGGGTCGGGAGGAGGGAGGAGGGGGGAGCTGTGGGTGATAGGTGGAGTAAGTAGAAAATTTTTTAATAAAGAAAAATGAAAAAAAAGAAATGGGAAACAACAACAAAGAAAAAAGAAATGTATCCAAAAAATATACATTAAGTTTAAAAAGATACAAAATGGTCTATAATATGTCTCCTTTTATATTGCGTATTTTCTTATCATTGTTGTGTATTTTTCTTTGTTTTTGAGATAGTGTCCATCTATGTAACAGGTTGACCTCACATTTGTGGCAATCTTAGAATTTGTTTTTAGTTGCCAAAGAAATACTGCAAGGATTGAAAAGATTCCTTTCTAAATATGGTAGGGAAGTGAGAACTAGAACAGGAGACAGTATGTCCTTTATGTCATCTTGTCTTCACAGTTATATGATTGTTAAACAACTCACCTAGTTGTTAAAGAATTTAAGGTCCAGAGGACGTGGTGCATGCCTTCAATCCCAGCACTTGAGAGGCAGAGGCAGGTGGATCTCTGAGTTTAAGGCCAGCCTGGTCTTAAGAGTGAGTTCCACTCGTGTTATATTTAGGAAGTGATCTCCTGTGCCAATGCGTTCAAGACTACTTCCTACTTTCTCTTCCATTAAGTTTAGTGTAACTGGATTTATGTTGAGGTCTTTGATCTACTTGGACTAATTTTTGTGCACGGTGACAGATATGGATCTATTTGCAGTCTTTTACATATTGACATCCAGTTATGCCAACACCATTTGTTGAAGATACTTTCTTTTTTCCATTGTACAGTTTCGGCTTCTTTGTCAAAAATCAGGTGTTCATATGCACGTGGATTAATGTCAGGGTCTTCAATTCAATTCCATTGGTCTGTATGTTGGTTTTTATACCAGTACCAAGCTGTTTTTATTGCTATAGCTCTATAGTAGAGCTTGAGGTCAGGGATGGTGATGCCTCCAGAGGTTGCTTTATTATACAGGATTCTTTTAGCTGTCCTGGGTCTTTTGTTTTTCCATATGAAGCTGAGTATTTTTCTTGCCAAGTCTATGAAGAATTGTGTTGGGATTTTGATGGGGATTGCATTGAAGCTGTAGATTGTTTTTGGTAAATTCATTTAGTCAAGATTTCTATTTCCAGCATTCCCTCAGTTTGTGTTTTCTTTATTGTCTCAATTTCAATTTTCAAATCTTGAACGCATTGGCACAGGAGATCACTTCCTAACTATAATGCCAGCACAGACACTGAGCACAACAATTAGTAAATGGGACCTCTTGAAATTGAGAAGCTTTTGTAGGGCAAAAGATACGGTCAATAAGACAAAAGGACAGTCAACAGAATGGGAAAAGATCTTTATCAACCCCACATCTGACAGAGGACTGATCTCCAAAGTATATAAAGAACTCAAGAAACTAGACATCAAAATACTGAACAATCCAATTTAAAAATGGGCTAAAGAGCTGGGTGGTGGTGGCGCATGCCTTTAATCCCAGCACTCGGGAGGCAGAGCCAGGCGGATCTCTGTGAGTTCGAGGCCAGCCTGGTCTCCAAAGCGAGTTCCAGGAAAGGCACAAAGCTACACAGAGAAACCCTGTCTCGAAAAACCAAAAAAAAAAAAAAAAAAAAAAAAAAATGGGCTAAAGAGCTAAACAGAGAATTCTCAAAGGAAGAATCACAAGTGGCTGAAAGACATTTAAAGAAATGCTCAACATCCTTAATCATCAGAGAAATGCAAATCAAAACGACTCTGAGATACCACCTTACACCTGTCAGAATGGACATGATCAAAAACATTAATGACAGTCTATGTTGGAGAGGATGCAGAGCAAAGGGAGCAAAGGGAACATTCTTCCACTGTTGGTGGGAGTGCAAACTTGTACAACCACTGTGGAAATCAGTATGGCAGTTTCTCAGAAAATTGGTAATCGATCTACCTCAAGACCCAGCCATACCACTCTTGGGCATATACCCAAGGAATGTTCAATCATACCACAAAGATACATGCTCAACTATGTTAACAGCAGCACTATTCATAATAGCCAGAACCTGGAAACAACCTAGATGCCCATCAACTGAAGAATGGATAAAGAAAATATGGCACGTAGACACATTGGAATACTACTCAGCAGAGAAAAACAATGACAGCATGAAATTTGCAAGCAAATGGATGGAACTAGAAAATATCATCCTGAGTGAGGTAACCCAAACCCAGAAGGACAAATATGGTATGTACTCACTCATAAGTGGATTCCAGATATAAAGCAAAGAACAATCAGACTGCAACCCACAGAACCAGAGAGGATATATAGCAGGGGGGACCCTAGGATGACTGTGGCTTATAATAGGTTTTGGTTTTACTCAATTACTGGGCAAGCCTCAATGAAACATTTCACTATTAGGATAATAATTTATACTATATCAAGCTGATAATAGAAAAATAAATAAATAAATAAAAATGGGGAAAAAAGTCAAATAGACAAAAAAGAGAGAGAGAGTGAGTTCCAGGATAGCCATGGCTACCCAGAGAAATCCTGTCTCCAAAAACAAAACAAAACAAAAATTAAATTTAAAAAGTAAGTATTCACATCTCCCAACTAGCTTTCTTTCCGTTCACACTAACCCCTTTGTTTAGTCTTCCTCCTGTAAAATGATTTCCAAATCTTTCATCAGAATGGTCCCTCTTCTTCCAGTCTCCCACAAACATTTCAGTGTTCATTTAATACAATTCTGGGGCTAGCAAGGTGACTCAACAGGTAAAGGGGCCTGCCACCAAGACGGATCACCTGAGCAGAATCTCTGGGACCCAACACAGTAGGAGAGAACTGACTTCATCTGGGACCCAACACAGTAGGAGAGAACTGACTTCCACGGGTGGTCCTCTCACCTCCACACACCTAAGCTGTTCTGTGTGCACACAAATACACACTACAATAAATAAATAAATAAATAAATAAATAAATAAATAAATAAATAAATAAATAAAAACAAATAAATAAATAAAAACAAATAAATAAATAAATAAATAAACAGTTTTAAACTAATAAAATTTAGTTCACTGAACCAAAACTTGAATTATGGATGAGATACAGCCACATTAGAGTGCAACCCAGTCACGGCTTCCCTTACACTGGATGATGTCTTCACTAGTTTCCCTATTTTGTTTTTTGGTGTTGTATTAGATAGCCATGATAGTCACATGCTGTCAAGAGCACATCAAATAAAATGCCTAATTTCTTTTCACACTTAAGTGCTGTGGGATGGTCTGTATGTCAAATTGCTCTGATTGGTCAATAAATAAAACACTGATTGGCCAATGGCCAGGCAGGAAGTATAGGCAGGACTAACAGAGAGGAGAAAGGAGAGAACAGGAAGGCAGGGAGAGACACTGCCAGCCGCTGCCATAACAAGCAGCATGTGAAGATGCCAGTAAGCCACAAGCCACATGGCAAGGTATAGATTTATAGAAATGGACTAATTTAAGATATAAGAACAGTTAACAAGAAGCCTGCCACGGCCATACAGTTTGTAAGCAATATAAGTCTCTGTGTTTACTTGGTTGGGTCTGAGTGGCTGTGGGACTGGTGGGTGACAGAGATTTGTCCTGACTGTGGGCCAGGCAGGAAAACTCTAGCTACAGTGTTAAGTCCATTTTCTCTATAATCATCCCATCAACCTACCTCTGCCTCCCTCTTCCACCAATACCACCCACCTATATAAATCGTCATTAATATTTTCAAACAAATTCAAATCACAAATGAATAAGAACTCTATTATCTTTTTAATAACTCAGCAAATCTAGAGGGTTCTAAAATATAGTTTACTGTAAAAAATTCACCCTATACATATTGAACCTTAATTCATTCAAATTTGTAATCGACAAATTACCCTAGACCCCATCCCAGGAAATTGTCTTATTAATTCAGTTTTTCAAAATATTTGTTTTCTAAACATTTCCTGAACATGACCCTCATGTATTTATTTTTGATGTTGATAACAGATACAGATATATTTTATCCATAATCTACCACTTCAGCTGCAATATTTCATAGCCTGATAGAAGCCTGAGACTGCCTAGAGATCTTAAGAACTCATCCCATGAACGTGGAAACTGAAACCTGAGGGGAGGGGTGATTCCCTCGAGGTCTCACAGCTGTGTTGTAACAAAGCAGAATTAGGCATGATTTCCCTGCTAGGAGATTTTTCTAGTCCTCTTAGAAGTAGCTGATTCCATGGGGAAAAAATTGGTTGTAGATTAAAATCAGAAGGGTCCAAAGGACAGATGGATCAGAAACAGATATACAAGCCATGAAGAGGGTGCTTTTCAGCTGGTAAAAGGGCTTCACTTACAGCAGATCAAGAGACTACAGGGAGTCACCCAGGGTGTGTCTAAGTTGTGGTCACTGAAATGTTAATGGTGAATGATATTCTTAACTTCCTTGACATTCTCTAGTTAAAATAACCTTTCAATTCCTAGTAGACATTTTAGGACTAGTCAACATGAAAATATCCATTATTTCATCCCTGTTGGAATTCTTCTCCCTTATGAAAAAGACTTTGTCAAAACCACTTTAACACACACAAAAAAAAATATACAATAGCTTTTATACAAGAATGGCTAAATTTAGCAGGCAGGCATCAGGAACACTCATAGGTGACCTCAGATGTACTTCAAGAGAATCTGCTATGAGGGAGTATGACTGATTGACACCCGCCACACTTTGGAATGACCCAGATCACTCATGATCTACATTGTCCTGGGCTGCTTGTACCAGTGACAGTGAAAGCAGCAATGCTGGAATTAAGCCACCCTGGTCTCCTGCAGCCTCTAACAAGCAGCTTGGCTTGTGTGCTTCCAGATGCCAAATCAAGAGTTTCTCACAACTGCTACTGTGATGCAAAATTCTTCCTGCTCAGTTTCCCTCTTCCTTCATTTTTGTGGGTTTAGGACCTTCATCATGATTGGAAGGCTCCTGCTCATCCTTCAGGGATTTGCTCCAATGAGTCTTTTACTTTTGAGCTTAGGGTTGTACTTCAGTGATAGTGTATGCTTAGCATGAGCAGGGCACTGAATTCAACCCCCAAAAGAAAAAACAAACATCAAAAATCTTTTCATCCGATCTTACTTGATTCTTCGAAGATGTGGTCGTTTGAATAAGAAGGGCCCGTAAAGGCTCATATATTTGAATTCTCAGTCAACAGGGAGTGAGGTGACACTACTTGAGAAAGATTAGGAGGTGTGGCTTTGTTAGAGGAGGTGTGTCACTGGGGGTGGGCTTTGGGGTTGGCCCAGCGTCTCTCCCTGCCTGCTGCCTCACCATCCAGATGTAGAACTCTCAGCTCCTTCTCCAGCACCATGTCTGCCTGCATGCTGCCATGCTCTCTACCATGCTAATAATGGACTAAACCTCTGAAACTGTTAGCAAGGCCTGTTTAAATGCTTTCTTTTCTAGGAGTTTCCATGGTCACAGTGTCTCTGCACAGTGGCAGAACAGTGACTGCAGCAGAAACCCTGACAAAGCAGCCATTGGTCACAGAGAACTAATGTATCATGGTAACCATCATTCATCGTCCCTTCACGGAAGTATAACTCTCTGAGTTAGACTAAGGGTTGTGCCCTAGGATAGGCCATAAATAAGGGAAAGTCCACATAATGCAGTGTGTCAGGAAAGTGCATCCCTCCCAAGCTCTAAAGCCCTTCACATAGAAAAGAAGACGAAAGGCCCTCCTCATGACCTGCAGATAGTCAGTGTCCTTACATTACCCAAAAGAAAGTGTGTTAGTGTTTCACTGTTACGAAGTTGATGGTGTTCAAGAGAGGCAAAACGAGACACAGATCTATAGAAGGGATGATGTTTGGATAACTGAAGTTGAAAATAGCCAACTCTGGAGTATGGATTTCACAGCTACCACTCTGAACCTCTGGTGGGGGTGGAACATTTGGGGAACATTACAAATGCTGAGACATGTATTACTAAGTTTTAGTAAGATCCAAAGGTCTTCAAAGTAATGTTCCATGGATGTCACGAAGCACTCTGAGCAACACCCTCAAGGCCATCCAAAGAGCTAACTGGGGCCAGCACTTAGCAGAATCATGTAGCCAGACAGCCAGAATATAGATCTCATCCTTATCTCCTAGTCTCCAGTAACATCTGTGTTGTGCTTCCATAAAAGGATCAGAAAGCTCACTTACAAAGTTCCTTAAATGTTGAATTGGCTGTGTAGATGGTAGCTGATGGGACCACCATAAGGTGGGGTGCTCCCCTCTGCACCCCAAATTGGGCACAGATCACACCCAAACACCAATTTCCAAGCACAATCCAATACAAAGAAATCCTTTATTAAGCAAAGCAAAGAGACATGGTGGCTGAATCTGAATCCAGCAGAAACAGCAGCAAACAGTTTTTGCAGATATTAATTTTAAAGGAAAAAAAGGGGAGGTCTGTGTTAGAAAGAGCTAGGATGAGTTGGTAAGTTCTGATTGGTTATTTTTAATTAGGGTAGTCAAAATAATGAATGTTGACTGATGGACCTTGATGTTTTGATAGTTGGACCTTGGTAGTTAGTTTCAGGAATGAGTCAGTGGTCAAATAAGGGACTAGACCTTGGTGGCCAGCTTTAGGGCTGTGATCTAACAGTTTTTAGCGAAGGGAGAAGGTAAGAGGCAGAACCTGCTGACACTGCGTTTGCCACACATGCGCCTTGCAATCCCCATGCTTCTGACACAGGAGATTGAAGGTATGCTTTTCCTTACAGCCAGCTGTCCCAAAGAGTGCGTGCAAAGACAGAGAGTAAAGAATGGACAAGTGTCCAGAAATTAGGAGAAAAAAATGTGCAAATAGTGCTAAATCAAAAATATATTTCAAGAACTATCCAAGTAGATGCCATAATGCATAGTTAGGACAATGGAGAGTGGAGGAGATGGCTGTGCCTAAGTGGGAGAATACCCACAGAATGCTTGAGGTCAAGGGTTATATAAATAATATCGAAGCATGGCAATGGAAAAGAAAAGGACTGAAATGACAATATTTTTTTAAAGATTTGGGATAAATTAATACAAATACTCAGCAGACAAAGGAACTCCAATGTAATGTGAGGGCTAAAGTTATGTTTTCAGTTTTAATTACTGTGCCCAAGGGATCCATAAAATGAAAATGCCTCTGACTCATAAGCCCCTTGCCCAAAAACAGATACTTATGAAATGCTGGAAGCTGTTGTTCACAGGAGATAACACCACAAGTTTTCAGTCCCCTAAATAAGTTTGTTTAACCCAACTACAGATGATATGCTCGATCACATGTAGGCGGGAGGCACGTGGGCAAGAAATATGTCAGGATGTATGCTTGCCCCTGACTGGGCCTGGTGTGAAATATGGGTTTGCCTTTGTAAGCCTCTGCAAGATGTGCCGTGCTACCACTTTCTGGGAAGCCCAGAACCTAGCCATCATCCTGGCCAAAATTTAATTGCAGCTTGCTTCAAATTGGGTTCAAAATTGTGGTAATGGTCTTATTCTCATCTGGTGGGTGTAGCTAAAGTTTTCCTGCCTGGCCCACAGTCAGGACAAATCTCTCTCACCTGTCAGTCCCACAGCCACTCAGACCCAACCAAGTAAACACAGAGGCTTGTATTGGTTACAAACTGTATGGCCGTGGCAGGCTTCTTGCTAACTGTTCTTATAGCTTAAATTAATCCATTTTCATTAATCTATACCTTGCCACATGGCTCGTGGCTTACCGGCACCTTTACATGCTGTTTTTCATCATGGCGGCTGGCAGTGTCTCTCTGACTCAGCCTTCCACTTCCCAGTTGCTTTATTCTCCTCCTTGTCCCTCCTACACTTCCTGCCTAGCCAATGGCCAATCAGTGTTTTATTTATTGACCAATCAGCAACACATTTGCCATACAGAACATCCCACAGCACTTCCCCCTTTTTTTTCAAAAAGGAAGGTTTAAACCTTAACGAAGTAAAATTATATATAATTTGGGAATTTGGGCGTAGCTTCTCTTACTACTTTCTGTTGGAGGGGGGCGCTGCATCTTATGGGGACACAAAGAAAATTTTAGGATCATGGAGTAGTCCGTGAGGCTGTATCGTCTGAGCCAGTTGCCTTGAAACCATTTTGGATGTTGGATCATCTGGGCCATGGTGTCATTGGAGACCTTTCAGGGGGTCTTGGCTGGTCAAACCTGATGTATCTTAATCTTGAATAAATCCATAGCCTCTGGCTTTCTGTGGGAACAAAAGCAGAGTCTCCTTTCCAAAGCAACATATCCTTATATCCAAATTTTGAAGTCAAGGTAACTTTAAAATATACATTTTGGCATAACTCAACAGCTTTTTTTTTTTTTTTCCGTTTTTTTTTTTTTTTTTTTTTCGAGACAGGGTTTCTCTGTAGTTTTGCGCCTTTCCTGGAACTCACTTTGTAGACCAGGCTGGCCTCGAACTCACAGAGATCCGCCTGGCTCTGCCTCCCGAGTGCTGGGATTAAAGGCGTGCGCCACCACCGCCCGGCCAACTAAACAGCTTTTACAATCAAATGTTTTTCTGTAGTTAAAAATCCCAAAGACAACACAATCCAGATTCTCTGTGTAATATTCATCTTTACATGGCTTATTTTTTATATTAATTTTACTGTCTCTTTAAAGACTTTATTTTTTAAAACTATGTATTTGTTTTTATAACTGTATATATCACCTTTTTTGTCTCTTTTAAGCCTACGTATATTTTACACACATTGTAAACTATTACATCTGAATTTGTCTTATTGTGAATCTATTGCTTTAAGCTGCAGCAGCTGTAGCTGCTGGCTCCGCCCACCTCAGCTTCCCAACATGGTGGTGGTTTACCACCAGCTCTGGGAGCTATCGTGGGTCTATCCTTTTATCCAAGCAGCGTGTAGCCCAGAAACCTCTTTTTTTGTTTTGTACCTGCAAAGGCTAAATCCACCATGCAGCTTAATGTGCCACTTGCAGAGGCCTCACTCCCGCCATACTGCAGGTCGAGCATGCATGCTAGGAACCCACAAGTAGCTCAAACCGGCAGCTGCTGCTCATTTGAGAGAGACAATTAGGAACTGTTTTTAGCTCCATTTTAGAATCTTTTTTCTCAGTTTTTAGGTGGAAACTCTTGCCCCTCGTTGGGCGCCATTTGTAGCTAGAGTTTTCCTGCCTGGCCCACAGTCAGGACAAATCTCTGACACCTGCCAGTCCCACAGCCACTCAGACCCAACCAAGTAACAAGGAGACTTATATTGGTTACAAACTGTATGGCCGTGGCAGGCTTCTTGCTAACTGTTCTTACAGCTTAAATTAATCCATTTCTATAAATCTATACCTTGTCACATGGCTCGTGGCTTACCGGCACCTTTACATGCTGTTTTTCATCATGGCGGCTGGCAGTGTCTCTCTGACTCAGCCTTCCACTTCCCAGTTGCTTTATTCTCCTCCTTGTCTCGCCTACACTTCCTGCCTAGCCAATGGCCAATCAGTGTTTTATTTATTGACTAATCAGCAACACATTTGTCATACAGAACATCCCACAGCAGGTGGGGTTAATAGTAAGTATAATTGTGGAATCATGAGACATTCAAAAGCACAAGTGCTCCACCCAAGAAAAAAATAACGAAAACCTCCATGCAAGCATGCTTCCTGAGCTCGAGAAGGTCTGAATACGCATGCCAAGAAGTGAGTCAAACTGGTCAATGCCATAAAGAGCTTATAAAATACTGAATGTAAAGAAAATATATCCAGCAGGAGCATGCAAGTCCCACTGACATCTCCTAGCAGTTCCAGTTTGGGGGAGAAAACACTGGAGCAACATTTTAAAGACACAACATTTTTAAGGTGTAAGAAAATATGTTCGGGGGTTGGGGATTTAATTCAGTGGTAGAGCGCTTGCCTAGCAAGCGCAAGGTCCTAGGTTCAGTTCTCAGCTCTGAAAAAAAAGAAAAAAAAAAAGAAAATATGTTCTCAGGATTTTATGTAGGTCAATGTATTCTTCAGACCCAAAAACCACAATGGCCAGAGAAAACATGGACCGTCCGCTCAGGATATTCTCTGATGAGCCATTCCTGAAGGCAATCCAAAACAAGAAAGACTATTGCAAAAGCTTCAGGTTAAGGTTGAATTGTGAGCAGCAGATACTTTCGGTTAGGGAGCAAAGACTGAGAGATGGGGCTGAGACGTGGAATGTAAATTCCAAACGTTCTGACTGTGTGTGGCTCAGGCAAATGACAATGGGAAGGGTTATAGTGTGGAAGGAGGCCCAAGGTGAGGGAGTTACACCCTTCAGCCATGTCCTTTGAGGCCGCCAATAAAAGGAAGACAGCCTGAAATGCTCCCTGGGAGCTCCGTGGGAGGCAGGCTGGGTTTCTATGCGTTCTCTACCCTAACAATATGTCATTCTAACTCTGCTAAATAAACAGGTGGTTGAATTTTTTAAAATGTGATCGAAGGACAGCTTTGACACTGACAAACCAGTGACAGTCGAGGTGTATTTAACAGTCCAAAGCTAAAGGTGAAAGCAATTCAATCAAACTGAGTGATGGGCGAGAAAATGAAGAAGTGACTTAGTTCTTGTTGTCTGATTTTTTGTTTGTTCGTTTGTTTTGTTTTTGAGACAGGGTTTCTCTATATGGCCCTGGCTGTCCTTGAACTCGCTCTGTAGAAGTAACTTTTTTTTTTTTGGTTTTTCGAGACAGGGTTTCTCTGTGTAGCTTTGCGCCTTTCCTGGAACTCACTTGGTAGCCCAGGCTGGCCTCGAACTCACAGAGATCCACCTGGCTCTGCCTCCCCAGTGCTGGGATTAAAGGCGTGTGCCACCACCGCCCGGCTTAGAAGTAACTATTTTAACTGCTGGTTGGATCTGATCTTTGAATTGGGAAAGGCTCTCACATCTTTTCTGATCTCATGATCTGTAAAGTTAAGACTTGGGCACGTGTCGAAGTCACCTGCAGTCCCTAGAAGATGGTAGTAGTGGGAGTCGGGCATGGAACTGGTTAACAGGAAGAGCACCTGACCAATCACAGCAAGCTTCTTGAGTTCCTATATTGGAAAAGGGCAGACTAGATTATCTCCAAGATGTCTCCTAGCCCCCAAATTCTATGAGATGTACTCACTGATGTCATGGTCCAGACATTAAGCTTCAGTCTCAGGAAAACTGCTCTTTCTGTGCTCCGGACACGCCACTGGGCCATGAAAACATGGTAGGCCTGTGGTTTCCAGCTTCCTTCCCCTGGATTCGAATCCACATCTCTGTGAAGGAGCCTCTTACTGATGAAGAGGGAGCAGGTTAAGTTTTTCTCTTCTTAAACCACAGTACCCTGAAGACAGCAAGTACAGGTCAGGGACCAGACTGTTTATGAGTCAGACAGACACTGATACCCAGTGGGAGAATAGTGTGCAAACCCAAGAGGGAAGATAAATGTTGACCGCAGCTCTGACAAACGGCAGCTGTTTAAAGCATTATATTCAGTACCGTCGTGAGTGGACGGAGAGAAAGGTTGCCACAGCTCCATTCCTTCTGCTCAAGATCTCTTTAACTATCCAGGGTGGGTTTTGGTTCCATATAAATTCGGAAGTGTTTTTTTTTTTTAATTATTTATTTCTATGAAAGACAAACACTGATATCTTGATAAAGAGTGTACTGAATGAGTAGGGCCAGAACAGGCACTTGAACAGTCTTAGTTTTTCTAATTCATGGTTGTGGAATGTCCATGTGTGTGTGTGTGTGTGTGTCCGTGTGTCCTCTTCAAAGTTCTCATTGGTACTTTATACTTCCATTGTGAAGTTCTTTTTGAATAAATTTATCCCCAAGTACTTTGTTTCATTAGTTAGTTGTTTTGATGGTTACTGTAGCTTTATTTTTCAGTTGGTTCATAGAAATACTACTGACTATAGTATAATGAAGTCTTAATTGAATCTTCAGGGATACAGACACACACACACACACACACACACACACACACATGAACATGTCATCGGGATTCCTGCTTTCCAGTGTGAATAGCCCTTATTTGTTTTTAAAAACCATTTACGTGTTATTGTTGTGTGAGTGTGTATGTCTGTGATTGGGAGGTAAACAGAGGAAGCTCATGTGCTTCATGGAGTCAGTTCTCTTCATCCATCCTTGGCAGGTTCTGCTGATCAAATCACACCCTGGCTGTTTCCGGCTGGCTCAGTTGCCCAAGCCCTCTTTTCTGTCTGCAACTCCGTGCTAGGGGAGCACATGCCGCCCTAATGTCGAAGAAAGTGACGCAAGTGTGCTCTTGCCTTTTGCAGCGTGCATATCTAACTTTTAATTTTTAAAAAGATAACCAGCGTCTCTCTCCTCAGTTACACCACGACCCCATCACCATGCCCTTCCTACCTGGCTCCGTGTGTCATACCATGCTGTGTTCTTGCTTCTAGTGCGCACAGCACCAAGCCTGCTCTTCCCCACTCAGGCTGTGCTGAGACTTTACAGCCCGCATTTCCCAGACTCCCTCGCCCTCTGACTTCTGGTTTTACTCTGTGGCTAGGAGTGCCGGGGAACAGAAAGGTGAAACAAGATGAGAAAAGCATTCCTTCCAGTTTTCCAGTTCTGGTCAGCATCGCCCATCCGCATCGTCGTTAGCCCTCTGCTCTTTAAAGAACACTTAGCATCAGTCCCGCTGCTTCCTTTAGACAAGCTCCCGGGACACTGGGAAGTTTAAGTCGCAACCTCCTGCAAATTAAAACAATGAGGAAGAATTAAAAAGGACAGAAAGCAAGCCAAACGTGGTGTTCTGCTGCCACCTCGTGGAAATTGTCCATAACTACAACACCGGTGGCCGAAGCTTTAGGGAAATTAGTATTACCCATGTAGAGGAAAAAAAACACAGAGAGAAAATATTAGCATTTTAGAACTTAAAAAGTACAAGCTTGTAAAATAAGTAAAATGAATAACAATTAAATATAGGACAAAAGAGTGCAATCCTATAGAGTTCGTTAGAGTTTACTACAGTTCACTAGTTATTCTTTAAACATCTGGTTTTATCCAGTTCCATTTTCCACCATTCTCCCCACTTAGGGCTTGAGAGGGCTTTCTATATACATATGTCAGGAGTCCTCATCCTTCTATCACGGGTTTTTTCCTCGTACTGCATTTTTTTCTGGTTGTCGTGTAGATTGCTATCTCTCCGTGCTGAATTTTTGAGTTCACAAAGGCGGCCACCGAGGTGGCTCCGTGGTTAAGAGGGAGCTCACACCCCCCAGGGGAGCTGACGCCCTCTTCTGGACTCCCGGTGCCCCCCCCACACACACACACCACACAGGAACATACACCACACACACACACACACACACACACACACACACACACCACACACACACACACACACCAGTGGAGCTGATGCCCTCTTCTGGACTCCAGGTGTCCCCCCCACACACACACACACACACACACCACACACACCACACACACCACACACAACTCACACAATACACACACACACCAGGGGAGCTGACGCCCTCTTCTGGACTCCAGGTGCCCCCCCCCACACACACACACACCACACAACTCACACACCCCCCCAGGGGAGCTGACACCCTCTTCTGGACTCCAGGTACCACACACACACACACACACACACAACTCACACCACACACACACACAACTCACACCACACACACACACACACACACACACCACACACACACACACACACACACACACACACACACACACACACATGGAATCTGACACCCTCTTCTGGACTCCAGGTACCACACACTCACACACATACACACCCATAAAAATAAAGGAATAAAAAAGACCAACTAAGATTTTACAGTCTATCTCAATAAACCATCTGTGCTTGTATCTGATCACAAAATCAGCCAATTTAATCAGAGACCATCCATGAGTTTCTCCAATGATTCTAAATTTTCCCTTTCTAAAATAACTGTTTTTAAATAACCCGTTACTACTTACAATATCTGTGCCAGATGTCTCTTTATCAGATTTCAATCACTTTCATGTTTTGTAATCAAATTGATATGGAAATGAATTGAATATACCATGTATTAAAATATAAGGTGTTGGATTTGAGAACAGTTCGAGTCTAGCCTTATGTTCAACTTTCTAAGGCAAGGAGCAAATTCCTGAAGCTTACCTGGTGTCCGCATACTCATGGTAGAATGGGGATTGTGAGTGTGTTTAAAATAATCAATAGTTAAATGCTTCTAACGTCTGCAAGATGGTTCAGCTGGTGAGAGTGTTTGCCACTAACCGGATGACTCCAGTTCTGTATCTGGGTCACACATTGTAGGAGAGAACTGACTCCCACAGTGTCCTCTAACCTACACACACACACACACACACACACACACACACACACACACACACACACACACAGGGAGAGAGAGAGAGAGAGAGAGAGAGAGAGAGAGAGAGATGCACATAATAACTTTTAAATTATGTAAGAAGTATAAAGCATTATACAGACACAAGAAATTGAAGTTATGTGCTTGCATTGAGTTCACTTTGGTTGTTTTGTTTGGGGTTTTTGTTGTTTTGAGAGAGGGACTCAGTGTGTAGCCCGAGCTGTTCCTTTGACACCTCCTTCCAGTGCTAGGATTACGGGCACACACTACCAAAACACCACCATGACTGACCAAAGTTCAGTTAACCACAATTAATGTAAAACAGCCCTCAAGGTCCTCCACACTCCTGCTCAGTCGGCCCAGGCTTTTCTTATTGCTTAAACAACGAGAATTTGTCAAGGGCAACTTTAAGCAAGCTCCAGATCAATTCTCTCTTCTCCCACCTCACCTCACCCCACCTCACCTCACCTCACCTCACCCCACCTCACCTCACCCCACCTCACCTCACCCCACCCCACTCCACCCCACCCCTGATCACTTGCTTTCACTCTTCCCCATTTGCAAAGCACACCTAGAAACTATCCCCAAGGCAGACATAGGAACTGGAAGTACAGTCTCTTGCCTGTCTTGGGGCTGGCCATTCAGAAATTTTCAGATGCTAATGCTCTTGTTGTTTTACTGATCCTGCCATGCTCTCTAGGATGGAGTATTACAGAGGCCACCAAGACTCTGAACAGGCCTTAAGCTCTCATAACTCATGTCATGTCTTGTCCAGCTCATGTCCAGTAACTTAGACGTGGTTGCCTGCGCTTCAGTTCTGCCCAGGCTACAAAATCCGGATAAACCTTAAAACTCGGGGTTCAGACAACGCACAGTTGAGCACCTAAGGGTTCAGTGGGCAGCGCTCCTGGAAAGGGCAGGGAGCTTGGTGCCCTTCCCACACTGTGTCCTCTGTAAGATGCTTTGTTTTTTTTTTTTGTTTTTTTTGTTTTTTTGTTTTTTTTGTTTTTTTGTTTTTTTTTTTTTTGTTTTTTTTGAGACAGGGTTTCTCTGTGTAGCTTTGCGCCTTTCCTGGAACTCACTTGGTAGTCCAGGCTGGCCTCGAACTCACAGAGATCCGCCTGCCTCTGCCTCCCGAGTGCTGGGATTAAAGGCGTGCGCCACCACCGCCCGGCCTTGTAAGATGCTTTGTAATAAGGTGTTAACGTGTCCCCCTGGGTCCTGAGAGCCACTCCAGCAAATTAATTCAAGCAGAGGAAGGAGGTGATGGAAACCTTGATACACGGCCTGTTGGTCCAGAAGCACGGGTCACACATCCTGGGGTTTGTTCCTGCCGTGAGGGAGGTGTCTTGGGACTGGGTCTCCCCGTGAGCATCTGGTTATCTCCAGGAAGATAAGGTCAGGATTAGGTGGAATTCCCAGACACCTGGCTGCCCGCCGCTGCAGAACTGGTGGGGGAGGGGAAATTGCACATGGAGTGCTGATGACCCAGGTGTGAGAGCAGAGGGACAAACAGATGCTTCACTACTCCTGAAGACCCCCAAGCCTTCCTCTGGTAAGTGACCGCACAGTCACTGCGGGCTCATTACAGACTGAACCGTGTAGGGGCAAATCATGCCCGGCCTCCACAGCTTCCCAAGTGCTAAGGATTCAGGAGCACTGGAGAAGCTATTAGAATGTGAGTTCTAGCTGATCAACGTCTCAAAGATTGTGCCCTGAGGGTGACATCACAAATCCGGTGTAAAAGCTGTGCTCTGAGGGTGACATCACAAATCCAGTGTTCAGCAGCACTTAGCAGACGCATTAATGATGAGTGACGAAAATAACTTTCAGGCAGTCCCCACCAGCTGGCCTGCAGGTGAGAGACCTGCCTTCAGGCTGGACCGCCACCGCCACCGCCACCCACTGTATTCTGTTCCCCCAAGACCCACTCCACTGTCCAACCCCACCCACTTCCTCCTCCTCCCCTTGACCAGCCCTTACCCACAACTCTAGCAGACTCCATAGGCGCAGGCACCAGTTGGAAAAGCAGGTGAGTCACTGGCCTCCCGGCTGAGCTGCCTCGACCTCCAGACCTTAAGCCCCAGGGCACATCCCTTGCCCCTCCCCTTCCCATCTCAGCACCAGCAAAGCAGCTGGGCCCCGCCCCCAACTCAAACGCATTCCACTGCTCTGGTGCAGTCCCCCAGCAGTGGGCCAGCTGGTGGGAGACCTGCCTGAAGGCTGTATCACCACCACTGCTACCCCAGAAGCCCACGCTGCCACCCACCCCCACAAACCTCGCCATCCTTCTCATGGCCAGCCATTCCCCACAACTCCGGCAAACTCCATAGGCACAAGTACAGCCCACACCAGTCAGAAGAACAGGAGGATACATTGGATCTAGGCACCCAAACCCCCACAAACCTCAGCTGAGACACCCTACTGGACCTGAAGACCTGTCAGTCACCAGAGCCCTTGACCATTCAGATCAGAAGACAATACAGAAAATATAATAAAGGAACAAAACACCCATCTAACAAGGACAAACACAACAATCAGCACCCAGACCTACAGTCATCCCAAATCCAGGTGTGTAAAAGCCAGTGTGAGAACACATTCAATGACAGAAAGGGCAATATGAGCCCAGCTATTCTACAATAGCAAGACCTGAACAATTCAACACAGCTGAAGCATAAGAAAAAGGCCTTAACAATGACTTTACAAAGATGATAGACGCTCTTAAGGAGGAAATGAAAAATTCCCTTAAAGAAATTAGGAAAAGACAAAAATTAGAAGAAGTCACTAAATCCCTTAAAGAAAGCCAAGAAAAAAGCAATCTAACAAGTGAAGACTTGAAAATTGAAATAGAAGCAATAAAGTAAACACAAACTGAGCAAATTCTGGGAATGGAAATCTGGGTAAGCAATCGAAACTACAGACGCAAGCATAATCAACAGACTGCAAGAGATGGAAGAGAGAATCTCAGGCATTGATGATACAATGGAGGAAATAGATTCATCAGTCAAAGAAAATGTTAAATCCAAAAATTTCCTAACACAAAACATCCAGGACATCTGGGACACCATGAAAAGACCAAACCTAAGAATAACAGGAATAGAATAAGGAGAAGAATCCCAGTTCAAAGGCACAGAAAATATATTCAACAAAATTATAAAAGAAAACTTTCCCAACCTAAAGAAGGACATGCCTATAAAGGTGCAAGAAGCTTATAGAACATCAAATAGACTGGACCAAAACAGAAAAAAAAAATCCCCTCACAACATATTAATCAAAAACACTAAACATACAGAATAAAAAAAGAATATTAAGAGCTGCAAAGGAAAAAGGCCAAGTAACATATAAAACAGACCTTTTAAAATAACACCTGACTTCTTAGTGGAGACTCTAAAAGCCAAAAGAGCCTGGACAGATGTTTTGCAGATACTGAGAGACCACAGATGCCAGCCCAGACTACACTACTACTCAGCAAAACTATTAATCACCATAGACAAAGAAAACAAGATATTTCATGACAAAACCAGATTTAAACAATACCTATCCACAAACCCAGCCCTAGAAGGAAAACTCCAACCCAAGGAAGTTAGCTGCAACCATGGAAACACAGACAATAGACAATCTCACACCAGCAAATCCCTCAGAAGGGAAACACACACACTGCCACCAACAACAACAAAACCAAAAACTAACAAGAATTAACAACCACTGGTCATTAATATATCTTAATATCAGTGGGCTCAATTCGCCAATAAAAAGACACAGGCTAACAGAATGGATATGAAAACAGGATCCATCCTTCTGCTGCATACAAAAAACACACCTCAACTCCAAAGACAGACATTACCTCAGAGTAAAGGGTTGGGAAAGATTTTCCAATCAAATGGACCTAAGAAGCAAGCTAGTGTAGCTATCCTAATATCTAACACAACAGATTTCACACTAAAATCAATCAAAAGAGATCAAGAAGGACATTTCATATTCATCACAGGAAAAATGCATTAAGATGAAGTCTCAATTCTGAACATATATGCCCCAAATACAAGGCACCTACATTTGTAAAAGAAACATTACTAAAGCTTAAATCACAAATTAATAGTGGGAGAGTTCAACACCACACTCTAACCAATGAACAGGTCTGCCAGACAGAAACTAAACAGAGAACTAAGAGATGTTTGACTCAAATGGATTTAACAAACTTCTACAGAACATTTCACCCAAACACCAAAGAATATGCCTTCTTCTCAGCACCTCATGGAACCTTCTTTAAAACTGACCATATACTTAGTCACAAATCAAATCTCAACAGATACAAAAAAAAAATTGGAATAACCCCCCTGTACTTTATCAAATCACCATGGGTTAAAGTTAGAGTTCAACAACAACACAAATTACAGAAAGCCTACAAACTCATAGAAACTAAACAACCAAATTTCTGAAGGGTCAAGGAAGAAATAAAGAAAGAAATCAAAGATTTCCTAGAATTCAATGAAAATGAATGGAATACATACCCAAACTTATGGTACACAGTGAAAGCAGTGTTAAGAGAAAAGTTCATAGCACTAGGTGCCTGTATAATGAATTTGAAGAGATATCACATTAGTGAGTTAACAGTACACCAGAAAGCTCTAGAACAAAAAGAAGCAAACACACCCAGGAGGAGTAGACAGCAGGAAATAATCAAACTTAGGGCTGAAATCAATAAAATAGAAACAAAGTGAACAATACAAAGAATCAATGAAGCATAGAGTTGGTTCTTTGAGAAAATGAACAAGATAGACCAATGTTTATCCAAACTAAAAGGCAGAGATAGAATGTCCAAATTAACAAAATCAGAAATGAAAAAAGGGACATAATAACAGACACTGAGGAAATCCAGAGAATCTTTATATCATACTTCAAAAACCTGTGCTCCACAAAATTGGAAAATCTAAAAGAAACAGACAATTTTCAGATAAGTATCACATAACAAAATTAAATCAAGACCAGATAAACAATTTAAATAAACCTACAATCCCTAAGGAAATAGAAACAGCCATTAAAAGTCTCCAATCCAAAAATGTCCAGGGCCAGATGGTTTCAACGTAGAATTCTACCAGAATTTCAAAGAAGAGTTAATATCAATACTCCTCAAATTGAAACAGAAGGAACATTGTCAAATTCTTCTTATGAGGCTACAGTTACTCTGATACCCAAACCATACAAAGACTCAACAAAGAAAGAGAATTATAGACCAATCTCCCTCATGAACATTGATGCAAAAATACCTAATAAAATATTGGCAAACCAAATCCAAGAACACATCAAAAAGATCACCCACCATGATCAAGTAGGCTTCATCCCAGAGATTCAGGGATGGGTCAACAATGTAAAAATCTGTCAATGGAATTCACCATATAAATAAACTGAAAGAAAAAAATAATCATCTCATTAGATGCTAAAAAAGCCTTTGACAAAATCCAACACCCTTTCATGATAAAGGTGTCAGAGAGAACAGGGATACAAGAAATATATCTAAACTCAATAAAAGTAATACACAGCAAGCTGACAGCCAACATCAAATAAAAGGAGAGAAACTCAAAGCAATCCACTAAAACCAGGAACAAGTCAAAACTATCACTTTCTCCATATCTATTCAATATAGTACTTGAAGTTCTAGCTAGAGCAATAAGACAACAAAAGGAGATCAAAGGGATACAAACTGGAAAGGAAGAAGTTAAACTTTGGCTTTTTGCAGATGATATGATGGTATACATAAGTGACACCCAAAAATTCTAGCAGGGAGTTCCTATAGCTGATAAACACCTTCAGTGATATGGCAGGATACAAGATCAACTCAAAAAAATCAGTAGCTCTCCTATATACAAATGACAAACTGGATGAGAAAGAAATCAGAGAAACATCACCCTTCACAATAGCCACAAATAATATAAAATACCTCAGGGTAACTCTAAGCAAGCAAAGGACCTGTATAACAAGAACTTCAAGTCTTTGAAGAAAAAAATTAGAGATGATAACAGAAAACAGAAAGATATCCTACTCATGGACAGGTAGAATTAACATAGTAAAAATGGGAATCTTACCAAAAGCACTCTACAGAGTCAATGCAATCCCCATCAAAATTCCAACACAATTCTTCACAGACCTCAAAAAACTAATACTTAGCTTCATGTGGGGGAAAAAAAAAACAGAAAAGCTAAAACAATCGTGAATAATAAAGGAACTTCTGGAGATGTCACCATCCCTGATTTCAAGCTCTACTATAGAGCTATAGTAATAAAAACAGCATGATATTGACATAAAAACAGACATGTGGATCAATGGAATTGAATCAAAGACCCTAACATAAATCCACACACCTACAAACACCTGATTTTTTACAAAGAAGCCAAAATTGTACAATGGAAAAAAGAAAGCATCTTCAACAAATGGTGTTGGCATAACTGCATGTCAACATGTAGAAGAATGCAAATAGATTCATATCCATTACTTTGCACAAAACTCAAGTCCACGTGGATCAAAGATCTCAACATAAATCCATTTACACTGAACCTAATAGAAGAGAAAGTAGGAAGTAGCCTTGAACGCACTGGCACAGGAGACTACTTCCTGAATATAACACCGGTAACACAGACACTGAGATGTACAACTAATAAATGGAACCTCTTGAAACTGAAAAGTTTCTGTAAGGCAAAGGACATTGTCAATAAGACAAAACAGCAACCTACAGAATGGGAAAAAATCTTTACTAACCCCACATCTGACAGAGGGCTGATCTCCAAAAAATGTAAAGAACTCAAGAAACTAGACATCAAAATACCAAATAATCCAATTAAAAATGGAGTACTGATCTAAACAGAGACTTCTCAACAGAAGAATTTCAAATGGCTGAGATACATTTAAAGAATTGTTCAACATCCTTAGCCATAAGGGAAATGTAAATTAAAACGACTTTGAGATACCATCCTACACCTGTCAGAATGGCTAAAATCAAAAACACTAATGACACCTTATGTTGGAGAGAATATGGAGTAAGGGGAACACTCCTCTACTGCTAATGGGAGTGGAAACTGGTACAGCCACTTTAAAAACAATATGGCAGTTTCTCAGGACATTGGGAATCAATCTACCTCAAGACCCAGCTATATCAATCTTGGGCATATACCCAAAGGATGTTTGATCATACCACAAGGACACTTGCTCAACTATGTTCATAGCAGTGTATAGCCAGAACCTAGAAACGACCTAGATGCCCCTCAGCTGAAGAATGGATAAAGAAAATGTGGTACATTTACACACTGAAGTGTTACTCAGCTGTAAAAACCAATGACATCCTGAAATTTGCAGGCAAATGGATGGAACTAGAAAAAAGTCATCCTGAGTGAGATAACTCAGACCCAGAAAGACAAACATGGTGTGTACTCACTCATAAGTGGATATTAGCTATAAAGTAAAGGATAACCAGGCTATAATCCACAGTCCCAGAGAGACTAGGTAACAAGGAGGGACCAAAGAGGGAAGCGAGGATTTCCCTGGGAAGGGGAAATAGAAGAGATCTCCTGGGTAAGCTGAGGGTGGAGGGACATGAGGGATTGGGTTGGGCAGGTTTGGGGTGAGACACAGGCAGAGAGTAGTGAAAGAGATGTCTTGTTAGGGGTGCCAGGGGAAATTGGCAGGAATCTACAATGGTGACCCCAGACAAGCATCCTCCTAGTGAAGAGGGTGCCTGAACTGGCCTTCTGTAATCAAATTGGTGACTACCCTAATTGTCTGCATACAGCCTTCATCCAATAAGTGATGGGAACAAATGCAGAGATCCACAGCCAAGCATGAGTCGAGTTCTGGGAGACCACATGAAGAGAGGGAAGGAGGACGGTGTGAGCCAGGAGGGTCAGGGCATCACGGGGGAACCCACAGAATCAACTAACCTGGGCTCACAGGAGCTCAGACTCCGGACCAACATCTGGGGAGCCTGCATGGGACCGACCTAGGCCCTCTACATATGTGTGACAGTTGTGTAGCTTGGTCTACTTGTGGGACTCCTAGCAGTGGGATCAGGCCCTGTCCCCAGTGCTTGAGCTGGCTTTTGGGAACCTATTCCACATGCTGGGTTGCCTTGCCCAGCCTTAATACAAAGCAAGGAGCTTAGTCCTACTCAACCTGATGTGCCACGCTTTGTTGACACCCATGGAGGCCTGCCCCTTCCTGGACAGAAACAGAGGAAGAGTAGATGGGAGGGGGCAGAGGGAAGGTGGGGGAGGAAACAGAAGGAGAGGAGAGAGGGGAAACTGTGGTAGGGATGTAAAATAAATTAATTTAATTAATAAAATTTACTATTTCGGGGAATACTTTGCTTTTCTCTGTTTTCTAATAGCTGCAGTTACTGTTAACAGAGCTGTAACTTGCCTTGATAGCATTGTGAGCTGTGTAGATGTCGCATTTCTCTGTCTGCGTTACACATTCAGAAAGCATACAGATGCCCAGTGTGTGCCATACGTTATGACAAGTGCTGAAGATTAACTATATATGTAGAAAATAACTATAACACTATATCAAAAGTCTGTACCCAAGCATGAACAAAGCACAGAATCCCAGAGGAGACAATTAATTTCAAGCTTCAGAAAAGCGTAAAGTCATTCTTACATTCCATTCACACCAAGCACTGCATACATGAATGAACAGATGAACCAGTGACCAAACAAAAGAGTACAGGTAGAACAGAGAATCACCCAGGCTACCTGCAAGGGAACTGTAGAGTCCACTGGCACCCACTGCGGGGGGGGTGGGAGGGGGTGGACACATGAGACCCCAGATGAAAAAGTAGAGCTGGAGTCCCTCAGGCTTTGCAAAATAATTGCTTTGTAAAACATTAAACATGTAATCCCTTAGAGCAATATTAATCAACATTTACAGAACTGAGAAAGACAAATGCCCCACATCTATTGGGATAATGGGCCTGAGGGCACACACTTACAACCCCAGCACTGGGAAGGGTGAGAGAAAAGGATCCAGAGCTTGAGGCCCTGACTCAGAAACCAAAAAAAAAAACACCAAACAACTGCAGCAAGAAAACTGACCGAGGTTCAGTTCCCAGCACCTACATGAAGGCTCACCACCGTGTGTAACTCCAGTTCCAGGGAATCTGAGGGCCTCGTCTGGCCTCATACAGCACAGGAAGTAAGCAGACATATACGCAGGGAAACACTCATACACTGTGCATAAAATTAAAATTGAAAACCCTTTTTAAAAAAGAGAAAGAAAAATTATTTCTAAAAATTAGGAAACCAGCTCTAGGCACTTCATAGGCAAAGAATTTATCCTTTCTAAAACTGAGCATTCCCTAACCATTTTAGACCTGGGTAAGAAAACTGCCCATCTCCTTTCATTTTTATCTTTGTTTTTGTTTGTTTGTTTGTTTGTTTGTTTGTTTGTTTTAGAGACAAGGTCTCACTATGGAAACCAGGCTGGACTCAAATTTACACCAATCTCCCTGCCCTGTCTCCAGAGTGCCGGGATGGCATGCTTGCACGGCCTTGCCGGGCTCCATTTTCCTGTTTACTGTTTGTTTGTTTCATTTTTAAATAGTGGTGCTCCCGTAATTAATTCGTTTTAAAAAGTGATCCATGCGATGCCTCCATATCATGCCTAAAACAAAAATCACACATTCAAGATTAGTTATTTTTACTATGGGAAAGAAAAGAGGTTTAGAGCTTGGGCCCTGAGGTCAGCTGCCCATGGCTGCACCCGGGCCACCCCCCTGCTGACGAGCAGGGCACCCTTGAGTTGCTGACTCCATCATCAGTCTGAGCTTCCCCTCCCCCACGCTCGCCCCTTCCCCATCATCAATAGGCTGCTTGAGCTGTCTAGAACCCTCAGCCCAGAAACTGGGTAATTTTATTTGTGTTGGGTTGGAGTGTAGACGAATTTCTAAATGGTCTTATTAAATAAGAAACATGGAGCCAAATATAGGGGTGAAAGCCTTAGAGATCAGGGAAATAGTGATAGCCACCAACCTTACCCCTCCAGCTCTGCAGCTACCAAAAGTGAGTTACTTCCTACGCCTTTATTGCCTTGCTGTTCTGCCCTCTCATTGGCTCTTAGCCCAGCTACCTCACTTCCTTGTCATTGCCTGTTTGTACAGACCTTCAGGTCTCTATGGTTGGTACTGGGATTAAAGGTGTGTGTCACCACGCTTGGCTGTTGCCTAGTGTGTCCTTGAACACACAGAGACCCTGTCTACCAAGTGATCGGATTAAGGGCATGTGCTACCACTGCCTAACTTCTAAGTTTACTTAAAAATGGCTGGCCTTTTCCCCTTGATCTCCAGGCATGCTTTATTTATGAACATACAGATAAAATATCACCACAGTGGGGCAGTGTTTGATACAGTTTGGATTTTTCGAGACAAGAGTCTCACTCCATAATCCAGGATGCTTTGGCACTCAACATGTAGCCCAGGCTGCCCTTGAACTCACGGCAATTTTTCCTGCCCTAACCTCTCATGTGCTGGGGTTAGAAGCCTGAGCCACCACACTCAGCTTGCCCCTCGGTTTCTTCAGCTATGAAACTGGTATAAGGCCAGCAGATACTGTGAGGACTCCATGATGGGCGGCTGGCAGACGTGGTAGACCTTCACAAAAGCAGTAGCAGCAATAGACAACCAAAGCAGCAGAGCAAGGGTGATATCCGGCACCTTAATTTCTCATTTTATGAAGCATTTATTTGGGTCCCTATCCAATCACCATCAAGCCTATGTTCATGTGTTTTAAATGAAAATGACACAGGTACGCCTTCACTTGCCTAAGTGCACAAGTATTTTCCCAGTATTTCACTCTGTTTTCTGTAAGTTTAAAATATTTTCCATAGAAATGGTGCTAAACTTTTCCTTTTTAAAATCTTGCATACTTTATAAGCTTGGCTCACTCTCAGATCTTCTAACAATAGTATATTTTCCCTTATTTTAATTTACTTTCTTACATATGAGCAAAATATTAACATTTAAAAAAATTTTAATGGGGCAGTGAGTGAAAAGAGGGCTGAGTGGGAAAGGTACTTGCTATCAACCCTGACTGTGTAAGGTCAATCCCAGAACCCACATGATGGAGGAAGAAAGTGATGCTGCAAGTTGTCCTCTTAAAATTCACAAAGAGGCACGAAAGAACCTGGATGCCAAAGCAACCCTGAGAAAAACAGTACTGGAGGAATCACGATGCCTGATTTCAAGTTACCCTGAAAACCACAGTGAACAGCAGCCCGATACTGATGGAAAAGCAAATGTGTGGCGATCTAGATAAACCAGTGCAGCCACAGTTACCTGGTGTGCCAAAAGTATACATTAGAAAAAAAGAGCCTCCAACGGTGCTGGGAATCCTAGATGTCCAGATGTGACAGGGCAGGACAGGGCAAAGGTTCCACCATCTTGTATTCTTCCTGAGACTACTTCAGGTTTAACTAGAATTTGATCTCATTGATGGAGAATCCCATGGAAAGTCATTCAACTGGCTTCTAGGAATCAAAGGTTAGGATGCCCCAGCTAACTCATTTTAGCTTCTATTAAACTGCCTGTTTGTGAGGAATCCTCTCTAGCTAACCCCTTATCTCAGTGTCTGTTAAAACTTCTTACAAGATGCCAGCATGAGGTCTCTGCCCTTAAAAATCCCATGTTCTGGACACTTGGGGACACATCTAGGTCCCCAAATACTTGGGTGTGGTTCCAGCTGGCTGGAATAAAGACTTTCAATTGTCTATACTTTGTCTGAGTGGTCATCTCTGGTGGGCTACCTGTAACACAGATTGTCTTAGTTTGGGTTTTTTATTACTATGAAGAGACACCATGACCACAGCAACTCTTACAATAAAGTAAAACATTTAATTCAGGGGCTCACTTACAGTTTCAGAGGTTCAGTCCATTATCATCATGGCAGGGAACAATGGTGGTGATCAAGCAGGCCTGGTGCTGCAGGAGTAGCTGAGAGTCCTACATTTTTAGGCAACAAAAAGTTGACTAAGACACCGGACAATATCCTGAGCATAGGAAACCTCAAAACCTGCCTCCACAGTGACACACTTCCTCCAATAAAGCCACACCTCCTAATAGTGCCACTCTCTATGAGATTGTGGAGACCAGTTACATTCAAACTACCACACAGATATAGAAGAATGAAACTAGATCCCTATCTCTCATCTGTATGAAAATCAACTCCAAATGTATCAAGACTTGTGATGATTTGAATGAGAATGGCCCCCAGTAAGGCTCATATGTTTGAATGCTTGGTTCCTAGTTAGAAGAACTGTTTGGGAAGGATTAGGAGGTGTGGTCTTATTGGAAGAGATGTGTCATTGTGGGGTGGGCTTTGAGGTTTCAAAAGTCCACACCATCCCAATTAGCACCCTCTTTTTTTCTCTTTGCCTAATGCTTGTGGATCACTTCTACTCTCTTTTATAAGTTGCCTTGGTCATGGCATTTTGGTACAACAATGGAAAATTAATTAAGACAGAAGTTGGTACCAGGAGTGGCATATTGCTTTGACAGGCATGCCCATGCTATTTTGGGAAGGAATATGGAAGATTTTGAGTCTTTGG
The DNA here is from genome assembly GCF_007827085.1 of Peromyscus californicus insignis. Taxonomy (NCBI): domain Eukaryota; kingdom Metazoa; phylum Chordata; class Mammalia; order Rodentia; family Cricetidae; genus Peromyscus; species Peromyscus californicus. Next base: position 13,728,863 of record NW_026294584.1, on the reverse strand, counting down.
ACTCAAAAAGTTGTTGAAAGTTTTTAGCAGTACTTAATAGGTCAACCTAGTAAGAACCAGAAAGACAGCAGTGCTTAGAGAAATGGGGACTATAGAGACCCAGTGCCGGATGTTTCTGAGGAGAAGAATATTAGCAATTGTTTAGAGGCCATTCTTGCACTATTTAGGCAAAGAATGTGATTGGTTTTTGCCCTTGTCCTGTGAATCTACCTGAGGCTAAATTGAAAAGTTTAGGACTAATTTCATTGGCAGAGATTTCAAGACAGCCTAGTACTGATCCTGTTGTGTGGTTATTAGTAATCACTCTTATGTAGATCTACAATGAAATGAGCAAGCTGAGTGAAAAGTAATACAAAATGTACAATTTGAGGAGAAAAAGAACACCAGGAAATTTAATGTTGGGGCCAAGTCTTGTAAGCAAAGAGATGAGAAGTGAAAAGAAATGTTTTATGGGAATTAGAATAAAGGAAGTGAAGCTCATATGGCAAGACTCCATCCATAGACACTTCCAACTTGTAAAGAGGAAATGCCTAAGGAATCTTCTCCTAAAAAGGAAAAGCTTATTCAACAAATGAAAGTATCAACAAATCAAAGCTTATGCAAATGTAATTCAAGAAGGGGGTCAAGTTTCATTACAACCAAGCAGCAGAACTTGGCAGTGCAGGCCACTTGGTTCTGGCTTTAAAGTATGAAGGACACAGGAGTAAAGGGGTTGTGGAATCTTCTCCCACTGTTAAGGGAGAAGGCATATGATGGGGGAATCCTGGAGACCATCAAGTGAGGCTATGGTGGTGAAGTCTGGACTACTTTGGAGACCCCAAGATGTTGATGATGCCAGAGTGCTGGGATGTCTGCCAGAAAGAGTTAAAGGAAGGGAGTGGAGCCAGATCAAAAGAGAGAAGTGTATTGCAGTTATCAAAGCTGGAAGAGTGGAGCCAGCTAAGCCCTTTGGCATCATACACCCAGTTACAGGATGTAGAGTTTGCCCTGCTGGGTTTTAGTCTTGCTTTGGTCCAGTTGTCAGGTACGGAAGAACTGGCTAACTGTGATGCCTATTTAACATACTAAAGCATGCACAGGCTGCCAGGCTTTCTCAGTATTGCAAGTACATGTTACAGAGTCCTGGCTCCTCTCAGCACTTCTCACTCCTGCCCACTGCTGCTACCCTAAACCTCTCCAGCCTCAAGCTTTGCTTTCCTTTCCTCGGTGTCTTTCCCATATAAACCTATAAACCCTCCATTTCTGCCATGTGCTCTCTTGGACTCCTCTCTCTCTCTCTCTCTCTCTCTCTCTCTCTCTCTCTCTCTCTCTCTCTCCCCTTCCTCTCCTCCTCCTCCTCCTCCTCCTCCTCCTCCTCCTCTTGTTCCTCAGATCCTCTCTTGGTCCCTCTCTCCTCTTCTCTCTCTCTTCTCTTCCTCTCTCACCCCCCACCCCTGCCATCCTCTCTCCTCTCATGACCTGGTTCAGCTTGAACCCTTCCATATCCCTCTAGCTGCTCCCTCCTATCTACAATAAAACCCTTCTCCTCAACCATACCGTGGAGCAGTCATTTCTTCATTTGCATTCACCAGTATTTCCTCACGATACCCCTATTCCTCCCTTTTGGAATGATAATATATAATCTGTGCCATTATATGTTGGAAGTATGTGATTTGCTTTTTGATTTTACAAATGGTTACAATTAAAAGATTGCCTTGAATCTCAGAAGAGTCTTTGAACTTTTAAACTGTGTTGAGACTGTAAAAAATTACGGAGTGCTGTGGGATGTTCTGTATGGCAAATGTGTTGCTCTGATTGGTTAGTAAATAAAACACTGATTAGCCAGTAGTCAGGCAGGAGGAAGTATAGGCGGGACAAAGAGGAGATTAATTCTGGGAAGTGGAAGGCTGAGTCAGAGACACTGCCAGCCGCTGCCATGACTAGCAGCATGTGAAGATGCCGGTAAGCCACGAGCCACGTGGCAAGGTATAGATTTATAGAAATGGATTAATTTAAGCTGTAAGAAGTTAGCAAGAAGTCTGAGCCATTAGGCCAAACAGTTTAAATAATATAAGTGTCTGTGTGTTTATTTTATAAGTGGGCTGTCGGACTGCCAGGGTTTGGTGGGATCCAGAAAAAAAAATTCTCCAGATACAATGGAGACTTTTGAAGTTGGATTAAATGCATTTTACATTATGATATAGCCACGAGGCTATGGTGGCCATGGAGGGGAATGAGAATGGCTTCCATAGGCTCATATGTTTGAGTGCTTGGTCCCCAGTCGGTGAACTATTTGAGAAAGATTAGGAAGTGTGGTCTTATTGGAAGAGGTGTGTCACTGGGGTGGAATTTAAGGTTTCAAACGCCCATGACATCTTTCTCTCTCCCTCCCTTGACTCTCTCTGCCTTGTGCTTGTGCGTTAGGTGTAAACTCTCAGATACTGCTGCAGCTCCTTGCCTGCCTGCTGCTGCTGTGCTCTCTGACATGATGGTCATGGCCTCACCCTCTGGATCTTTGATTCCCCCAAATAAAATGCTTTCTCTTATAAGTTGCCTTGCTCATGTTATTCTATCATAGCAATAGAAAAACAATACCAAAGACAAATCTCAGTGTAAGACCTGAAACTCTGAACTGTTAAAATGAAAAGCAGAGAAAGTGCTGCAGGGCTCAGGTGGGGGCCTTTACTTTCTTGAAAGAATAGCTCAGGAAAGATCACCAACTATGGATGAATGAATGGCACTTCATGAAGTTAAAAAGTTCCACACACCGAAGGAAACAGTTGAATGACAGCCTCCAGAATGGCACAAAATCTTTTCTAACTACAAATGTGACAGAGGATTAATATACAAAAAAACTGAAAAGAAACTAAATAACAAGAAATCAAACCTAATCAATAAGTGGTCTAAGGTAATGAACAGACTGTTCTCAAAAGATAAAGTACTAATGGCCAATGCACATATGAAAAATGTTCAGTCTCACTACCCAACAGAAAAATGGACTGTGGAATTACACTGAAGTTCCATGTCACCCCATTCAGAACGGCAATCTTGAGAAAAGGACAGTAGGTGCCGGTGAGTGTGCAGACACAAGGGAACAGCTGTCCACTGCTAGCTGGAAGTGCAAGCCAGTCTAGTCATAACGGAAGTCAATATGCAGCTCCCTCCAAGACTGGAAAGCAGCTCTGCCTCTCCTTGGTATTTACCTAAAGACTCAAGCCAACATATTATAGAGACATTTCTACAGAAATGTTTATTGCAGCATTCCCAACAAAGGCCATGGAGCTAGTTTAGGTATCCACTAACACAAGGATGGGCAGAGAAAAAATTATATACTTATGCAGTGGAGTATTATTCAGTCATAAAGAGGAATAACTATATAACTGTGCCATTTGTAGGACAAGGAATGCACTGGAAGATTATTATATTGAGCTAATCAAGTCTTAGACAAATATCACACGAGGTCTCTTATTTGTGCTTCCTAGATTTTATATAGATTCATAAAATCATCTGTGGATATATTACATTAAAGCAGAAATGAAACTGTCTCTGGAAATAAAAGGCACTAAAGAAAGGGGAGCAGTAGAAAAGGGAGGTGTGGAGTCACATGAGGGTAATACGTTCGAAGTCCACTCTAAGTTTGTGTGAAATGTCTTTATGAAACCTAGTACCGAGTACAGTGAATCTACGCCAGCTGAAAACAAGGTTTTCAGATTTTTCTCTCAGTGCTGTTGGCAATGTCTTTCCCCAGAGAAACAGGCCGTGCTCGTAATGATCATTCTTTCAGTTCACTTGTTGCTCATTAATTCCAGACTTCTGTGTGTTTAGTTACGTTTTGTAAGTTTCTTTTCTTTTGAAATTTGTCTTGCCTTTTACCAATGATGCACTCACTGTTTTTAAAAATGAGTTGGAAGACAGGAATTGTGGCCCATTCCTGTAATTCCAACGCCTAGGAGGCAGAGGCAAGAGGATTGTGACATTAGGTGGATAGTTTCTCATCTTTGTCTGTACTTTAAACTATGAATATGCATGTAATTATTCTATACATATTTTATTACATATAAAATATATATATATATATATATATATATATATATATATATATATATATATGACACCAGAATAATCTGCTGTTGAAGTAAGGCATGCTATTTGGTAGTGACAATGCTTCACTAACTTTCCTCTGTGAAAATTCTTCTGTTTACATTTTCTGCTTCTTGGATCTATTTCATAGTTCATCTAACATAGTTATAATAACCCACCCCCAATCCACGCTGTAAAACAGCACTGAACCCAGCATACACCTTCAGGGCAGCAGAGCCAGGACTGACTAGGCTGGGTCTGACTGGGCCTCCAGCCACATCTGAAGGTATGTCTCCCATCCTTCCTGACCTGACTGGCTACCTAGGCATACTCTGCTCATGGCGATGATAGAAGTACAACATGGCAAGTGAAAATACATGGTTCCCCTTAAGGCCTAGATTCAGAACTGGAACCACCCAAAGAAGAGGCTGAAAGAAATGACAGACCCACAAGCACAGGAGGAGACTTGTGTCTTCACATCTCCTCAATACTTGGAATTATCAGATTTATTCATTTTGGCCAACATGATGGCATGGAAGAACTATTTCTTAATACTGTTATTCCCTTGATTGCTAATAAAGTTGAGTTTTACGTGCCTATCTCCCACTTGGGCTCCCTCTGTTTGTTCAAATGCTATGCCTATTTCATGGGTTGTGGTTTTTTTCCATGTTGATGCATTACAAATTTTTAACAATTAATTCTACCTACTAGTTGTTTGCAATAGTATCTACTAAAAAAGACTCCACACAGTGCAGCATTTTGCTCTCGGTGCAGTCTGTGGCATCTTCCACTGCGTTATTGTGCCACCCCTGAAGCCGGGTGGTTATTTCAGCTCACTGGTGGAGTTCATTTGCTATCTCATTCCAGAGATCCACGTGTAATTAAGTTTGAACAGTGACTTTTCTTTTCTCTTTACCCAGGACCAGCGACTTTGAGAGAAAAACAGAATAGCTCTGGATTATTGTAAATAAAAATGAGGTAAAGTATATGAGTTTGAGTGGACCTCGGTCCCTCGGATGTTTATCTCACTGAACTCCACTTCTGCAGAGACGTCACAGCTCCTTTGGTAGGCAGGTTGGTGCAGCACATTTTTAAAGAATTCATCATCTGGAGAGGCATTTCTTCAAGCTAACCTTACGGCAGTGATATCATCATCTTGCACTGTAACTAATCCGTTTAAAAAATTGCCCAAATCAATGGTGTACATTTTTCTAGAGTGTTTTTGCTGTACTTAAATATATCACCCCCATCATGTAATTCTACCAATGCAGTGGTTGCCAAGAAGGCCCTGAAAAATCCCCTCAAGGGAAAGCAGGACCCTCAGAAATTATCTCAAGTGAAAACACAGCATAATAGAATAATAGAAAATTCACAGATTTCTAGCAGGTGCAAGGCTGAGCTGCAGTCTTCAAGAAAGGAAAAAAAAGTAGATGAGCTCATTGAGAGCAGGAAGGAAGCTGCCCTGAAGTTTGATCTCAGTGATGGCAAAGGTAGGGCTATGATTGCCACCGAGCACTTCTCCTGGAGAGACTTCTTGGTAGAATACCATGGGGACTTCATTGAGATCACCAATACCAAGAAGCAGGAATCTCTGTACACACAAGACCCCTCCCCAGGCTGCTACACATACTATTTTCAATCTGAGCAAAACCTACTGCATGGATGCTGCTTGAGAAAAACTAATTGCCTGGAGAAACTGATCAGTCACAGGAAGTGTGGGAATTACCAGACCAAACTGCAAAACATCCACGGCATGCCTCACCTCGTCCTTATCAACCCCCGAGACATTGCAGCTGGGGAGGAGCTCCTGTACAACTATGGTGACCTCAGCAAGTCCTCCATGGCAGCCTACCCTTGCCTGAAGCATTAACCATGCGGCCTCCCTGCCCCCTTCAGATGACAAGGTACTATCAAAGGGAAATGACTTTTTTTTTTTTACACACACTTACTCTTAGATTACTTCAAATGTCTTTTAAAATTATACTAAAGATGCCTTTTCACATGGTATGTAAATGACTGTTACAGGTTTCCAAGGTGGACTTGAACAGATGGCCTTACACTTCCAAAACATTTATATTCCAGTTGTTTTTGTACGTTTCTGCATACAAGTTGAACACTTGTGCTTCCCATACAGTCTAAGAATTGGCACAGGTTTTAGAGAATGGAGTAGAACATGAACCAGGAAGCCGGGCTCTGCCCAAGATGAAAGCCGTGACTCCCCTGCACCCCATGTCCGAGGGCAGGGAGGTGTGAGGATACTGCCACTCGCACGCGCAGCCTGGATGGCATGTCTCCAAGCTCTTATTCTCCTGAGTGCATTGACACGTATGAATATTTTTTAACAAAAGTGTGTCTGTGTGTGTGTGTGGGGGGGTCCCCTTTTACCTCTCAGCCTGCGTGTCACCAGAGGGCACACAGGCGGAAGGGCAACAGAAAGCTTTGTATGCAGCCCCTGAGCAGGGACCAGACAGCCTTGCTGGAGACCACTTTCAGTGAAACAGTTCAACTTTATTCCAGAGCATAAGGAATATATAGGATTGGGGAGCCGGATGACACACTCTAATTTGCATTAAGTGGTATCATCTAGCTGGATTAGTAGAAGTGAAAGGACCAAGCAGATGCCATAACAGGCTGCTCAGTCTTCTCTCAGAGATCAGGCCTCAATTTCAGTTTCCTGAGACTTGAGCAAGCAGTTTCTGGGAGGGCCATGAACAAAAGACATAGTCCTTGCAGTAGCTCCCTTTCTGCACGTACTCTGACTGCTCAAAGTTCAGCCAGATGTTTACTCTCTGGGGCCCCTCACCAACTTAGAGTTATGTGCAGTACGTGCTTGGCCAGCCAGCCCCCATGGTGGCTCAAGGACAAAGCCTGGGACTTGTGCTGGACTGCCCCCAAAGTAATAAATTGTAACCACCAACCAGTAAATTCAAAGGTTACATACCCTCACCCAATTAAAAGAGAACAGAGATAAAAATAAACCAATCCAAGTTGCACCCGTGCAAAACTCCCCCAACCCCCCTGAAGGGCTTGTGGATTTTGCCTTTAAAAAGCTAGCCACACAAAGAAAAAGCAAGTTCCTCCTGGCCTCATGGTTACTACGAGTGAGTGCTTTGGATCGAGCTTCCCTGCCCGCGGCTTGTAAACTAACAGAAATAAACCATGCTATTGCATTCTGTACCTAAGGTCTGTGGTGGAATCTTTGGGGTCACAATCTGGGCATAACAGAAGCGTGGCCCTGCGTGGGCTACCTAGTGAGTTTGAGGTCACAACCTGACTACAGCGGGAGGCCTTGACACACAACAAAAGAGCTGGAGAAATTAATGAGTCCGCAGTGAGGAGCACTTGTTGCTCTTGCAGTGGACCCAAGTTTGGTTCCCAGCACCCACACAATGACCCACAAAGGTCTGTAACTTCAGTTCTAGGGGATCCCACGCCCTCTTCTGGCCTCCCCAGGTACTGCACTTACAGGATGCACATACAAACATGAAGGCAAATGCTAACACAAAATAAAGATTAAAAAATGAGCCAGGCGGTGGTGGCGCACGCCTTAATCCCAGCCCTCGGGAGGGAGAGGCAAGTGGATCTCAGTCAGTTCAAGGCCAGCCTGGTCTACAGAGTGTGTTCCAGGACAGCCAGGACTGTTACACAGAGAAACCCTGTCTCCAAAAACAAAAAAGTAAAAAAGAAGAAACTCTACCTAAAAATGGTGGCGCACGCCTTTAATCCCAGCACTCAGGAGGCAGAGCCAGGCGGATCTCTGTGAGTTCGAGGCCAGCCTGGACTACCAAGTGAGTTCCAGGAAAGGCGCAAAGCTACACAGAGAAACCCTGTCTCGAAAAACCAAAAAAAAATAAAAAATAAAATAAAAAATAAAAATAAATAAATAAACAAATAAATTTAAAAAAAAACAACCAGACAACAACAAAAAAAAAAAAAAGAAGAAGAAGAAGCATGGCCCTAACAAATTGGCTAGAGCACGTGCCTAATTACCTACCATGTGGGTCATCGGTGGAAGAGCATTTGCAGGGAACTGTGTCAAGGGTCACCCTTGAGATAAGTTAGGCATCCTGGGCCTAGGGGCATCCTCCAAATAAGGATAGGGAGAGCAGGAAGCTTTTGCTGGGGGGCCGGTGTGTGTGTGTGTGTGTGTGTGTGTGTGTGTGTGTGTGTGTGTAGCCCTCCATGTTGCTGGCCTTAGAGAAAGCTGCCAGGCTATGGTAGACTGAAACCCCTGACCAGCCAGCAATGCCTTCCAACACAAAAGTTTCACATAAGCTAGTCTTCCCCTCTGTTCTCTTCAAAGCTTTTTGAGCCCGGGGCTCAGCTGCCTGGACAGGAACAGGCCTCTCCAACAGGCTTTTGGCTTTTCCAGGCACCTGGAGGCATCAGGATGCGCAGTCAGAAAAAGGCAGGTCAGGATAAGCACTGTTCTCTTGGCTCTGCAGGGCAGATCACCTGGAACTGCATTAATTCTTTTTTTTTTTTTTTTTTTTTTTTTTGGTTTTTCGAGACAGGGTTTCTCTGTGTAGCTTTGCGCCTGTCCTGGAACTCACTTGGTAGCCCAGGCTGGCCTCGAACTCACAGAGATCCGCCTGGCTCTGCCTCCCGAGTGCTGGGATTAAAGGCGTGCGCCACCACCGCCCGGCGCATTAATTCTTTATAGAAATGTGAACACTGAATCTATTTAAAAATAATAATAAAAACATTTTTTAATTAAAAAAATGAAGTGGGGAAAACACAAAAAAACAAATTATATGTATACAATTTGGAAGGGAGTGAAATAACAGTGTTCATCTTTTCTTCTAGGGTTCCTTTATTTCTATCTTTTTGGCTTGGTTGGCTGAATTGTATAGAGAAGATCTGAGATGGTCCTCTGTTATAATCAAAGTAAGGTTTTATAGAGGGACCAGAAATTACTAACCCCTTAAGCAACCCTGAATATGCTACTGGAAATTTCTCTACCAGCTGTCAAGGCAGAACCCCTTGTGTCCCCTGAAGGCGCTGCCAGCCCAAGGCACCCGCCAGCTTCAGCCATCAGTGTTTGGCACTAGATTACCTGACAGCCACCAAGGCTTAGCAGCCGGAGACCAGGATGATACTAAGTTTTTACCTGTGATAGCAAGAGGGGGTGGCTCCCTTCTCCTTCTGGAGGAGGACTAGCTATCCCCATCCTGAGCAAAGGCTCAGGATCCACGTATGAGAACCTACTCTCGTCCCAACACTTCCAGCCATCCCCAAGCCTCATGTTGGTGCCACATAAGAAAATCTTCCCCATACCTCTCGATAGCCCAGTCAGTGGTCAGATTTTGAGGAGGATCCAACAGGAGATGTAACTGTGAGGTCTACTATCTTGGTTGTACCAGTTTGTGGCTTCACATCGTATTCAAATAGCAAACAAAAAGAAAATAAACACAAAGCTTATTTGTCATCATAAAAATAAAGCAAAGAAATTAAAATATTTATTGACAGACCAGGAAAAAAAAGAAAATAAATGAAATGAAGATGAGAGAAAGACATTCGCAGACCAGCAAAAGCTGAAAGAATAAATTTTTACAAGATATATCCTACAGGAAATGGGAACAGGAACCTCACTAGCCATACTGGGCAGAGAAGCAGGTAGGCTAGCTGCAGATCTTCGCCTCTCTCTGCAAATCTTCACCTCTCTCTGCTCTCCTCCAAATCCAGTGGCCCAGGCTCACCCCCAGCTCTGTAGCACACCACCTGCTGAGGCCTCCCCTTCCTCTCTGCCCCTATCTCCAGGGGATCATGCAGATCTTCCCTCCAATCTTCCTCTCCAATCATGCCATTGTCCCAGGCCATAACTCCAGCAGGAATTCCCAGGGACCTGCCAGCTCAGTCTGCCACAGAAGCAAGCAGGCCAGTGAGCAGGTAGACAAGCTTCAGATCCCCACTCTCCCTCCTGTCCTCCAGATCCGGTTCTCTAGTCTCATGTCCAGTTCTGTAACAGTCACCTGTTGTGGCTTTACCTCGCACTCAGCCCCAACCCCAGGGGACTAAGCAGATCCTAGTGAACACCCTGCTTTCCTACCTCCTGTGGACACCTTAACCACCCACCTCTGCCTTCTAACCCATCCCCATTCCTAAGTGTCAGCTCCCAATTCCAAGAAGAACATTCAAGTCAGAAGCCCCTGTGGCCATGTCCCAAAACAATTTGTCAGAATCCCAAAACAATTCCCTCCCTGGCAACAAACAGCTATCACATCCTCCCAAGAACCAGAGAAGGTGACATTAACCAAGGTCCATACCAAACTCCCACCCTACAAAGACAAAACAAGATAACAGCATCAAGAGGTTGAATCATCCCAAACCCAGAAGCCAGTGTAAAAACACATTCAATAACAGCCAGAACAAGATGTCTCCACTAGAGCCCAGCAACCCTACTAGAGTAGGCGAGACGCAACACAGCTGAAACACAAGACAAGGACCTTAAAACAGACTTTATGAATATGATGGAGGTCCTTAAAGAGGAAATGAATCAATATCGTAAAGAAATCTATAAAAATGCATACAATCAGTGGAAGGAATCAAACAATTCAAGACCTGAAAATGGAAATCAAATCAATAAAGAAAACTCCAATTCAGGGACAACTGGAAAGGCTATATTTAGGAACTCACACAGGAACTGCAGAGGCAATCCTCACCAACAGAATACAAGAGATGAGAGAAGCTCAGACCCTGAAGACAAGAAAGAAGTAATAGATACCTTGGTCAAAAATATATGTTAAATCTGAAAAAATCTGGGTACAAAACATCTAGGAAATCTGGAACACTATGAAAAGATGAAATCTAAGAATTATAGGAATAAAGGAAGGAGAAGAATTCCAGGTCAAAATCACAGGAAATATTTTCCACAAAATCAAGAAGAAACTTTCCCTATCATCTTGATAGACGCCTATCAAGGTACAAGAAGAATACAGAACACCAAATAGACTGGACCAAAAAGGAAATCCCCCTTGACATATATTAATTAAAGCATAAATGTACAGAACAAAGAAAGGACACAGAAAGTTGCAAGAGAAGAACACCAAATAAAGTACAAAGACAGACCTTTTAGAGTAACACTTGACATCACAATGGAGACTCTAAAAGCTGGAAGGTCTGGACAGATATTCTAAAAACTCAAAGAGAACATAATTGTAGTTCAGACTACCATACCTAGAAAAGTTTTCATGTGCAATAGATGGAAAAAATTCCATGATAAACCAAATTCAAGCTGTAACTATCTACAACCAGGCAATACTGAACGTTCTCAGAGGATAACTTCAACTTAAAGAAGCTAACCACACCTAATAAATAATCCTACACCAACAAATCAGAAATAGGGAAACATCCACACACTCAAACACTTCCCACAACTAAAAATGAACAGGAGTCAACAAACACTGTTCACTGCTATCTCTCAACCCCAATGTCCTCAATTCCTCAATAAAAAAACACAGACTACCAAACTAGTTAAGAAACAGGACCCATCCTTCTACTGTATCTAAGAATCACACCTTAACTTCAAGGATAGACATCACCTCAGAGAAAATGGATGGAAAATGATATTCTACAATATTATGGGACCTCAAAGGAAAACTGGTGTAGCCATTCTAATAACTGACTAAGGAGACTTCACACCAGAGCTCATCAGAAGAGACAGGGAAGGACACTGCATACTCAAAGGGAAACTCCTCCAAGATGACATTTCACTTCCTAACACCTAAGCACCAAAAACAAGGGCACCAACTTAATGAGAGAAATACTAATCCAGCTAAAGTAACATTTGACCTTCATACACTACTAGTGGGATACTTCAATACTCCACTAGCTTGGGGGTGTGGTGGGGGTGGAGACAAAAGTCAACCTGGAGCCTGCCCAGAGCCTGGTGGTGAATTGGAAAGGAGAGAGAAGTGGAAACATGTGCTGGATGTATCTGAGGACAGTGAGGAACTGACTGACATGGATGGCCTGCTTGCCACCCGGGCTCATGGCGATGTCCAGTGGGTAAGGTCAATATTGTCAAACATGTTGAAAACAACAACAACAACAACTTGAACTTAACAGAGTCTGAGCAATGATCTGTTCACAGATTGGGCAAAAGTCAGAGCTGGTCCTGGATCCTGGCCTGGAGTGAGCAGGAACAACATCTGGGAATGCAAAGGAAAGTGGGGTTTGGAGGCCGGCATCCTGGACCCTGGGGCCTCAGCTGGACCAGCTGGACTCCACCTGCTGTTCATCACAATGTACCCTAGTGGCTTCTGTCAGGTTCTGGAGTATTAGGCTGAGGCACCCAAACATTTGGCAAGAATGTCCACATAAAACCTGAGAGAGCTTAAAAAAACGAGTCTATGCATACAAAAACAGAGTCAAACTCAGCTTCTTGGTAACTGCTTTTTCTCCATTGGTCTTTTTTTGCTGGTGACTAGCAGAGGCACAGCTCCTTTAAGAGACAGTTTCTTGACTCAGCATTAGCAGCAAAAACCAAAATCCAAGGGCTGTTTTACAAGGCCCTGCTGCCAAACACTTACATGGTGTTTATGAGCAGCTAGTGGCACACTATTCGGTGGCAACATGGACCTAAAACCTCCCCAGAGTTGGGGGTAATACATGTGGCTCCCACTAGTACTTCTGCCTTGAAGCTAGATTCCCAGGAACCAAGCAATGGGGTGGACCCAGCTGCTTTAATTCTAACCAAGCCTGTTTAGCAGATTAAATGCTCACATGATCAGAAAAAGATGAAGATATACAGTAAAGGCAGATTCAGACAAACCAAACAAAAAAATCCTCTAAGTAGGTTACAGTGTGTTTAAAAATATACCTAGGCTTGGGAAAGTAAAGAGAGGGTATAGATAGTCATAAAAAAGAAATATATAGTTTTAAAATAATAAAGTCCTTTAAAAGGGAGCAAAGTAATATTTTAAAAAGTCACCTAAAGATGGAAAATGTGCAGAGAGTCTGGATACTGTATGTTATTGCATTGTCTTTGAATTGTTTGACTGCGGATGAAGGAGCAACAGCTGCTAAGAGACATTTGATTATAAATGTTGCTGGACTAATCCAACCTATATATTGAGAAAATGCCTTGACTTCAAAATTTAAGTCAAAAGGTATGTTACTTTGGAGAAGAGGTTATGCTTTTATTTCCTGTTGTGAGGCTCTGGAGTCATTCTGAGTTAAGAAGAATCAGTTTTGATCAAGGAAGACCCCCTGAAACATCTCCCATGGGAACAGATGGCTCAGATGAGCCAACATTTCAGAGCACCTCTGTTGTAGTTTCCTCTGAGTTCTGCATCCAGAACAGCTTCAAGGCTGCTGGCTGAGATGATCCAGCCTCACAGACAACTCCAGTCAGGACTTTACCATAATCCTAAATTTTCTCAGGGTCTCCCAAAGATTACCAGCACCCCCAATCAATAGGAAGTAGTCTAGAGAACTATGCCCACATTCCAAACAAACTACGGATATTTATCATTATTTTAGGGAGATTGGTTACAAGTTGTTATGGATAATGGTGAGGAAAAAAAGCTAAACAAAGGAGATTAGATTCAGGGATCTTGTTCTGAAAAGAAAAAGGGGGGATATAGAAATGATAGAATAAAAGGATAGATTATTGAATCTACTTTAATAAAAAAACCAACTTTTATTTTTATATATTTTATATTGGTATAGATTTTGGTTTATTGATACAAATTTAAAGTTATTTTTGTTATACTGTATATATATTTCTACTCTTGTTTAAGGTATTGTGTTTATGCAGCACATTTAAAATGTAATGTATAATTAAACAGATTAATAATTAGTCATCTATAATAACAAACTTATAGTCATGTTAGGTATGTTAGAGATATATTTTAGATAGATAGACAATCTTCCAACACTTCAAAGACCTACAGTATATGGCCACCTGTGGGGCGTTTACCCAACCACCCCCACAGTTCCCCAGAGTTTTCTTGAGTGCAAGCAGCAGGAAATATTAGATAGAAGGATTTATTGCGGAGAATATCGCGGAGATAAACAGATAGAAAATAAAGGATAGCCTCGAGAGGGCCTGGAACCTATTCCAACGGGCCCCAACTGTCTCTGCCCCAGGGTTTTTATAGAGACGCCAAGGGGTGGAGCAAAAGACCTCCTCCCCCAGCACAACCAAGTGCAGACCATCCCAGACACCTGCACTCAGGCCCGTGGCCCTAATCATCCTCTATGCGGATATGCTGGGTAAAGCCACGAGGAACCCGAGAATGGGCTCCCACAGCCACCCACTGAAACAAGGACACTTGACACAGTTTGGGAGAGAATAAATGTGGACCAAGCTGGGAGGTAAGTGAAGCCATGACGCCCTTTGTGATTCTCAGAATGAAGTGAAGTGAGGCCTCTGTGACCTCACAGGTAAATCCCTACCACAGTAACATCAGTGTTCTTTGCCTGAGGGCAACACAGAAGACACCAAAGAGGGCTGGGATTCGAAGCAGGTCCGAATGTCTGGGTAAGTTTGGGCTGTTTTCTGGATGGACATTACCTGAAATTCATCCCATGAATGACTCACTCAGTGAGAGGCACTTCTTTATAGGGACCTTAAGTGAGGAGACTGAAATAGCAAGGTACTTGAAGTGGCTCTGCTGAGGAGCCGAGGAGAGTTCATCCTAAGAAGACTAGAAAGAGCAGGGATCAGATGTCTCATAGTAGTGGAGCTGGTTTCTCAAGACCACAGGGAGAGAAACCCCTCATCTTACCATGGAGAGAGGCCTTGGACAACCTCCCATTTTTATGGGACAGAATGCTTAGCCTGGTGTGGAAAAATATGGTTGTTCTTCATGATACACTCAGATGCAGAGGAAAAAGCTGGATAGAGGTGTGGTCAGGACTCTGTTACCTCATAGCTCATTGCTATGGTAAAGGCTGTGGTGTTGATGTTAGGGAATTCAGTGTCTACTGGGGTGGACTGGGATCCAGAAGGAATTGCAGGTAGGCAGTGAAGTTTCGGCTATGTGGAGAAATACATGCAGGATACCTGGGATGAAGGTCTAATTAAACCTCAGTGTATTATACTGGGAAGTCTGGGATGATAAAGGATGTGAGGCACAATGTTGTCTTTTAGATGCCCTTTAACAGGACCTGTGCTATAGCAGTAGAAATAATTGCAGTAAGTATTGTTGGTATGTGTACCGAGGAACTTGCCAAACAAGCATTCAGAGAGATGACACCCACAACTCACCAGAGAATGAAGTCAAGGGATGACCACATCCACATTGTAACTCGGACTGGTCCAGGATGAAGCCTATAGTTGTGCCCTAAGCCCTGGTCAACTGTCAGCTATGGCAGCCCATAGTGTCCAGAGCAAGTAGGAAATGCTTCACAGACTCTGAAGGGGTTCTGAAGGGACTTCGCTTCTTCACGGCAGTAGTCTTATCTTTTCCACCTATGGGTTATGCCCAGAATGACTGAAGTTAAGGACACAATATGAAACAGAACTCAAGCCATCTTCCTATCTCTGCATACTATCTACATTTAAATTTAAATGGCATGTATTTTACCATGCATGATCTGGAGAAATTATATAATATATATATATATATATATATATATATATATATATATATATGTGTGTGTGTGTGTGTGTGTGTGTGTGTGTGTGTGTGTGTGTGTGTGTGTACGCCTTCAGGTACTATAAGCATGCAAGTAGGTATAGGGGCAAAGCCCTGAATGATGGTGACTGGAACTCAATGCAGTTATTGAGGTATTCCTTATCTAACACAACAGGAATCCTGGTAAGAATCCAAAAGAGCAGTGAAAACAAGTATGTCTGCTGAGTGGCATGCCGTACTAAACCTCCAGGACAGGACACTATACACATGTCAGGAGGAGACACAACAGGTAGAAAAGGTCTGTGGCAGGGGCCTGTGTTGATGGTCCCTTTGGGGGAGGGGGCCAGGTTGTCACAGAGTCAATAACACAGACTCTAGGAGAATGTCAAAACAACAAGCTCAGTTTATTCAGGAAGAGGCAAGCCTTGTATACCCTCCTCCCCACCCTGGAGGAAGGTCTGATGATTATGCATCTACTGGTGTGACATGGCTGCCTCTCATTGGTCCTGTTCATCTCCAGATCAAGTCTCAGCGGCTGTTGCTAAGGCCCTTAGGCAGACCCAGGTTGGCTCTCAGAAAGTATCTTTTTGACTGGTCATCCCACAAAGGTCCAGTAAGGACCTGGTCTAAGACTCAAGGTTAGAACCTACAGAAGGTTAAAGAACAACAACTTTCAGCAACAACGTGTGACAATCCCTCAGGGCCACATGTAGCACATGGAAGGTAGGAAGTGTTTCACTGGGACCTTCTCTTGGGCTTCTCAAGACAAGAACCTTCCTGAAAACAGCTATCTTTATTCAGCTCTTCCCTACTCTGCCATAGACAGTGATGTTGCACACTCTCCACATCGGCATTATATACTGTACTTTTATTTATGAAACTTGTGTTAATATGTCTGTGGATGAATCTCTGCATACATGTGCATGTGTGAGGGGATCCTGTCTGTTGGTTACTTCTACTAATTTCCATCTGTATTTGTGAGAAAAGGTGACAGCAGCTGAGGCAGAGCCAGCACTTGTCTCCTCAGGACTTGTGGTTCCAAGCTCTATTGTTATTCGATTCTCCAGTGAGTGACATTCCCAGAAGTCATCAACTGCCATGGCAGGGCCAGGTTAGGAAACTTCATGACATCCTGCTTTCTGAGCAATCCTTAATGGTGGTGAAGGGACAGGTTCATGGCCAAATTTATCAATCAGCTTGATACCCAGGATCCTGCAGATAGCACACTCTCAGTTTTATGATGAGAGAAACTTGCTGATAACCAGAGCATCAGAAATGATGGACCATGACTTACACTTTGTACACTGAGGCTGAGTATGACTCATCCCCACTGGACTTGATCTCCCGAGATGTGAAGTTCCCTCGAGGAGAAGGAGAACTGAATCTGAGCTTCTTCCCATGAAATAGTCATAAAAGAAGCCTTCAGATACTTCCTATATGTACTAGCCCAAAAGACAGTTGTGTAATCGAAAGGTTTCACTAGTCCCACCAGGCCCCCACAGTCCCTTGACCCACCTATACAATAATCACTCTGAAGCTTATATTAATTATAACTGCTTGGCCATTAGCTCAGGCTTATTATTGACTAGCTCTTATACTTAAATTAACCCATAATTCTTATCTATGTTTAGCCACATAGCTTGGTACCTTTTTTCAGTTCTGCCTTGTCATTTTGCTTCCTCTGTGTCTAGCTGGTGACTCCTGACTCAGCCCTTCCTCTTCCCAGAATTCTCCTCATCTGCTTGCCCTGCCTATACTTCTTGCCTGGCTACTGGCCAATCAGCATTTTATTTATCAACCAAGCAGAGCAACACATATTCACAGCATACAGAATGACATCCCACAGCACAGTTGTGTGCAACAAGAAGGGCTTTCCTAACTGTCTTTCTTCACTACAGATTTCATTGTTCTATCTGTATAATTTGTATCATCTTGATGGTGGAGAATAGATGTCTGTGCCTGTGCATGTTTCCCTGAGCACAGGTCAATGACATGCCAGAAAAGAACACCAGTATTTTCCTCTGTAATCATCCACAAGTCTATTTTTGATGGTCTGTCTTTCTCTCTTCTTTCTTCCTTTCTTTCTTCCTTCCTTTCTTTCTTTCTTTCTTTCTTTCTTTCTTTCTTTCTTTCTTTCTTTCTTTCTTTCTTCCTTCCTTTCTTTCTCTTTCTCTCTCTCTTTCTCTCTCTTTCTTTCTTTCTTTCTTTCTTTCTTTCTTTCTTTCTTTCTTTCTTTCTTTCTTTCTTTCTTTCTTTCTTTCTTTCTTGCTGAAATACTGACCAGATATGAACACTAATGTAAAAGCTCAATTTTCACCAAGAAGCCGGAGCCAAACTTAAATTCAAGGGTTGTGGGCCACATCCTCTCTTCATCAAATGCAGGAGATACACTCAACTTAGAGGACTCGGGACCACAAAACATGGCTTTTATTAAATAAGACACTAGAGAAACAATCTAGGCAGATTTGGCATGATAGGTGTATGGACCACACCCAGGAGCCATTGTGTGCCCAGCTGTCTTCAAGAGATCCAGGACAAATGATCTTGTGTGGGTTAGCCAACACCACAGACTCTGAGGGACCTAGAACCACCACAATGACCAGAGTTGGTAGTCTGGTATGTGACATCACCCTCACAAATGTCCAGACTGCGGTCCAAATCCTCATGTCCTGATATCTCAGGTTTCTCTGCCTCTCATTGTTGACTTTGGCCCTCAAGTTGACCTGATTAGAAACATCAAGTAACCCATTGGATTACAATGTCATGAACCAGGAGTACAGACACAACTTTAATAAAAATGTGTAATGGAAATCCCGGAACTTCCTCCTCTGAAGGCATGTTTGTTGGCATGTTCAAAGCCTAGACATGCATTCCTAGACTTCCTTAAACCCTCACAGGGGCCTACCTAGAAGAAGCCAGAATTGTAACCTGATTTCTACAGATCTCATATAATACAGATGTAAAGTCTTGCAGTCATCAGTCTTATTGTGCATGTCTTGCTCTAACATTGTTAATAAAACATTTAATAAATACAAGGTTTATCTACTACCATTGTTTATCCTGAAATGTTTATTATGGCCCTTTCCCTATATTTCTAACACTGAACTACTTAAGAACAGGCTGTGATGGTTACACAGAAACAGGAAGTATAGATATCTTCAAGTATATGGCACATGTCTGTATGCTCTGACATCCTCCTGAAGATCAGTGCATTTCTGTCCATAGTTTGTATCTTTGCCATTTGTTGGAGTCTCTTAAAAAATAAAATAAAATAAAGAGCTAGTGAAAGGCACTAAGTAGGCAGGAGTCCTCACTTAGTCTTAAAACCACTGGGAAAAAATTTACAATTTGGAGGGACAGTTCCCAACCCCATCCAGTGAGAAAATCATATTAGCACCAGTTTTAGAGAGTTGCTGATGAAGGGCTGGGAGGCAGAGGAGTAAGGGGAGGCTCAGTGTGGATCACAGGGCACCAGGCATCTGGAAATGGTCTTCCAGTGAGACTCCACATGAGGATGAATGGAGCGTCACTGTTATTCTATGCATGGTGCCACAACAGAGTCAGGGACAGAGTCATGTCAGCGGAAGAGTAAAATGTGCTGTGCTCCTGTTGGGGGAACTAGAGGCTGATGGGTTGCAACTCTGCTCTTGCCCCTGCTGATCCTGGGAAATATGGGTTGCAGATTTGTTGGTGTGTATGTTTTGATCATTGATTTTATCTTCTTCGAAGAAATACCTATCCTTGTTCTTTGACCATATTTAATTAGGTTATTGTTATTTTTTTATTGTAATAGTTCCTTCCCTATTCCAAATATTGATTTTTTTAATCTGATAAACACCTTCTACATATCTTCTGCCATTCCACAAAGGGTGGATTTCACTCTGCTGACTGTCATACTCATACTGGTCCCAGCAAGGGGGAGTGATGACTAGTTTTAACAGATAGATCCCATCTAGTTGTTGTGGACTCTTTCACTCTGGTAACTAAAGCACCCATCTGTTTTCTCATTTTGCACACCTCAAGTTTATGCCGAGAAAGTTTGTTGGAGACATTTCAAAGGTTGTTCACGTACATGTGCATAGATAGCTGTGGTACAAATGGAAAAGAATAGAACTGTGAGAGACCCTGCTTCCTTTTAGGACTCCTAGAAATGGCTAATGGTACAACCCTGTTCAATTACTTAATTTTCTAAGGTTTATATGTAAAACCAGTGGGTGGCTTCATAATTACAGACTAAATCATTGTTTTTTATTAAAAGGAGAATTTGTGAAAGTTTGGTGTGGTGTAAAACTACTGGGTAGGCAATTGTGGTCAGGAATTGATATGTTGATATTGATATGGAAACAGGTCAAAAGGTGAGGGTGTGTCTGTGGGTGTAGATATGTGTGGGTGTCAGTCCACTTATGTAATAATTAAAACATGGTATATTTAATAATATGGCAGTGATAACTAGTGTGTAGAAAATCACATAATTCAATATTCTACAGCTATCAAATGGTGTGTTCTAAATATATTTAAGAAAGAAAGCCAGACCTGATGATGCAACTCCTCAGAGGTCTGAGGCAGGAGGATTGCAAGTTCAAGCCCTATCTGAGCTACACAGTAAGTTCACAGCCAGCCCAGGGAATTAGTGAGACTACATCTCAAAATAAAAAGGGAAAGAGCTTGGTGCATACCTCAGCAGCACAGGGTCTGTTTAGCAAGCATGAGAGGCCCCCGGCTCTATCTCCAGCACTGCAAAAAAGGGAAGGAAGAAAGAAAATGGCAGTTGATATAATAGATAGACTAAAGTACAAACAGCGTGTCCATATAAGTTTTTATTTGCACTGTGAAGCTGAAATAAATCTGTCCAAACAGCCTCCATAACTGAATAATAAAGCACACTCCAAAGCAACCACTGTACATACAGAACTATGTCCCATCTTATCACATGTTTACAGCTGTGCAGCTTATCCAATCAAGGTTGCTGACTGATCAGGCCATATCCACATAAAGGAAATGCTGACACAATCAGCGAGGTCATTTCTGCATGGTACTTACTTTTCTCCTGCTAAAGCGCTGGTATGTAGTGAGGTGGGGCCTTCTGAATGGTCTTTGTCTGGAAAATTGCCCCATGCAAGAACATTTTCTATTCGTTAACTTTGTTCCATTTATCTGGCCTAAGCTTTCCCTTTAACAATAGAAAGCAGCAGAGGACAGAAATCAAAATAATAATAATGATTTTCTCTGGATAATAGGTGATTTTTCTTTTTACTTATATCTTACAAATTTAATAGGCTTTAAATTTTTAAGCTTACTTATAGTTTAAAATAAGCTATAGCATGTTACAGATTTATATTTTAACCAAATAACTTCTAGCAACTGTAAGTGGTCTTTTGCACACTCTGGTTAGCAGTTTAACTGGGGCATGATGGTGATTTTAGATTGCAAGGGCATTTCAAAAAAGGGCTGAAGCATAAAGGTCCTGCATCACAGAAGCACTGAAGGGACACCCTAAGGCCCTGTGGCAGCTGGCTCCAGAAAACAGCAAGAGTAAGTGAGAGCCCATAAAATAATTGTTTTGCTTTGTTTTGTTTTGTTTTGCCTAAATGTCTTGAAATTCTGTTACATGGAAACCTCATATCCAGATGTGGTTTTCTAAGTTCTTTAGTGTGAGCAACACACTGCTCCCCTTTAGGCTATAGCAAGTGGTGTGCAAAAGCAAGCTGGAGAGGAAAGGGTTTATTTCAGCTTACAGTTGTAGTTCATCATGAAGCGAAGATAGGGCAGGAGCTGAAGCAGAGGCCATGGAGGGGTGCTGCTTACTGCCTTGTTTGTCATGACTTGCTCAGCCTGCTTTCTTATAGAACCCAGGACCACCTGCCTAGGGGTGGCACCACCCATAGGGAACTGAGCTTCCCCCCGCCAATTGTTAATCAAGAAAAATTTCCCCATAGATTTGCCTGCAGGATATCTGATGGAGACCTTTTCTCAATTGAAGTTCCTCCTCCAAGATAACTCTAGCTTGTTTCAAGTTAACAAAAAAAATATAAACCAAGAAACACATACACATGATTGTTTTGCCTTCATAAAGCATGTTGTCATAATTCAAGCTGCAATAAAATACCATAAGTCAAGTAGCTTATAGGCAACGTAAATGTATTTCGAAAGGTCGAAAGGCTGAGAAGTCCATTATTAAAATAGATTGTGTGTCTAGTAAGGGCCTACTCATCATTTTTGTTAATAGTATCTTCTAGCTACATCCTCCTACAATGGAGGAGTAGACTGTTCTCTGAGGGGTGTGTGTGTGTGTGTGTGTGTGTGTGTGTGTGTGTGTGTGTGTGTGTGTATGTGTGTGTGTGTGTGTGTGTGTATGTGTGTGTGTGTTTACATGTGTGCATGGGCTATATAAGCCAGAGTTTAATGTTGGATATCTTCCTCTCTCACTCTTGTTTTAGTTAGGGTTTCCTTTGTTGTGGTAAAATACCATGACCAAAAGTAACTTGGGAATAAAGAGTTTATTTCAGTGTACACTTCTATACCATAGTCTGACATCTAAGGAAGTCAGGCAGGAACTCAAGGCAGGAACCTGGAAACAGAGACAGGAACTGATGCAGATGCCATGGGGGAACACTGCTTACTGCCTTTCCTCTCGTGGTTTGCTCAGCCTTCTATCACCCAGAACTATCAGCCCAGAGGCAGTAGCACCCATAGTGACCTGGGCCCTCCTATACCAATCATCAATCAAGAAAATGCACCACAGACTTGCCCAAGGGCCAATCTGGAGGGGCGATTTTCTTCATTGAGGTTTCCTCTTCCAAATGACTCTAGCGTGTGTCAAACTGACATAAAAGTAGCCAGCGCAGCTCTCAAAGCATTTCCTCTCAAATCAGGAACAAGAGAAGGATGCCCACTCTTCCCCCTCCTGTTTAGTGTAGTATTTGAAGTCTTTGCTAGATGAAGTAAGACAAGTAAAGAAGATAAAGGAAATACAAATAGAAAAGGGTGAAGTCAAAGTATCCTTGTGATTCTATACATAAAAGACCTTGTGGTGATTTGAATGAGAATGGACCCCATAGACTCATATATTTGTATGCTTAGTCTCCAGTTGATGGACTGTTTGGGGAGGATTAGGAGGTGTGACCCTGTTGGAGTAGGTGTGCTCCTGTTGGAAGAAGTGTGCCACTGGAGGTGGGCTTTGAGGTTCAAAAGCCTATATTAGGCAGAGTCTATCTATCTATCTACCTATCTATCTATCTATCTGTCTATCTATCTATCTATCTATCTATCCATTCATCCATCTATATATCATCTATTCATCTATTTATCTATCTCTGTCTGCTGTCTACAGGTCAGGATGTAAATCTCTCAGCTATTTCTCTAGCACTATGCCTGCCTTCATGCTACCAAATTCCCCATCATGATGATAATGGACTAAATCTTTGAAACTGCAAGCAAGCCTCTAATTAAACGCTTTCTTCTATAAGAGTTACCTTGATCGTGGTGTCTCTTCACAGTAATAGAACAGTAATGAAGACGAACCCTAAAGACAGAAAACTTCTATAGCAGATAAATACATTCAGCAAAGTAGCAGAATCAGTAGCTTCTCCATATACAAACACCAAAACACACAGAGAACGCAATCGTAAACAATACCATTCTCAATAGTCTCAAAGACACATTGGAATAAATTCTTTATTAATGACTGATGTGATAGGGTACACACCACTGTGAAAAATTTACACAATGAAAACTTAAAAACACTGAACAAAGAAATTGATGAAGATTTCCAGAAGATGGAAAGTTCCCATGCTCATGGATTGCAGAATTATTATTGTGAAAATGGCCATTCAGTCAAAGCAACCTATAGATTCAACACAATCTCTATCAAAATAGTACATAACAGATATCAAATACACAATTTAGAAATAAATAACATTACTTTTACTGTCAATTTCATATAGTTAAATGACTTTTACATAATATGTTTATTGCAAGGTTTTTTTTTAATCTATAGATACCCTGTACACGGTATTTAATCAGGATTTGCCTGTGGAGTCAGATCCCAATCCACCAACACTTTCCCATTAAATGTTTTGGGAAATTAATCTGATAAATGATTTACTCTTAAACTATTTCTCACCTTCAGAAAGTGATTTCATTAAACCAAAGCTTATTTCTGCCTTAATTCTACTTATGGTGACAGTGTTCTCTAGCATTTTCAAGGATTAGATGATTATGTGACTCTGTATTATTCCTACAAAAATCCCACAACTCATTAAATTTAGCTTCATATTTTAAACCTAAAATCAAATGACACTTTTTCATAGTGATAGGGTGAAATTAGTTTTTTCACAAAACCAAGTCAAGGCTTTAATTAATTGAGACAATTCTAGAAGAATAAAATTCTGGAAGAATATTTCATTTGTTTGTGCAACGTATACTAGAATGGCTGAAGGCATATAATTTAAACTTTAATGTACCCTATCAACATTTTCTCCAATGTTTCCACAATAAAGCTGTCTTTCATTGATAGTGGGAATAGATTTTCATAGTGTGTTCCTACCATTCAAAGTTCAAGCTACTAACAGTGTGTGATGATCTCAGAGTTGGGAATTAATATCCAATAGCACATAGTGGCATTCCAGCCAGAATGCATCCAGTTAACAAGGAGCCATCCGGTATGTTTAAGGAAGAATATTAAGATAAAAATCAAGCGGTGTTTGCCAGAGTTGACTGTGGCCAGCACCCTGATGTAGCTTGGAGATTCAGGGTAAACCAAGCCTCAAACTGTTTTTAAATGAAATGATGATGAAGAGAGAATGCCTAGCCAGAAAGCAGTGAAAGCTGCAGCAGTTCACGTCAAGGAACAGAAAAGAGAACTTTAAGAACTTCGAAATTTAGAAGACACCTCTGCTCTCAATCACGGTAAGGGAAACTGTCGGAGACTTTGAGCAAAAGCATTCAGACAATTACAGAGGTTTAGAAAGGGTGGCCACTAGGCCTTCCTTTCTGTGTTTGGAGGTATTTCAAAACCAGAAGGATACAGTACAAACAACATAATGTACAAACCATCAGGGCGTTCTGTTGCAGATGAGATGTACGCCGGATCTCTGACAAATTTTGACCTAAATAACAACTGGATTTAAGATGAATGTACCCTCCTCATCTGAGAAATAACATCTGAAAACAGAGAGCTGTCGAAGGGACTACCTGTTCAGAGGTTCTTCCTCTTCCCCCTTGAAATTAGGTACAAAAAGTTTAGAAATATTTCATACTGAAGTAGCCCAGCAGCTAATAAGTGGGAAGAATCACAATAAACTTTTCACATGAAAACTGTGACAAATTTGGACATCCTCTTCTGCATATACAGAAACTCATTGCATTGCTTTGTCATGGCCAATGACAGCATTGGGCATATGTGTGTTTTGGGAGACTTTAAAGTGGTTTTAATTCCTGGAGATCTCAGGCAACTGGAATGGCTCACATTCTGGGGAACCGCACAGAGGAATCCATCATGCACCTGACCCCACTGATACAGCGCCAGAAGAGCGAGACCCAGGTGGAGCAAGGAGCCTTCCAGAAAGCTCCTTCCAAAAATGAACACTCAGCAAATACAGCGCAGCTTATTGAGAGACCAAGATGAGCTTTAAGAACTTGAAAAACAAATTGAATTCAAGCCTTTCAAACAGCAACAATGGTTTATATGATAGAAATGGTTAATTTATATTGTCATAATTCCATTCATATCTTTACTTGAATAAACTAACAGAAGGCTGGGGTTTTAAAAATTAACTTACAATATTGATCCGATATTAACCACAAGCTGGCAAAATCTCTGAGATTTGGCTCCCAGCAGCCAGTGTGAGTCAGCTTTCATCACCTCCACGGCAATGCCCAGCTCGGCAGTCTTCAGGAGGTTTTTTAAAAAGAGGTATTAATTCAAAAGGTGTATCTAATATTGATGCATTTGTGAGTGAGTGAGTGAGTGTGTGTGTGTGTGTGTGTGTGTGTGTGTGTGTGAGAGAGAGAGAGAGAGAGAGAGAGAGAGAGAGAGAGAGAGAGAGAGAGAGAGAGAGAGGAGAGAGAGAGAGGAGATACTGTTTCTGCTAGCAGAATCTGGTTATCTTGGCTAAGATCTTTCTTTTTGTCCCTGAAGCAAGTGTGTTTCCTAAAAACCTCACTGGCTGCTCTGGGAAGTCTGAGCGTGGTTATGGTTAGTTACTGATTGCCCAGGATCCAGGGGAAAACAGTTCATTGGCTGTTAAGGTTCAGACCACTCGAGTCTGCAGTTTGGTCAACCAGCAGGGACACATTCCTCGTCTTCCTGTAAGACCTCACTCACTGCAAGATGCAGGTAAGTGAAAAACAGGAACTGGACATTAGATAGTTTCATACAACTCATGTTTCTAATTCTACTATCAGTATGAAAAAGTCCTTAGCACTTGTGATCCTACTGACTACTCTTTCTCAGGCTAAAAGTGTCTGCAAAGTTTACTTCTATACAGTATTTTCTGAGTGCTCTAGAAGGTGGCTAAAAATTAAAGTGTAAAGCCTAAAATTAATAGTTATAGTGAAGAAAATGAAAATGAAAAAAATGTATTCTCAACTTTGGAATTTCCACTGAGAAAAATAGGAAAAGCTCAAAGAATCTTGAGCTGTGTAGCTCATCAGTTTCCAAGGAATTCAGTTTTCTCTTTTCACTTGAAAGTTGCCTTTTCATTTTAAAAGACAGAAACAGTACGGGGTCCTCCATAAACTAATAGTTCCAGCAAGTTTAATAAAGCAGGTACTAGTTAAAGTTGATGTGTCTAGCTCTTCTGGTAATATGTTTTAGATAGAGACAGACCCATTCTTTATAGAATCTTACTATCTGACAGTTTATTTTTCATGTATAATAATCAAGTATACATGTAGCATTCAACTTTACCTTAACTGAAGCTTTGCTTGCCAAAATAGTAATGTCATCATTTCTGGATCAGGGTTAATCAACTAAGGTTCCTTGCCCAGCTTTAAGGAAAACAGGCAAGGACTTCTGGGAAATTTTTATATAAACTAAGAAATACCATTTTTTTTTTTAACTGCTGAGAATGGAAACCGGTGCTTCACACATGGTAGGCAAGCATTCTACTGTCTAAGAAGTATCTCATTCTTACTTTAAAAACCTCTCATTGCTCGGCCCCACACAGCGTTACGTGTGTGTGTGTGTGTGTGTGTGTGTGTGTGTGTGATATCAGAGCTGACCACTTGCTATTGGATGACTTGATTGCTTCGCTCTTCCCTGGGGAAGACTTTCTCCCACTCTCAGGGTTCCTCAGTTGCCTGTAGTTCTTTGTCTAGGGCCGGGGTCTCATGAGATACCCCCTTCCATGTTAGCATGTCTATCGGTGTGTTGTTATTGCTCAGGTCTTGCTTAAGCAGTCATGTTCCTGAGACTTCAAGAGTATAGCTTCTCTGACATTTCTAGGAGACACAGTCTCACAGCACACCTCCTGTTCCTTTGGCTCTTACAATTTTTCTGTCCCCACTTCTGCAATGATTCCTGAACCGAGCAGGCTGTATTTATATATTTAGCAGAAAGTGTGTGTGTGGGATTCACGTGAAAGGGTGTTTGTACCACAGTCTATGTAGGGCAGTCAAGGCACAACTTTGTTGAGTTCTTTTTATCTTTGTATGGGTTCCATAAATTGAACTCAGATCAACAGTCTTGACCAGCAAACACCTTCACCTCCTGAACCATCTCCCTGGCCCATTCCCCAATCCTTAATCTGAGGGAACAGAAAATTCATAGAAAGAAGAGCGAACAGTGTGTGCATGAGAAAAGAATGAAACACCTCGGTTGCTTTTTTGTGTGGTGGATGAGAGAGCAGGTTGCAGGACCTCAGTTTTTGCATTTTATAAAGTGAGAATAATCTAATAATCTAACATAGGGGCATTTGTCATCTGCCACTGTGGATTTTGTTTCATGCTAATGAAACCACTAGCTCACCCATCCTGGCTATTCCAGGCAAGTAAAGTGAACTTGCTTTCACTGAGACCCAGGGAAGACAACACACATGAACATGTTCCTATACTGCCCAACAAAGGAGTCACTGGTTAACAATGCTATTTAAATTAAAATTTATTTTTTTAAATTTTAACTTTAGTTCCTTGCATCATGTTTAATAGCACACGTGGTTAGTGTTTTCATTATGGCAGAAAATTCTATTGAATGGCTATGGTAATGATGCATCATCCCTATAATGCTCTGGGAAACCAGTATGCACTGCACACACAAACCCTAAACCTTGGTGATGGATTTTCCCATCCTGTGAACAAAATTACATGACTGATTGAGCTCTGTTCTTGGCAATGAGAAAAATTCATCTTCTATTCACTAATATAACTACTGTTCACATCCTTTCCCAAGAATCTTACAGGGGGCTGCGGGCTGGTATTAATTGCTTGTGTTATTATAGAATATTCATTCCCACTCAAACTTGGAGATCTGAATTCTTCCATAACATCATAATGTGTGTTTTCTTTCTTTCATCCTCTGCCTCTTTTTTTTATTTTTTTTTTTTAGTGTGTGTGTCGATCAAACCAGGACCTTGTTCACTATCCAAGTGCGCTAACACAGTCTTAAATCCCTGCCCTGGGTAGAAGTCTTTAGATAACAAGCTGACTCATTTGGATTACAACTAGAAGGAAGTTGAGCCCTTAACCTGGCAAATGCATTGCTCCTTTCTTCTTGGTACATTAGACCTTTGATTGAGTCAACTGCAGGAAATGGTGAAACACCTGTGATTGCCTGGTAACACAATTCCTTTCACCTTTATCTGAATGAGGAAGTTCTGCCTGAATGCTATTTAATGTTTAAGTTAACCTTTCTTTAGGGATTGGGTGTATTCATTACCTTTCGTCTTGAAAACACGTCCTGAGATGGGCTGCTGAGGGAATATCAAAAAAGAATAGAATCCTCTCTGTGTTGGTTAGCTTTCCATCACTGTAACAAAATACCTAAGACAAACAACTTACGAAGAAGAAAGGTCTATTTTGGCTCACAGCTCGTAGTCTCCTAGCCACATTGCTTTTTTGGCTGATAATGAGACACAACATCATAGTGAGGAGTGTGTTGTGAAGCAAACATCCTGGAGGACTAGGGAGACAGAGAAAGTGGGGGAGGGGCGGGGTCTAATACCTTCTTCAGTTAGTAATATCCTTCCTCTCAGTTTCATCTGAAATGTCCCCCCATCTGCCACCTATTTGGTAGCACTGCAGGTTGGAGATCAAACTTTTAACAAATGGCCTTTGGAGGCAAAGCCAAACAATGTCAGGGCTTCTACTGGGAAGGGCAAAATACTTATATTCAGCTAGTTCATCCCTTCAGGAGTATGGGCCTCTTCTTGGACTCTCTCTTTTTAAAATCCGTGAAACACTGTGATTAGAGTAGATGATCACAAAAGTTTCTGTGGTTCTCAAAATAACTGATTTTCTTCTAGCTTTAAAATTGCAACAACTCTCTTTAGGCTCCGTTCGGCCCTCAGTCAGGGTGACACGCCTGAGTAACTCCCTGCAGCCTTTCTGTAAGACTTAGTGTGTTCTTAAGACAAATGACAGTATTCTGGCTCCCCGGAGAAAGCCCTCTTCTGTATACACCCACAGCTTGGCGGTCTGTTGCTGACTTTCTTTACATGACTTGTGGATGGCAGTGTCAATATCTAGGACTCACATTTTGGACATATAGAGTTACGAATGTGATCTTATTCCTCTGTGGAATTTATTTGATTCAAAATTAAAGGAGATAGAGGGGGTGGGCTATCATCTTTCCATAGGTTCCTCTTAGGGATAAAATAAGTCTTCTGTTCACTATTTGGTCATTGATCTTGCCAAGGTAGACATGAGGATTTTGGGAGAAGTTTTTTCCTGTCTCTAAGGTTCTTTTTCTGTATTGCCCCCTCTGTCCTAATACCCTGGGAAGCTCTGCCACAGGGAAAAAATAAGCATGGCTCAGTGTCTTTACAGTCTGCTTGTATTTTAAAACACTTAGGCTTTAAACTCATGTTGGGAGTCAAAATCTGGTAGGTAACCTTGGAAGCATTACTTGTTCCTCAGTCTATAAAACATAAGTACATCTCCTTTTGAAGGTGCTGTGCTTTAGGTACAAAGTCATTAGGAAGCATCTAGCACGACACTCGGCACAGGCCAAGAATGTGATAAAGTTGCTTATTTCATTCCAATGGTTAGCATTTCTGGCATCATCTAGTCAGCCCCAGGGTCCTATGGCCGCCATGAAAGAAAATCACACTTCAGTTTTGCAGTGGTGATACTGAGGCTTTATCCTTCCATGAATTGTGTAGGTTCTGTAACACTCAGGCCATGATTAAAAGGGTTTGTTTTACATGTATAAACATTTAAAGCAGCCTGGCATGTGGTCCTGTCATTCTGCATATGTTCTGGCTATGACTACAGAGTATCACGGTCTCACGGTGTTCTTTTTGCACATCTTATTGACCAGTGGGCAGATTCTGAAGGAGGCATTTTAATCACAGGCTCTTGGCCTGGGGAGGTCACCATTCCTTAGGGTGACTCATCCATCACAACTCTAGCACATCATTTGCTAAAGGCATGCTTCCTAGTCTTAAGCTTGCAGTGGTTTGTTGTGTTTTGCTAAACTGTTCTATTACCAATAAAAACTTGAGAATTCGATATTGGAGTAAAAACCGTATAGAGCAAAGACCAGCTGACCTTCCCTTTCTTACTGGAGACCAGCCAGCACCTCTTCAAGTTCTTCCTTTTTCTTTCCTGTCCGGCTTCCCTATCCATATTCCTGGCTTCTCTGTGGCTAATTGTGGTCAGTTAGTCACTGGTTCCGTCCCCTGATTCAAAGTTAACTTTATTAACACAGTCTCGGAGTGTCGCAGTGCGATGAAATATCCCGCAACAGTGGTTTGCAAACTGTAGACAAATTTCTAAATGGTCTTATTAAATAAAAAACATGGAGCCAAATATCGGGGTGAAAGCCTTAGAGATCAGGGGAACAGGGAAAGCCACCAGCAACTGCAGTTTCAAATGCGAGCTACTTCCTGTCTTACCCATGCCTTTATTGCCTTACTGTTCTGCCCTCTCATTGGCTATCTTAGCCCAGCTACCTCATTTCCTTGTCACTGTCTGCCTGTACAAACCTCTAGGTCTATATGGTTGGTACTGGAATTAAAGGCATGTGTCACCATGCTTGGCTCTGGTCCCTCGTATGGCCTTGAACACACAGAGACCCTGCCTGATAAGTGATAGGATTAAGGGCATGTGCTGCCTGACTTCTTGTTTACTTAAAATGGCTGGCCTTTTCCCCTGATCTCCAGGTAAGCTTTATTAAAGCACAAATAAAATATCACCACATTTCAAACTGCTGCCTGAGGGCCACATCTGGCCTGGCTCTTTTTGGATACATCTAAAAGCTAAGGATGATATTTACATCTTAAATGACAGGAGAAAAATTGTTCTGACATTCAACAATTGTATTAAATTCAACTTTGCGATTATGAATCAAGTTGTACTGGAATACAGTCACACTGTCAACTTATGCTCTATCCTCAGATACTACTGGGTTGTGAGAGCCAAGTTGCTACTGGGAGCGTGTGATGAGAAAATATTTCCTCTCTGGACATTTTCTTCCCCCGGGGGCAGAGTCAGAGCACCTAGCGCCATAGCCCAGCTCTGAGTTCATTTCCTCCTTTTCCTTCCTTGACTTCCATCAGCTCATTTCTCAATTGTGTCATAAAAGCACCTATCTCCTAGGATTTTATGAGGACAACACAAATAGGTAAAATACTTTGAAGGTCAGGCACTGGTTAATTACTTTCTTTATATATACTTATTTTGGTTGTCAGTATTAGTTACCACATTTTTTTTCCCTGAACCCCAAGCAGTAGGGGCTTATCAATTTGTTGGCAATCACTGTAAGAATTTCATTTACAGCACTCCATTAAAAGTCACTTCTGAAGGGAGAGTAAGAGTCTAATAAGTTACAATTAGTGTAGTCACATGTCCATAAAATGAATCCTGCATTAGTTATAAACATTTTATTAGGGGTGCATTGTTTGTTTGTTTGCTTTGTTTTCAGACTTAGCCCTGAAAGAGCTTAAACTCAAATGTGAGTTCAGCAATGATCATTTAGCTGATTAAAGTTCTAAAACACGAGACAAAAAACTCAAAATGTCTAATGTACCTGGACTGACTACCATGGTATTTGAAAACTAACTTTATCTCCAGGATCAGACATGGTGGCTTTTTTTTTATGTGACAATAAGGACTGTTAGAATTTTCCTCACTATTCAGAACTTCTGTTTTTGGAGTTTATGTATCCCAAAAGGGGACTTGAGAGAAGTGTCGATAAGCCATCCAGTGGTTCAAGCCATGGTCTCACACTATGGTCAATCTTGTCCATCGAAGTGTTTCTCAAAATGTCAAAATGAGAAAAGACAGCGGCAGGCCGAGGCCACGAGTTCTGGGCTAGCCCGAGAGCCCGGTCCACAGAGGGAAAGGGTAAGAATGAACAACAGAAACTCACTGTCTAGTCCTCAACAGTCAAGGGCGAGCAAACGATTTTCTCTTGCTTCAATTATACTAAAAAGTGGAGAAGAAAGCCGTGTGAAACATCTTCCGAACAATCCTTTCAGTATTGCTCCCTAGAAGAGTTGTTTCTATTTGAATCATCCAGAAAATACATCAGCTCGGTTTTCTACAAATGATCTGGGCGAGGCTGTCCTGCCCAGAAAATGCCCCCTTCTCCTACCCCACCCCACCCACTTAGTAATCGCACCAGCTACACCCAACTTAACAGCTGGCAAAGAAACGCGCCACCCTCATTCACAGCTAAACGCCCCCTTGCAGAGTCCTGAAGTGTCATCCGGTTTTCAAAGGTGTTTTCCTATTTTGATTTAAAGTGTCTCCTTCACCCATTGGAGTTGTTATTCAACCTCTTCCCTACAATAACGCACAGAGCTCTCATCCCACCCACCCTATCCAACAACCGGTGTAAAATAACTAACGTGCCACAAAATAGCACAGTAGGAAGAAGGAAGAAAAAGAAAAAAAAAATCCCGGGGCGGTGCGTGGATGTCGGAATGTGCCACTAGGCGGGGAGGGTGAACGGGACCTGGTGTGAAGCGCGTCTGGGGCCCTGGGTCACCGCCCGCCCGAGGGTCGCGGTGGGCACCGGCACAGCACAGAGGGACTAGAGAGCGGGCGGTGCGCAGGGTGGCGCGGGGCGGCCAGGGATGGGTGGCGGCGGGCGTCGTCCCCCGTGGGGCGGCGTGGTGCGCTCCGGGGCGGCCCGGGGCGGCTCCGGGCGGGCGGAGCAGCAGACGTGCAGGGCGGAGGCGCAGTCTGCACCATGGCGTACCCCGGGCACCCTGGCGCCGGCGGCGGGTACTACCCAGGCGGGGTAAGTTCAAAGCGCGGGTACCGCAGCCTCGCAGCTCCCGGGGCGAGAGGGCGCCACGGACGCGCGGGAGGAGGCGCCGCGGGAGGCTCCCCGGTCCAGATGCTCCCTGCGCGCTCGCCTGGCCCCTCATGTCCAGCCTCCGCCCCACTCCATTCTTCTGCCCCGTCTTCCTAGGGGGCTCTCATGGGTGGGTGGGCTGCGACCCGGGAAGCCCCCTCGGTGATTCGGAAATGTGGCGTGAGATAGTGCGAGCTGTGTGTTCACTTCCTGCTCTCGAATGCCCCCAAAGCAACAACAGCCATCTTGATCTAGAATGGTCCTCTGGTCACTCTCTTGAAAAGAAAGTGACAGAGAGACCAAAAAGTCCGGAGAAGTGAACTGGAGTCCTAGAGGAAGGCCACCACACAGGGATGTACTGTCAGAGACAGAAGGACCCTAGTTGAGATACAGCGGGGCCATCCTCCTTGCCAGGCCACACCTGTCAGCCCTGTACCAATTCCAGCCTTACCCTGTACTTGAAAAGCTTTTAAAACACTGTAGAAGCTGTTTAAAGCAACAGGAAAATAGTCCCAAGCCTTTCTGCTAAATTGCTTGCTTCGGTTACCTCTGCCACTCCCTAGTTAATAGAGATTTTAAGTAGCTTCGCGTATAGTGGCATCACTTTCGTGGAGACTTATTTTGGACCAAGTTGCCAGCTTTTAAGTGTCAATGGAGCAGGGTGTGTGAGGTCGTGGGGAGGGCGATCCTGACAAGGGCAGACAGGCAGCAATTACCTCTGCTTTGTGCAAAAAAAAAGTCTTGCATGGTGAAGGAATAAACTGGATTCTGTTCTGATGCTTTTGCATTTCCCTTAAACAGTATGGAGGGGCTCCTGGAGGGCCTGCGTTCCCCGGACAAACTCAGGATCCGCTCTACGGTTACTTCGCTGCTGTGGCTGGACAGGTTAGCCCGTCCTTTTAATACTGAAGAACTGTTACTATCTTTTTTTTTTTTTGATATTGTGTAGTGCAGTGGCAGCTAAACGAACTTCGCTCTGGAAATGAGTCCCTTTGCCTGGGCAGAAGAAGGAGAACGGAAAGGAGAACTGAAACATTCTTATTTTACTCCTGAACAAAGGTGGACAGAGAATACCTGTGTTCGTGCTAGATCAGTTCAAAACTAAACTTGTGATTGAACTAGGGGTTCGATTGAACCAAAAGGGGATTATAAATATACTTTGAAGATCTACAAAGTAGAAAGATGCCTTTGGAACTGTGTTATCAGGATAGACCAAGGGTTGCTTCCAGAGACGAAATTCAAAAGTTCTGAAAATAAAACCTCTGTTTGTCCAACCTAAAGACGTGTGTTAGTAATGCTGTAGCCCAATTATAATAGACACTGACTTTCAGTTGAGTTTATAGTCATTTACCCCCTTAGGAGGTAGAGAAGAACTGAAAAGAGCTTCCAAGCAGGAGAGTTACTGTCTGTATTTGGAAGGTAACCTCTATTCCTGCTGTAGATGGCCTTACCCCGCTGGCTTTTCTATGTCCTTATTAGGTATTATGGCCTGCTGACCCGGAGAAAGAATTCAGGTCAGGTAGTCACAAGTCCTAAGTCCCACTTCCTTCCCTTAGGGTTGTGTGACAGTCTGTGGCTGTTGTGAGGAAGGACACTTGCCCAGCTTGCAAGGTCACTCTGTGTTTGGTGAATGTACTGTTAACGTAATCCAGACATGTCCAGAGGGAATGTTTATTGTTGCTTATTCACCGTAGACTTGTTTAACCACAAGAGCCAGAAAGAATGAAATCAAGATCTGGAAAAAAAAAATGCTGCAGGATATGCTAAGCAAAACCCTCAGGCCACCTTTGAAAGTGGTACTCTAAGAAACACAGCTTTAAGAATTTGAATGGAAAATTGAGTCGAAGACTGGAAGACTTTCCTCTCGAGTATCTACTTAATCTGTTATTGATCTGTGTCTTTGAAACCACAAGACATAGCACACCTCAGGACTAGCTTTCTTAGATTGCTGGTGTCTCTGGCATGTAAGTGACCCCACCTGCTTGGCTTTCAGCAGCTCTGGCCTCTATTCCACACATTCGTCATTAATAATTTCCAATTATTGTTCCTCATTTATAACTTGATGGATCTCACCAACTTGGAGTTATGTATTTTATTTAAGACTGTTTTGACCTCAGCCAATAAGAAGGTCCGGGAGCCTACCCTGTATTTTCTACATATAATTGTGCTCAGAAAACACTGTCTCCCAGTCAGACATTGATCCAAGAGCATCTTTCTCCTTGGAATACAAGGCCTTGTATTTACTGATGCCTGCTAGGTCTGCTGTACGCTGTACATCCTACTCTCTGTCCCTCTCTTTCTGAAAAAGGGATTGGGGGATATGTTTTGAAACAATTCCATAACTAATTGTACTTTAAAATGATTAGTTTTGATAGTTTCTTGGCTCAAACTGAGTGGAGACTGTTTGCCATGACAAATATTTTCTCATCATCAAATTCTTTTCGGAATTAGGGTAAGGAGAAGTGTGCCCAATTTTGAAAGGCATCCCTTTAAAAAAATGCTAGAGAGAATTATTTTCTCTGTCCTTGTCACTTAAGGACTTGAAAGTACAGACCACCATTGTGATTCCTCTTCCTGGTTTTTGTTTGTTTTATAAGGATGGGCAAATTGATGCTGACGAGCTACAGAGATGTCTAACACAGTCTGGCATTGCTGGAGGATACAAACGTAAGTTCATGGTCTTAGAATCTTTCTAATAATACCCTTGTTCTCTGTACTTTAACTGTTAGCTGTGATTGTTCCTTTCAAGAAATCAAACTTTTCTGATCCACCACGCTGTTGTGTTTTAACTGTTAACTGAGCATAGTTCCCAGGTCACCAGTCTGCCAGACCGGTTAATGGATTTCTTGAATTTGGGTTCCCTGAGTACAGAACCATTCAAACCAGTGAGACAGTTTGGGTGGCCTCTCTCACAGAGGACAAGTTAGGGTGCTGAAATGGAATCCACCAGGTCAGGTATCATTAATGATAAGTGCTAACATGTACCACTGACCATTTGCCAAGTGCTTATTCTGTCCTAACTCGGTCGCACTGAGAGAGTGGCTAGTCCCACAGTCTGATCTCTGGGCCCTGGGCTTGCTCCTACTTGCCGGCCATGACCTTCCCTGGGCCAGTCTTCCTTCCATCTGAGAAGATACGTTCACGCCCAGGGTCAAAGTACCGGTCTGCTTTCACCTCATGCTAGCCCTGTGTTCCCTCCTCAGTTCTTTGCAGACTAGATGTGGAGCACTATCATCCAGTACATGTCCCACTTTCCTGCCTTTTCAGTACTGTGCTCCAAGTAGCAAATAGAAATAAACATTGCAAAAATCCTGCATCCTGTCCCGGGCTTATCATTTTACACACTCTGCTTTTTTAAAAAATCTAGGCTTGACCATGAGAAGTGTCTAGGACAAATAATAGTGACTTAGCTCAAGTGTGCTACCTTCAAACTCCTTCCCATTTGTTAATTGAGTCATAACATCAAGTTATGACTTTATAGTAAAGTCAGATAAACTTTATCAAGTTTATACAAAAGTGACTATCAAGTTCACTTTATAGTAAGCTGTAAGTTAAGATGTTCAAACTAGAGTTCATGCCTAAACACTTGCAGTGGCACTTTTAGCTGTTTGAGGTACTGTATTCTCTAGATGGCCATCTTTAAAATGCTCAAGTTTCTGTTGTTATCATTTCTTGTGTGACTTGAGTTTCCTATTACTATTTCCTAGTTGGGAAATTAATTCAAAAGAGAAGAGCCTTTCAAGTTTCTGTCATTTTAATTTGGTCCTAAACAAGAGAAGCACTTTCTAGGTAAGGGGAACTGAGCAGTGGCTATTGTACTTAAATTGTTAATTTTTAACCTCAAGCACTTGAGGTAAACAGGGAAGATCTAATGGAGTTTGCTCAGTGAGGTATCTTATCAGCCTACAACCTTTCAGGAGAAGAGATGCATCAGATTTTAGAGCAGACTACAGTGCACTGCACAGTCTTAGAGAGCAGTTCCCTCAAGAGTTCTATTTCGAGGGCTGTGGAGATGCCTCAGCTAGTCTTTGCCTCCAAGACTGATGACCTAGTTCAAACCCTGGTTCTGCACCAACTCCTGAAAGCTGTCCTCTGACTCTCTGACTGACACACACCTTACACATACACAAAGCAAATAAGTA
Organism: Peromyscus californicus insignis; assembly: GCF_007827085.1. Taxonomy (NCBI): domain Eukaryota; kingdom Metazoa; phylum Chordata; class Mammalia; order Rodentia; family Cricetidae; genus Peromyscus; species Peromyscus californicus. The sequence continues at coordinate 13,691,616 of NW_026294584.1, read as the reverse complement.
AATGTCATAACAAATTTTAAAAATCTTACTTGAAAGTCATTTTGTAAAGGCCTTAGATCAATGCATTGGGAAAAGTCATTTCCTGAAACACAAGGACCATGCAATCTAGTTAATTAGCTTAGCTCCCTCTAGCAGCCATGAGATACCACCCAACTTCTGGGATGCCAAGAGTTCTGCAGTACAGAAACCATACAGCCATCGATCTCTTTAGACCCAGATTCCAAGTCATAGCCCACAGACTTAGAGTGGATGGGGGTATGTGGGATACTCCAGAAAAGAAGCAGTCATCCCGAGAGGGAGGCTTGATGGAGAATGTTCCAGTCTCCACAATAGAAATTCTGCTTTTCCTTTCCCTGAATTTGGTGGTTCCTCTGCAAGATGCTTGACAGAAACAGGTGGAGTAGACTTCCTTCCTTTCCAGGCCTGGTGCCTTGTTTCTTCTGGATGAAAAGATACCTGAGGCATTGCGGTAGTGCAAACGGAAGCAGCAGCAGGGGGAAGTTGACACATGGATGGTTTTGAAATTCTATTGAAAGATGCACATTAATAAAGCTGTGTCCGGGTGAAAATACAGTGAGCAGAATTGAGCAAGACCCATCTGCCTTCCCCGAATTCACTGGAGCTCTGTGCTCTCGCTTATTTCACAGGTGTATCCTGGTATGCAGACCCTGCATCTGTCAATGTCAGTTGGCTGTTGGTGGAAAACCTTTAGAATAGAGAAATTAGCTGAGCATGGTAATCCGTGCCTACAGTCTGAGCACTTGGGAGGAGGAGGCAGGAGGAGCAAGACTTTAAGGTCATCATTTACATAGAGGTGAAGGCAGCCTGGGCCACATGAAACTCTCAAAAAAGCCAAATAAGTAAATTACATAAAATGAGGAAACCATGGCCCTGTAGCCGTATTGGTATTTGATTTAAAATATAGAACTTTTAAGTATCAGTCAAATCCAAAATATCCTATTAAAAAAATAATAATCCACATTTCCCCTTAGCCTTCCTGAAAGAGGCATACTTCTACACTAAACTACAGCTCTTGTCGAGGGGTAAGAATTCAGTCCATGTGGCCATTTATCCCTTCAGCCAACCAGTCCATTTTTGATGGACAGTTATGCTGGGTATACAGAAACAGCTGCACCTGGTGAGATAAGTTCTGAGGCTGAGATCAAACCCACAGGCACATGGTCAAGACAGGAGTGTGCCTGCACAATTGATACCTAGGCTGGAGAAGAAATGAAAGTCCAGCCACAATAATGCCATTTGGAGATGCTATATGCACATAATTCAGGCAGATAGAACAGTATACATTATGTATGTACATAATTCAGGGAGATAGAACAGTATGTATGAAAGACCCAGAGGAAGCTTGGTTCAATTATGGAAGTGAGAAATTCCCTGTGAAGATCCTGCCTGGCTGTGGGTGAACTGGGGAAATTCATGAATGTCCTCACATGTAGGGGTTCTGACCTTTACTCTGAGACCTTACAGCATTCTGTATGTGAGAACACTGCTGCTCCAGCCATAAGACAAAGACTACATTGGGAGTATAAAATAAAGAGTCTGCTTTAAAAGAAATAAAGCAATAGTTTATTCTGAGCCAAACATGAAGGACTGTGGTTCAAGAACATGGACTCAAGTTACCTTGAATGGCATGTGCCACTGTGGAAGATGCCACGTGAACTTGTATAGTCAAAGAATGAAAGGAAGTCATGAATCAGGACCTTTGCCATTTCCAGTGGGAGATCTGGCACACTGACTACAGCAGAGTGAGGACCCATAGCTTTCAGTTGTCAGAACATTCGTGGCTATGGGATTGGTAGATGCTAGAGATCTGCAAAGCATAGTGATACACTTTAAGGAGTATTTCTACGAAGTCGGACATTTGGGCAGATCCAAAAGCTAGGGTAATTGGCTATTAAAGGCCCCAAGCAGTCCAAGATAATTCTAGCTTGTGAACTATAGCATTCTATCTACACAATGTTCTGTTCAGCCAAGATTAGCAGTCTGCAGGACCTTAGTATTGCTACAGATTCTTCAGATCATCCCAGATCTTAGGGATTGGGGAGAGGCTTAGAATCAGGGATCAATGTTAAAGAGCCTACGGAGTCCTACAGCTTAAAGGAATGACTGAACAGAGTAACAGTGGGGCTGCCAGTTGATCCTAACTTTATTTACAAGGTGACTGCATATTGGGGAAGGGGGTTAGGGTTCCCACGGGTATCTATAATATGGGCAGATACATGTAGTAAAATTTTTGAAAATGGGTTATGTTTGCAATACAGTCCGACAAAATTGGTATAAGCCAAACACCACAAAATGGTGAGTGAGTAGCATGCAAAATGAGTAGCATGTTTTAAAATTCATAATTAATTTGAATGATTCCAGCATAATATGAAATTTTGAAATTGTACTTATTCATATACTTTCTTTAACAGCTTTTAATCTGGAGACTTGTCGCCTTATGGTTTCAATGTTGGACGTATCCTTTATCTTGATGGTTGTCCAGAGTGTTTTTCCACAGCAAAAAAAAAAAAAAAACATATTTTTCTAAAACAATTCATCTCAGGGTGAGTAACAAGTGAATACAGAATAGCAAGTAACCACCAAAAGAGCTTGGTGAAGTAACTAGCCGTTAGGATGTAATTTGGTGTGGAAAACAGGCAGGAAGTTTAGTAAATGGAAGGCTGGTTGTTCAAGATTGCACAAGAAGCCAGAGGTGTGGTGGCTCATGCCTGTAATCACAGCACTCAGGATGCTGAGGCAGGAGCATCACTATGAGTTTGAGGGCAGCATGGGCTATACTGTGAGTTGGAAGTTACCCTGAACTAAAGAGATCCTTTCTCAAGAGAGACAGGTGGGAGAGTGTGTGTTAGAGTTAGTTCAGTGCGGCATCAAAGTAGACAGGAATGCCAGCCAGTTGTTAGTCTGTTTGTCAGTGTGTCACCCGTGGCACTTTCCACCTCAGCTCACTTTCTACAGGTGAAATCCTTGAGTCTGAGGGCTTGGCAAGGGATACCAGGACCCATGACCTGGAGCTCCTAGGAAGTGCAGCCCAGTTCCAGTAAGAAAACTACTTTTTGCTTGACTCACAATGCCATATCATCAGGTTCAGAGCTTTAAAGCCACAGGCCATTTATTACATCATTTATCATTAATTTTTTATATCATATCAGTAAGAATATAGACTAGGGTTTTTTTTGTTTTTGTTTTTGTTTTTTTTTTACAATGTGGGGTGTCTCTTTGCCATTTTAACAGAAAGAACATTGAATTCCCCTTACCCTTCTTTCTCTTGTGAAATCATTAAAGATATGAAATAAGATAGTTCTGGTCCTTGATTATAATCCAGAGAGATATGTCTGGCACCATGGGATTCAATGAATTTAAAGAGCTCTGGGCTGTGCTGAATGGCTGGAGACAGCACTTCATCAGTTTTGACAGCGATAGGAGTGGAACAGTGGATCCCCAGGAACTCCAGAAGGCCCTGACCACAATGGGTTCGTATTACCAACTCCAGCGCTCCATTAACTGCTGAACGTGTTGATGTTTCCCTAAAAGTGTGTGCTACTTGAAGACAGTTTCTTTTTAATGTTGTTGGTGTTGTTGTTTTGGTTTTTTTGTTGTTATTTTCTTTTGTTTATACAAGTCTGCAACCTTCTCTTGCTGGGTGATTTTCCTGCCTTCCAGGATTCAGGTTGAACCCCCAAACTGTGAATTCAATTGCGAAGCGCTACAGCACCAGTGGGAAGATCACCTTCGATGACTACATCGCCTGCTGCGTCAAGCTGAGAGCTCTCACAGGTGTGAACCCTTCCGGTTACCAGGGGCCTAGAAGGCCCTCTTCATGACATGTCTCATTTCTCCATGCCTTGAACTTCCATTCTGCCCAGTTTTTTATGGCTTTAGGGGTGCGTTGGTAGACCCTTAACACAGCTATTAAGCAAATAGAGCATAATATGCTATCCAGAAATTTTTTAGGTGAATGAATAATTGTAGTACATTTTATTAAAATGCTGCAGATATAACTGTCTATATATATATATATTTTTGGGGGGGGTTCGGTTTTTTCAAGACAGGGTTTCTCTGTGTAGCTTTGCGCCTTTCCTGGATCTTGCTCTGTAGACCAGGCTGGCCTCGAACTCACAGAGATCCGCCTGGCTCTGCCTCCCGAGTGCTGGGATTAAAGGCGTGTGCCACCACCGCCCGGCAGCTGTCTATATTTTTAAGTGCTTTCGTTTGTAGTGCTGGAGTCACAGACTCCAATGCATTGTAAACACTGGACCGTGGTGCTGTTCCACAGCCCACATTTGTACAGTTTCAATCACAGAGTGCAGTTATGAGTAATTCTCTTCAACTGTGGAACATCTGAAAAGAGTAAGATTAACGTTAATCATTGTTGGTCAGCGGGGCTAAAATGAGTGGGATATTTGGTCACAGCCCATTTGTCATATTGGGGACTGTATCCCTCTGTTTCCTTGCTTGAGCAGCATGTGTATAACTAGTGTCTAGAACCCGATGCTTTCACTGCAGCTAAGGGCCTTAAAAGCTGAACTACTTCTACTGAGACAAGTCGTTTTTCTCAGATCCACGACCATGGACCACCTTCTGCCCATGATGTCACTGTTAATGTATTAAATCTTTTTGTTTTTTAAGATTTATTTATTTATTATGTATACATTATTCTGCTTGAATATATGCCCGCATGCCAGAAGAGAGCACCAGATCTCATTACAGATGGTTGTGAGCCACCATGTGGTTTCTGGGAATTGAACTCAAGACTTCTGGAAGAGCAGCCAGTGCTCTTAACCTCTGAGCCATTTCTCCAGCCCTGTATTAAATCTTTTAATATTCCTGTAGCTGACTATTTTTCTTTGGCCTTATGTTGACTGGTTGTAGAATTTTAAGTGTTATTGAAGCTGTTGTGAGTTTAGAAAAAAAAACACGAACACTACATTTTACTGTGTTGTTTTGCAGATAGCTTTCGAAGACGGGATTCTGCTCAACAAGGAATGGTGAATTTCTCATACGATGATGTAAGTCTCAGCAAATAGGAGCTAAGTAGACGAAATACTGTACATAAATGGGATTCCTTTTTGAAGTTAGCTGTTAAGAATATGGACATGGTGACTCAAGCATGCACTCAAGAGGCTGAGGCAGGTGGATTGCTGTGAGTTCAAGGCCAGCCTGAGCTATGCTTGTGAGACTCTGCCTCAAACAAACAAACAAACAGAAAACGTAACAGGACATGGTGGCTCATGGCTGTAATACCAACATTTCTGAGGGGGAGGCAGAAGGATGACTTCAAATTCAGGCCTGGCCTGTTGCTTTTATTGACTGGGTCATTGTATAAGGAGATTTCCCTGGTTGCTCTGAGACTGAGTGAAGCAGGTATCATAATAATGATAGCTTGGTTGGCAGACAAACATGAGGACCCCCAGAACCCATGTGCAAAATGCTGTGTATGGCAGCACTCTGTTGTAATCCCAGTACTGGGGAGGTGCTTGCTGACCCTCCAGCCAAGCCTGCTTCGTGAGTTCTAGGCCAGGGAGAATCACTCAAAAGGTGGCTAGCACCTGAGGATAGCGTGACACTTGAGGTTGACCTTCAGGGTCCACATACATGTGCATCCCGACACACAAGCATGCAGACACACATACACCACATAACAATGAGGCCTCTTTCAAAGAGCTGTTGACAGGTTTCAGTCAGCTGTGTCTTTAGATGTCTTGCAAATGCAGACATGTCTCTGCTCTCACCCCGTAGAAAACAAACATCACTGAGTGGTACCTTCCAGCTCTGCTTTGCATACCTGTGCTGTTCCTTGAGAATGTAAGGCAAGCACCAACTTAAATCACAATTGACAACAAGCCATTTGCAGTGATAACCTGAGAGGGGAAAAAAGTACAGACTGTGGCATCAGAGAAGACCACTAGAGAGGTTTCTACATGTCCAAATCTTTGGTTTCTTTTTCTCTCAAATAAGAGAGAAAGGTTTAGCAGAATTGCTGCAGGGATTAGCACTGGGACTCCTTACCAGTGTTGGAGAATAAGCTTGGGCAGGGGTTGGGGAAGTAGGATCTAGTGCAGTGGTTCTCAACCTGTGGGTCACGGCCTCTTTCAGAAGTCTAACCTTTTCACAGGGGTCACATATCAGATATCCCGCATATCAGATATTTACACTACGATGCATAACAGTAGCAACATTACAGTTATGAAGTAGCAATGAAAATAATGTTATAGGCAGAGATCACCACAACGTGAGGAACTGTACTAAAGGGTCCCAGCGTTAGGAAGACTGAGAACCACTGGTCTAGTGGGTCTTCGGGGTCATGACGGCAACGCACAGCAAATGCTGATGTTGCTAAATGTACATTTCTGAGTTGCTGGAGCAGGATCAGCTTTTCTCTCTGTGCATTGCTTTGACGCTGATGGAGCAGACTTTACAGGATGATTGTGTTAAAAGTTTCCTGCTAGAGTAGTAGGGGAAATCAGTTTGGAAGTCTTCCCATGATATGACAGTGTAAACCTGTTATTTGTTCTCGCGGGCAAGTACTTTTGACTATGACTTTTCCTTCACTGTTAAATATTATTTGGGATTTCAGTTCTTTATTTGGTGAAGTGATTCCTCCTTCCCATAAAGTAAGGAACTCACCGGACTTTATAAGAGAAAGTCCCCTACCAGGAAGACCCTTCCCACCCTGCCATTCATCTATGCATGACGTAGAAAGTTGGGATTTTTTGGTTCTCCCTGTTTACCCACAATGCCAAGGACTAAAATGGAAGGTGCCCACAGAGTGGCTATGGCCTCCTCAGTATTATACCGTCTGTAGTGTAACACTAACTTTCCTCCTTAAGTTCATTCAGTGTGTCATGACTGTCTAAGTCACGAGGAGGCTGTCTGAATACACTCAACATTCCAGCTGGAGCCCGCCCGCCCTTGCTTCCTCCCGGCCCGCAGTGCTGTGTGCAGATCTCCACCAACACTCCCTGACAACCGTTGAATGGGATTATGGCTTTGTATACGACCGAAGCTTCATTTGTAATTTTGATAATAAATTCTTGAAGTTCAATTATGTAAGAACAAGTCTGTTGTACCAGTCAGAACCTCCTTGAGCCATTATTAACCATGCCTTATGTTCCTGTCTTTATATAAATTTAAGTATGCAAAATGTTGAAAGCATAGTATATATTTTCTCTCAACATGTGAAATCTTTTAGTCAGACTTGGCTGCTATCCTTTCTTGCCCTGAGGAATGTGGTTAACAGTTTTGTGTCGGGTATTCTTATATAAGTGATGTAGATCCACGGGGTGCGAAACACACCAGTGCCCATGGTAATGCACAGACTGGAAAGAGTATAAGCTTCAGGACTCACCGGGTCTGAAAGCCTTGTAGGAGTGGACAGAGATATTGAGTGACTACTGTCCACCTCTTTAAAAACCTGTAGATAATTTGAGTGGCAAAAATGCTGTCACCAAGTCCTTTTTTTGTCGCCATCCAAACTTTTGTTAACTATACTTAAAAAGTCTTGTATATTATAAGCTTCAAATTGTCAGAAAAAGACTAAAGGGAGATAAGAAGATATTAGCTGCTTATTTTTGACCAGTGGGGTTTTAGACGATTTTAATTTCCTTTATGTATTTCTATATCTCACCCATTTTTATAATGTGTATGCTTCCATTTTAAAACCAGATGTCGGGGATGAAGGGACAGCCCAGCAGCTGAGAGCATGTACCACTCCTGCAGAGGACTCAAGTTCCCAGCACCCGTGTTGGGTGGCTGAACTACTGCCTCACCTGTGCTCAGAGGCACATACCCCAAAACAAATGGATGTGCACACACACAACTAAGAGTAATAACAGGATCATTTTTAAACATGTTTAAACATAATTTTAAAACATTGTTGACATCTATTTTTAAATGGCATGTGTTATGTCTTTGAACATACACAAGAAAGGAACTGAAATGAATGAATCAATTGTTAACCTGGCTTAGACCACTGGGAGTAGGATCTCCTATCCCACTAAATTTTCAAGTATTCTATAATCAGGTTTCACACACACACAATTTTTTTTTCAAATGTTTAAACAATTGGCTTGCTGACAATGCCTTGCTATGTATGTGGCTTGGTCATTTTATGTAAGGACATGACACTCAGTGTCGCCATCTTTGAAAAAGAACCCTTACCCCATGGGGTAGTTCTGAGTATGTGAAAGTATACTGATATAAAAGCATCTGTGGTGTTTGTTTCTTACAGTTTAACTAAAAATGGTAACAGTCTTTTCTCGCTAGCAATGCATCTGTCTTGTTTCAGGCACAGTGTGAACATGACCATTCAAGTGAACGATTAACTATCAACTGGTGAAATAAACATTTCATAAGCATCTCCAGCCTCATTTCACAAATGTATGCTGATAGTGTTAATGTACATATTATATATATTTAGTCATTCCATGTTTACTGACCCTAATTTACTCTGTGTTTAGTCAGCACGCATGCTCAGGTTACATGGCAGAATGTGAAGCTGCCTGCTCTCTTTATATGGCAAGTCTGGGCTTCCTTTTAGATGTTTCTTCTGTACTCCCACAAAGCTTTGCTTTAACCTGGGCCGGCGCTGCCCAGAAAAGGACCAAGGGTGCTTGGAGGACCAGGAGGCTGAGACTGTCCTATGAAGTCCTAGTACTTGCTATTCGGTTTAAACTGACCAAGATCTTTTGAGGAAATTCTAGTTTAAAGAAGTGACCATTTCCTAGGTGAGTATAAGCAATAAGGAAATTGACCCTTACCAACCCAAGGTGACGACCCATATTTAAGCTGCCCTGTCATGTGAATAAACCCCAAGATGTGCTACTTAGATATTGGTTCTGAATTTGCTTTTGGGTACATCCTCAAGTACTATAAATTGTGTTTCTGGTATTCAGGTTTTAATAATCAGTGTTTAAGGCAAGTCTCCATCAAGAGTTAAATGTCATTAGGGCAGGGGAGAATTCAGGAGACAAATTCCTTGCTTCCTCACCAGAGGAACAGCCCAACAAACGGAATACCAGTTTTTTCTCCTGTCTCCTCAGGGACCATGAGAACAGAATCTTCCGACAGCATCTCACAGATGCTGGCCAGGAAGAAGAAAATGAAAGAGCTGTGCATCAAAAGAACATAAATCTTTTATTGAAAGTCACTTTATTGATGTTACAATGAGAGTAACATAGAAAACTCTGTTATCTTATTAGCTTCAGAAGTGAACACTAATAAAATTGTGCCAGAAAGTTAAACCTCAAGTTACAGTGACCTTTAAAAACAGCAAGATTTTGTTTACCTACAATATGAGAACAACTTTATAACTTGAACGGCCATAAAACAAACCACGCTTGCTCAGGAAGGCAATCACCATTTACATTTCTGTTGGTGCTTGCCGAAACCCAGGAGTTTTAAAATAGCATAAGAACCTGAAGTGCGAGCGGAGTGGCAGAGAGGAGGTTTGAATGCTGTGAATCTAAGTATATACACATGAGTACCTGGTTACTCCAAGTGAACCACACTGAGGCTATTAACACGTCCCCAAGGGGTAGCCTCTATTACCTGTAGACGGGCGTCACCCTCAGAGGCTATGAATGTGGGAAGCACTGGCAGAGACCTAATGCCACTAACATGAACTGCTCTGGTTAGGTGTGAAATTGTCATTTGGAAATGCTAGTTTGGAGGGGCAAGTCTTCCAAGTTAAAACAAAAATGCTCTGTATCCTGAAGGAACCTTTGCCTAAGCACTTTGCTGTTAGTGTTTAAAAAAAAAGGTTTCCATTAAAAAAAAAAAGATATTGAGTTATTTGTACTCATTAAAAAGAAGAACTATAGAACCACAGTTTGAAATTGTGCTGGATTAGAAAGGAAAAGTGGGGTTTCAAATCAGGCAGTGATACAAGTGTATAATTTAACAGGAACCCTTGTGTTACTCCTAAGCGTCTGAATTCAGTTCTGCACTTTCTGCATTGTGTTATCTGATAAAACTTAGCACCACTATATTTAAAGATTTGGGCTATTTGTATTATTTAAAAACTCAACCATCAGAACAAATCATGTCCTGAAATGTCCTAAGTTGAATGCAGAATATGCATACGTGCGCCTTCATACATTTAGGGGAGACTAACCTTTGTTCATAAACACAGAGCGGATGGCCTTGTGGATATGAATTTCATAAGATTGCTTCATCTCACTGTATGCCTTTTGTAAAACGAAACAGAATAAAGACATTTTGCCTGGGTTTGACTCCATGGCTGCCCGCAAATCAACACTCCCACCGTTTCCAAAGCCCCTCCCAGTAGGATACAGGTCAGTGAACAATGCAGCAGGGACGCGGCACTGGACAGTAAGAGACACAGAAAACTAATATTCCAGGAAACTGCAAAGTACCTCAGTCTGCTGTTGGCGCCCAGCACTTCCCTCCAGCATGGCCAGTGGCCATCTTGAGTTCTGCATGCTTCACGTGGATGTACACTGTGGTCCTATGCTGGGACTAAATGACCCAGGAGCTCTCAAAACTGTTGCTTATTCCCTTCCTGAGATTTATACCCTGAGACCCATTTCTTAGTGACTTTCTAGGGTGCATAATCAAACTAGCATGTGAAAAGGAAACTAAAGATAACCTCCCCTAGTCTGTATTCCTGTGGTTCTCCCAATTTCTGTTGTTAGCCAAAGAAGGCACTAGCCTGCATGCTAGGGGACATTTCCAATCAAGAGGAAAAGTCCTGCGCAGACACTGAATGGGGTGCCAGTTTGGAGTAGGAAGGCTCTAAAAGCAGCCATCAGATCCCATAGTAATGACACTGTTTCTAAGGCCGTGGATATGAAGGGCACAAATACAACGGACAGTGGTCTTTTGATTTTTTGCTTACTGACTTTAGCTGCTCCATGTTGAGGACTGACCAAACCATGACCAAAATGGGAATGGAAATACTACCTCCTGCTTTCCAAGTCTGGGGGCAATTTTATTTTGCACCTGCAGGGGTGGTAGGAAAACTCTCAGAGCTGAAAGTGCCTGCCCCATAGAACATATGCTGACAGCAAGTGCCAACAGCGACCAGCAGGGACATTTTAACAGCATGCTGCTCACACAGACAGATGGGCTGCTGCCTCGGCCAATTCTCACAACTGTCAACTGAATTCTTCACAACACAACAAAGGAGAAGTTGTTCACCCCAGTCCCTAGTTCTCTGGTACCCAGAGAAGACACCCTGCATCTGAAATCAGAGTAGGAAAGCAAGCACTCAAGCCCCAAATTAAGCCCTCTTCCACAGAAATGGCAGCTGAAAAGCTGGTAGGGTAAGAATGACACATTCATCTTGACTGCATTTGGGGGAGGAGGGCTGGGTGACAGTGGTGCCGTCTGGCTATGCAGACAGGGGTCTTGTCTTCTCCTTATTCCCTTCAGTTCCAAACTTTGTCAAATCTCTTCCTGTAGACTACAAACTGCCAAACAGCTTTCTTTCCCTTTACATTTATGCAAGGTAAAGATAATCTTACCTTCAGATAGGGATTTATTATATTGAAAAACAAGGGCCTATCTAAAGTACTGTGTCAATTTAAGGTTAAGATAGAACTATAGGACAATAGTGGGTGAAATGAATAAATGAACAAACAACTCTGAAATCCTGAAAGAAGAAAGTGCAAATAACACACTTTCCCTGGCTCAAAGGTAACCATTAAAAAAAAATCGCAAAGGGCAACAGGTGAAGTCGCTACAGAAGGCATAGGGTAGGCCAACTGACAGGACGAAGTCATGCAGCTATGCAGGTGGATGAGCAGAGGATGCGGATCTGTCCCAGAACACACAGCAGCCGCCCACCCACATTGCGGGAAGGCAGAGACTATTTAATTTTATCATCTCTGTGGCTTCTTTTAGACACACCATCAATCTTTCATACCTAAATTCTATTCTGGACTGACCTTCTGTGCAAACACTATTTTAAAAGCCTTGTAAAACAAGGAAAAGACACTGTACAATGAAATAAAGCGCCCGGGTCACACTGCTCCGAAGGCATCTCAAACCCAGGCCGTGTTTCTGTTAAAAAACCTACAGATGGGTTATTCCTAATTTAGCATCTAAGTGAGGGGCTGGGGGATGTGGCTTTGTTCAAATTTAGCCACGGAGAATTGCCATGCCACACCATCTAAGCAGCTCCCATCTCTTCCTTTCTGCAGACTGCACGTGACTGGGGTCATTCTCTATCTTGCTGACTCTGGAGTAGGGTTTCCCATCTAAGAGAAGTGGCTGGGAAGAGTTAGTCTGGTCTGTCCCTTAAGGACTCTCTGTTACTGCCAGCCTCCCCTGGTCACACAGGGGAGAGACTTAAACACTCCTTTACATGGGGATGGAAATGACCTGCTGAATGGAACATCTCAGGCATTTGGGCTATCTGCAGTCCTACTGATGCCAAGAGTATTAGAAAGAGAAAGGGCATCCAGTGACCACATCACTGCCCTTCTCTGCATAGTGATGATACCACAGTAGACTGGGAAGTATGAATATTAGTTGCATGGCTGAAACCACTATGGAGCTTCAAAGTTCCTCTTCAAAATAGGCATTTAAAAAAAGAAGTAATCACTGTGCTTTAATCAATCCCTTGAGTCTGTTCTGTCTACCTCAGTGAATGAAGTCACACTAACTTAGATGGAATGATCCATAATGCCAATATTGGTGAGTCTGCTGATACATACGTCTTGAAACCAACCACAACACTAAAGTCTGTTAATCCCAAAAACAATTCCAAGAATGCTTAAACATGGGAGATAAGATATTCAAACTAGAACATTACAGCTATTGTATTTCTAAAATCACTCTGCAAGTTAAGCAACACATTTTCATCCTGTTTCATATGTGGATGATTATAAGCAAGAGCCACCATCTCTCTCAAAAGGCACGTGATAATGATTTTAATTTTCAGTAACTTCAGGTAAAAATAATGGATGAGGAAAGGCAGGCAAGGAAACAGCTAACCAGTTCACTAGCTAGCCACTTGTGAATTCAGGGCTTACATAACTATCTATAACTACAAAGCATATTTACATGAGGCACCTTTCATTCAAAGCTATAAACTCTTCTTGTAGTCAAAATAAACCTTATATTACATTAGCCTTTTATATACTCAATACCAGAAAACATTCAGTGCACATTTAAAGTGATCTTGTTCAAAAGTCACTTCATTCCATCTGTCGCCCGTCTGTCCTTCCATCATTACCTTAAGCTATGTGGAGACATTGCTCAACTCATCCATGCTTGTCTGAGACTGTTTTATGGAGTCATCAGCAAACTCTATCCTTTCCTGTCACGATAAACGCTGTTTTCACTGTATAACTTTGTCTTTTTTTTTTTTTTTTTTGGTTTTTTCGAGACAGGGTTTCTCTGTGTAGCTTTGCGCCTTTCCTGGAACTCGCTTTGGAGACCAGGCTGGCCTCGAACTCACAGAGATCCGCCTGCCTCTGCCTCCCAAGTGCTGGGATTAAAGGCATGCGCCACCACCGCCCAGCTAACTTTGTCTTCTTAAATTGGTTTTCTAACGTCTTCAAAGTGTTTCAGCAGAGTGGGCCATTACAAAAGACATAAACTGAGTTTGCCACTGCCTTCTAATCTGGTCCTTCAGTTTGGGCACTTAAGACAATTCTACACAGAGATGAAACAAATGGTGTCCCTGGACACTTGTGGAAGAAATCAAATGCAGAGTACATTTTTGAGGTCTTGTCTGATGATTCCATTCCTCACATAAAACAGCAAGGAAAAGTGGGAAGCAGGGGGAGAAGTATATTCCACAGCAGACCATATGATTGAGCCTATCAATTTCACATCTCACTAGAGTGGCTTTGTTTTTGAGTGATAAAATTGCATTAGAACAGCTTTTAACTTTTTCATTTTAAATGGCAAGATTTCACAGAGAATACTCATTTTTTAATAGATCAAAATGTATAGGGCTCAAAACCCCTGGCTTCTTCCCCTGCAGGTTAATGGTCCCCTCTGCGGTCACTGCCTCTATGTAGCCTTAGATTCTCTTCATCTTTTACGCCCTGCTGAGTCTTCTATCCGCCATCTTGTTCAAAGTCAGCCAGAATGACCACTGATGATAAATGCATTAAAGTTGTGAAAACAGGTCACTCCTTTCACAGATAAGAATGGCTGAAAGGCTTCTGTTAAGGAACCCAAATTTCAGGCCAGAAAGGGCTCAGGTATTGGCCAGGTGAAGCTACCCACTCAGTGATCTGTGTCTTTGGTGCATCCGACCAATCTCAGCAAGACACTTTGTGGAGGGGAGGGCACTCCTCGGCCTCCAGGTAAGGTCAGCTGATGTGCCCTGGTACTGAGTGGCTACTGTAACAGGAACCATGTGTCCTAGATGTGGAATAGACAGGCTAGCAGATTCCCAGAGAGCCTGTCAGCTCCAGTGTGTCCTGAGGCTGCAGGATGAGCATACATCTAGATGCCACCTTCAGCAAGATGCAGAGGCCAGACGTTTGTATGAGCATTTTGATCTCTTACTCAATAAAACCTCCTCCAGATTGTATACACTTTAAAGGGGAATCACAGTTACAGAAAGATACTTTTACAGCATTGACCACTATATTTACGACATCATCCATTTACACTCCGAAGACCGCAGGATGAAGGACAATGATAGAATTGTGACTGACTGTTTTTAGGCATTTGGCAAAATACACTTATGTGTAACAGTTACTTTTTAAATTTTAAAAATGTTTACATATGTACAGTTGTCCTTGTATGCTAATATAAATATGAAAAGTAAAAAAAAATAAAAATACATGTTTAAAGTTAGCATATGGGTATTGGCCTCTCAAAGCTGTACAGTCCTGCTACCTGCAGAAAAATTCTATATGCCTTAGCCCTGCATGCTAGTTTCTATTATGGGATGTTGTTTCCTTGTATATGGAAAACAATAAACAGAAGCTTCATGCATATGGCATTACTGTTTGCAATGAGGATGTGTTTCAGAATGCCCAGTTCTGAATCCACTTCTGTCCCTCAGGAAAACCTGCTACATTTGGGTCATGTGAGTTAATTTTATTGATATTCTACATATATCTGTCATGCAGATGATCCATGAACATACCAATAGCAGACCATAAATGGTTCCGTGTTGTAGTGTAACATTCCAGTAGCTCTTTTTACCGTTTGGTTAAACCTTAAGCCAATGACAAAAAGAAAATAGCATCCAGGTATGACCCGTGGCTTCCTTGCCTCTGGCGTCTCAGAGGGCCTTCAAATTGTCTGAAGAGCAGAGAGAGTTGCAGTGATTCTGGGTGGCTGGGTTTCTATAAAAGTTGAAGTAAACAGTTTCGATGTGGCACATGTAAACAGTTGTTCTTAAATGGATGTCTCCCATAGCTGCAAACAGAGGAAAGCCAAATCATACACGGTGATGGAAGAAAGCAGACATTCTGAGCTATGAGAAAGGATTCTAACCAAACTTAAGTAGCTGTGGTGCGTGCTCTCGTCTAATAAAGGGATAAAAGAAACACACATATTTTTAGCATTTTCTTGCGTGTGTTGTGGGCCATGCATCTGAGTGTGTGTGCCCATGTAAGGGCAGGAGGCCAGACGAGGGCTTTGGGTCTCTACCTCTAGTACTCCCCATCTCATTTCCTTGGGACAGGGCATCTCACCGGCCAGGGAACTCCTGGAATTCACCTGTCTCTGGCCTCCAGTGCTGGCTCTGTAGGTACATACATCATACTCAGGTCTGCATGCCTCCACAGCAAATCCCTTGCTCACTAAGCCATCTCCCAGATCCAATATCAACCATTCTAACAATTGCTACCTTTTGATAAAAAACGAAAAGCCTCCCACATCCTCATTCATGTTACTTAAAATCTTGAATAAACATCATGTCTCTCAGATTAGAGATTTTAAAATATTGTTTTTAAGCTGCCCATTTCCTTTATTTTCTCCAGTATACTGCCAGCTAGAACAGCGATTCTCAATCACAGCTTTGCAAACCTATCTGCAGAAAGGTGTGTGTGTGTGTGTGTGTGTGTGTGTGTGTGTGTGTGTGTGTGTGTGTATGCACATGTTCATGTGTGTGCACATATGGGGGGTGCACATGCATATGCATGCCTGTGCATGTGGAGCTGAGAGGCCAATGTCAAGTGTCTTCATACATGATTCTCCACTTCATTTTTTGCGATGGAGTCTCTGAACTTGGGGCTCATGGGTTTGGCAAGTCTAGTGGGCCAGCAGCCTCCAGGCTTCCCCCCTGCTTCTGCCTCTGCCTCCTCAGTACCGGGATTATAGGTATTTACCACCACATCTGGCCTTTTACATGAGCACTGGAGACTTGAACTGAGGTCATCATGCTTGCACAGCAAACACATTCCCAGCTGAGCCATCTCCTCAGTCCTGATATGCAAAAGTTTTAAAATCCACACCAATTAAATAAAAATCTCACTGGTGGGGTTTAGCTTTAAAATATTTTGGAGCTTTTCAAACAATTCCCATGCACAGCCAAGGCTACGAAGCTTGGCTCCATCAGTACAAACACCATCCCCATAAACATTACTGTGGGCCCATGATCAGGCCATGACCTTTCCTATCACTGACTCCTATAAGACTGTTCCCTAGGAGCTGACATGTTAGAGTGGAAGGATGCATGCCTCTCCATCCCTCCCTCTTCTTTGCTTCTACTATCAATTCTTTATAGTGGGGCTGGCCAGATCTGCTTTGTGCAGTAATTGCCTTCATGGACTGCAAACAACTTTGGTACACTCAGACAGGCACCTCAGTTCACCAGACAAGGGGCTTAATTTTTAAAAGTCTGCCAATGAAATATATTGCCAGTCTATAGGACTCATACAAATATTTTGTATAAGACAAAAAAAGTATGATTAGAGTGGCTCAGCTTATGTTTACCTTCCATCCAAATCCCATTTTAACAGGATATATGAGCTATTTCATGGCATGTAAATTTGGGGGAAAGAAAAGGAGACAACATGATTAGTATTTCTTTCCTGTTTTGTTTTGTGAGACAGAGTGTCATGTAGCCCAGGTTGGCCTCAAACTCACTATGTATCTGAGGCTTGCCTTAGTCTCCTGACCTCCTTCTACCTGTCAAGGGCTTTAGTCAATGGCACCGTAGTTGAGTTAAGTATATCTTTCTAGGTAGGTTACTTTAACATGCTCACCCAAACCTTCCTGGAATTCTTGTTCTAACAGAAATTGTAGCATACTCCACAGGCATGGAAAAGCCACTTGAGCTCCCTACCTCAGGCCAGGTTTATATATCTTTACTATTAAACAGATCTACACTGGAGCCGGAGAGATGGGTTAGTGGTTAAGAACACTTGCTGCTTTTTCCTTCCAGAGGACTGGAACACCCATTTCTCCTGGGGGAACTGTCATTTTCATGAGTTCTCATATGTCAGCATTTCTAATAGTCTACACTATGCCATGGTGACAGCTGAGAGAACACCCCCAGCTTGATGGAGCAAAACAATGATGTAGACAATTTACGTAGAAAAGACATGAAGTGCTAGACTTCCAGCTCCGAGGAGAAGGGAAGGACAACAGTACCTTGCTTATCACACAGCACATCACAAACAACTGGATTTCTATTAACAAAGCCTGAAAATTGAGCTCTGGGAATCTGAGTTTGTTGTGGAATATTCCTTTCCACTGTGTGAAGATGTGTCACTGTGATTGGTTTAATAAAAAAGCTAAACGGCCAATAGCTAGGCAGAAGGTATAGGTGGGACTTCTGGACAGAGAGCTCTGGGAAGAAGGTGGAGTTGCCAGCCAGACATGGAATGACCAGGGCATGATGGAGATAAGGTAATGAGCACGTGGAAGAATGTAGATTAAAAAATGTGGGTTAATTTAAGTTAAAAGAGCTGGTTAGAAACAAGCCTAAGTTAAGGCTGAGCTTTCATAATTAATAAGTCTCCATGTCATCTTTTTTGTGAGCTGGTGGCCCAAAAAGAAAAGTCCATTTACATGAGTTATTCTTCAATTTCATCTTACATCATTTCCAGCATTGACATGCTGAAGGAGTTTTCACAATGAACAAAATGTCGTTTCTTATTTGTATAGACTTTGTGATTGCTGTATTTTTTTTTGGTGTTTTTGTTTGTTTGTTTGATGGTGGTGGGTTTTTATTGTTGTTATTTTACTGGCCCTGGGTTGATCAAGCCAAAGTATAAATGACCAACATTACCTTGAGCCCCATAATTTTGATTCAGGATCTGTGAGGCTCTAAGACACCTTCAGATACTAAAATTCTCAGAACCCTGTGCTGGATAAATCTGTGGAGGCTGCAAAAGTTTCACCTTTTGACGTAACTGGCCATGAGAGGTCTGGACATCAGTGATTATTCTTTCGGGTTCTGAGTTTCACTGAAACCTCTGAGGGCTGGTCTGACTTTCCAAATTCTACTTTATACCAAACTTCACAGAATGAATGCACTGGCGGAATGTTGTGCAACAGGGTATACTGACTAAGACGTAAGAGGGATTTAATGTTTAAATAGAGTTTCTGGTAAATTATGTTTTTATCATAAAAATGAGTATCTCCATATTTGTTTTTGAATTTGGCTTTCTGGGGCCAGGAAAGATGGCTCAGTGGCTAAGAGTGTCCCATGGGAGGCAGCTCACAACTGCCTGCAAATCTAGCTCCAGGAGACCCAGTGATGCCCTCTTCTGGCCTCCATGGGACCCACACTCATATGCACATATCCTCACACACATGTTCACATAATTAAAAACAATAAATATAAACCTTGTTAAATTTTTGAATTTTTGGAGGCCATAAGTACAGCTCAGAATTAGAGCATTTTTTTTTCTATCAAGGTAGCAAGGCACTGGGATTAAATCCTCCTTACCACAAAACTAAGTTGATTTAAAAAAAATAGAAAATTCTGTTAAATTTTACAATACACTTTGTAGTATTCTTTCAATATGACAGGTTTCTTCAAATATTTTTCCTTGCATATAAATTCTACCCTTGGTACTAAGACACTAATGTGGTTTTCTGTCATAGATTCCTGTTTCTGAACTCCTATTAAATTGTAAAAAGCCAGCGAGAGGCCTGAGCAATCAGACTGGACATAGAGAGAGAACTAATTCACTTAGTCTCTAGAATTCCAAGGCAGGGGTATTAAAAAAGATTTTTCAGAGCCTCATAAAGCAAAATACATCCTTTTTTTCAAACCTAGAGTTGAGTAAAATAATAATGAAAAATAAAGACGTAAGTATATAGTAATAGGCCAGGCGTGGTGGCACATGCCTTTAATCTCAGCACTTGGGAAACAGAGGCAGGTGGCTCTCTGGGTTTGAGACCAGCCTGGTCTATGGAGTGAGTTCCAAAACAGCCAAGGCTATACTGAGAAACCTTGTTTAAAATATATATATGTGTGTGTGCATGTGTGTGTGTGTGTGTGTGTGTGTGTGTGTGTGTGTGTGTGAATATATATATATTTTTTAACCAGGCATAATGGTGCATGCCTGTGACTCCAGCACTCAGAATGTTGAGATGAGGATTCTCACGAGTTTGAAAACAGCTTGGGCTACATAACAAAATTCTATCTCAAAAAAGGGGGGGGGGATATATATAAAAAGTAAGATCAAAGATAACCAATAACAACCAAGTATAAAGCATGTGGGAATTTCTGTGTACCCTGGCACTCTGCCGGTTCACTGTCTTCTCCTCATCAGGAAGTGGAGGCATCGGATATGGGTATTTTCTGCTGGAGGCAATAGACCCAGTTGATGAAGAAGGAGACTTGGCAGGAGACAGGGTCCTGAGATGTCGAGAACATAAGAAATAAATATCATGTCATGCCTGGTATCACTTTTCAAATATCTAAAAAGCAGATTCAGAGCAAGCCCCCTGACATCTATGTTCACTAAGTATCTACAGCAAAGCTTTCACTACTGGGGAGATAACTGTCATTGTGAAATGGAATGCTGTGATTTTGACTTCCTAATCCACAACAGCGATGGAATGTCTAACTGGTACTACACAGATCATTCTCTTAAACTACAAAGCCAGTAATGAAATTTCATTTACAATAAAAAGGTAACATGGAAAAGGGGAAAATATTCTAAGAGCTCATAACAGTAAATTAAGTAAACAGCATATTGACATTCTACTTTATTTTACCCCTTAAAATGCTTCTCTAAGTATAATAACCTCAAAATAAAATCTTGAAGCATAAACCACAGATATATTCATTGGTTGCTAAGTCATACTCTACACAAAACTCATGCATTCCGAGGCCCATGTGTTAGTTGTGAAGAACAAAGGAAAATACAAGGGTTTTAATATCAAATTAGTAAACATGCAAGCGGTAAGGAGTGCAGAGTTCCAGCCAAACAAAGTCTGATGGGAACATACAAAAATGGTCCACTTCCTCCCTAGCTCGGCATTTCTGGAAGCAGCAGCAGTCTTACACTGAAGTGGTTTGATGTTCCTATTACAACTGCAGCACTTGTGACTGTGCTGAGCACGCTAGGAGAGCCATGGTTGCCCCTAGTTTATGTGTGAGAGTTCGGATGCGAACCCATTGAACTGGTTAATCAAGTCCTCCATGGCTTTTCTAAGATGCTGAATTCAATCTAACACTTGAAGATGCTTTTTCCTACATACTCTGAGATCTAGATAAACATTCTTAATTGATTTTAAAAATCAGGAGTGGCCCCACTCACTTTTAAACCTTATCTCCTAATGCTCCTTCTGTTTTTTAAAATTACTCAGGGTGGCTCCCTACCAGGAACTGCTGCAAGGCAGCCAGAAAGCTACTAGGCTTCTCTTATGCTGATGCTCTCCATACTGGAAAGGTGGAAGTAACTAAGAGTAATAGTATTTCAATTTCTCTTCAGTTCTAAAAGAGCAACACACTGCTACATCTTGTATATGTGTGTGTGTGTTTGTGAAGATGTGCATGTGCATACAAGTACATGTGCACAGTGTATGCTGTGTATGTAGGGCAGAGGGCTCTCTGGTATTGCTCTTCAGACACAATCTACCTTATCTTTTGAGACTATGTCTCACAGGCCTAGGGTTAAGCTAGGTTGCCTGGCCATGAAACACCAGGGATTGGACTGTGCCTATCTCCCCAGACCTGAGATTTCAAATACAGGGCACCATCCCTAACTTTTTTTATGTGCGTTCTGGGGGTGGAACTCATATTGCACAGACAGTATGCTACCAAAGAGCTCCTGATACATAAATTTAAATTTAAAATTAAAAGGTTTTTTAAAGTAAATTAAAAACAAATAGGACCATGGTTGTTAGGAAACAGACTCAATATGTATAAAATGAGTGTAAAACTTGCATGCAGATGCTTCTAAAAATGAACCTGATTCAACTTTTTAGCCAAATCATTATGAGATTTAAAAGAATCCAAGTTTAGGAAAGGTGGTCAGATATACAACCAAATCTTATTTACTCTAAGGTCATGGAAGCTAAATTCTCATTTTTGTTTACTGCAGCGTGTGTGTGTGTGTGTGTGTGTGTGTGTGTGTGTGTGTGTGTGTGTGTGTGTGTTCATAGCATGAGCTGTTGTTGGCTTATAATGTCATAGCCACATCAGCCTTAGCTTGACCATGGGCTCAAATGACCAACACTGCACACTCAAAACCATTCCAGTGCGAGGTGGCTAAGCACCCAGTCTTGCTCTGAAGCATCTTCACATGGGCACAAACAATAGTGAGTTAAAACAAAACAAAGCTGGAAGTGTTCTTCAGAACCCCACAAAAATGGCTCTGCATGACTTCTCACAGCAGAGCTTTGGGGAATTTATACTTTGGACCCTGAAGGGAAGAAGAGAAACCAAGCCAGACATTTCTAGTGGTGGAAAGACAGGAAACAGATTCTGGTGGGTGGATGGAAAAGCCCAGAGCAGCGATGAAAACGAAGGGAGAGAACAAGGCAGGGTCAGTTAGTTTTGGGAAAATAAACTGACGATCTGTCACAACTGCCGGAGGAGGGCCTTCAATTCTAATCTGGCTTCCATTTGGCCAAGAGTCAGCCAACCTCATTCACTTACAAAGCAACATGAATTTCTGGATTCTAAATATTAGCCATTTATCCTCATGACATTTTTTTTTTTTTTTTTGGTTTTTCGAGACAGGGTTTCTCTGTGTAGCTTTGCGCCTTTCCTGGAACTCACTTGGTAGCCCAGGCTGGCCTCGAACTCACAGAGATCCACCTGGCTCTGCCTCCCGAGTGCTGGGATTAAAGGCGTGCGCCACCACCGCCCGGCTCCTCATGACATTTTTAAGAACCATAATAATGACAGTGGGGGCACCACAGGATTAGGTAACGAAGGTGTGCTTGTCTACCAGGGGACTGTGATGCGTCTTGGGACTATAGCCGACTAACAGGGCTTCTTTTTAAAGACAGGCCTGCAAAGCAAGGAGGAGGACAAAGAGCCACTCCTTATTCACTTGGGTTCACATGCTAATTTTACAGTAATCTGCTCCAGAAGGATTGAAGTGTCCTGGGTCAGGATGTAAGCTTCATACCCTCTACAGCAACCACCAAGAAATGAGAGGGAACAGATTTGTGAGTCAGGGCATCAAGCTCTAGCTCTGCTTCTGACATTCATGAGATGTGCTACTTTGGGTAACTCTTCGCATCCCAGTTTCCTCCATCTACAGAAAGGAGCCAAGAATGCCTACCTCTTGTGATGTGAGAAATAGAGCAGGCATTTGACACCCTTAGTTTCTATAATTCTCTTGCAGAGTCAATGTGGTTTCCATAGATCATGGAAATGGACTTTAAAATGCTGATGAAATGAATAATCAATTGGATAGCACTCAAGAGCATGGACACTTTCCAGGGACGTGAAAGGCAGAGGTCACCACTAAGGGTGGCAATCAATGATTTTCTCTGATCTCACCTGCACTTTTCCAGTGGCCTGAATACATTGGGAGCACAGTTAGGGCAATCACTGTCATATGGGAGCACAGCTGAAGCCCTCCTGCGGGTTTTGCAATATGTCCTTGTAGCTCTGGGATACTACATTTTCATTGGCAAACCAGTTTGCTGCTGTCACTAATTCTCCACTACATGTTGGTAAGAATGTCACACCCCCACATGGTGTTTAAGAAGGTGACCTGTGTCCTCATCTGTGGGTTCTGTCAAGGGAGCTCAATATAGGGTTGGTGAAGTCCAGCCTAGGTGTGAACACACTTAGGCCTATGCGAGGGTTGGTTTGGATGAAGAGAGAATGCTCTCTGTTGTGTCAAAATCATGGTGCTCAGAGCTGGGGCTTATCTTAATTATTCCCCACTGCCACTGAAATCCAGTTGATCTCCAAGTCTTACCAGCACAACTTTTATTAATCAAAAAAGACAGTAAAATCACAACCATCCACGAACTTTACCATTTAAATGAAAATGTAGATTTTTTTGTAATTAATTCCTAATGTGACTCTGTGCTGCAGGTACTAACATCTCTGATTAAAAGATGAGATAAAGGAACCCTCTCGAATTTCCCTCATAGCTTGGCTCGTGCAACCAGGGGTGCTGAAGCATTTCCCCATCCAAATGGTGGTCAGCCAGGCAGCTTCTGGGCAGACTCGGGGGTGGGGAACTGATTTTAAAAACTGGGGACTCTCTTGAGTTACATCAACTCCTCAGCTCACCCAGGGCAGGTGCATAGACTCTTCCGGGGTACCATTTCATAAATTACTACTATATAAATGCTGTCAATTTAGAAATAAAAGTCCTGACTTATGTAGGACCAAACTCATTCTGTTTTGGTTCCATGGATGGTACAAGTTACAATCTGCCCAAAAGCCTGATAAAGAGAAAGAAAGAAAAAAATAGGACTGCAGGTGAGCCAAGACTCCAAATAACATCCAAAGCATCTTACCTGTCTTCTTGATGCTGGCCATCTTGGGAGCTACAGGTGAAGGTGGGATTGTTTGAATGTAAGTGTATGTGTAAATGCGGTTCAATGTGGGGAAGTGTTGGAGAAGCAGAGGGCAGGGAAGGAGAGGAGCATGGGCTGTAAAAGCAGGATATATTTTCGTGAGCAGGCAGGGGTTATGCTTTCCCTTGGGGTATATGCAAAAGTTATGGATCAAATTAAAATGCAGGTAGGTCTAATCATTTTCTCAAACTACACATAACTAAACTGAATGGTACACTGGAAGAGAAAGTCCACCTTATATGGGTGCTGAGAGTTAAATATACGTGGCATATTTTCATATCCGTTCAGTGCTGACCCAAGTTATGGCAATAAGGAGCACGAAAACTCAAGCTGTGCTCGAAAGGGGCAGTGACTGAGTCTCTATTTCCTCTTCGCATTAGCTTTCCACAAAGTAGTCAGATATGAAGTGGGCATTTACCTCTAGGTAATCATTTACATTATAAAGAGTGGGGAGACGCCATCCAGAGGCTGCATGGGAGATTTTCTCTGATTTGTAATACGCGCTTCAGGGAACTGGGGAAATGGATTGCTTTAGAACGTAGGAAGTTCTCACGGCTAGTCGAGTGCTTTCTATCTGCTTCCTGCTTTTGAAACATGGAAGTCCTCTACTGCTTTGTTAAAACTTTATAGACTACTCTTCTCAGCACAGCCCCAGTGCTAGCAAATGGCTCTATGGGACAAAGAAAGTTAAGCTCACTGCGTGCTACCATAATAATATCTCACTGTTTTCCAGTTCCATCAAATCATTGTTTCTGCTTGAAATAAAATTCCAGTTTATTTTCTTTGCATGTTTTTCTATGCACTATGCACTCTTAGATAATAAGCAGGAAAAATATATTATGAAACTTCTAGACTATGGAAATTAAATTGTTGAGGTTAATAGTGCTTCTTTATTAGTGGAAGGTATGTTTCATGCCCATAGAACACTACACAGCATAAAATGAAGAGGAAGCTACTAAAAAGCTCAAAGAGGTGACAGGGACATGCACTAAATGGCAACCCTTTCAAATGGCTTCATTTGAAACACTGAGAAAAGAACTTGACTCGCTCAGGAAGCCCAATCACATCAAAAGGCAGAAAATGAACGAGCCCCTTTCCACCTACAGGAACTTGTATTAGGAGATACAAGAGAGAGCGAGCCAGTCACACTACAGTACGTGTATGCGCTGGGCAAGTGTGGAAGGAGGGTAAGTTAATTTATCAAGTACCTACAGTACGGTCCTTCAGTGTTTCTATTCACATCTTCTACCCACATAGCTACATTACAGGCTCTTTTGAACCATGGGTTTAAATACCTGCGGGAAGCAATGGAGGGACAAAGAAAGCAGAACAAGATAGAAAATCTGAAAATACACAGCACAAGCTTAGCCATGATGTTTTCACCCTCCAAATGCAAGTGACTACGGCAAATAAACCAGGATGGACACCGGGCGACTGTGAGGCAGTCTACAGAATGGCATGGAAATAATCTCAGCTACAAGGCACAAGGCATTCTACAATGTATTACACTTCTAGGAAAGCCTCTTCCAGTGGCTTCTCACTGTCAGTCAGAAACTCTTTTTTGATCATCAGTCTCATGAACCCACCTCAAAAGCAGCTTTTTTCCCAAGCCACTTCTCAGCTGGCTCCTTGGTTTTCAAATAATATTGGTGCTTTTTGAAAATATTCAGAGTGGCTGTAATTCCAATCTGGAATTTAGGCACATAAAACCTCAAGACAATTTAAAGGAGCCAAGTTCTCTTTATAGGTTAGAAATGTTTTTTACACAACCACTGTTTTACTCTCTCTGAGAGTCTAAGAAGGAGTCAACCTGAAGTGCTCTCCACTTGGCTTCTGTAAGGAGCAGACAGAGTTCTGCACCACGATCCCGGAGCCCTCAAGCACATTCACTACAGTTCAAGTAGGCCTCCACGATCTTGACTTAGTGATTTCATTGAAGCCCCGCCCCTTCCTCCTCTTTGTCACTCCAGACTAAAATGTGCCTGATGGCTTTAGGAAACAGCCCTCAGAAGTTGCTTTCCAAAAGAATGGCTGCCAGAGAATAATGCCAGCATCTTCCTGACGGGTCTGGCAGCGGCACCACCGAGACGGCCGTGCAATCTCAAAGGCAGGAAAACTGGAGGTACAGTTGTTGCTTTCCATGGAGCTTCTTTGAGTTTTATTGTGGAGCCAAGCAAAAACACATCCCCTTAGGATATTTGCTCTTATAAAACAACATTAATTTAACAATCTCAGCATTGGAAGAATTTGGAGGTTTTACTGGACTTGCTCATCTAAAAAGTAGCTCCATGGTACTGTAGTTAATGAAGATCCAGTTTATATAAGATTTGGAAACAAATCTGGTGAAATTATAAAACATATTAATTTTTAGTTAAGACTTGTTTCTTTCCTCCATATATAGTCTTTGAGTTATTTATAAATATATTTAAACCAAAACTACTATATTTCCAGTTATACTTAAAAACCAGATTATTTCTCCACAGCCCTTTCCCTCATTTTGAGCCATTAAGAAAGCACTCTGGAAATAAAAATTTTGATTCCACCCTGAAAGAAGGGTTCCGTTGATTTTTATGCTTATAAGACCATTTTTGCTAAGATACATCTCCCGGTTCAGGAAGAACTCACATTAGTTTTGCCTTTAGCCACAACCATTGCCAACTTGCACTTTTCACAGAGATAGCCAATCAAAATCTGCGTGAACATTTCCAGTGGGACTTGGAACAGAAAGAAAAAGTCCAAGAGCAAGTGCAGCCGCTGATGAAGTGAACGGCCTCAGAACAACTACAGGAAAAGCTCATGCAGCGTTGTCGGGAGAAACACTGCCACACAGCAAACTCAGTTTCCCACAGGCAGGAAGCGACTTCCTGGGGGAGACCTTTGTTCCTTTCACTGACAATCTCGGAAATTCAAAGGACAGGTGCTATGGCTGATCCACAGAAGTTCCAAACATAAAGTTGGACTTGCACGTGATGGACCTTTGCCTCTGTTTCAGTTCTGTGCTGTAGAGCTCTGGGGGTCTGGCATGGTGGCTAGAGCGATGGGCCTTTAGGAGACTACAATAAACCTGTCTATTTGGCTTGACTTAGCGAGACTTGTTAGTGCAACATGCAAAAAAAAAAAAAATGCATTGGACAGGATAGGAGAACCTCTTCATGTTCTCCAGGATGGAAAGCCAGAGGAAAATCAGCTGCTGCTGACCGGGTCAGGAACACCACTGAGCTGATATAGGGCTCAGTCAAAGATCAAATGACCCTGCTCTCAGCCAAGGAAGGGACTTTGAGGGAGATTAAGTGGCAGCCCAGAGTGAGGGGGCAAGTGGAGACTGACCTGTGATCCAGACTCCCTGTCTGGGGGCTGTCAGAGCCCCCTGGGCTTATGGCTTGGGATGGGATTGTCTGGGCGAGGGAGTGCCCAGGCTCAGGAGCTTGGGGCTCCCTCCTGTAAAAACACAATATATAATACAAAGTCTAAGCCAAAAAAAATTATTTTTATATTGTGAACAACAACAAGGAAGATGCAAAATCTTTGAGTGGGAAAACAATATAACCAACAAGGACAGTTAGTGTTTTGCTTTTTAATTTATGGAGCATGCATTGGTGCTGCATGTTTTAATCCGGGCCCCAATTTTTCATCATCCTTTAGGATAATGTGGTTCTAAAGGGGGATGATCAAATAACAAACCTGAAAAAGTTCTTATTATGAAAAAAAAGATATGCTTCCTGTGGCCATTCTTCTCCTTGCATAGTTATGTAAAAGGTAGTATTATATTATAACCAAATGGTATGACTTATATAGAGAAAGTATAAAAAGTTGCTAACATAATTCTTGATATACTATATATCAGAAATTCATATTTTCAGAAGTAAATAAATGTGTACGCATGTATGTATAGACAGTTCCCATACAAGAAAGTTTCTGAGCATGGATGGTCAGCTTCACAAATGTGGCTCCAACTAATTAACATGAATCATTCAGCCAAATTCAGAAAATTCTGGAAAGTCTGAGGGAACCTTTCTTCTTGACTGAAAAACTTCTATTATACCATCACATTAAATATTAGAACTTAATTATATCACAGGCAAGATTTCTTAAAGGCTATCCACAATATAATTTTATCATGTGATATGAGTAGAATTTTATACATTTTAAAAATAAATGATTGCCCTAGAAAATATTTTATGATTATTAGTGAATATCAAATGTTCTCTGGGTCCTGATCCCATTGCTTTAATATGCTGCTGAAGTTTTTTTCTCCTTAGCAGCTGTCAAAGTCTAGTCATAGAAATACTAAACACTCCACAAAGGAAGTTCCAAAGAACATTTCACAATTGTAGCTGTAATCTTATGAGCAACCAGGATAAGCTGAGGAGTCCTCTTACCAGGTGGCCTCATGCAAAACAAACCAAATAACATTCCAGGAAGAGTTTATCTGCAGTGAGCCCTAAAGCACCCAAGCACTTTGGGAATGCAGAAGATAAACTCTAGTAGATTAGTTATTCATGATGGAGGGCTATGATGCCATTCTGGACCATGCAATGGTATCACTTGAAATTGCTATTATCTCTAAGATAAAAGTATCCTCTAATAAATGTTGATAAGCCACTTACAAGACAATACCATTCAGGTGGAAGGTCCAAATTTCAGGGCAATGTTATTACTCCTAGACTGAAAAAGGCAGGGTATATGATGGAGAAGCTAATGTAAGTTTCTAACAAGCAGTTAACAAACACCTGCTACTCAGACTTTTTAAGTAACACAGAGATCCTGAGAACAACTACTGGTGGAGTGAGACATGAGCAGAAAATTTCAGGCGTCTTGGAAATGGCAAGGGTAATTATAATTTCTTCTAGTGGCCAGGTCAGTTGGAAAGAATACTAAGGGTGCGCTTTACCCTATGAAGTGGGGTAAGGGTTTGTGGAGGCAATGCTTTGCTTGCACTTTCTCAAGTGAAGAAAGAAACACCACCAAAAATTGCATGACGCTTACTTCATTATAAAGGACTTTAAATGTAACTTTCAACCCCACTTTAAAATCAGGCTATCATTTAAAACAGTTAAGGTGGCATTAGTGACAATGATTCCGATAAAGAGCAAGTTTAGGTAAATGGCCTTTTAAACGTCCTCAAGAGGAAAACTTCAAAGGGAAGCCCTTTCCATTAGTCTGAGAGAATGCTTAGAAAGCAGCCATGGAGACCCCAGAGTGGTGGCTTCAGACTGTGAGCATTGGCATGCTCTAACACAGTGAGGATTCTCCCTAGTGCTTCCAGGGGAGAGGAAGGGTGACCCTTTGAAATGGTTGGACCCCAGTGATGAGAAGAAAAGAAAGCTATCATAATTCCCTTCAAAGAAAACCAAAACACCACAATGGCAGGAGACTGGAGGAAAAAGCCCGCAGCAAGGGTGAGACCCCCACTATCAGTGAATATTGGTATGGGCACAGTTGCGGAGATGCCTATGTAAAAGAGAAAAGCCAAGGTTAATTTTCATAGGGCAAAGAGAATTAAACAGACAAAACCAAGTCCTGAGGCATGGTAGGTGACTCTTTGACTATCTGCTTAATTAACAGTCATCACTAATAGCACACGACCTTCAAATGCCTTTCCCATTAAATGTACAACTTACTCAGTTGAATTAGATCGAGGTCTAAATCTTTTGCCTCTGATTTTCTTTTTGTTGCCTCCCAGGTTACCTGAAAAAGAGCATTTACAGCTAAATTTTCATATGGATACATAATTGCTTTGTGCATAATTACATGGTGCTCGTAATGGATGTAATTTATTACCAGCATTGCCTCCAAATGTGGGCCTCTGTGCAACTGCATGACCTTCCAATGTTTCCTACCTATTTAGCTACTAAAGCCACAATTTCCCATCAAGAAAACTTCAAAGAACAACAAAAACCAACAGCTGGTCTCTCATTCTAAACCTTTTTGTTGAGAGAAGAGCTAAATTGCTCATAGGAAAGAATACATCCATAGAGGGACCCAGAAGACAGATCTTAGATTCTGAACACTGTTGACTACCTTGCCAGGAGTTACTTCGAGGTCTCCCATTTTCACAGATGTCTGAAATATGTTTTGTGTCTGGAATCCTTTCACTCCAGGAATGAGAGAGTCCATTTGACCTGAAAGTAGAAGTATTTACATATTGTTCAAAAATATAACCAAATAAATATTTTGGAATCACTAAGCAAAATTTGTAAGCATTACTGTACATTAAATAAAACAAATCAATAAAAAATCTGAAATGAAAGAATGAAGAAAACATGAAAGTCTTCATGAAGAAGGCAGAATTACACAACATTCAATTTAAGAAAAGTCAAATACAATGGAACCCCATTACAATAGTCATAAATGGAAAAGTAGCGGGATATAATGCAAGCCAATTTACATTCTCCAGAACACAGCAACCAGGGAGCAAATTCAGCAAGTATTACAATCATATAACCCCAGCAGCAGGGTTATAATGGGGTCCCACCATAGATGTTTCTTAATTGTAAAGCAATGATTTCCATTCAAATATTATGAGAACATGGACTTTTAAGAGATTACATAAAATTTGCCCAACTGAACCTGATTAATTTTATGAAAGTAATACCCAATTAATAAAATTATTATCTGAGAGTTGGTATTTTTCTACACAAATATGCCTCCAATGAATATAATGCATGTCAGTTAACTGTCCAATAATTGAACTGAATCAGTTCTTTATCATGGAGATATCTCTCACAAAGCCCATGTACCATTGAGCCCTTCTGCTATTTGTATCCTACTATTATTAAATGAATTAGGTATAAGAATCAAAATTAATACACCTACCTTACATCATAAAATGAAATTTCATAATGAAAAGAATGTGACAAACCTGGTCTGGAGCCTAATAATTTGATATGCTTTTGACTGATGAGAACCTATTGTACAACTTCCCAAAATCTGGGGATTAGTCCTGCACATTATAAAGCTCCTTATTAGGAACTGTAGAAACAGCACTATGCTTAAGCCACTGTCCTTTGAATCACTCTGGTTAATTACTAATAATATCAACTTGAAAAGGAAGGAATCTCCCAACTGAAAGCAAACAGAACTTGGCACAGTTAATACATACTACTTTCCTATGTTGGAACTTCTTCAACATCATTTTCTAATGACAAAGTCATTCGTATTTTGTATGAAAGGCCAATGAATGTTCCTAGAACTCACTGATTTCTCCACTTTTTACTGCTATTTAATTTAAAATTCCATATTTGACCAAGCAAATATTTATATCAGAGCATGCCAGTAGATCCCCAGTCACCCTCTCTTAGCCAACAGGTCCTCGATAATAAATTAAAAGAGTAACTTTTATACTCTATAAAGTGTATGCTGTATCATATACTACCAGGCTCAAAACCAGCACTACTTTTGTTTTGAGTTCAGTTAGCTAAGAAATGTGTTTAAGAAAGTTCCCAGTGACTAACTGTTGTGTATTCCTATTCAATGCCTCCAAGGACTGAGCACCAAGGCAGGTTGTTTTACGGATCATCCACTCCATCCAGACTATCAGAAGAGACCATGTTCCCTCTCAATAAACTAGTTCCTTCAGTCTACAAGTAACAAGTGTGCCCAGAGTTATGAGTGGATCAACTGAAATGCTTTCTCCATCCCTTACACCTCAATGGGAACTTTAAAGACTGTTTTCTCCAAGGGTATTTTAGTTGCCTTTAATGGTATGTAGGTCCTGCCCTGCGAAACCTATTTAGTTCTTCTAGTCATTTACTGTCAACTGACTTTTAAAAAGGTGTCATACATCTTAAGATGCTAGAACAAGAATATGTCATTAGAGTTTGAGACATAAATAATATAGTAATCCTACCTATACTTAATTTTTCAATTAAGATCACAGTTATAAAGTCTACAAATAACCATTCCAGAAAAAAATCATAATATTAAACTATACAATTCACAGAGAAGCAATCTTTTTTTCACAGCAAGCTTAGCTTTGAAATATACAAAATTAAAGACTATTCAATGCAGCATTTATATTACCAATTTATCTTAATTGCCTTTATTGAAGCATGACAGTACCCCTTTTCTTTGACTACCAAGCATGACATAAAGCCCACCATGTAAAAATATTTTCAAATACTATGTTTTGCTTAAGTCATGTGTAACATGACAGGAAAAACCCTGGGGTTTCTACACAGATTCAGAGTTGTTGCATTTTGTTTCAATTTTGTTGCCTGATTTTATAGAAAGTGGTTCTGAGCATATGGCATTTTGAAGTGGAGTAATCAAAGAACAAGGGATACTATTTTAACATTCAAGAAAGAAGGAAGAAGTAACCAAACCTGCTGCAAAATAATGAAATGTTCTGACTAATGGAATAATGTGTGATGGAACAGGTGGAAATCTGAAAATGCGACAGAAAAGCAGACCTCTTCTTAGAACTAGATGCTGAGTTTGTGCTGACTCCAGGAGGAATGTCGCTATAAAAAGAGTCGCCATCTCCAGGCTTTTTTACATAATCTCCCTGCGGTAACTGTCTAAGGCATAATAAACATTTCAGAGTCAGAAAACAGGACACACACATGAACACAGACATATACAAATATTATTTCAGGAAAAAGAGAGGTAGGGATAATGGTCTACGTGATCAAATCTATAACATATGAGATTATCAATAAATGCGACAAGTTCAACTCCTTCTAGCTGCAGAGGTCAGAAATGCAATCATGAAGTCTTGGCAGGCTGGATGAATAAAGCCTTGCTTTCAGGAGAAATATGGAAAGATGAGTTATTTTCAGTGCAACATCACCCTACCTGGAGATGTTAACTACAATAATTTTTTCCTTTAAAAATTGATGTTGAAGGTGTGTTTAGACATTCCTTGCTCAAATAAAGCAGGCTTTTTTTCAAATGTAGTGAATAAATTATTCATGATTTAAAATATATGATAAATATTCCCTTGACTTAGTTTTAAAAGATTTGATTGCTTTCAGTTATTTTACAATTAAAGCCAAATAAAACCTTACTAGAATTTGGTGTTCAGTTTGCAGCTTCATTATTTAAAGGAAATTTAAAAGATTCAAATTTGAATCAAAAGAATAATTCTGTATCATACAGTAGAACGTGTAAAGGAATGTAACTTAGCAAAGGAAGAAAGAGTTGAAAAGTAGCTGAGTTTCTTGGGAGACTATGGAAAAGCATCTATGACAGATGGTGGTGACACTTCCTATCTCCACCACAGCAGGAGGGGAGCGAAAGACAGGGCGCCTGCTTAACCATTGCAGGACTGAAGCCACTTGGCTCACTCTGAATGAGCTAAGACAGCCACAGTCTAGCTACTTCTCCAAAAGGAACTGGAAAGAAACGCCCAGTACCCCCGACAACTCTGCCCACAGTCAATGCAGACATTTAATGTGTGGCCTCAAACAGCCAAATGCATCCAAATCACGACTAGTTTCACTCATGCTATAGGTGGAGGTGTCAAAGCTGGAGATGGGCTAAGAACTTCAAACAAGTATACGTCACTAAGTCTCCAACAAATGCATCTGCTCCCTAAGTCCCTTTCAGTTCAGTTTCCATTAATGACCTTGGTGGTTTGCAGACACTGTTTTAACTCTCAGAAACCCTTTGCAGATGTCCCTTGATTATTTTGATTCCTATATCGTTGTTTAAAATGCTTAGTTGTTTCTGATGAACATCCTCTCCTAAATTATTTGGACAGCTCCTATATTACAAATCAGAAAAAGATTGTTCAGTGGGTATAAATAAGACATGTACTTTAATTTTAATTTGCGTGACTTTATCTAGTTCTCCATACACTAATTAAAGGGGAAAAAAAATCTCACTACATTAGTTTCTAAAACTAGCTCCACCCTTGACTGGCAGAGGTTCCACCAAAGTGAAGGAATCAATCTTGGAGTTAAAAAAGTTTTAGTTTAATAGAGTTCTGGGATACTTCTCGATTTATCATTCAGTTCACACTGGATTCTTACCTAACTTCACTGTAAAGGCCTCCATAGCATAGATATTACTTCTTAGCAGTCTCCTCAAAATCCCATAAGGAATGGAGTAACTCTCCTTACATGGTAAATGCCAGCAATAAATTATCAATTTCCTTACAGCGTTCTTAAGAGTAATACTGAACATCCTTCCTTCACTGTCCCCAAATTGATCTTTCTATTTCTTACGTATCTATTACATTTTAGCAGACTACTACTTCCTGCTTTAGAGAGGAGAAAGAATCCCAGGTTCCTGCAATCAATAAAATTCCATCATTTGCTATGAAAAACCATAGAAAGCCAACTAGATGAGCTCCTTAAAAATTTTAATTGACCTTTTTTTCCAATTGTTAACTCTTTTTATGGCTTTTGACTTAAAATTTTAGTGTTTTTATGATTCTCCAGTTTGGATCCTGAAAGTAATTATTTGGATTGACAAAGTGGTAGGTTTTCAAATGGGAAACTGTCTTTATTTTTATTGCACTATATACAAGTATTTTAGATACACATGCTGGTGTAAATAATTAGCAAAAGAAAAAATGCTTTGTGACTGAATTCTTTTTCCTCAAAAATCAACCTTTCCTACATTAGTTACAAAATGTCACTTTTTTCTCTATATACAACCTCTTTGTTGAACTGATATACCTTATTAAATAACATTATTTAAGGAATTTCTATTTGCTAACACAAGAATCAACACCTATCACTTAATGATTTTGGATAGACTATGCAAACGATAATTTATTTTCCCACATCTATAATTTACAAGCTTATTGACTGTTTTTATTCTACTTCAGATAACAATGTATTCATAAGTGTAAGCCAGCTAGTATTGAGCCCTATAAATGTAAACATCAATAAAGGTTTTTTCTGTTTCTTGGTTTTTTTTGCGGGCGGGTGGCTGCAATAACCTCAAAGCCTTCAGATAAATGGTTAGTCTGATAATGAGAGAAATTTGACCTTCCTTAAAAGTATCTATTGAACAGTGGTATTTATCTCATCAATCCATATACATACTCAAAATTAGAAAATGGGGGGGGGTAAAAGGTCATAACCTCAATATGGAGGAAACATTTCTCTAATCCCTGGTTAGTGACTGGACTGTCTCTTATAGGAATTGTTGCTCTCTTGTTTTGAGAAATATTGTGCAAGTTATACCAAGTTATGTTGACAGATGCATGAATATCACTGAAATATGAAGAATGAAAAAAAAAGAAACCAAAAAAGGTTTGGGAAAGAAAAGGTGGGGAGTCCACAAAAAAGAAAATAAATGGATAAAGGAGATGAGAGAGAAAGGAAGGAGGTGAGGGAGAGACTGTGCTTAAGGTGAAACTCCAGAGCAGAAAGAAGAGTCTACCAATCATGCTCCTCATTGGTCACAGGGACATGTTTATTTCAAACAAAGGGAAAGGATTTCAACCAAATGTGGATGGTTTATAATTTAAGTCCACCAAATATTCCTTATTCTGTTTGTATCTGCAAACTCAACTGAAAACTGAAATGTACAGTTCCTGCTGTAAACCATACAGCTGTCATG
Source organism: Peromyscus californicus insignis (assembly GCF_007827085.1). Classification (NCBI taxonomy): domain Eukaryota; kingdom Metazoa; phylum Chordata; class Mammalia; order Rodentia; family Cricetidae; genus Peromyscus; species Peromyscus californicus. The sequence continues at coordinate 13,656,183 of NW_026294584.1, read as the reverse complement.
CTCTATGCAATTAAACCTGAAGAAATAATAAAATTGACGGGGAAAAAAGGTAGAGGTTTTCTTTCCAGGAGGTTTTAAAGAAAAAGACAAGTAGCCATCTTTGCAATGATTCAATATCTAAGGCTTCACTGTAGCCCTGTGATTCCATGGTTCCTAGCCTTCCCAGAATGACACCGGAGGAAATAAAGTACTACAATAACGTATGTGTGAGAGGTATACTTCCATGAAGTCCCAGAATGGGGCTTCTATTTTTGTTGTTGTTGCTCAGTAGGAAGTTTGTTATTTGATTCATTTATAGAATTGTATGCCTGTCTTCTCCAAAGGTCTGGACATTAGGCCCAATTTGGCATTTGCAGGCCATTTCAATGTTAATAGCCACCTGGCAAATGCCCATATGTTTAATACTGCTTAAAGCACTAAATGCCAAAGCAAAACCTCATGGGTTGTCAGCCAAAAGTAGTGTGCAGGCCTCAACTGAGCTGATGGCTCCTGTGGTCCTCTCCCTTGACCACAGAGCTTTAAGAATTACAAAACACTGACTTCACAGCTGAGAGATGTTAGCAATTTTCCTATACCACACAATAGCAGATTAACTACTAACTTCTTGTTGGTAGGGCTTCCCATCAGAGAACTGCAAAGGCAACCCTAATTTAAGGTAAAGATAACATCAAAAGTCTTGTCTTTAGTTCCTGGCACCTTTGGAACCAGATGGGTCTTTATTTGAATGTCTGCAAAACATTTTATAGGGCTGAAAATGTACTGACGTATGTGTGTCTGTCTGCCCACCCGTTTCCCCTCTAATCACTAATGCATATTACCTAGAAGAACCCTAAAGACACTTTCATGCATGACTTCTTGATCTAGCATCCATCCTTTGTTGCTCTCATCTTTGAGAACCATTACACCGAACTAATATTCATCAGCCATAAACAAGAGGGTAAAGTTTTATTGAACTATAACAAAATATCTAAAATAAATTCCTCTGAAGATGGAATGACTCCCCAGGCATTGGCCGGATTTCAGAAGAGTTGTCACATCCTTGCAACAATGGCTATAGTGCCAGAAGGTGTTAAAGTATAACAGATAAAAGGGACAGTGATAGTGTGCAAATGCTTTTTAACTATGCATGTATTTAATCAGAATAATAAATTGATAAATGCCTTTTAACATCAATCATTTTTGCATGGTAGGCAGTCTCCGTGTTCTGAAGAGCATCCATAGGGCAGCTTAGAGCACGGGTTTAGCTTTGCTTATGTTGTGTATTTGAGGCATGATCTTTCCTTTTTGTATATTCAGCAGTATCATAGTTTTACTTAGTTCCTATAGAAATGGTTCTGAGATCAGCAAATTTTAATCTTATCCATTTAATTACATTTTTTGCTGAAGAAATCCACAAATCTTAGGTTTCTATATGACTAGAAAACTTTTACCCGCAGGAAACCTAACCAGGCCCTGCTTTCCTCACACGCGTCTAGACCCATGAGTTCAAGATATGTACAAGAAACGTTTTGTGTTTTTAAATTTTAATAAATTTTGTTTAAGTTTCACTCTCTCTAATAATGAGTTTGTTTCCCCAAGGGAAATATTTCTAATATCTAAAGTTAGGATTATTATAGATTATTGTTTCAATCAAAGTTATGATCAGGAGTTCAACTAAAATCTTTGGGTATTAGGTAGTCACAAAGATTCTATAGATATTTACAGCTAAAGCCTTATAGAGTTTAAAATATAAAATAAAGGAAATAAAAGAGTAAAGATTAAAATTTTGATTTCTGGAAAAAAAAAGAATCTTGTGGTCAGAGTCTGAAAATATCTCATTATTTATCATATCTATTCCTACAGTGCCACAAGCACTCAATGGGACAAAGGAAAAATTAAGTAGGAATCTGTGCAAATACTCTGAACTCAGAACTAAGTAGTATATGTGCAACACCTGGTGTTGGTTCATCAGTTTCCAAAATAACATTTTAGTTTTCAGTACCAACAGCAAGTAGAATTAATAATTTTTAAAATGTGAGAAGCAAACGTCCATCTCAATACTATGTCAATTTATACAAAACCTGGCCATTCCTATCAAACACATGAACACTCTATCTCTTTTACACTGTTTGCTAAATGGAGATCTTAAGTTTACATTAAATAGGTGTTTGACTTTCTCCATGGGCTTCATGTAATGCACAGGAGGTACAGCTCAGCGACTCTAACTAAGCAAAGTCCCTCTTTAGCTACCTTTATGATTCCCAAATCATGCAAAAATATTTTCTTACATAAAGTACATTGCAGAACACCCCCTTGATAGGAACACGTGATAAATCTTGTAACTTATAAAAGTTATTACTACAACAACAGTAACAAAAATAATTTCCCTCAGACTATTAGGTAATAAGAGCGTTATAAACATGAAGAAAAGCCAAAAAACCAATGTAAACAAACATGACAACTTAACATAAAGGAAGTTTGTTTTGATGAGAAAATCTATTTCTATATAAATATTACTATTAAAAATAATTTTAATTATTATTTCAAAATCATAAAAGGTCAAGATCGTTCTTACATAAAACACAAAAACCCACTTGAAACTGCACGTATGAATTTCAACAGTGATACAAAGGGTTAAACTTTTTAGTCATATATTCAGATCACTGTCATCACATACCTCTGTTCACGATAATTTCTGTTCATAGACAGAAGAAAGGAAAAAGAAAAGCATTAGTTACCTACAGAACCACATGAACACAGCATCAATCACAAAACCCCAGCCTTCACTGAACCATCTTCCCTAGAGGAATTTGAACTGTAAAATTAAAATGAGGAACACAAACAAAACTTCATCTTATCACAAGGAGAGATGATACCAAAGAGTTAGTGACAATATTGTCAAACAACTGCCCATTTTAATTATTATTTATTTTAAAATTTGCTTACTTTTATGTATATTTATGTTTTGCCTGCCTGTATGTGTCTATTCTATATGTGTGCCTAGTACCCACGGAGGACAGAAGATAGTACATAACCCCCGAGAACTGGAGGTACAGGTGGTTGTGACCCACCATGTATGTGCCTGGAACCAAACCTTGGTCCTCTCTAAGAGCAGCAAGTAAGTGTCTTAACCACTAAGCCCATTTCTAAAAGCATAAGTTCGGTTGTAATCATTAAAGAGTAACTGTTTTTTTCAATATCAGTTTTATTGTACCAGATATTTAATAATTACCTAGAGTCAATCCTATTGTTTTTGAAATTTTATTTACTTGACTTTATGTGTATGGGTGTTTTGCTGCATGTTTGTCTGTGGACCATGTGCATGCAGTGTCTACGGAAGCCAGAAGAGGGTGTCAGATCCTCTGGAAATGACAATTGAAAATGGGCCCTCTGGAAGAGCAGCGAGTGCTCTTAACCACTAAGCCACCTCTCCAGCCTTGTCAATTGTCAATTCTACTTTAAGTATAGGTGCGGATAGATAGATAGATAGATAGATAGATAGATAGATAGATAGATAGATAGATAGATAGATAGATAGATAGAGATGAATGAATGTTGATTTACATGGCAACATTAATCAAATTATTTATACAAATTAGCTACACTTTCATAGAAATAAGTCTTAATTTACTCCTACTGAAACACGAACGTCCAACTATAGCAACTGTAGCTCTTTCTAAGAAGTCTGAGCAGGAGAACATACAGGCATGCCAGAGTACTTTACTTATCATGGATGGTCAATAAAAATGCATTAAAATAAACCTGGCTTTTCATAGGTATTAATACTTCTTTCTCAAGCTTCACACTGGATGCATTTGCTCACAGTCCAATTTCTAGTTTTGATTTGGCCATGAGTTGAAGTAAATTTCTATGACTTTCCTAACAAACTAATCTTGTTCAGAAGCATGTGATAATGTACTAGCAGTAAGTTTTTCAAAAGTCACTGACTTTCCATCTTGATGTAATTGAATATTAATATTTTGAAGGCATATTAGAAAGGCAAGTGGCTAAGTCATCTGGAGTTCCAACCTCGACAACCAAACATAATGCTTCCACATGGCACCTTCACCTACCAGTCCATTCCATTAACACCAGAAAGCTAACAACAGGCACACAGAGTAAAAGTGACAATTTAGTATCCTGTTCCATTCCATTAGCTATCAGACATTTTACTTTTTCATCTCATTCTCCAAGTGAGAATTCCCTGTTGCTATCCCTATCCCAAGGCTTGGAGAAAGGGTGGAATGTTGGAAGAATGGGAAGACTTAACATGAAAATGGCTTTCCCAGGTGTCCAGTCTGTTTTCAACTTCAAACAGAACACAAAAAAATATTATTTTCACAGTTTAATTCCTCTGCTAAAATTTCTATATTCTCACTCTATTTCTAAACATTCTAAGCCAGGTGTGGTGGTGCATGCCTTTAATCCCAGCATTTAGGAGGAAGAAGCAGGTAGGTCTCTGTGAGTTCAAGGTCAGTCTGGCCTACAAAGTGAGTTTGCAGCCAGCCAGGGCTACAGAGTAAGACTCTGTTAAAAAAACAAAAAAACAAAAAACAAGAAAACAAAACAAAATAAGTAAACATATTCTGAATAATTTTAAAAGCTCTAAAACTTGAATCTTAGGTTCAAATTATGTCTAAGAAGGATATCACAATATGAACAAGATCTGTCTTTTTTCTTAATCAATCTGCAAGGTGTATAAATTTAGAAATGCTAAAAAGACAAAATGTAATTCCCCCCTAAAGAAAACAGGTAATTTCTACAGACAAAGGTAATTTCACCAGGAATAGGTATGTTTTGGTTTCATGTTTGCTGAACAGTACCTTTTCCCAGGACTATAAAAATTATTCACCCATATCACACATTCTAGAACAATTTTCGTGGGACCAAATAAAAACATTGAGCTATAATAAACAGCAATGCTCGTGATAAGCATTAGTATGTGTGTCCAACATCAGAGAAGTTGAGAAAACAATGACTTCAAGACAGAGATCATTTGCCTGTAACATGAGGAAAGAACTTGCCTTCAGATGTACAATTTTACAAGTGCCTAAATTACACTGTGAAATGTATTGAGCATCTGCTACAGTTGATCTAGTGCTAGTCAATCAGGGCAAAGCCTGGTCCGATGCCGTGAGCTCCTCTCTAGCCTATCCCATGTACATGAGCCACACTACCTCACTACACTGTGCTTTTGTTAATATAGCCATCCATAAACGGCTTCCTGAATTTTAATGATGGCAGCATACAAACAGTAAAAGAATTGCTCTCCCTTTTGAGAAAAACACTTGCAGGGTTTTAATTTTACAAACAACTGAAACATAGACATTTAAAGGTGTCTCCTTTGATTTGGTTTTAGACCACAGTAGATGACAATCAGACTGCTTACTGTGAGCCAGTCACTACTCTGAATGTTTGACACATAATAACGCACAGAACAAAGATGAGTTTAAAAAAGGTACAGAGGAAATTCTAAATTTAAAATCTTTTAAAATTTTTATTTATCTTTAATTACGTGTGTGTGTGTGTGTGTGTGTGTGTGTGTGTGTGTGTGTGTGTTGTGAGTATGTGCATGTGAGTACAGCAGTCTGCAGAGGCCAGAAGAGGTTGTCAAATCCCCTAAAGCTGGAGAGATAGGTGGTTTTGAGTCATTTGACATGGGTGTTGGGAACTGAACTCTATAAGAGCAGTACGGCAGTACGTCTTCTTAACTGCTGAGCCATCTCTCTATCCCCAAATCCAAACTATTTAATTCCCAATTTTGTGATCTACATTTGATCCACAAGGGATGCTATGAAATGAGGCTAGCATCTATAGTGCAGGTCTTCCAAATGAAAACCCCAGGCTGGGGCACTGGCTGGGACATTGTCAGAGTCAGCAGGTTGAAATATGAAAGAGAACTATTACAGTTTGGATCTGAATGTCCCCAAAAGCTTGTGTGTTGAATGTGTGGTCCCATGCGGCAGTGCTTAAAATTAGGGTCTTCAGAAGGGAATCAGGTTATGGGAGTTCTGACCTCGTCAATGGGTTGATCCATTTCTGGATTTATAGCTCAATAGTTTTGGGGGCCAAGGGCTTAATATGGTGGTGAGCTCTTTCTTTGGTGAGCAGCTTTCCTCTCTCAAATGTGCCCCATCATGCTTTTCTGCCTTGGCACAGGCCCAAAGCAACAGGGTCACATGACAATAAGAACCTCTCAAATATAAGCCACAGAGAACCTTTTTTAAGCTGTTTCCTCAGGTATTTGCCCCAGCAATGACAACCTAACTCAAGAATGAAAGCTTTACACTACATTTAAGCCATAACATTAGTTATTAGAATACTAAAGAAAAATTTACATTGTAAGTATTCAAAAGGGAAATTTAAAGTATTAAATATATAACTGTTTGAAAACATTTACTTAGTAAATGTTTGAGGCTACTAAATACTCAAAAGCAGATGACTCTCAGCTTCTAAAAATTAAAACAAAAATTATATAATGAGCTTTGAAGCTTAAGAAGAAATTAGGCACCTAAATTTTGCAGATGAAACTGAATTAAAAAAACAAACAAACCTGAATCTCACAAGCGTCTGATCTTCACAGGAACAAACTCATATATATTAATGGCTATTAGGACAAGGGGGCTTTGCTGTTAATGTGGTGTATGGATGTCACATGCATTCACTCACAATTAAGACTGAGTCATTTCCATGATCTTAAAGCAACAATCAATATTTTCAGAATAGGAAAAGAGTTGTTTCAAAATCTAAACTGTGATAAATTATTATTACTTCTAACCATATCAAGGGTGGGTAATCTTTGATTACTGAACCAGACTGACTGTTAATACAAACACAAAGGTAATGAATGACATACAACCTTCTAGTTAACATTTAATCGTGTGTGTGTGTGTGTGTGTGTGTGTGTGTGTGTGTGTGTGTGTGCGCGCGCACGCGTGCAAACATGAGTGCAGGTACCCAAGGAGGCTAGAAGATAGTATCAGATCCCCTGGAATGGGAGGCACCACTCATGGGTTTATGCGCCACCAAAATTGGTACTGGGAATCAAAACTGAGTCCTCTGCAAGAGCCAGTGGCATTTTAAACCACCAAGCACCTTTCTAGCCCTTAATCAAAATATTTTAAAGTAAATTTTTTAGTAATAATACTGAAAAAATTGACTTACTTATAACCCCAGGCAGTTATTCCTATTATGAGGGCCAGCACTAAAATGGTGCCAGCAATTATTCCTATTATGATGTTGGTGCCAGCAACACCTGGAAGGGAAAACAAGGGGAAAATCAGCGACATGAGTGATCATCACACTAACAATATCTGATTTGTAAAAGGCTCAGCATGTCCACCCACCCTTCCAGGGATTTAAACAGGGTGGGCCTGTATGATCACTTCTAAGTTACGTCTTTTGAACAGCCACTGAGACCCAGTTACTATAAACACTCGTATCACACTTACCTGGGGGCAAGTGCCACATTACCATTTACCATTGCCATCTGAGGACATCAAATTTTAATCCTTCTGGGGCTTTATTAAAGTCACATTACTAAGATTTCAAACCTGTATAGATGACTTAGATGAGGACATTTGTCTGTTCTTAGCCTTGGGAGGTGAGTGAACATTGGGAATTGAGTATTACTCCACATGAAAGGAGCCACAAGAAAGAAATGATGTAACTGTTTACAGGAAATCTTCATCTCCAAAGTGCGAACTCTTTAACTGCCCACACTTAAGTTTCTCTTCTGTAGAACTGCCCCTCCTGTCATGTCTGACCCATGTCCTCCATCCTTATCACCTTGGTCAATTGTGTGTCTTCTACACTTCTCAGAGTTTAGACTATAGAAATGAGACTTTATAACAAAGAATATTTTTAAATACTTAAAAATCAACTCATTCATCTTGTTTACTTAGTTCAAAACTATGAAATGATTCATTTAAATTGAATGCTTTATTTTTTGTGATTTAATTTTATGTATATGATGTTTTGTCTGTGTGTATATACAGTATGTGCATGTCTGGGGCCCAATGAGGTGAGAAGAGAGAGCCAGATCTCCTGGGACTGGAGTTAATGGATAGCTGTAATCCATCGTGTGGGTCCTGGGAACTGAACCTGGGTCCTCTGCAAGAGCAACAAGTGTTCTTAACCACTGAGACACCACTCTACTTTCTTAATTTCAACGACATGTTGGAAAATAAAAACACAACAAAAAAGGCATGAAGGTCGTTTGAGAACTTGATGGAACAAGGAGGGTTGCTGGGAGTGAGAGGAGGGTGAGGGGGTGTGGGAGGGATGGCTGTGACAGAATGTACTGGATACATGCTTGGGATTATCAAAGAATAGATCAATTAAAGATGCTAGGGTTTGTTCATAGCCTCAGGTAATTATAACATTTGAAAACCTCTGAAGTAGGACAGAATAAGGTAAAGTCCATAGGCTAAATTATACTCAGTGCGACAAATCTTTACAATTTAATGAAATTGGTTTCACAAGGTAGACTCCCCCCTCATTACGTAGATAACCATTATTTCTGAGTTATGATAAAACTCTCAAATACAAATGCATACAGAGAAAACTCCCCGTTTGTTGTATGTAAGAATGACAGAATGCCAAGGCAGATACCTACCATTGCCAGACAGGGTGATGCCAGTCTTTGCATCATCATTGTGAGGGAAATGGGTGCTGCAGTCGGCACCCGTCCAGTGCCTGTTGCACACGCATTTGAGCTCATTACTGCAAACCTAAAATCCAGAGGTGAGCCAACAGAACATCAGTTCTCTGTTACAGAGAAGCAAATAAACCCCAACTCATAATTACTACATACAGGCTTTGATGATTTCCATAAAGAGTACTTCCATCCTGATTTTAGCTTTTTGCCATATATACGCTTGAGTTACCGCAATTTAAAAACTTGTAGAGGACTGATAAGATGACTCAGGGGTTATAACACTTGCTATGTAAGCCTCGTAACTTTAGTCAGTCCCAGGAATCCATGTATAGGAAAGGAGAGAACTGAGTCCTTCAGTTCTGACCATCACGTATCACACGGCATGTGTGTGCACACAGAGACACACCATGCACACATATAATAAATAAAACATTTTGATTATATAGGCTAATACCTCTATTTAACACATGATTATTGTAAATTATTTTTATGCCATCTATAATCTTACTTACATTATCTTACTCTTAATAATTCGTTAAACTAAGCATTACTAGTTAAAAACGTATTTAGTTTTAGCATGTATTTAAAATTTACTAGGAGGATGATAAAAAATGATTTCATTACTCATTTCTTTGGCCCCATGAGAATTATTTCCCTAAATCCTCCTAGTAATTACAGAAAGGAGGTAAAACAACCCCTCTTACATTACTGGAGCAGAGTTACACAACTATGTGTGTTCTCTTTCTTATGTGCCATAAGATTTCCTGTTTTTGGTAGATAGTGACAACTGGTTACTTTCTAAAGTAAAAAGACCCTGTGACTGTCAGCCCAAGCATACATAGCTCTCAAGGACATTTAATATCCATCATATGAAATGATCAGGATTGAAAGCTTCAAATTACAAAAAAAGGTCCAATGCCTCAATCAGAAAAACAAGAAATTCAATCAAAGATTCTGTAATGCCAACAAAAAGAAAATCACATGCTAACAGAAAAAAAAAAATCAAACTGCTGGTAAGGAACTCCTAATGAAAATGAGAAAACTGGATATATTCATGGAGAGTTCATTCATCGAGGACTGGCATTTGACTTAAATAAGACCTATGCTAGCCAATACACAATTCTGAAAGAACAGAATTAAAGTGTCAAAAAGTACCACTCTTCTGTTCATCCATGAACAGCACTTCCCCGAAGACTTCGTTATTTCCAAGTGTTAACCTTGGCTGTTATCTCCAGTGTGGCTCCAACAGTTATCTGCGGTCAGTGCTGATTCGGCTGCACCCAGATGACCTAAGTAGTTAAATATCTGGCTCACTCTCTTTCCTCACTCCCCACATTACAGTGTGTAGCTTAGTCTTCTTGCAGGACTCCTAACAGTGGGAGCAGGGGCTGTTTTGACTCTTTTGCCAGCTTTTGGGACCCTTTTCCTCATACTGGATCACCTTGCCCAACCTTAATATGAGGGGAGGTGCTTGGTATTACTGCAACTTGATATGCCATGTTTTGTTGATATCCATAGGTAGTCTGACCCTTTCTGAATAGAAATGAAGGAGGAGTGGATGGGAGGGCAGAATGGGTTGGGGGAGGGACTGAGTGGGAAGGCAGGAGGAGACACTGTGGTCAAGATATTAAAAAAATAGCAATAATAATAAAAAAATCATTTAGAAATTCCATTATAGTTTGCCAAAATCCATCTCCTAAATCACTTGCAGAAAACCTGTCATTACACTGTATGGTATCCTCTTAGCATAGGAAAGAAAGATAGAAGAATTTGATTAGGAAAATTACCAGTTTTCTTATTCCCAGACTTTCTCGACTATACAACAAAAATATTCAGGTAGCTTTGATCAAGCTAGTGTTCACATGCCAACCAGAAACAAGGGTAATCACACTGTCCATAATTAAGGAGATATTACAGGATTAGATCTACTTGTGTAAGACAAAAGAAATGGATGGTTTTCCAAGGTGAGGCTCTGGCACTTACTCCATTTCCTGAACAAACAGTGCCTGCTTTACTGCTCACGCAAGTGCTGAAGTTGAAGGAAGCCACAGAAAGACACCTATGTTCCAAACACATCATCTGAGGACCACAGGGCGTCCCATCTTCCACATAGCCAAGATCAACGTCTTCTTCAAGCTTAACATGCCCACCGCTAAAAATAAATTGGAAGCAAAAAGAAAACAGGATTCCATTAATTCACATTCATCTTAAGTAGAAAACTAAAAAGAAATATTCCTTCTCTGGTCTTCTGTTTATGATTTCATAAAAACCAGTAGTTAAAGGATATTTAATTACTTGTTTTTTGTTTCATTGAGATAGGATTTCATGTAGCCCAGGCTGGCATCAAATTCTTAATGCAAGCAAAACTGTTCTGAATTTCTGCTTCTCTGGCCCCCATCTTCCATATGCCAGGGTTATAGGTATACATCACCACATCCAGAAGTCTCTTGTAAGTGTAGAAAGTAATAGAAACTTTGGATCTAACTCTTTTCAGAGATAATTATATTATCTCTGAATTTAAACAAAATTTAATTTAATTTAAAATTTAACAGAATTTAAACAAAATTATTACGGCAAGGGCCAGAACTGAGCTAGCACTATTATTTTTCCTTGGATACTTTGTGCAAGTCTAATGGTTGACTAAGTAGGCATGAAGATTTCAAATGTGTTTCAAATAAGGATCGGAACTGGGTTTGATTTCCAATGCTCCCAAACATTGCATATGTGCAAATTCTATGGGAATGACTAAACCACTGTAGTCACTGCTCAGTATAGCACGCTCACATGTTTTCTCTTAGAATTAAATAAAATAGCAAACCAAGTTGAAAGTGTATATATATATATATATATATATATATATATATATAACACTAATATTTTCATATGATACCTTCAATGCTAGTCCAAAAATTTCCATATTACTTTTTATCAAAATTAATTGTGTGTGTGGAGCCACATACATGCGCTGGTGTTTTGTGTCTGTGTCTGTGTTCGTGTGTTTGTACACATGCGTGTCTCTGTATGCATGTGGGTATGAATGCGTACATGTGTGGAGGCCAGAAGTCAACGCTGTGGTGTCTTTCTCAATTGTTCTCCACCTTCTCTGAGCAAGGCGGTCCTCACTGAATGCGGAGCTCACTGATCCAGCTGGATTGGTTGGCTGGCAGGCCTCCAGAATCCTTGTGTATACCTTGCACCGGGGTTAGAGGTATGCACTAATGTGTTCAAATATTTTACGAGGGTGAGTGTAAGACTTCACCAGCTGAGTCATTTCCCAGCAGTCGATAAGTTCAGTTCTTAGATGAAATAAAGCCGTCACCCTGCCCACGGATTCCCTCGGGGAGAGCCACTTTCTACACTGTTGATCCTTTGCTATTTTTATGCCTCAAAAAGTTTATAGTATACTAATTTTTTTAATTTTTCAGCCGTAGGTATTACCCATCAGTTTCTCCATATACAAAAAGAGAATTTATCTCCTTTTTTCCCTTGATAGTTCTATATGTATTTTCTCCTTTCCTTATCCTTTCATAATAAACTTTATTTAATCAATAACAAATATATACATTATTATAACTATGTAAAGGCTATTTAGTTGAACAAGTGTCATGATTAAACTCTTTCACTTTCTGAATTACTTACTGTCTTACCTTATTCTTTTATTTGTTGGCTATTTATCTGTCTACTTTCCATCTGTTTAAATTTATTTTTATAATTAAAAATTTTTAATTTAATTTTATTCTTTTACTTTTTTATTTTTTAGCTTTCCATCTTGAATATAAAATTAATTCAAACTCTCTGGCTATTAATCCCCACCGAAAATGCAGCTGAGCATCAGTTCATCTTCCTGGGGACATCTCTCCTATTAGAGTTCCGACCAGCTCCTTCCTGTGTGTTCTGATTTTACGCTGTACCCGGCACAGAGCTGTAAATCCTGGGTCCCTCTTACCATCAGCCTCTATGTGATGCTGTCTCTCGGGGGAAGACTCTATACCTCATTTTTCTCTCACTTTGTTTAATCTTCACTTTTATGGGGTATAATTGTTTCATTAACTTTTTGAAGAGAAGTGTAGGAGAATATGTTTTGGGGAAATCTGCATGCTAACATGTCACTTTCTAGTCTCAAAGTTTATCTGATTTTTTTTTAAGGCGGCATCTTGTTATGTTGTCCTGCTCATCTCAAACCCAGCCTGCTTTTGCCTCAGCCTCTGAGTGCTGGGATTAGAGGTGTGTTCCAGGAGCCCTGGCTTGGGCCTGCTACACAATTTTAATTTTTAAATAACTGTCCAAGTGTCTTCTGATTTCCTGGACTCCTGGTGCCAAACCTTAAGCCACCCTAATTCCTGAGCCTCTTCTGTAGAAACATGATGCCTCTTCTCTGCCCCACAGTGCTCAGTTTCCATAATGAAGTTTACAGCGGTCTCTGATGCCATTGGTTGACAACTTCCTCCTTACTATCTCTCTGGTCTTCTTTATGTCTGTTCTAGTTGGGGAGTTCATCCTCATTGTCCTATTTCTTTCTTTTTTAGGTAAAAACCAAGTTTGCTTTTTTTTTTTTATATTTGTAAATATATTGGTTAAGGCTCCCAGGAAAACAGAAGCAATAAAAGAGAGATGGATGGATAGATGGATGGACGGACGGACGGACGGATGGATGGATGGACTGACAGACAGACAGGAAGACAGAAAGGAAGACAGTTTCTGTTCTAAGTTGCTGCCCTTCTTCTAGGGAGACAATTTCAACTATGAAGCTTCACTTCTGCTGTTGTATTTTAATCCAAAAGAATCTTTTTCTTCCATGGTCTATTTGATTAAAGTAGAACATTTTTTTTATTCAATGATAAGAAGTCTCTTGGGGTTTTCTGTTTACTCTGTTTTTTCATGTTAGAGACTTTCTTCGCATGCCTGTCAGTAGTGACCACACAGATGACTGGACGTTCCGGAGCATTCTCAGTGAGCATTCCCCAAGGCTGAACCACTTCCACATGACCCTGCTATCAACCTTTGAACTTAGGAACATTCTCTTTTACTCTCTGTGGAGACAAAGCTTGAGTCTCCAATGGAAGGGTAGACTGGCCCCTTTGTGACTGAGTCCCCTTTTTTCTTTCTCTTACTTTCCCCAAACTTCCACGTAGCCTCTTTATCTAAAAACCTTCCTTGAAACTCATCTAATCGCTCCTTGAACAGCAGATCATGCTGCCAGTTTCGGAGACATTAGAAGACATCTTTGGTTGGGTTTCAGCCTTCCCTCTTACTGACCTACAAATCCAACTTTCTCAAAAGCCTCCCCTGAGAGTAAGCCACACAGCCATTTAAATGCACATATTCCAGACATGGATTGTCACTGCCTCTGCTCCATTTTTGTGCTTTCCTGCTGATATATACGTTCCAAAGGAAATTTAATTTTGTGGGACTTCAGGAAGAAACAAAATGAGCAGTTATGTGATGAGTGACTCTATCCAGAAGTCCCAGTGGTCCTTGATAAGAAGGAAATGCAAGCCAAGACCTGGAGGATTTTACTGAGCAACTGAACATACTTCCAGCCACGACATAACAGTCTGCACACATCATTCTTAACTACATTTCGTTTCTTTTCTTTAGGATTTACTCAGTCACCTTTACAAACTAGATTCACGTTCCCACTATGAACTTGCATACACACTGGAGAGAGTAGCAGGTCCAAGCTGTGTTCTCAGGAATTAAAGTTATTAATTCGATCATAGAATGGTCAGATAGTTACCTGCAGTTTAATGTTCTTCCTTGCTGCACAACTAATGTAGATGTGATTTCACCATCGAGTTCTCCAAGCCTTGGGATATTGCCAATATTGGTGCATAAAAGGTAACCACAAAGCACATCCCTGTGTTAAAAGAGTATCAATTATTGACTTGATCTTTTCCTCAAAGACAAAAGGAAACTTGTACTTTTGGAGTAATGTCTTCTCTCTTATTAGTATTTATTATCCATCAGCTACATTAGTTATATGCATGCTAAGCAAAGTAAAACAAGCTCATGCCAATTGCCTCCTGCTCTCAAAATTGACTTCTCTAAAACTCCAACTGGTAACCCAAAATCCTAATAACTTCCCAGCTTGTCTCTTATTGCCTATCAGCTCAAATATTTGTTAAAAGAAAATTATCCATCAAATACACATTTGTATCAGAATGATTTCTATACAGTGTACTGTTGGATATGATAAACTTGTTTAGTGTTGGGTAAGTGAGCATGAGTAATATAGCTGCTTCTGCAACCTTTCTCACCAAACCCAAGAAGAAATATCTACTGCTCACATAGACTCACAGACACATAGCCTCACCAACCTTTTAAACACATCATGTGTGTTTAGAAATTAACAGATAAGCTGCTGGAATTAAAATACTGCTTTATATATTCTTTTAACACACATTTTAGTTATCAATAATGATAGTATATCTAAATAAAAATCGTATAAACATTAAGCCAGATGGTGGTAACACATCCTTTTAATCCCAGCACTTGGGAGGCATAGACAGGTGGATCTGTGAATCTGAGGTCAGCCTGGTCTACACACAGAGAAACTCTGTCTCAAAAAAACAAAACAACAACAACAACAACAAAAACTCTGATTAACATAGCGGCAAAATCACATATGGAAATATCAGACTTTATATAATTGATAACAGAGAAAAATGGGGATCTATATTTACCACTAATATATAAAAGATATTAATTTATTCTTTATAATTACATATAATATATAAAGGGAATTAATTTATTCTTTAAAAATTTAAACATTGAAATATATGCAAATATAAAATTATATTCTAAAATATTTGTATCTTATAAACAAAATTTAGAAGAAATATTCAAGTCTTTTTAGTTTTATTCATGAGAACTAATGTTTGTAATTTAGAATCTATACCAAAATCGGTACATGATGTTTATCCTCAAGGGAACCCCATTGTGTGAGAAGACACAACACATGCATAAGCATGTACAAAATAAAGAGCTGAGGACCAGGGCCATGAGAATAGCACAAGGTCTGTGCCTGGGAGAGTTCAGAAGGGAATTGGGAGAGCCAATCAGGAGATAATTTATACAGAAAGTTTTTTCCAAATTGGCCTTGAAAAATGGATGAATTTCTCACTGGTGTTGGTATAGATGTAAAGACTACTTCTAAGGAAAGAATAGCTCAAACAAACACATTAACACAGGGCAGGGTGCTGGAGGTATTAAGAATAGTAAGGTTGCTAGAATTTGGAGGAACAAAGGAGAAAAGAAAAAAACGTGTTTTTGGCACAGATCATGGAGGTGCCTGGCTGGGTTCTTCCTGCTCTCCTCCCCTACCCTTGTGAGACTGGGTCTCACTCTGCAGCCCTGGTCTGGAACTCACTGCGCGACACAGAGTTCCACCTCCCTCTGCTTCCCAAGTGCTGGGATTAAGGGTCTGCACCACTGTGCCCAGCCTGGGGTTCCACTTTATTTGTTAATTAAGACCAGAGACTTTCAGCAGGAAAAATTAAGAGAGCATTCTGATACCAGAATACCAGATACTAATTCCTTTTTAATCCTAGCTACAGGACCTTGGGCACAGACACCAATTTTGCCTTGGTTTCTTCATCTGTCATGCTGTCATGATGCTAAAGTGTCAGGCTCATCAAAGTGAGACGAAGTACTCAACACACCGTGTACATTCACTATATGATGTGCACTATTCTGTTACTCAGCACACACACCGTGTACGTTCACTATATGATGTGCACTATTCTGTTACTCAGCACACACACCATGTACCTTCACTATATGATATGCACTATTCTATTAATTAGCTACGGGAAGCTAATGAAATTTGAGCAAAGAATTGACATATTCAAAAGGATTTAGAAGACTGTTCTGGTAATAGTATACTTGAGAATGCCAGCAGAGAAAACTCCAGGGATTTTTGTAGTAGTTAAATTACAGGGCTTAGCTGTGCTAATGACAATAACAATGGAAATGAACGGATAAACTCACATCATTGGTAAGGAGCAAAGGGGAAAAACAACCATGATTCGTGTTTGGACAACGTGCGGAAAGATGGAGTCAATTATTCTTATCTACCTTGAACAGTGAAACACCAAGACATTTAGCAAAGACAAGAGGTAGTTTAGAAAGTTCAGAGCTAGCTAATTCACTCAACAGCATTGGTGATAGTGGAGTTAATCTTCCTCAATCTTAAGATGCTGAGAGGTCCTATCTAGGTGAGAAAGTGTAGCAACTACAAGGATAGCCTAGACCCTAAGAAAGAGGTGCAGGTGCATGTCAAGAATTGGGGTCATTTGTGATGCTGGGGAAAGATGAAGAGAACAGACAAGATAGCATGTTTTATATCCCACTTGGAATTTATGCTTGTAAATAATGGACGCAGTCTGGGTTAACAACAGCATTCACCGTTTGTTGCACTGTATCCAGGTGTCTTTGTCTTTTCCACAGTTACCCTTCTCGGTCCCCTCGATGTTCAGCTTCTCATAGCAGTACTTGTCAGATGCTGTGACCTCTGGAGTAGAACAGAATTTCCCATCAGTGATGGATGGAACCCAGGAGCTGTTCACAGGTTTGCAGCAAGGGGAGCTACGGTTTAAGGACTTGTTTACTACAGTGTTATCAATGACAGGAACAAGAATTGCACCATCACGTACAAAAGTTGTACTACATCACAGACATGGCTTGGGTGCATCTTCCATGAAACCTTATGGGAAGCAGGAAAACCAGTATACATAGATCTTTGAGGGGAGTTGGGCTACAGACTGAGGATAGTAATTAGGGGATGGTGCCATCCTTGAATGTATAGTTTAATCTCAGTAGCAAATGCATGAGTCTCAATCAGAAACTTTATTACTAAGAAGGGCAATGTTATTCAAATAGCTGTGCCGTATAATCAGAGACAGCAGCATGATTTCACCTTGCTTACCGAATCTTAACTGCTATAAAACAAACAAACTTCTATTTTGCTTTTAGATGAGATCAGATTCATTCTAAATCTGTGAAATGCAAAAACCACTTTAAGGTAGTTCCATCATCTTTGCAGGTTTTGTTTTTTCTGAAGCCAGCACTGGCTCTCAGAGTCACTTGCTAGAACAAAATAATTTTCCAACCAGGGAGGGTGGGCTAAGCTTGTTATCTCATCTCATCAATCCAGAGATGGAGGCTGGAGGATTAGGAGTTCAAGATCATCCTCCATTACACAGGAGATTCAAGACCAGCTTTGGCAATATGAGATTCTATTTGAAAGAGAGAAAACAACAACAACAACAGCAAAAAAAAAACCAACCAACCAAAAACTAATGAAGACTTTTGTAAGCTAATCAAATGTCAGTTGGCGATACAAGTTAAGTATTGCTAATCCAAAACCTGAAATGCTTCGTGTTCTGAGACCTTTCAAGAGCTAACAAGATTCACACACGGAAAATGACATGACCTAGGCTGAAGAGATGGCACAGTGAGTAACAGAACGTACTGTGCAAGTCTGAGGACTTGGGTTCAAATCATGTGCAAAGCCAAGGGTGAACATGCATGTGCCTATGACCCTTGAGCTACGAGGAGTAGAGGCAGGAGGATGGCCAAAGCTTGCTGGCTGCCTACTTAGCTCCTGGTCAGTGAGAGCCTGTTTCAAGAGAATAAGGTGGAGAGTGATGGAGTGGGACACCTGATGTCCTCCTCTGCCTTCTGTGGATGCACAAGCATGCACACCCACACATATACAGGAGCATACCACACACCACACACACACACACACACACACACACACACACACACACACACACACACACACACACACCACACCACACACACACACACACACACACACACACACACACACACACACACACACACACTAAATATTTTTAAAAAGTAAAGTCCATGTCCTAAGTTAATATAAGAAGTGTCAGTAAAAATGCAAGTGAATTAAAAATACCAAAAATATTATATAAAGTTATTCTCAGGATATGTATATATACATAAAACACAAATGAACCTTATGATTAAACTTGGGTCACATCCCCAAAAGTATTCCCTGACATAAAAAATTCCAAAAAAAATGATATAGAGTACAAAACTGGAATGACTAAATTTTTTCCTCATCTCAATGCTTCTCAAGAAACTCAGAGAACACACCTTACCTAAAGGATTCCAGCCATTATTTCTTTTTCTTTTCTTTCTTTCTTTCTTTTTTTTGTTTTTTGTTTTTGGTTTTTTGAGACAGGGTTTCTCTGTGTAGTTTTGGTGCCTATCCTGGATCTCGCTCTGTAGACCAGGCTGGCCTTGAACTCACAGAGATCTGCCTGGCTCTGCCTCCCGGGTGCTGGGATTAAAGGCGTGCGCCATCAGCGCCCAGCCCAGGCACTGTTTCTGATAGCTAAGGATTATGATTCATTTTATAGTTTTTCCTAGTAGAAATCATCTTTCAAAAGAACTTTGAATAATCTAGACATGGTAGCACATGCCTGTAATTCCAGCACTTGGGAAGCTGAGGCAAGAAGCTTACAAATTCAAGGTCTAACTGGCCAAGATACATGGCTAGGCTACATAGTAACACTCTGCCTGAAAAACATTTTTTAAAGAGTTTAGAAGAAAAACATCGTCCAAAAATACTGCCTAGAAATTCTGGGAAAAAAATATATAATACAACATATAATTGAAAATTTAGATTTAGTAAATTTAAATACTATTATTTAAATACAAATATTATATATTATCCTTTAAAACTCGGACAGATTTTGAAGAGAATAACATTAACATTTTTGTCTTTTACAAGACAGCCACCTCAACAGAAGGTCACCTATAACTACAAAAGCCAGTTGGAGCTTAAAGAAAACAGTAGAGGGGGAAAAAGCAACTCAGTTAAAATTCTTAGGTCCAAGGCAAGGACACCTTACCCAGAGACCATGTCCATCCCATATGGCTATACAAGGGCCATATGGGATCTTTTGCTCAAGAGCACTCAGCTGAGGGGCTGAAATCAAGTCTGCTCTGTTCTCCAAGCTGTGCACCAGGTGGGTTCGCCTGGCTGGCAGCAAAGGCACCTTCTGTCTCATCCACAGGCATTGCCGACTCGCCAAGAACCGTGGGCCACTGCTTCTCGAAGAAGGTGCCTTTCTCTAATTTCTAGAAAAGTGCTCCTACCCAATCCGGAAGTGGTTTTAAGAAGCCTTTAGTCATTAAGTATCAACAATTTACTTACTCCAGCCCCATATGTCCTTAAAGGAGTGTGCCAACACTGTGGAAAAACAATCAAGCCACATGACTTAACTTACTTTGCCCCCAGATGTATTTGCATTGTCTATCTCTGGTTTTACACCTTCCTCCAAAGCAAATTCCCTAAAATAAGAAAACGAATATCCATCAGCAAAAACAATGTCTGCTGTACGAGACAAGAGAAAAAGAACACACAGTTGGGAAATACAGCCTATGAGTGTGGTCATCTGAATTGATTATGAACCATTCAAACTCATCTTCTTATTGAGATAAAATTTCAGTATTGCTCTCATGCTGGCACCCATGGAAATTTTAGGGAAAAGTGAGTGGCCTACCTGAGTACCATCACAGGGATATCCGTCCATTTTATGTACATTGGGGGCACACTAGGAAGAAAAAACAAGCGATCATCCAAACGTAGACCAAACACAAGGCTGATTCAATCCTGCTGCTAATGTTCTCATTCAGTAAAATCACAGTTGATAATACACCTAATCTCTTAAACTACCTATAAATAAAAAGCAGAAGACTAAAAGAAGGTATGAGGAAATAGAGTTCCTGAGCATTGCTTTAAAAATATGACAACTACCCAAGGCAAAAACTATTCCACAGCCACAAAAGCAAAGAACTTACCAGAATGTCTCAGTGGATAACATATGTACTAGCACATGCTTCATTCAGACACACTGTTCCTTAGAGAAGACAGGGCTTAAGACAAAAGTGAGGAACAGGCCCCCAGCAGTGAAGCCCAAAGTAGACTTTCCTCCCTCCTGCCACTGGGAGCAACACAGTCTTACACTTAAAATGCAGGGAGTAGAGGATACAGTGGAGGAAAGCAGGGCAGAAAGATGCAGACAAGATCAACTAAAATGAAATACATCTGAAAATCTGCTACGGACTCAATAGCTTGCTAGAGAAATTTAAAAATAAAAATAAAAATGTTTTTTAAGAGAAAGAAAAAATGGGGAAGATTTGAAAGGAGGGGAAAAAAAGACTCAAGTCATCTCCGCTATTAACCTTGGAAAAGAATATTGTTTTTCCTTGAAGCAACTTAAAAATTGAAAGGTACTCTGGCGAGGATACAACCAGCCGTACAAAGTTCATCACCACAGGGAGAGAAAAGCATGCCGTTATACGGTCTCTTGGGGAAGATGGCCAGTGTAAGAGGACAGAAAAATGGTGTGACAGAGCAACCACCCAATGCAGCTAGCTCTGCTTTCTAAGCATTCATCTCTACCCTTTTCTCTAAAACCTGATGCTTAAGATAAAAGTAAAATGAAACTGCAGACACACTGCTTTCTGCTCCTCTATTTTTGTCTCATGAACTTCCGTATACCACTGATGTATGGTTTTACAGATAGCGCTTACAATGGATGCAACATAGTAAATGAAGGTAACAGTGTACTAGAACAGTTCCCTATAATAACCATGTTTAACCTGACCCAACAGAGTGCCTCTGTTAAGGCTGGGCTTAAGATTATTTAACAATTCCTGCTTATTTATAATCACACTGATGTAGTATACTCATGCCTAGGAGCCTTCGTGGTAATTATTGTGTCTTTATTTTCATGAGGCATTAGCTCAGAAGACTGCTAATGACATAGTAAGAAAGGAGAATACTCTTACATAAAAATCTCTTTGCATCCTTTAAAAGCAATCATTTTCACCATTATAGGTATATCACTACTTAATCCTTCTCTGGCAGCAAAGGAGAATGACAGCAGTCCTTGCTCTGCTATGCATGAATTTCATTTTCTATGGTTTTGTTAAATAAAACACAAACTTCTCTCCTAGTCTTGTGTTATCTGGTCACTGGGGCAGTAGAGGATGCCCATGATCAGTGACCTGCCTTGTCCCTTCTTCCTGGGCTTATTTAGTCCATCATAACACAGCAAAGCGGACAGCTATATTGTCTCTTTGTTCCTTAGTAACGTCATGTGGGATTTTGCCAAGATAATAATAAAAAAATGCTAGCCAACAGTGATGCCAACCTAAGGGCTCAAAACGTATCTTATTGGATGCATGCACAAGGCCTTGGTTCCACTGCCCGACACGCAGAGATTGGTGTGATGTGACAGAGATAAGTGGCATCTTGCCCCGTTTGCATTTTTCTTGTAACACACCCAAGATGTCCCCACTTTCCCTGTAATTATCCTGTGTAGAGTAATTACTGCATGGATTACCTGGCTTGAATTTCCTGAACATATTTCACGGATATCACAATCATTGACTGCTTCTCGGCACACAGTCCCCAGAGGCTGAAACTGAAAAGAACATCACTCAATGTGCAAAACTGTGATTAAATAAAAGATTTTTTAAAAACCCTCTCATAGTCCCATTTTAAAAAAAAAAAAAGCAAAATGAAAACTGTTTGGAAAAGAACACCTTAAATTATTTTAAGATAGTCTGTACAAAAACAGTTATTGAGCAAATTACTATTTTAATAATTGCAAGACACAGTTTCTTGCAGGTGAATTGACTTTCATAGTCACCACATATGACTGTCACAATACCCTGCTGAAATGGGGCGGAACTTCAAGGAAGAGTCAGCCCACGCTCCAGGAATTCTTGCCAGGCAGCCTGGATTTGGGCTTTATCCATCTTTCTTATTGAACCTTATCTTATAGCTTTTGCTTCCGCTTCGTGCCTTCTCTGCCAAAAATTTTAAAGTTACATTTTGGGCCACATCACAGTTATTTCCCAGCAAAGCTCTTTTCCCTAAGCCTTCTTTCCCATCCCCCTGCCTCATCTCTATGTATATTTAAACCTTGGCCTTCTACTCTTCTCTAATTTTCCATTATTAGTGCCTCTAGAGAAGTGTTGTAGAGGCTCCTTTTGTGCTTCTTGGTTTCCAAATCCCTCAAGTACTTCTTACACGTGTGATGCTGTGGAATCAATCTTGAGCCTCATTGGATTTACAGACTGCAGTTTAATTCCTTATAATAGAAAGCAGAACAGGGACACGCAAAGTTGTCCACAGCTCCCTCACTTCACTCCTCTCCTCTTTCCTCTCAGAACTGTCGATATTGGGGACTGGGTCCATGTCTGTGTTTGCACTCCACTCATAGAGACATGCCCAGGAGCCAAGAGAGAGAGCACCTGTGTCACATATGGTTTCACCTCCCTTTGAAGAGAGTGCTTTCAGAGACCGTGCAAAAAGCAGCCAGAGAGACAGCAACTGAGTGGAAACAACACCAACCACTGCTAGCCGGGCCGGGGGTCAGCAGCGCGGCCGGGGGTCAGCAGCACAGCCGGCCGGGGGTCAGCAGCGCGGCCGGCCGGGGGTCAGCAGCGCGGCCGGGGGTCAGCAGCGCAGCCGGCCGGGGGTCAGCAGCGCGGCCGGCCGGGGGTCAGCAGCGCGGCCGGGGGTCAGCAGCGCAGCCGGCCGGGGGTCAGCAGCGCAGCCGGCCGGGGGTCAGCAGCGCGGCCGGGGGTCAGCAGCGCGGCCGGCCGGGGGTCAGCAGCGCGGCCGGCCGGGGGTCAGCAGCGCGGCCGGGGGTCAGCAGCGCGGCCGGCCGGGGGTCAGCAGCGCGGCCGGGGGTCAGCAGCGCGGCCGGCCAGGGGTCAGCAGCGCAGCCGGCCGGGGGGTCGGCAGTGCCTTCCTCTGAGCAGCCTCTGCAGGTTCCTTAGCACCCTTAGATCAGAACAGCTCAACTGTCAAAATCAGGATGACCATGCCTATTCCAAAAGTGTGCCAGTGAGTGTGGTATCAGGCAGGGGTGATTGTGCCCCAAAGAAGACATCTACACAACATCTGGAAACATTTTGGGTTGTCATAACTGGGGCAACTCTTCTAGAATCTAATAGGTACAACCCAAGATGCTGCTAATATCCTATAAAGCAGAAGGCACATCCTGACTACAGACAGTATGTCTTATTCTTATGCAGACAAGAATGTTGGTGCCAGCCAGGAAATCCAGATTTAAGATGATACAAGTCAAAAGTGCTTAGCCCAAAGAGGACAGTTACCATGACAATTTTATACGCCACCTTCCTTTAACCCATTAAAGCAATCCAATCAGCAAATACTCATTGGAAGTACCATGCATGTTCATTTATTCATTTATAATGTATAGCAATTATTTTGCAAGTACCTGGCTCTGTTCCATAAAAGCACAAGCTAGAGATAAATGGGTCCCAGATCTCAGAAATAACAGAATACTGTTATCAGGCAATGAATGAGGAAAAGAAAAAAACTTTTCTTTGGGGAAGTTAAGCTCTAAATGATGTCTAATCTTGATGCAAAGGTTTAAATATTTGGAGGTAAATCTGAAGATGTTGTGGGGAGGATGTAACAGGATAGGAGATAAAGATCCATTCTCATCTCCATGTCAATATGGCCTTATCTTCTCTACAGCATTCCTCTTGCTCCCTGAGTGGCTAAAGCTGAATGATGCACCAAGATACACACAAGAAAGGAAGAGTGTAATGAGCATCTTCTATCCTAAGATCAGTTAACACCTGGTTATCTTTAAGGAGCCTGTGTTGTGGAATATCATGCTAAGATGTGTTACATTTGTTTATGCTGTGGAACATTTGTTTAATGATACAAAGATGTGTTGCATTCTTTTATGTTGCATTTGTGTAACTCTGTGAAGCTGTGTTACTGTGCCTGTCTAAAACACTTGATGGTCTAATAAAGAGTTGAACACCAATAGCCAGGCGGGAGAAAGGATAGGTGGGGCTGGCAGGCAGAGAGGATAAATAGAAAGAGAAATCTGGAAGAAAAAGATCAAAGAAGGAGTGAAAGAAGAAGTAGCCAGAGAAGGAGGAGGACATAAGGGGCCAGCCCCCCAGCTACACAGCCAGCCATGGAGTAAGAGTGAAAGTAAGATATATGGAAGTAAGAGAAAGGTAAAAGTCCAGAGGCAAAAGGTAGACAGGATAATTTAAAGTTAAGAAAAGCTGTCAAGAAACAAGCCAAGCTAAGGCTGGGCATTTATAAGTAATAATAAGTCTCCATGTTTGATTTATTTGGGAGCTGGGTGGCAGGGCCCCCAAAGACCAAAGAACAAAAAGCCAAAAGAATAATACGAGTGAAAAACAAACAACATTTTGGCATTCCAATGTGGGGCCATGGAAAGCTGAACAACAAGCCTACACCTAGGGAGTCAGGATGGGGAGGACGGCCTCTGAGAACAGCAGGGTTCAGGCTCCAGCTCTCTCACTGGCTGGTTTAAGTCACTGGGTAAATTACTATTACATGAGAATGCTACCAAAAGCCACACTTCAGGAGGCTTCAGGGGGATCTTGTGGCCACTAGGAATTTAGTCTTTTGCTCTGTATCAGATTGTGTTATTAGGTTATGCATACATAGACTAAACAGCTTACGCACATGTCTCCCTTTCAACCTTCGGCCATTAATTGGCCAATTATTTACCTTGCACTTTTTGCAACAAAGGCCATCACTGCATTGAGAGTCCTGAGTCAAGGTGCATTTCTTACAACACTCTGCTCCTTCAAGGGCACATTCCTAAGGAATATAAGCAGTTGCAAAACACTAGAAAATGTCATTTTCCACAAATACCAAGGTGTTTTTTAAAGTAAATGTTCAAACTCACAATGACAATCATTCACCCACAAATCCTATAAAATTTCTAGATATAATGCTCAGTATTATCACAAGTGCATACAGCTAGAATGACCCTAAAACTAGTCTTCAAAATGACAAGGGGACTTACCGCAGTGGTGCCACAATCACACTCCTCTCCAGTTTCAATGAAGCCATTTCCACACTCAGGAGGATCGAGAAGCTGTTGGAAGAACACCAAGAAGGGGCTGAAATACAGAAACATCAAAGACCCCAAGGGCTGACGCCACAGCAACATACCCTGTGTATATGTGATCTGCTCTAACTATATTTTTATTTACCTTAAAGTAAAAAGTACAACTTTAAAACTTGGAACTTCAGATAAATTTTGGTTTCTAATATTCAGACATAGTACTATATATTTATATTATATAATATGCATACCAAGTAGGGTCTCGTAAATGTCACCAAACAGATAATCTAACCACTGAGGTAAACCAAGACAGTTTGTCATCTGAAAATTCATTTTGGTGAGAAAACAGGAAATTTCGAGTCAGGAAGCCTAGATTAAAATCTTAGTACAGGGTAGGGTAGTACTTAACACCACAACACGTTTGGTGTGTGGGAGGTGCTGGATTCAATAGCCAGTAATAAAATACAACACAACACAATTCAACACAGCACAATGGAAGAAGACACAAATGATAAAGTAAAACCCTCCCACAAGCAACACAGTGGAGACTTTACTACCTTTAAACACAAACAGTAATATAAGCTGTCCATCTAATTAATTAGCTGTCTAAAATCATGAGGATCAAGTGTAATCACTTGTGAAAAATCCCATTATTATCTTTTTCAATTTGCTAATACTCTGTTAAGAATAATTTTTGTAGATCTGGAGAGAGGGCTCAGTGGCTAAGAGCACTTGTTGCTCTTGTAGAGGACCCAGGTCCATTTCCTAGCACTCAAATGACAGCATATAATTATCTGTAACTGTAGTTACAGCAATTTCGAATCCTTCTGGACTCTTCAGACACCAGGGATGCATGTGGTTCATATACATATAGGCAAGCAAACACTGATAAAATTAAAATTAAAAAATAAATCTTTAAAAGGAACACTTGTGTATCTATACTAAGGAGGGGTATTTTCATTTCTTCTTTTAAGATTTAATTCTCTCTCTCTCTCTCTCTCTCTCTCTCTCTCTCTCTCTCTCTCTCTCTCTCTCTCTCTCTCGTGTGTGTGTGTGTGTGTGTGTGTGTGATGCACATGACTGCAGGTGCCTTCAGAGGCCAGACACATTGGATCCCCTGGAGGTGGCATTACAGGAAGGTGTGAGCCACACAATGTGAGCAACAGGAAACTAGTGTGTGCTCTTAACTGCGGAGCCATCTTCCCAGCCCTTCCTTTGTTTCTTATTTTTAAATTAGCTTTGTTTAGCATACAGTGACATGGGTCTCATACTGACATTTCAGACTGCAGCTCCCTTTCTTCTTCGTCTTTTTTAAGACAAGGTCTTACTGTGTATCCCAGGTTGGCCTGGCTGTGTAGCTCTAGCTGGTCTTGGCCTCACCATGTTCCTCCTAACTTAGCTTCCAGAGTGCTGAAACTGCAGGCATGGCCTCCCAGGGTCTGACTCTGCTTCGTGAACAAAGTTACTTGAGATAAGAAGGTGATCACAAAATTACTATGCCCACTGACCTCTTCCATATAAACCATGACTACGGCCGTGAGCACGGATTTGCAGAGAACGGCAGTTAAGAGCTCCCATAATTAAAGCATTCTGACCTAATTGAGAGGAGATTTTTAAGCCTATTTAAACTTCCATCATTTTTTGTCTTCTGAATATAATTTATCCTATGGTGATGTACAGCATTAGTGCACAGTAATTACTATTAGCAAGCTGTGTAGTATTCATTTAGAAGCTAACCAAAGTTTTCACATTACAGAATGAAAATATAAGTCCATACTTTTGTAACTAGAAAGGATGAAAGGAAACCAAACAGAACTCCTACTCATTTCTGCCTCCTATCTATATCAGAAATAGTTCAGCATCTCCCAGATTAAAGCTGACCCCAAAATGAAGACATGTAACCTACCTAAAATAAGCTCATCAGATCAAACTGTAGACTTGGTGGATGAAAATTGGTGTTTATGAAAGCGTGCAATGATTCATAAATAATAAGTCTTGCCCACAGTTATTACCTTAGAAGGTTTGTTGAACAGGCAGGCACCACCGCCACTATTCAAGAAGTCATGATACTCCTCAATATTGCATTGAGTGAACTTTTTAGGGAGATAATAGCTGTAGGAGAATAGAAAGTGAATACCTCAGTACAGTGTTAGTGTTCCTTGTTTATTTGCTAGTCTTAAATTAGAACAGTGTTAAAATTATACATCCAGTCAACCATTATATTTCTAAACTTTTCATTCAGTGATGTGTAGTAGCTATTGGTTGCTCATTTATTTGCATATGAACTAAAAGATAGATATACATACAGCACCTATAATTTACATCAAAGACAATAAACTTTATTCCATAATGGGTGAATAATATACAACTAGCTACACCTCAATGATCAGAGAATCTATAACATAACTGCCTATAATTTATAATATGTGTCAGGCCATGAAAGTTGAAGAAAATCTAAGGGATTTTCCAGTCTGAAAGTATGTAAAGAAAGGAAGCTTAATAAGATGCCACATTCTGAAGCTGCTGGGGGATGTCTTTCTGTACAGTGTGAATATGTGTTGCTATGACTGATTAATAAAGAAGCTGCTCTGGCCTATGGTGAGTCAGGTTAGAGGCAGGTGGGAAATCCAAGGAGAGAGACAGGAAGGAGAAAGGCCGAGTCTAGAGATACACTGCAAGCCGCCACCAGGAGAAGCAAGATGCCAGCAGACTGGTAAGCCACAGAACACATGACAAAACACAGATTAATAGAAATGGATTAATTTAAGATATAAGAGCTAACTAGCAAGAGGCCTGCCATACACCACACAGTTTGTAAATAATATTAAGCCTCTGAGTAATTATTTTATAAGCAGCTGTGGGACCGCGGGGCCAGGTGGACCCGGAGAAAGCCTTCCAGCTACATGAAGCTTCAGCTGTAAATAACATTTCTGATTTATGGGTCAGTCCTGAATGTGGGGAACTGCACAATTTTCCTGGCTCTTCTCTGGCTAGTTGGAGGGTTCCTGTTATAGGAAATGCACCCAAAGGGTTTGAGGGTGACTAGACACCAAACTAGCAACTAGTTTATGATTCAGGGTACCAATGGGATCTTTTCTTACTAATCTTATGACTTTTTCTAAAGTTTGAAATTGTTTTAAATTATGTAACAGAAAGAAGTGATAAATGGTCCAGAGGAAAAAAGAAATGTGGTGAGATTAAAAATTTAGCACTTATACAGTAAGAATCCTCAAAATAAACATACCTTTGGAACAGTAATTCTTGGTTTTAGATTTTTTTTCCTTACAAAAATAGTTAGCTATATGCCCAGAGGTATATGTACAAACATTTACAGCAGCATAGTGTATAATAGTAAAGAACACGGAAGTAACTCAGATGTTGACTCATAAGGGAACAGCTAACCAAACTGACACATGGTTACAACAGAACAGCACAGAGTTATTAATAGTCACGGGTTTGAAGAACAGAAATGACGGCTACTCAGTGTTAGCTGAGAAATGAATATTTATATATCTAGTAGGAGCCAAAATTTATAAAACAATAAAAATGGAAATTAAAAATAATAATTAAAATGTAGTAACTTTTTAAAATCAACTATGACTACCACTGGAGAAAGAAAATGTCAATTTTATTTATAAATTTTCAAAAACTGTCTTATCTTGAAATTTTATTTAAAAGGGAAAAACAAGATAATAATGAATAGCGTTTACTTATTTTGTTTTTTTGAGAAGGATCTTATGATACAGTCCACACTGGCTTGAACTGACAATCTTATCTCCATCTCGCCAGTGACAGGATGAGAGGTGCCCCACTGTGCCTGGACAGTGAACATACGTTATTAAGCTTCTCTCCCCAGTCTTCAGGGACTTGTTTTTAACCATAGCATTGATTCTTTGTAGCATAGTAGTTAATATTTCACAAATTAATTAATATAATTCATTATTATATGCTGAAACTAATTGTATTTTTTTACTAAAATACTCCCCAAATAAAGCTGTAATGTGTATAAGTCATCTAAACTATTTTAATCCCTTTACTCCCTTTTCCTACAAAGACAAACTGTCTTTCAGGTGAAGAGTTTCTTCATCTGTTACTTCCCAACAGGTGTTCTTGCCACCTTGCCTTCTAGTCCTTCCTACAGGTCTCTGCCAGGTAGCCCATTATAAGTAGGTCTCTCTCCAGGTTCCCTATTTCTTCTACTGCTCAAGCTGAATCAGCTCCCAACTCAGCCTTAGACGCCAAAGTCCTGTTAGAAGTTGGCCATAGCAGCACATGCTTCAAATCCCAGACCTGGAGGAGTAGAGGCAGAGGATGATGAATTCAAAGCCAGCCTGGGATACATGAGACCCTGTCTCAGGGTGGAAAACAATCCATTGTGACATTAGTCCTGCAAATGTACTCACTAGGGTCACAGCCTAGCCTGGAATTCTGCACACTGTAAAACAGGAAACCCGAACCATTTCTCAGCCCTCGGTGGTGATGGGAAACAAATCTTCCACATTCAACCGTAGATCTGTTTTATATATCAACAGTTGAAGTGTGTAGGTCACAGAAGTTTGTCCTCCATTTTGCAGGGTAATGTATGAATTGCATTCAACATATCCTTAAGTTACCTAGTGGTATCGATTTCAACCATGTCTCCAACAATAGCAGTGCCAGTGACCTTCAGGATGCAATGAGGGCATGTACCTATGGAGTACACAGGGGATGCTGAGGAGGGCTCAGACCAAAGAGAGCCACAGCAGATAACGCTTACACAAAGGGGTGTTCTCTTGAGCCTATACATTTATATATATATATATATATATATATATATATATATCTTAAAGTGACTATTTGATTTCTCTATAATTATGCTTCACAATATAGGAATTGTCTATACAAATTTAATGTCACTAACCAAAAATAATCAGATATATTAAATACAAATTTTGAGACAGGGTCATACTGCTTAGTTCTGGGTGGCCTGAAACTCACCATGTAGACCAGGATGGCTTCCAACTCACGAAAATCTACCTGCCTCTGCCTCTCAAGTGCTGAGATTGAAAGTATGTGCTACCACACCTGGCTTATTTTAAATAAAACTCCTAATTAAAAAGATCCATAACATGAAATATAATAATAACTGGAAAATCACAATTACAAAATTCATTCTTAATGAACAAAATATACAATGAAAAAATTTTAAATACTTTATAAACATGTTTGTAAGTATACTTCCTCCCATCCCTTATTGTCCTTATTATCCTTAGAGTTCAAAATTCAAACGGAATCAATAAATATTTACTGAATATCAAGTCTATTTAAGGAGGTATGAAATAAAAATTAGTAAAAATATAATTCTTCAAGCATGCATGACTAAATGTTGAGATGAATAATGCATATATACAGACTTAAATTATAATGCAGAGAGCACTGGGGGTGAGGGTCGAGGTGGTAAAAGTGCCTGCCATCGAGGCAGGAAGACCTAAGTGTAGATCGCTAGCACTCATGCAAAAGCTGAGCCCAGCAGCATCCATCTGTAACTCCAGCACCAGGGGCTATACGGTAGATCCCTGGAGGAGAATAACCAGCCAGCCTAGCTGATGAGATCCAGGTTCAACAAGAGAGCCTGTCTCAAAAAAGATGGCAAAGTGAAATAGAGGAAGACACCCACTGGGGACCTCCGGTCTCCACGTTCTCATGTATACTTGGGCATGAACACCAGCACACACCTACACATAAGTACACCACACACAAAAATTATCACGCATGGGTTAAAATCATGATAAACCTCAAAGATGGCTAGAAATGTGATTGGATAGAGAAAACAGGGGAAGGCATTCTAAAGAAAAACAAGTTATTCAGGAAACCAAAAGGAGACGGAAGTTCAAATATAATCATAATAAGCAAATTTGGAGAAGCTAAAAATCCATGTAGGATTATGCTTAGCAAATCAAAAATGCTAGAACCCACAACCAATTATGATAAGAAAACAACAGAATACTGGAAAATGATATGGTAAATGAGAATAAATATACGGATATATAAACCATCTAAACAAAAAAGTAAGAAATTTGAACCTTATTCTTTTTCACTTGTTTGTTTTTTGAGACAGCCTCATGTATATTTGGCTGGCATCCAACTCACAATACAGCAGAAGATGACCTTTAACTCCTGATCCTCCTGCCTCCACCTTCCTAGTTTTTGGGGTTACAGGTGTGTGCTACCACACCTGTCAGTTTTATTCTTCAGACAGTTGTGATTCACAAAAGTTCTGGGTAACACATTGGTATTTAGTAAACAAATGTTACAAATTGATGGCATGGATTAATCTTACAAGCATAATGTTATCTAAGAAAGCAAAAGACATGAAAACATGTTATGAGACGTCTCATGAGTCATAAGCATGTGAAGCAATGATACTTTACATATATACATATGTAAATTCTGTAGTATTACAAAGGACCTGTGAATAACAACCAGAATCAAAGGTGGCTGCCTTGTTGAGGATAGGGGTGATAAGGGGAACACAGTGTCTCCCTTTTGAAAGCTGAGACATGAGTGTGTAAAGCCGGAAAGAAGCCTGAGTGTGTGGAATGGCAGTGAATAATAATAGCAAGAAAAACAAACTCTAAAGGAGGGCAGAGTGATCAGTCTGGATTGAAAGGAAGGGTTCTAGCAATTTATTAATAATAAAAAAAAGACAGGTCTGACTGTGTGAAGATGGGATAGTATAAAAATGAAAATCTTGTGCTCTTCCCAACTCCGTGCTCAATGACACTGCACTATGAAGCCACCACACCATCATCAACGTGGAGTCGAGAGATACAAATACAGGCTGCAATTTTTTTGTTGTTTCATTTTGAGGGTCAATTTAGCAGTTGAACTGAAGGAGATAAATAAAAGGGATTTAGTAAACAAACCTAACAAAAGAAGAGAACTGTCACCTCATTACAATTCTAGCGTAGACCTAAGACTGAAAACGTTCCTCGGGTCTGCTCATTAACTTCAAGTAGTTTTGTTTTATTTTGTCTTAAGTAAGAGGTTATTTTGTAAAAATATTTTGCATGCAGGGCCATCAGGAATATTTCTTTTTGATGTTTCTCGTAAGTGCCTGTAGTGCAGTCCATGCACTAAGTGATAGCGTGTCCCACTCCCAGGAAGGTGACGAGAAGTGACTCACCCGGTGTCTCCCATGACACAGCCAGACCACGTGTCCTCACATTTACACTCTCCTAAGAGAAAACGAATGCACAGCCTGTCACAAACTGGACGCAGCTGCACTGAAGTAGCTTTTATTGTATCTTAGCTCTGTGTTCAAAATGGTTTTTAAAGGCATATTTCAAATTCTGCTTACACTAAAAAAGCTTTGGCTGCAATGTATAAAAAGCAAAATGAGTTTGACCCCATGGGGTCATATACATTGCCCCAATGCTTCACAAATGGTCATATTTTCAAACCGCTCACTTTAAAAAGCTACATGAAAGACAATCAAATAAAAAACAAAAAAAAAAAACCCAGCAAAAACGTAATGGCACCTCACTAGGACCCCCGGCTTCAGCAGTTTTGAGGGGGGAAATATTGCAGGGTCTTTCCATTTCTAAAATCCTCAGTGCTGAGGACTCTGGTAGAAGGTGGTAGAGAATTCTGGTTGATTAAGCAGAAGTCTCCAGAATCAGAGACTCCCTGGCTTGAAAGTCCTAATTTGTCACTTAATACATGTTTAATCCTGCAGACAATATCCTTTTATGACCTAGCCACTTCATCTGTAAAGTAGTACTGAGAATAAGCATCCTGTAGGATCATTTTGAAACTCAGATGAGAAGGTAGATACATGTAATAGGGCCTTTGATCATCCAGGAAAAAATAGCTCTCCATAAATGGTATTCTTATTACAGGTATTTGTTGCTAAAATAATTAAATAAATAATTAAACAATTAAAACGAAATTGTTACCACAAATATACAGTATTAGACCATTCACAGAGAAGTACCTTTACCTACTCTGGAAAAAAAATTTTCATGGATGCTAAGGCTAGCAAACTTTAGTTGATCTACATTTTCTTAGGCCCTTCATCAGGTCTGGTCTCAACAAGGAAGTTCTGTGTCTCGGGCCATATGCAGAGATGTCTTAAGTAAACCATAATACAATACAGTCTGAGCTCCAAACAACCTAGAATTCTCCACAAGAAACTTTCACATTTCCAAAATGAGCTATCTTTGTCCCTTTTGGGGTTAAATCCAACTCTGACCTTATCATCACACGGTTTCACTGTTCTTTAAACATGGGGAATTTTTCACATATGATGTACATATTCTCTTCATTACTTTTGAAAGCAACATTTTATCACTAGTTTGCATATCTTGCTCTACTCCCCACAATCCTGATCAAGCAACCGAATTAAAAAGAATCTCATTCCACAAAATATTTAACAGGCTGTCTACAATAATAATTAATAAATTCAACTAAGTCACACAGGACCAAAACTTACCACTTGCTAATTTTCTCTTGTCTGAGATTATACCAATATTGTGGGCTAACGACTGAGCAAGGGTAACTGCCATCAAATCGGTTTTTCCAAACTGAAAAACGAAATCAAAATAAATGTAAGTGAGCACTGTTTTCCATAGAAGATAGATCAGAGAAAATGGTAGGGAACAACCGAAAACAAGCCATTTCTGAGCATTTTCTTCCCTTTGTGTGTGATGTGTTGGAGACAGGGCCTCTCGATGTTGCCTAGGCTTACCTCTAACTCATGGTGAGCCACCTGCCTCAGTCTCCTTGTTGCTGGGGTTATAGGCATGCATTACCATGCCCTAAACATTTTCCTTAGTCGAGTCTAAGCATCTTGTAGCTAGTACTGAACATGCAATTGGGATGAAGTAGTAGGAAACAAATCCATACATGATTAAGTCTTAGAAGAAATACTGCAAGCCAGAGAATCATTCATTTCATAGTTTGGAAATTTAAGTAAACACAATTATGAATCCAAATTTCACCTGATAACATCCCTGAAAAACTTAATAACTGTACATTACTAAGCTAGTCTTTGAATGACACATAATAAAACTGTGTCAAATTATCTGGAACTACTTTTTTTCTCAAGTGGAATAGAAAGCAGCTTTAGCAAACGTAATGATGGTCTATAGCCAACGGAATCTGTGGCCTTCCAAAGACTGAAGCATTTTCCTTTACTTTGTTTACTTTGTTTAGTGTGTTACAAGTAAACCTTCTCCAGGAAACCCTTCTATACTCTTTCATTGTCCCCAAATTTGTCAAATACTGATCAAAGAAGAACACTTCCAACAGGTTTGCTAGGTGGCAATCCAGTGCTTCAGGGACTACTCAAATCTGGAAAAATCCTCATTCAACAATGTAAACACTCGGGCTCCATTCTTATTTTCAATGAAGGTTAGTGTACAGATTCTCTCTATATGAACTGCTTAATCTGGAAATTAGTCTATGCAGAACATGAGCACAATCATCAGGCAGTATATTTCATTCTTTCCTATTCTGTTGTCTGGGCACACACAGGAGCTATATTGATGACTAGTAAAGCAGTCTAGCAGTTGAAGACTGTGGACTACTGAGAAATTACTTCTGAAGTATTAGGAAAACATTTTCAGCCATCATACCACTTTGTATTGCACAGATGTTCACACCTACTTCATTCACGCCTCCTCCTCTCAGCAGCGAGCAAATCCCACCAATATAAGCTGCGCCGCTCCGGCTACTCTCAAATTGACTTCCCCTTTTAGAAAAGGAAATGAAAAATGCTTACTGCTCACAGTTCACACAGCCAAGACCTTCTCAGAGTTAACTTACCACATTTATTTTCTCAATGCATACAATACATTCCCAAGGTAAGGAAGGGATATGAAAGTAATTTACACACGTGATCAAAGAGAAAGGTTCCTGAGGGCTGCTTCCCCACATGATCAATATATATCTTACATGGAAATACATCTATGAAAAATCAATTGCAGATATGATACTCTCTGAGAATACAAAAAAAATCACTGTTTTAGAGATTTAGCCCAAAATATAATTAATGATAACATATCAGACATTCCTACAATGAAGAGCCATCAATAAGATAGTCGATGCTCTTCAAAAGTATCATGTTCAACATGGGCAAAGGCTGAGGAAATCTTTCAGCTTAAAGAAGACTAAAGAGACAAACAGGAATCACACTGTGGATCACTGTCCTGGATGCTGAAAGAGAAATGTAGCTGCAGAAGGGCATTAAGACACTTGTTGAAGACTGAACACTGAACTGAACACGGACTATGAACTATGTAAGGACGTCACATGGTGTTAAGTATTCTGTTTTTAATGATTTATTGTGTTATTTAAAAGAATGTCTTTATTTCTAAGAGAATGCATGGAATGACTCAAGTATTTAGTAGGAAATGCAAACTGTCTCCAATTCTCATTTGTACAGGAAATGAGAAAAAATGCAAGTCTTGAATTTGTGTAAAGTGTAGGCAATTTCCTTATGGCATTCTGGCATCTTTTCTCTAAATCTGAAATTAGATAAAAAATTAAAAATAACACCCAAAATACATCTTTCACATCTAATCATAACTGTCCTCAATAGCTCTGATTTTAGATAAGGTCCTAAAATTCTACAGACTATATTTTGCTGCTATATCAAATATGTGTATTACTAAAGGAAAGAACACAAGAAGAGTAGATAAGAAACTCCAGAAACTTCCTTAGCTCTTACCGCAGAACCCAAACCATAGAGAGAGCAGTGGCATTTAAAACATGCCAATTTTAAAGAATATAATAAATTGTGGGAATTCCCTGTATGAATGTGACAGTATATTTCCTCAGTAAATGCTCTGACTATGCATTGGGAAAATAATGAAATAGACAAGCAATAATAACTTAAGTCACTTAAACCTCATGAAAATTCCAAACAACCTATACTTCAAAACTCATTCCAAATGCACAGCCATATCACATAATAATTGTGTTATCACAGAAGGATGCATTTCAGTCACAAGTAAGAGAAAGCATTCAACGTGGAACCAGAAAGAGTAAAAGTATTTTAAAAGTTACATACGAGAAAAGATGAACTGCGTCACTCTTCTCTTTGATAAAATCCCTCCTGTATTTCATAAACTCACGCAGGGTGATCAGTGGGTTCTCAGATATGGCAAACTTGTTGTCAGCAGCCCAGGTTTCCATGGCAACCAGTACTATCCTAGTCTTAAGTTGGCCTTTATAGATCTAGGGCATTAACGAAATGGACACATCGGCTACACACGCGGTAAGGTCAGTTTATGAAGCACTCCAAAGTTCCGTTCCTGGAAATGTCTTTGTTTTAATTAAAGGAGATCATGACTTTCCTAATTTGAATGCACTTCCCTTAAAGAAGAGAGAATCAAACTATTTACCTAGGAAAACCCAATGAACAAAGCAAATTTTAGACATAGACAGTGTTTTCTTTTGACAAACATGCTCAATGTATGGCTTTCCCCAAGTCCACATTTGGCATCCTAGATAAATAATTTATGAAAACCTGAGTTTCTCTGACAAAAAGGCAGAACAATAAAGGTTCTCTAAGGAAGTGACCGCTACACAGCCTGTGTGGTGTGGAGGAGAGTGCAGAGAGAATTATTTGGGAGCTCGGCCAGTCAGAGCCTGGCCATGGTACTGGGTGTTTCTGAAGAGGCTCAGTTCCCGTACCATCGCTGCACTGATGTCCAGACGTGCACCATGAGTATCTCTGCTAAAGCCTGTGTGGAGGTCAAGCTCTGTCTTTTACAGTATGAAACACACAAGAAAAAATGCAAGCACATCTTTGGCCAGCCCACCTTCCCAAACAGATTAGTCAATAGAATCCCTGGCAAGGTCCCCCAGGTCTCTGAGGTCATCCTGGCTAAGTGTAACTTGGAGGAATGTGAATATAGTCACCTGATTACCCACCTACTAGCAATAAGGGGCAACGATGAGTGGGGTTGGTACTTACCATATCCGCCATGTTCACCACAGACTTCGCATAGGTATTTGTATGTACAACGGAGAGCCGATGCTTTTTAAACTGAAAGCAACAGACAACAGGGAAGGGTGTTCAAAGTCACCAGGAAAGAAGCATCTTAGGATAGGAAACAAAATATCAGAAAAATTCCCAAGGCTTTCAGTCAAAAAAAACTCAGGGTTGAGCATTATCTACCCTGAAGTCTGGAAGCTGGAGACTGAAGGCAAAGATGACTTTATCTCATGTGTGAGACCAAATTCAGTAAGTTCCTCATTAAGGGACCAGAAAATAGCATATAATATATAAGCTTGGTGCACACAAGGTTCTGGGTTCAACCCTCCACATATTTAAAACAGCACCCACTCCGTCCGCTGCACAGGTTTATTTTGGGGGTTGTTCAATTGAAAGCTGTTACGACCTATAAGACATGCAGTGAGACAGGACCAAAGGTAGTCAACGCAGATGTGGCTACAGGCGTGAGATTCTACAAGTTCTACATGGCTCTGGAGTAAGAGAAACCCTAAGGTCCAAATCGCAAGGAGATGGCTCAGAGTCAACGTGGGTCACGTGTTTGGTCTGCTTGGCCTCAGTGGTATTCTAAAAGGGTTTATCACATAACCCAATTTCTTTTTCAAGTAGCACCCTCACACGACAAGCACTGAGGGAAGCTGCAGATAAGGAGCCCATGGAAGCAAACTCTCATCCATGCTCTTGGGAACACCCCTAGTGAAACACATTGGTTAAAAAAAAAGACATGAAAATAGTAGAAATGGGCTACATGAGAAAGGAAGGGACTGGGAGAGGAATAACAGGAGAAGATAATGGGGGGCAGTGGAGAGGTGAATATGGTCAAAATGCATTACAGACACATGAAAATGCCAACACATAACAAGCTCATGATTATGTACAGCTAGTACATAAAGATAAAAAAGAAGTGCTTTTGGACCCTTATAAACAATTGCTAGTTATTTCCACCTAAGCACGTTTTCTTTTTACAAGTTGTTCCTTGGTTGGGCTTCCCCTCTTCTCTGAAGCTCCTCTTCTCACTGTGCGGCTGCTTGCTGAGAGTGGTAGAGCTCTATACAGGTGGCACAGTGGGCAGTCGCCAACACTCAGAGATTGTTTGCCTTGGGTGCTTTGATATTAAACCCTAACAAAAGTGTCTGAGCGCTTCCAAAAGCAGTGTGTGTGTGTGTGTGTGTGTGTGTGTGTGTGTGTGTGTGTGTGTGTTTACACAAATGGGTTTTCCAAGTCACAACTTGATGAGGTTTTTGTTTCTTCTAAACATACTTTTTACACAACAGCTAGGAGCAAAAAGGACAGAAGGAGAGGGGAGGCGAATCTTACCATGATATGATCATTCACAATCATCAATTCGATGTATTTGGTTTCCTCCTCTACATTGCGGGGAAATCGAAGAAGCTGTAACACAGTGAAAAAAAAAAAAAGAATAAACATCTAAAGTTAGCTGCAAAAACTAAAAGCTTGGGAGAAATCAATTAAACAAAATTTGCCTTTTTACTCCAGCATTAACTTTTAAACTCTCCTCAATTTTCTTAGTTTTGGAGTAGATAAAACATGGGTATGGTTTGAAAAAAAATCAATGAAGAATAAAAATCAAGGATGAAATTGTCCTCTTGCCTCTACTCCCTTCTTCCATGGGGTTGTAGCAAATTACTAAGTTTTTTCCCCCAGAATGTTTACACAAATACAATTAAATACGATATATGCTTCATATGCTTACGTACCTCACGCTTGTCTCTATCAACACACTTTTATCTACCCGTGGCGTGGAAGCAACACAAGCAGAGCATTGTTCCTGCGTTAGTTCAATGCCAACAGTACTTCCGACAGCGAGGGACTGGGACTTTTCTGGGTCATCTCCAAATCTAGGAGCGGCATGACTTTCCTCTGGTGTGGTTCACAGGATCCCCACAAGCTACAGGGGTGTGGTCAGCATAGCGCTGAAGTTCCCAAGTAGTCCTGGAGTGTCTTTAACTGACACATCTCTCTGCTCAACAAGTTCTCCTCACTTTCAAAACCACAATCAGTCAATACTATGGGCAAAGTCACCAGGGCAGCCATCCCTTCTGCCCATCCATCACAGTCATTAGCAAGATCTATGAGACTGACTTTTCTTTTATGCCACTCTTCAATAGAGGACTCCCCACCCCCAGTAAACCTTGTTCACTTGCAAGACTATTTTCGTGATGAGGGCACACCATCAAAATCAAACCAAAATCAATACATGTATGTTTGAGTGCTACATTTTAAACAAACTAAAAATATACAGCCCCATAGATTTTTGTCTCTTTCTAAATGTATTCTTTAGCCTTTAAAAAAGACTCTTACAACATTAGTTTCACAGAGAATAATGGACTGTATTTTTAATCTAAAAACTAAGCAGGAAAACTAACACAAGAACAAGAAGGTCCGACGAGGACAACAAACTCTCCCTTACGCACTGCGGCTTCCTAGTTAATCTAGAAGACTTTCCAGTGAGTCCCAGCATTTTTCTCAATGCCTGGGACTTGCATTTGGACACAGTATCACACTTACTCAAATTCATGAGTTCATAAAGAAGTGAAAGGTTCTCCTTCCTAGCCAATGACAAGATGTTGAGATGCTTCTAAAAGAACTTCAAAACACAGGTTAATAGGATATTTCTCCTACTCTCTTAACTCAGAATTCATAACAATAAACCATTTTGTAAATTAAATCTTTATAGGAATTGTTTTTGCCTTAATTTAACTCAAGACATTCATGTGTCTGTATCTAAAGAATGTACTTCAAGCTTATGGTCGTGACTTGGAGAACACACTGGCTTCTGAGGGGTGGGTAGAGACATGTCTGGGACCAGATTTTCTGTATGAGAATCACAGCTCCTATTTGAGCCTTGTGCGTCCTGTCCTTATCAGTAAGTATAGATCATAACAGTAACTTCTTCATAAGGATATCATGAGGAGCAAAAGTGTTAACATTCTGTCCAATTCTTCAATTAAACAGTTAGAAATTCTTATAAAGTGGACATGTACATGCTAAGTTTACAACAAATATTAGCAACTGTAATTCACACAAACATCTGTCTGAAACTACATTCTATTTTAACCAGACATGGACGTCTACGCCTGTAATCCCAGGACTAGGGAGACAAGGGTAGGGTGAGTGCTGGAGATTGGAAGCCACTCTGGGCTACAGAATGAGACCCTGTCAAAGAACAAAAGGAAACAGAGAGCACCCAGCACAGGCCTTAGAAACAGTTCCCGGGGAGGCTGAAGCAGAAAGAGCACAAGTTCTACACCCGCCACTAGAGCAAGCTCAAGTCCACATCGCACAACTTGAGCGGATTCTGTTTCTAAAATGGCTCTGCATACAGCTCAGTGGCTTGGCATGTGAGCATTGCTAGGTTTGGTCCTGGGAGGTGACTAGACGCTGACATGTGTATGAGGAGCAAGCACATGCATAATGAGTATTTCCCTGTCCTCTCTATAAAGTAAGTACTTCATACAACCTTCAACAGATTCACTTTCATCCCCATCTATTTCATTCCTTGGGTGCTTCTTATGCCACGTGCACACACATGCTCCCACAAGCCACCATCACCATGATAGTGATGAATTGACTCTGACAGCAGATCTTTATTCCAGGCCATTTAATGTCAACTATGTGACACAAGGCAAGTCATCCTCAGATGTGAGAGCCACATGACAGAACAGTACCTGCCCCTGTGCTTTAAGGTGCCTTAGGTACCTTAAGGACAGCTGCTATCACCACAATATCCGGTTAAACAGTCCTAAAGCTACGTCCTCATTTATATACTAAATCCAAGGCAGCTCAAGTGAGAAAAAGGCATTTTGTGGCTTCACACCCTGTCAAGAATAGCAAAGAAGACCCCATGAAGTGGTTCATATCTGAGCAAGGGAAGAAACCTTGCTTCAAGCAGAGACCTCATGACCCATGGCAATGAGGACTCCATCCTCCTCCATCTTCTAGCCACTCCCTGTAAAATAGTGCATCCTGCTGCTGCTTCCCTGCACTGTCACCTGCTCTGTTTCCCCATCCCCACAAATGGCCACACTGGTCCTTACACACACACACACACACACACACACACACACACACACACACACCGCAGACACTGAGTGGAGACTCAAAGGATCACCAGTAGCCAAGTGTTCTAAATACCATGGCTTACAACTGCAAACACATACCTGTCGTTTACTCCGCTTTAGTCTTGGCTTCAAAACAACTTTTGGCGGAGTAATATTTACTCGTTGAAATTCTACAAGGAAATAAAAACAAACAGTGCATTTTCCAGACTTCTTTAATAGAAGGCAAAATTTCACTAATTTTTCTTTCTACTTAGTGAGTACATAAATCATTAAGTAATTATGTTGCATTAACCATAAATAAGTATCTAATGGGTAAATACAATACACAAAAGCTCAAGCACATCCGTCCTACTTCATGTCATGTTTTCATAGTCATCCTATGAATACGAACACATTCTTTGTTAAAAACCTGCTAAGTAGTCAACCTGAATGACTGGGAAACGGGAGCAAATCCAACACACTCTTAACATGGCCTATTAGGAAACTAATCAGGACACCAAAATTGGACTCAACTGTTACCAGTTCATACACATTCTCTTCCCAAGACAAAATTGATCTAAGGCCTTGTTTACTATTACAAGGCAATGGGACAACTTGAGTCCCTCTTTAACTTGCAGGTCAGAATCACGCATAAACTATTCATGGATATAGATAAATTCATCTCTGGATTCTAGGTGAGTTGTAAGGGAAAACTTTCTACAAAGTGATGTAAATGGATGGAACTAGCAAAAATCATCCTGAGTGAGGTAACCCAGATCCAGAAAGACAAATACGGTATGTACTAACTGATAAGTGGATATTAGCTGCAAAGTGATTGCTCCCACACACATGAGTATATGAGCAGTACAAATTGAACTTGTTGGGTTATTACTAAAAAAAAAAATAGTTGGGAAGGAGTAGAAAGGCAGGGGGATGGATCTGGGAGAAGTTAGGGGGATGTGATTAAAATATATTATATGCATGTATGAAATTCTCAAAGGGTTAATAAAGAACAACTTAGAAACATTAATACCAGATAGGTAACATTAGGACAATAAATATCTCAGTAAGAAGTGATATCATCATAGTGATGAAAGGATCACTTCACCAAAGACACAACACTTCTGCCAATCATCCATGAGCACTCAGCTAAGCCACATTCAGGCCCTTGGCTCTCAGAAACTAAAGTAATAATGTTTATCCACAGCAGCCTCTGTACTAAAAATGGCAAACACAAACAGAAACTGTAAATGTCTTAAATGTTTATTTTCATCTTCTGTGATTCAGTATATCTGGAAGGGGCTGAGAACTCATTTTGTTTTGTTGTACAAGGGATTAAGCCAAGGC
Source organism: Peromyscus californicus insignis (assembly GCF_007827085.1). Lineage (NCBI taxonomy): Eukaryota > Metazoa > Chordata > Mammalia > Rodentia > Cricetidae > Peromyscus > Peromyscus californicus. Next base: position 13,613,202 of record NW_026294584.1, on the reverse strand, counting down.
CTCGTGCAAAGCAAACAATAACAAACCCTAAATGTGTGAGGAAACATGCCATGCTATCCCCTGGATTGGAAGACTCACTACTGAGCTGTCTGTTTTCCCACGGTTAATCTACACATTCAATATGATCTAATAAGAATCTAAGAGGAATTTCAGAAACTGACAAGTTGATTCTAAACCGATATGAAAATGCAAAGGACCTAGAAGAGCTAAATTAATTTGAAAAGGGGTAAAACTGAAGGATATATGCTACCTGATTTCAAAACACACTGTAAAGCCACAGTGAGCAAAACAGTAGACATGGGTGGCTGAATGAACGGAGGCCAAGGAAGAGACCCTTTTTAACTGATCAACTAAAAGAAACATTTCAATACTTAATGGCAATCCAAACAATTCAGTGTTAATATGTCTGACAAAGTCCTTCTATCTGGGGTATGTAATCTTTTTTTTAAAAAAAAGCTTTTGGCTAAGATCAAATGCAGAATACGTAAATCCTTCTACAATGCAACAACTACAAGAGAAAAATCCGACTGGTGACTAGTAAGCATGCACTACATATCATCAGTCAAACGTCTACCAGATGAAAGCACAGTGCCACAGCACCGTGCACACTGCAGTGGCTACCATCCACGAACACCACAGATTCCCTGTCTCCCGTGCTCAAGCTTTGGGGTAATTACTACCGCCATACGGTGTTTATGTGAGAGCAGAATGACATAAGGATTCCGAAGAAGCCACTCAACAGCTTCTCATTAAACAATGTTTTCCAAAGTAGAATCTTTGGATCGATAATGTTGGCACCACCTGGGGACATGCCGGCACTGTAAAGTCTCAGAACGGAGAAGTGAACGCCCTGGGATGAGGCCAGCAATGGGTGGCTACCAGCCTGCCAGTTCTCTTGGTGACAAGCTGAAGTCTTTTGACACTGATCCCAAGCTAAGCATGCACCTTCCCAGGTCATCCTTAGGTGTTTACTAGAAGAAATGAAAACACACATCTACAAAAAGAAATGAACAGAGGGAGGAAAAGGGGATGGAAAGAAAAAGAAAAGACATACAAGAATATTCATGGCTGCTTATTGATAACAGCCTCAAACTGGAAAACCCAGAATGTCCGTCAGCATAATTCCTAAGAAGTGTAGGGTATTCATACCACAGAATACACTCAATAATGAAATCAATAAATGATTGCTACTTTTCACAACATAAACTTCATAGGCACATGCTAAGCAGAAGAAACTACATAAACTCCATGGTTCCATAGGTTTAAAGTCCTACAAAAAAGAAGACTAGTCAATAGGAAAAGCAGGCAGAAACTATTATAGAAACAGAAGGCAAGGAATGGAACTGCACACGGAAGTGTCTCGAAATAAAAACATTGTATTTCGGGGTTACATGGGAGCCCAATGAGTCACACACAGGGCTTGTGTTTTGTGTGTATCGGTTTCTGAAGTGTCAACTGGTCGACCGAAAAGATTTTTTTCCCTCCAAAATGTGTTCTAAGGAACGTTTGTCCCGAGAGACATATCATACAAAATAAAAGGTTCTATAACCAAACAAGTTGGCAAATGCTGATCATATTATTCCTATCTCTAGGAAATAGATAACACCAAGCGAGATGAAGGTGGTAGTGGTGGCCTATAACCCTGTTCAATTTTATTCAACCTAAAATAAAGAAACTTCTAACTATCTCGTTTTCTTCTAGTTTGTCACAGTAAATTATAAGTCATCTTGAAAGACAATGCCACTTTTAAACTTCACAGTGGCAACCTCTGATTAAAAAACTAGAAACAGCCAGGCGGTGGTGGAGCACGCCTTTAATCCCAGCACTCGGGAGGCAGAGCCAGGTGGATCTCTGTGAGTTCGAGGCCAGCCTGGTCTACAGAGCGAGAGCCAGGAAAGGTGCAAAACTACACAGAGAAACCCTGTCTTGGAAAAACCAAAAAAAAAAAAAAAAACCTAGAAACAAGCCGAGCATAGAGTCACAACTGCAACCCTATCACTCAGGAGGCTAGACAGGAGGGTCACTGCAAGCCTGAGGCCAGGGTGGGCTACAAAGTTGGATCCTATCAGAAAAAAAGAAAGGATGCCAAGTCACTTCCATAATTATTGCTGAAAAAGAACCCTGAACAAAGCTAAAAAACAATTGTAAGTTTACATTGTACCATTCTTATACTGAAGTCTTTGGTGGGGAATCTTTATTACTTTAAATATTAATCAATGCTGGTTGCTTCCAGTAAGACCTATTACACTGTAGTCTTATTCTCACACAGCCATTCATGATTAATTTTGTTCCCATAACTGGCATTATAAAAAGTTTCATAAAGTTGATGAAAGGTATGCGTCGCTGCAGAGGAAGAACATCTGTGTGTTTACTGGCAGACTTTCCTAAGTAGTGGGCTCTTCTTCAAATTTTATTATTGTGTACGTGTGCAATGCTGGGGGCGTGCATCCTCACGTGGAGGGCAGAGGAAAACTGTGGAGTCTGTTCTCTCCAGTTTTCATGTGGGTTCTGGGGGCAGGAGTGGGTCACTAGGCTTGTGTGGTAAGTGCCGTTAGCCACTGAGCCATCTCACAGGCCTCCACAACAGTGGATTCCATCAAATGGGACCTTCCATCCCTTCACCAAAGTAGAAAGAGTCAGTTTCTCTGTAGGGGAACTACGGAGGCCGATGGGTTACAACTCAATCTAGGGAGGAAGGGCGTTAGAATTGAACATCCGCTTCACTCTCTAACAAGACGATAAGAGCTATTAACTGCTTCTCTAACAGTGCTTTGGGGTTTGCTTTAGGACGGCAATGTTTTCATGTCTTCCAGAGAGGCTCTCAAAGTATCATCATTCTTGTCCTTTCGTAGCCAGGGACCCTGGGAAAGACAAACTAGCTGAACCTCTGCTTCCTCATCTTCAAAAAAAAAAAAGGAGTTTTATTACATACAAAGCTACTGAAAAAGCAAAGTTAACTAAAAGGAGCTAAAGACAAACGTCCACTGCATGCATAATCAGTGTTCCACAATCATGGGGTCCTGGCACTGAGGTCAGCTCAGCTTGTCACGTGACATGTGGATGTACCTCTCCAATCAACATTTACAGCTATTAAGCTATAAACATCAATGAGAGGAAAGTATGTGCCAATTTCACAAGTAGCAAACAATTATATAAAAGGTTAAATTACAGCCTTTGCTTAAAATGCTAGAGCAAAAAAAAGATGAAGGAAAGAACACAAGGGGAGATGATTCATGCCTGTGTTCACGAACCATCATTTCACAAGGATGGATTTTCACATCGCTTACCATTTTTACTCTAAGATTATTTCTCATTCCTAACATTGAGTCTTAATTTCTTGAGAGTTCCTTCTATGTGCTTAAGCCATATTTTTCTGAATTCCTCAACTGTAAACAAGAAGTCAGTTTGCATTTCATTATTTCCTTTGGTGTAACTTGACAGTCGCTCCAAAATGTCATGAGCAACCGTCAATTATTATTTAACATATATATTGGTTCTAAAGTAGTAACCGAATTACTGGGTTGTCATTTAAAAGAAATTCCCAACACAAATATCATACCAGTTGGAAGGTCATCCAAGGGGAATTCAAACAGTCTGGACTTGTAAACCGAGTGAAAATGAGACTCCTCCTGCAATAACACAGAGGGCGGAGATTAAGCACAGGTGAAGCAGCATCCTGAAAGGCTGCAGGCAGTCACAGCTGGAGAAGCTAGGGCCCTGGGGGAGCTGCAGCTCCACTACAAGTTCTCCAGGCCTCAAGGGGCCATGAGCTACTGCACAGCCCACTCTCCACTGCCTTCTCGCAGCACTACCGCCACCCACTGCAACGAAAAAGCCTCGCAGGCCGAGAAGCCAAAGCTGCAGTAATGGAAAATAAATGAATGGACCTGTTTCCCCAAGGGAATGCAAGACATCGTGGAAAATGGGTTAATGACTGCTCCTTCACAGATCCCCGCCCCTACTCTAAGAGCCGGATAGCTTAGGTAGGCAGTGACTGAAGCTACCAATTTTCCTGGTGACGGCAAGCAAGATGACAGGTACAAGGGACGCCCAGAATCCTGACATAGATAGTTCTAGAAAGCAAGAAATAATGCAACACTTCTTCTTCTTCTAAGCAAAATTATTAAACATTCAAATGATTTCATCCGGTTTCATTTAAGTGCAAAGAACTAGTATGTCATAGCATGGAAGTTAAATACAACCTCTAAAAAGTCAGTGTCCTGTAAAGTGATAAAGCAGCCTTGCTAGGTACTCGGGGAACACACAGGCAGATGGTTTCCCAAACAGAGTTGTTTAACAGGTGAAAAAACCATGTGCATTCCTGGAAATTACCTCCTCTGTAAATGTTTGACCAACACTGAATGAAACAAGGATGTTCGTTTGTATATGTAAAGCAAGGATTGAAAACCATATTGTTTCCCTGTAGTCTATCATAGATTTGGTCTTAGCCAAAGAGCAACAAGGGCATTGTAGTCTATAATGTTAACCCAATCCTTTCCTAATTTGTTCCACCATTAGTTAATGTTCCAACACCACTGAGGAGACAATTAAGGAGTCCTAGGTTTCTGTAACTTCGCTAGCGTGAGCCTTGAAAACAACATGCAGAGTAGAAAAGTGTGGAATCGAAAAGAAAGGAGAGAGGTGAAAATCGCGCCTCTGTGGATTTTAGCTGTTGTGGATTCAATGTCTGTATCACATCACAGATTCATAGCAACATACTGATGGTGGTGGCTGTTAGGTCATGTCACTGTGTCTGGGGAGAGGGCCTATGCAGAAATATCGCAGGTTAAATGAGACTGAAAGGATGGCGCCCTGATCCAGTATGGCTGATGTCCTCATATGGAGAGGAAGAGATGATCAGAAATCTCTCTCTGCCAAGTAAAAATGCAGCAGGAAGGCAACCACCGGCCACCCAAGGCAAGAGCCCTCACAGGACACCAACCCTACTGCCACCTCAATTTTAATGTCACAGCATGTGACACTAAACTGTGAGAAAACACTTTGTTGTATAAGCCGCACAGTCATGATATTTGGTGTGGTTGTCTAAACTAAGGCACCTCACGTGACAGAGAGAAGTGGTGGTTTCAGGACACACTTCAGGGAAAGTAGTCCCAACATAAGAGAGGAAAGGCAAAAAAAATTAAAAACTAAAAACTGTGTGCTTGATTTACCCAATATCGTGTGTGTGTGTGTGTGTGTGTGTGTGTGTGTGTGTGTGTGTGTGTGTGTGTGTAGTCCTGGTCCTGACAATATAAAAACATACAAAGGGTGGGAAGGGCAGGAAAGAAGAACAAAGGTCTCAGCACCAATGCTGATATTCGCACAGCAAGCAGAGCACTTACTTGGGAGGTCTCATTGTCTTCTGGCTCAATGAGATATGTGTGGTTCCCATCATAGAACATCCCACTGCCAAGTACAAGAAAAGAATTAGACACAGCTATCAAGTCTCATCCAGAGCAAGATCATCTTAGGGCCAGCAGCACAGGACTGGTTACTTTCACTGTCTATTTCCCAGACCTACCCATCCTCAGCAGACACATGGCACATCACACAGGCAGAGCACGCATGCGCGCGCGCGCACGCACACACACACACACACACACACACACACACACACACACACACACACTTCTATGAGGCAAAGTGCCCTTTCCCTGAATTAGATAAAGGCAGATCCTCCTATCTTGAACTCCAAGCTCAAGACTGAATTCTCTGTTTTCCATTATTCTTCTAACATGGAATTCTGAGACTTATAATATAAAAGTCACCCTAGAATATCTGTGAAAATATAAACCTCGGAGAACCGTCCTCAGATTTCCAGGCCGGGACTCTGGAGGCCATATTTGAAACAAGTCCCAGGCCAGAGAGGCTGCATACTCTTTTAATCCTAGGGTGTTCTGTTAGTTCTGCCTCAAAATTAAACAAGTCTCGGAAGCTGGAAGTGGTGAGACAAGCTTGCAATCCCAAGTAGGTGGCAGCAAGAAGATGACATGGTCAAGGCTGACCTGGGAAAATTCATGAGAGCCTGTCCAAACATCAAATGTTAAAAAGAACAGCAGGTAAGGGTACAGTTTGGTGGTGGAGCTTTTGCCTAACATACACAGTCATCCAGTAATGGAAAAAACAACAAAGCCCACAATAACAAAACACCTCGGTGATACTGATGACACAGGCTGCCCGAGATCACCCTGAGAACAGCCCCCAACCACACGCTGGAAGGTGCTTTGGTAATAAGGTGAATGCATTTGAACAACTCGCCCTGAACTAAATCTTTCCACAACCCTATGAGGGAGAAGCCATGACCATGTCCACTGTGCAGGAGGGACACTGAAGTGACCTTCCTCGATTCCATATCCCATAGAAGGAAGACAAGAAGCTATGCATTCTGGGTACATGAACTGACCATCTGCAATCTGAGGCCACCTCCATTCATTCATTCAGCAGGAACTGACTGAGTCCCAACAATGCACAGCTGCACATGCAGGAGGCGGGTAGTAAGGAAAACACACCAATTTTCTGCCCTTGTGTCGAATTACATTTTAGGGAGAATAAAAACATAAACACATAATAAGGAAGGCAATGTAAGTTAGGTGGACATGGATTTTATGGTGGGAATCAAGCAGGTTCAAGTTAATAATTAGCACTAGAAGACTGGGTGTGGGAAAGCTGTGCGAGAAGAGGTTTCTCCTAGGAGTTCGGGGCAAGGCTTCACAAGAAGATGGCCCACCTACACTGTACAAAGGGCATTTCAGACACTCTCATGGCATGATCCGGGAACAGTGAGAGGACAACACCGTGACAGTGGAATGGGCAGGGGACAGTAACAGAAACACTCAGTCAGAGGCCTGCTGGGGACACAGTAGGTAGTCTCTCCTGAGGCCTGCTGGGGACACAGTAGATAGTCTCTCCTGAGGCCTACTGGGGACACAGTAGATAGTCTCTCCTGAGGCCTGCTGGGGACATAGTAGGTAGTCTCTTCTGAGGGCCCTGGCTGTTACTCTAATGAGAAGGTTGTCACACAGGCTTCTAAAGAGAGGAAACGCCTTTTCTCTCTTTTGTTTATTGTTTGTTTATTGAGACAATGTCAATCAACCTGAGGTTGGCTCTGAATTAACAGCAATCTTTCTGCCTCTGCCTCCCAAGAGCTAAAATTGCAGGCATGAGCCATTATACTTGTTTCTCCCCTTGGTTCTCTTCTCTTAAAATATCACTGCTACAGTGTATAATACTCTATAGAATAGCAAGACTAAGAGCAGGGATTAGTAGAACAGGATCACTATAACAACGGGAGAGAAAGAAGATAGTGGTGATAATAGAAGTGGTGAGAACTGGCCAAATTCTGGAGGGTGTGTGTCTGTCTGTCTGTCTATCTGTCTGTCTGTATGCCTGTGTGTGCATATGCATTTGCACGTATGTGTTTCTTTTTGCTGTTGAGGATTGAACCTAGGGACTCACAGGCCTAAGTACATGTTATATCACTGAGCCACTAGCCCAGCCTAGACATATTTTGAAAGGAGAAACAAAAAGATTTGTTGAGAAGTTTGATATGGACTTTGCCAGAAAAAAAAAGTATCAACAAAGACTCCAAGGTTTGACCTGAGCAGTGTAAAGCCAGCATTGACATTAAACAAAGTAACAATTGCAGAAAAAACACAGTGCGCAGCCCCAGCAGGCAGAAGACAGGAAGGAGGGCACAAATCAAGAGTGGCTTGGGACCTCTTATGCTGGAGATGACTACCTGCTATTTAGAAATCCTATAAAGGATTTGCTGTGAAGAGACACCATGACCAAGGCAACTTATACAAGAAAGCATTTAATTGGGAGCTTGCGTACAGTCCTTGATCATCATGGTGGGAAGTATGGCAACAAGCAGGCGTGTGCTGGAGAAGTACCTGAGAGCTACATCCCAATCCTCAGGAAGGAGGCAGAGAGAGAGACTGGGATTTTGAAACCTCAAAGCTCACCCCAAGTGGCACACATCCTCCAACAAGGCCACACCTCCTAATCCCTTCTAAACAGTTCACCAACTAGATATGAGCCTATGGGGCCAGTCTCCTAACAACCACCACAGCGGGGTTTGAAGTACATATGGCTTCATCTCCTGCTCAGAGAACTCCTGACACCCTTCTGGTTAGAGGAACACAGTGTTTCTACTGAGATCAGGTGCCTCATGGTGCTACTCATACTCATTTCTGCTCAGGCACCTAAGGGGAGCAGGCTGTGATCCTCTACATTAACTTTTCAGTTTAGGGTTTAAATGCTCACATGATAGCCAAGCTGTTAGACACAGAATAGTATTTGTCTCTCATTGATAATGTTATGAAATCTACTGGTTTTCCTGAGCTGTAATTACAATGGTTTCCAGGTCCGCTGCTGTCTAAATTCTTTCATTTCTGCTGGAACATCTTCCACATGTCTTAAATTCTCATATACCCACAGAATAGCCATCTCACTTCTGCACAGTTTTCAATGTTAGTGTACTTTCTGAATATGGATGACACTGAATTTGGAACTTGAAGATAAACAGATGAGCCGGGCGGTGGTGTACACACCTTTAATCCCAGCACTTGGGGAGGCAGAGGCAGGCAATCTCTGTGAGTTCAAGGCCAGCCTGGTCTACAAGAATGAGTTCCAGGAAAGGCGCCAAAGCTACACAGAGAAACTCTGTCTCGAAAAAAAAAAAAAAAAAAAAGATAAATAGATGTAGTATTAACAATATACTATTAATGATATATATATATCTGTTTTGACTCCTCTTCAAAACAGATAAACTATGACAGACATTTTTGTATCACTGCTAATAACTGGTCAGATCCATCCAGAATACTATATAACCATTAACCTTTGCCAACGTTCACATGACAAGCAGATTATTTTGTTTAAATACAGTGTTACGACCTGTCATAGTTTTTGTGAACACGGAACAAGCCAAGACCTACTTGGGAAGAGGGGATTTCCACTGAACTACCTTCATTAGATGGGCCTGCAGACAAGCCTTAGGGCATTGTCTTGAGTGATGACCGACATGGGAGGGCCCGGCCTACTGTAGGCAGTACCAACCCTGAACAGACGGGTCTGGGTGCTATAAGAAAGCAAGCTGAGCAAGCCAGGGAGAGCAAGCCAGTAAGCAGCATTCCTCCACAGTTCTTCATTAGTTCCTGCCCTGCCTTGAGTTCCTGCCCCGACTTCCCCTGAAGATGGACTACAGTGTTTAAGCTGAAATAAGCCCTTTCCTCCCCAAGTTGCTTTTGGTCAGTGTTTCTTCACAGCAATAAGAAGCAAACTAGAATAATGTCCAATGGAAAAATAAGGGGTTTTTTTTCATTTTCATTGGGTTTCAATGCATGTTGTGTAAGAAAGCATCATTAAGTAGAAAGAAAGAATCTGAAATTATTTGCACTTAAAAGAGCTGATTCCCTCCTGCTCAACTGAACCATGCCCACTCTCTCAGTTCCTGTCCACCATATCCTAAACCTTCCCCTCCTTGTCATGGTATCCCATCCCCCAGCTCCAGCATAGGCCAGCCTCCTGCTTGACCAGAGGCCACACCAGAACCAAAGGTTGTCTGCTTTCCTAAGCACTATCCTACTCAGTGCCCACCCAGCCTAACCCCAATTGCTTCACCCTTCCCATCACAATATTCCAGCTTCCAACTCCTACAGAGGAACCCCTGCTCAAAGAGAGGCCATCTCAGCCCTCCAACTCTACTCAACCACAGGCCATTCCAGCCAGAAGACCAGAGAGGAAACAGAAACCAAGGAATAAAACACCCAAACAACAAAGACAAACTCAGAAATGAGCATCTAGAGCTATAACCACTCCAAACGGTATGCCTAGACACCAGTATAAGAACACATCCAGGAAATCTGGGACATTATGAAAAGACCAACCCTAAGATAACAGGAATAGAAGAAGGAGAAAAATCCAGCTCAAAGGCCCAGAAAATATTTTGAACAAAATCATAGAAGAAAATTTTCCTAACCTAAAGAAGGACATGTCTATAAAAGTACAAGAAGTTTACAGAACATCAAATAGATTGTATCAGTAAAGAAAGTCCCCTCGCCACATAATCACTGAAACACTAAACATACCGAACAAAGAATGAATATTAAAAGCTTCAAGGGAAAAAGGCCAAGTGACACATAAAGTCAGACCTACTAGAATTATACCAGACTTCTCAATGGAGCCCCTAAAAGTCAGAAGTGCTTGCAAAGATGTCCTACAGACTCTAAGAGACCATAGATGCCAGCCCAGACTACTATATCCAGCAAAACTTTTAATCGCCATATATGGTGATATATTGTGTACCCTAATAAAGCTTGCCTGAGGATCAGAGGACAGAGCTAGCCACTAGATTAGATGTAGACGCCAGACAGTGGTGGCACACACCCTTAATTCCAGTACTGGGAAGCACACACATGCCTTTAATCCCAGGGAGTGATGGCAGGGCAGAGAAAGGTATATAAGGCATGAGGAAACAGGAATTAAGGCAGTTCAGCCGTGACCCTTTCGGGTGAAGACTCGGAGGATTTCAGTCAGAGGATTCAAGGAGTTGGTGAGGTAATAGGTGGTGGCTGTGGCCTGTTCTGCTTCTCTGATCTTCATATGACTATGGGTTTTTTATTAAAAGACCATCTAAGATTCAAACAACAACCATAAATGGAGAAAACAAGATATTCCATGATAAAGTCAAATTTAGACAATATCTATCCACAAGTCCAGCCCTACAGCAGAAGGTACTAGAATGAAAATTCCAACCCAAGGAAATTAACTACACACATGAAAACACAGGAAATAAATAAATCCACACCAGCAAAACCAAAAGGGAAACACACACAGACACACACTACCACCACCACCACAAACATCATAATAACAGGAATTAACCATCATTGGTCATGGATATCTCCCAATATCAATGGACTCAATTCCTGAATTAAAAGATAAAAACTAACAGAATGGATGAAAAAACAGAATCCATCCTTCTGCTGCATACAAGAAACACACCTCAACATCAAAGATAGACATTACCTCAGAGTAAAGGATTGGAAAAAGGTTTTCCAAGCAAATGGATCTAAGAAACAAGCTAGTACGGCCATTCTAATATCTAACAAAATGGACTTCAAACCAAAATTGATTAAAAGAGACAGGAAGGACACTTCATACTCATCAAAGGAAAAAATCTACCAAGATAATTTTTCAATTCTTAATCTCTATGCTCCAAACACAAGAGTTGCCATGTTTGTAAAGGAAACACTAAAGCTTAAATCACACACCAACTCTTACACATTGATAGTGGGAGACTTCAATACTTCACTCTCACCAATGGACAAGTCATTCAGACAAAAACTAAACAGAGAAATACTGGAGCTAATAGACATTATAAACCAAATGTACTTAACAGATTTCTATGGAACATTTCACCCAAACACAAAAGAATACACCTTGTTTTCAGTACCCAATGGAGCATTTTCCAAAATTGACCACATATTCAGTAACAAAGCAACAGATGCAAGAAAACGGAAATAACCACCTGCATTGTATCAGACCACCACAGATTAAAGCTGGATTTTAACAACAATAGAAACAACAGAAAGCCTACAAACTCATGGAAACTGAACAACTCTCTGCTGAATGACTACTGGGTCAAGGATGAATTAAAGAAGGAAATTAAAGACTTCCTAGTATTCAATGAAAATAAATGCACAACATACCCAAACTTGTGGGGCACAATGAAAACAGTGCTAAGAGGAAAGTTTATAGCACTAAGTGCCTTCATAAAGAAATTAGAGAGATCGCACACTAGCAACTTAACAGCACATCTGAAAGCTCTAGAACAAAAAGAAGCAAGCACACCCAAGAAGGGTAAATGGTAGAAACAATCAAATAACATAGAAACAAAGAGAGCAACACAAAGAATCAATGAAACAACATGTACTGGCTGGTTTTGTGTGTCAACTTAACACAAGCTAGTCATCAGAGAGGATGGAGCCTCAGTTAAGGAAATGCCTCCATGAGATCCAGCTGTAAGGCATTTTCTCATTTAGTGATCAGTGGGGGAGGGCCCAGCTCATAGTGGGTGGTGCCATCCCTGGGCTGCTGGACCTGGATTCTGTAAGAAAGCAGGCTGAGCAAGTCATGGGAAACCAGCCAGTAAGCAGCTCCCCTACATTGCCTCTGCATCAGCTCCTGCCTCCAGGATCCTCCCTGTTTGAGTTCCTGTCCTGACTTCCTTCAGTGATGGAACAGCAATGCTGAAGTGTAAGCCAAACAAACCCTTCCCTCCTCAACTTGCTTTTTGGTCATGATGTTTCGTTGGCACAATCAAAACCCTAACTAAGGCATAAAAGAGTTAGTTCTTTGAGAAAAATCAACAAGATAGACAAACCCTTATCCAAACTAACTAAAAGACACACAGAGAATATCCAAATAACAAAATCAGAAATGAAAAGGGGGACATAACAACAGACACCCAGGAAATCCAAAGAATCATTAGGTCATATTTTAAAAACCTATACTCCACCAAATTGGAAAATCTAAAAGAAACAGATAATTTTCTTGAGAGATACCACTTACTAAAGTTAAATCAAGATCAGATAAATAATTTAAATAGACCTATAACCCTTTAGAAGCAGTCATTAAAAGTCTCTCAAAAAAAAAAAAAAAAAAAAAAAAAAAAAAAAAACCCAGGGCCAGGTGCTTTTAGCCCAGAATTCTACCAGAATTGGAAAGAAGAGCTAATGTCAATACTTATCAAATTATTTCACAAAATGGAAACAGAAGTAACATTGCCAAATTCACTTTATGGGGCCACAATCACCCTGATAACCAAATGACACAAAGATTCAACAAGGAAAGAGAGTTACAGACCAATTTCCTTCATGAACATAAATGCTAAAATACTCGCAAACCAATTCCAAGAACAGCATCAAAAAGATCATCAACCATGATTGAGTAGGCTTCATCCCAGAGATGAAAGAATAGTTAACATATGAAAATCAGTCAATATAATCCACCATATACATAAACTGAAAGAAAAAATGCCACATGATAGTCTCATTAGATGCAGAAAAAAGTTGACAAAATCCAACAACCTTTCAGGATAAAAGTCTTGGAGAGATCAGAGATAAAAGGGACATACCTAAACATTAAAAAAAAAAAGGCAATTTACAGCAAACTGATTGCCAACATCAAATTAAATGGAGAGAAACTCAAAGCAATTCCACTAAAATTAGGAACAAGACAAGGCTGTCCACTCTCTGCATATCCATTCAATATAGTAATTTAAGTTCTAGCTGGAGCAGTAAGGCAACAGAAGGAGATCAAGCGGATACAAATTGGAAAGGAATAGCTGAAAGCATTGTTACTTGCAGATGATATGACAGTACGTAACGAGGACTATTGGAATCCAGCTCCTCGATAGCCCTCTCCCAGGGTCCGTGGAAGAATCTACAACCAGCTGATAATCTAATCTTAGATGATATGAAATGAATCTATGTACTCAAAACTCTTTAGTCCATACATTTTATTCTTCCGAGTCAGTTCTCTCTCTGCACAGCTTCTTTTCTGCTCTCATAAATTGCTCCTTTCTTGCCTAATACTCTCCACCTTTTTCTGCTCTTCCTTCTAAGTGCTATTTTAATTCCTTCATTTTAGTTCGGCCTCATCTTGGTCTTCTTTCTCATTTTGTTCTTACCCACCTAGTTCTTCCCCATCTGGCTCTTCTTCATCTTCCATTTTGTCCTTCTAGTTCTCTCTTCTAGTCTTCCAATCTAGTTCTCCCAAGTCTCTGAGGTTTACAGTTATATACCCCTGCAATAGCAATGCCCTTGCTAAGGCAAGGTCACCAGGCTTGAATTCCCTCAGGGTCAAAATGAGGGGCAAAAAGATCCACACAAAAAAGTGGTAATTATCAGCTATATTTACAACCCAAAAGGGAAGTGATTAATGGGGAAATGAATCAACTAAGGACTAAGTTTGGCTAATCTGAGCAAAGGGGATTTATGTGCTCAAACTATATTCTTAGAAGTGGTTAGTTGAAATGTTAAGAACCTATAGAACCTATAAGTCACTAGGTCATGGATGAAAATAAAACTGCCTTTTTTCCTTTGGTCCCCTTATCTATCCAAGCTATCTCAGCTCCTGCCTTTTTCTGGCAGGGCGGGGGAGTGCACTTGGTGGCTGGGCATCTTGGCTAGAAAACTTCCATCACAGCTAGATGCACCTGGTAATTGTTAAAAAGGATATCTAAAACTAGAGATACCATTTGGAAAAGGGGAAAGTTAAGCTTAATTAGCACATCCACCAGGCCTTCTCAAGCAGATACTCAGTCTGTTCCCAGAGAGTTTGGGAGGTATCTCTGATAAGACACTTTCATCTATCCAGGGATGGTCCTGGCCGGATGCTGCTAATGACGATAATTACAGAAAGGCCTGAAATTAGGGATTTTGACTGAGTTGGTTGTTAGCACAGTTAGAGCAAGTTATACAAACACTTTAATTGTACAGGGAAATTGTGTCCAATGGATGATGGAAAAGCTACAAAAGCACTCAAGAAATTCATAGCAGGAGGTGGCTAATAATAAAAAACCAGCATCACCAAGACTCCTTGAGTCTTGGCCTCATCCTCTGGCCAAGGTATAGTTGTCATAATCAGCCGAATTCCTACTTTACATATTTTTGCAGTCTGCAGTGAGTATACATAAGCAACTTCAAAAATTCTATCAGGTAACTCCTACAGCTGATAAATACCTTTAGTGAAGTGGCTGGATACAAAACTATTCAAAAAAAAAATCAGTGGCCCTTCTATAAACAAATGACAAACCTGCTGAGAAAGAAATCAGGGAAACAATATTCTTCACATAGCCACAAATAATATCAAGTATCCTGGGGTAACTCCAACCAACAAGTGAAAGGCCCCTACAGTAAAACCTGTAAGTCTTTGAAAAAAGAAATTGAAGAAGATATCAGAAGATGGAAAGATCTGCCATCAGTAGGATTAACATAGGAAAACTGGTCATCTTTACCAATAGCAATCTACAGATTCAACACAATCCCCATCAAAATTCCAACAGACCTTGAAAGGGAAATACTCAACTTCATACAGAAAAACAAAAAACCCCAGATAGCTAAAGCAATCCTGTACAATAAAAGAACATCCAGAGGTATTACCATCCCTGATTCGAAGCTGTATTACAGAGATATAGTAATAAAAACCACAAGGTATTGGCATAAAAATAGACAGGTTGATCAATGGAATTGAATTGAAGACCCAGACGTAGGTCCATACACCTATGGACACCTGATTTTATGGGTGGACTGGGAGTTGGGGGGAAGGGAACAAGAGGGATCAGGCACGGGTGGGACGGAGGGAGGACTGGAATTGGGGGAAGACTGGGGGGGGGGGGGGTGACGTAGAAACCTAGTGCAGAAAATCCCTGGAATCCACAAGAGTTACCCTTGCAAGCCTCTTTGTAATAAGGAAAACAGAGCCCAAACTGGTCATCTTCTATAACCAGGCAAGGCTCCCAGAAGTGGGACTGGGACATAACCCAGCCTCAAAATCTTCGACCTACAATCTCTCCTGCCTGCAAGACACGTTGAGGTAATGGTGGCTGATGGCGCAGAACTAGTCTGATCCAACTGGAGGCCCAAGCCACAAGAGGGAGCCCATGCCTGGTTGGCCTGGATGTCCAGGAACCAGAGGCTGGACAGCCTAGAAACCCAAGATGGAACCAAACATTACTGGCTAAAAAAAAAAAAAAAAGTCAATGAAATGATTCCTGATGATATTCTGCTATATTCATGGATAATCACCTAGCCCAATTGTCATCAGAGGGGCATCATCCAGCAGCTGATGGGAGCAGATGCAGAGTCCCACAGCCAAACATTAGGTGGAACCAGGGGAACCCCACAGAAGAGGGAGAGGAATGATTGTAGGAGCCAGAGGGGTCAAAGACACCAGAACATGGCACACAGAATCAACTAAGCAGAGCTCAACAGGGCTCACAGAGACTGAAGCAACAATCACAGACCCTGTATGGTTCTGATCTAGATCCTCTGCATAGAAATTATGGCTGTGCCGGGCGGTGGTGGCGCACGCCTTTAATCCCAGCACTCGGGAGGCAGAGTCAGGCGGATCTCTGTGAGTTCGAGGCCAGCCTGGACTACCAAGTGAGTTCCAGGAAAGGCGCAAAGCTACACAGAGAAACCCTGTCTCAAAAAAAAAAAAAAAAAAAAAAAAAAAAAAAAAGAAGTTATGGCTGTATAACTTGGTGTTCCTATGGGACTCCTAACAATGGGAGTGGAGGGTGTCTCTGACTCTTTTTGTTTGACTTGGGACCCTTTTCCTCCTACTGAAGTCCCATCCAGCCTTGATAGGAGGGTTTGTGACTAGTCTTGTTATAATTTGTTTTGCCACATTCAGTTGATATCCCTGGGAGGCCTGCTTTTTTTTTTTTTTCCTTCCAAGACAGTATTTCTTTGTGTGCCCCTGGCTGTCCTAGAACTCGATTTGTAGACCAGGCTGGCCTCAAACTCACAAATATCTGCCTGCCTCTGCCTCTTAAGTGCTGGAATTAAAGGCATATACCACTACCACCTCGGTGTGCTCTTTTTTTTAAGGACATGGAGGAGAAATTGATCTGGGGGAGAGGGGAGGTTGGGGGCAGGACTAAGAGGAGAGGGAGAGGTGGTGGTCAGGATGTAATGTATAAGAGAATAATAAAAAAATTAAAAGATAAAAAAGAAAATTCTGATTCCTCATAACAACATGCTTTTACTAATAGCCTAATAATTAATAATAATAATAATAATAAAACAGCTGTTTCATTTGCTTTGAGAATTGACAGCTTTACAGTATAACATAAATTTTGCATAAGTTAAGCCTGTAATAATTAAACCCTATAGATAGAACCAAGTCATTATGGAACAGTTGAGCTAAATAGTTATAAAAGTGAATTAAAATAAGACTTTGAAAGAAAACAGCAGCCATTCTTACAAAGTTCCACCAGAGGGCAATAAACTTATATTTGATTTCATCTTTCTAGGTTCCCATAGTTACAAGATTTTGTGATAACATCAAGCTTACATGGATCAAAATATTGCCTATTAATCCTTTGAATTTGTATAAATGTACTCTCATAGACTCTATGAGAAAAGCTTATTAATATGATCTTTCCCATTTTATGTTCTTCAACTAAATGCAATGAATCAGAAACATGAATAAACCTCAGTATGTACTTGGTCATTCATAATAGATGAATTAGGCATGAAGTAATATAGCTTATACCTAAACCATTATAACTGAGATAACCTAGCTCCTTTAATGTTTAGCAATATTCCTCCAAAATATTGCTGGAAGCAATTGTGTTCAAAAGTAAAATCATGATGACAATATAGTTCATCAGTAACAAAAGTACAAAACATGCTTCTACCATCTAAGAAAGCCCAAACACAGGTGAGCACAATCCTGTCAGTACTTGTAGACACATTGTGAATTTTCTATTAATTTCACTTCACTTAGTTTTAAGTGAAAGAGTTTTTAAAGGTAGATATAAAATATACTAACTTAAAGCAACTGAGGCACGATCCTGAAAGGCATTGTTCTCACCTTCCTTAAAGGACTGTGGGAGGTAGAACCCAGCTGTTGTTCTTAGATTCTCGTGCCTAGTAGAGCCCACAAAAGGGGCTCATAGCTCCCTCCTGGGACTCACAACACTGTCCATTTGGGAAACTGGGAAGCAAATTAAAAAGCAGTGAGCACAATGCTCACATTGTGACGGGGGCTGAGATTCTAAGAGAAAGAGAGAGACAGGAAAAGGTTTCTTATATTTTCACTCTTCCTTCCAACACACATTTGCTGTTATAAATGTCAGCAAGGTCAAACATAATATCCCTAGCCTACAGCCATCCTGTGTTGAGATTAGTTACACTGCTTTTACAATGAAAATGATTTCAACATTTCTTTCATCTGGTAAGAAAATCAAGGCCTGAATAATAAGCAAAGATGCCATGTCTTTAATAATCTCTCTTTACTCAAGGAACATATGCAAAACAAATATGCATTTATTTATCATAAGCAGCAAATAGAAGCTTTGCATTAAGCAGGCACACATCCTCACTCCTCTGGTCATTCACTTACCCTGGCAGCTTCTCTCTAACATACCTCTCCCCAGAGCTTGGCCAGCGCTGTCACTTGGGCCACTAGCCAGACTCTCCACCCCTTCTCATTCCATTGCCACTGTAGATTTAAGATCTAAGATCCACTGGAAGATTCTCTCAAAGCACGCCACAGGGCCCACTCCACCTGCTGCACGTGACACACCTTCGGAGCTCTCATGCTCTCTCTACTGTCCTCCAGTGCCAATCCTCAGCTTAGACTTGGCCCTGGTGTGGGTTTTTTTCCTTTCTCAAATAAAACAAATATACTTAAATATACCTATCATATTCCACAAGATGAAGCCAGGCTACATTTGCCCTGCACACTACACTGAGGTCTCAGGACTCACACATGCTAAAATTGCCTTAACATTTCTAGTGCCTGGTACAGAGCAGATTCATAGTAACAGTTTATTAGACGGAAAAGGCTACATTTCCAACTCATGACAAAAAGGATATCTACCAACGAAACATAAAAGTAATTAAGTCTTAGCTCACTCTGTGCAAACAAAGTAAAATAAGCCAGAAGGAATGGAGCAATTCGGTCTAAACAGAATGCTTGGGGTTGGACTGGTAGTTTTCAAGAGGCCAGAAAACAAATAGAAAATGGCCCTGTGGGTATCACCATCATGGACAGGATGGAGAGAGGTGTATTCCCATGTTCACCATCAACAAGCATTCTGTGATGTGAAGGTCATGAGAAAGGAAGCAAGGAAGGACAAACTTGTCTTCCGAGCTCCATGAGCGTGGGTGTACCCTCCCACGGCTGCTGTGAGCTATGTGGGTTCCTGCTGTAAACAGAGCTTCTGAGGTCATCTGCAGCCTTTGTCTTTGTGCAAAGAGCCATGAATTTTCATCTGCTAGAATTTCTATCATTTCAGGAAAATATAAAAATTCAAATCAAGAACGAGTGGAGGACTGAATTGGTTTTGAGGGACTAATCATCCCCAGAAACAGAAAACCAAGTTACCCAAGCCACTCCTGTCTGGATCTAGATGAAACTAGAAAAAGTCTCCAAGTATCACTGTATGGCAGCATAATGTAAAAGCCTCTGGCTTCTGAAACTCTAAGATTTTACTAGTACATCCTGAAACTCTAAATTTTACTAGTACATTAAACGTAAAGGAAAGTTATTGAAATAGCAAATGTATAAATAACTTATGTGGCACTTACTGGAGTCCATGGCATGTGGACAGGGCAACAAATGAGCCAGGGTTTCCTCGGATCTGGCCCTGGTAGTAACAGTGTTCTCCTCCCTGGAAACAGAAAGAGAGGGCATGAGCCTGGCCAGCCCGGGACACTCTGCCATGTCGCTTACACAGAAGCATTCTCACGCGGGACTTCCATATACTCTGCAGTGTTTAATTACCCAGATCAGCATTACCCAGTCAACTCCAACAGAATTATTCATAAATGTGCCTACTGAGCAGATGCCAAATGAAAAGGCAGGAGAACAAAGATGGACTTCGCTTTGCTTTCATGCAGGTGTTACAGCAGTCAAGCTCTGAGATAAGTGTGTGGCCCATGCACTGGGATAGGTTTAATAAGCTCTCTCCCAGGTCAGAGAGATTCAGTTCTGAGCAACACTGCAGTGGTCATTTAACATTCAGCTTAGCAAAAGGAGGCTGGAATCATCTGAGAGTCACTGGATTGCTGTGATATAGGAAAACATCTGTTTTTGTGGTGTTCATATCCAGTTTATATTGTTCTTTCTCCAATTTGGAACTGCCTTCTTTCTAACAGTCTTCAGGTAGTTTAAAGTGGTTTCCTCTGCAACTGGACACATCAACTGAATTCAACTAAGGAACTCATTTCTTTAAACATGACTGGAAAGGAAACAGTACACAGATGATCTGGCATCCTATGATGCTGTCTTTAAATACTTGATATTGAGAGAATGGTCCACAGAGCACAGCACCATGGAGCCTCTTAGAAATACAGAACCCTGGCTGCAGCAGACCGACCGCATCAGAGTCTGCATTTTAACACCGTCTGTGGGTGATTTATGTGCACATAAAAGTTTGAAAACTCTGCTCTAAATCACCTTTTATTTATTCATTTATT
Organism: Peromyscus californicus insignis; assembly: GCF_007827085.1. Taxonomy (NCBI): domain Eukaryota; kingdom Metazoa; phylum Chordata; class Mammalia; order Rodentia; family Cricetidae; genus Peromyscus; species Peromyscus californicus. Next base: position 13,592,980 of record NW_026294584.1, on the reverse strand, counting down.
TATTCGGTAGCAGAAAGCCTGTCATTAAATTGATATTCTGAGATTTTAAAAAAAAAAGAGTGAATAGGAAGGATGGATGGAATGAGTAGACAAAGTAGAAATGTTACCCGCGTGAGTCTACCTTAAGGACTAAGTTTATTTAAAATACCCAGAGCTTGACGAGTAAACAAGGAACAATAAGAAGGCACAGGAGGCAATGGGACTAAAGGCCTGATGCCACTACTCCTGAGATAATTTCATAGTAGCTGGGAACACTCTGATTTGGAGAGTCCCAGTAAAATGGCAGCGCACAGTCCCTGACCCTCCTGTTGGCCAGGGCAACCGCATTTTGTGAACTCCTCCATTTTGGCTGAACTGTGACAATTCCAGTAATTTGCCTTCTAGAAGAAAATTAACTTGTTCCCCTAGATTCTTGACTGCCCTGCCCAATGAACCCCAAGTAATATTAAGATGTTACTGATCACCTTAACATTCTATAACCCCCAGCAATGGCCAACTTCAGGCCAGAAAGAAAACTTTCCAACCACCTTCCTGACCTCCTCTTTCTGGCCTATAGTTAATTACCCAGCTTGTAAGTGGTATGCCTACTCATCTTATCCTTATTCAGGTCTCAGTTAAGGATTCATGTGGTGAGTCTTCATGGGTTTAGCTTCTAATATTATGAAAAACAATCTCACAGCAAACTCCGTGATCCTCTGGCTCTTAAAATCTTCCCACAATGTTCCCTGAGCCTTAGGCGCAGGAGTGTTTTGTAGATGTATCAGTTGGAACTGGGCTCCACCACTGTGCTTTCTGAAAGGCTATAACTTTTAAGACTCAAGGCTGTCTGTCCACCCTCGAAGTTGCCAAGTAGAGAAGCAAACTTTAGATGACTACAAATCCCGTATTCTTTTCTCAACACTACTTATGAGTTGGATCCAGAATTGTGATTTGTGCACTCCAAGTCTAAGTTTTCTCCTAGACTGATTTATTTCACATTTTTTCTCTTATTCTACTCTATTACTTCTCGGGACAGAATACAAATATTCTCCATTGGGCTATAAGAATGGTGAACTGTCCATATATTCCATTTCAAATGTTTAAGCAAACACATGATTCGGATAGTTCTTATTTTCTGGACACATCTGGTTATACCCGAAATCAGAACACTAGTTTCATTCATATGGACCATACAAAAAAAGGTCAACAGTCAATGAGGTGGCCTGGACACGGACAGAGAGAGAAAGTTCTTTGTAAAGTGTTGTTTTCAACTCCACAGTAATCAACCCAAACACAGATTTTTTTTTTCCTCAGAGGTCTCAGAAGTCAACAATAAGACATGAAGAGAGAAAAAAGCAGGAAGATGATAACAATAATTATGGTTTCAGATTAGAAAAGAGTAGAAGTCAGCAACTACTGTGTGAGGAGATGTGCCAGTAGAATAAGCCACAAGAAATATTTTATAAGTTTTTAAAGGTTTTTAAATACCCACTCTGGAAACATGTCATTGTATAATTATAAGGAAGTCAAATGGTTCATTTTTTTAAAGAATATCCCCCTACTACATTGGAGGAGAGTTAGATGATTAGATAATTGAAAACAATCTTCCATTAATTTCCAATTCAGAAAATAATAGGAGTCTATCAAAAAACAGCATATGATCAGAGCCGGTCTGTACAAAAGCCTAACATTGCAAATGCTTCCCAGCACTCGGGAGGCAGAGGCCGGCGGATCTCTGTGAGTTCGAGGCCAGCCTGGGCTACCAAGTGAGTTCCAGGAAAGGCGCAAAGCTACACAGAGAAACCCTGTCTCTAAAAACCAAAAAAAAAACATTGCAAATGCTGAGAGGAACGCAGTGTGGCTGACGCATTATTGAATGTTTCCATGACTCTGGAAAGAGGAGCACAAACCTCCTCAGCCTGGGCTATTACAGTTGAATAAGGCCCTTATTGGTAGCATATGTAACACTTCCAAATAATGGTAAGAACTCATTTTAGCATTATAAATTTCTCAGATGCTATTTAGCATAAATCAACAATTATTCAAACGAAGAAGCGGGGGAGGCAGGAGAGGTGGCTCTGTGGCTAAGAACACTAGCTGCTCTAGCAGAAGACCTGGGTTCAATTCCCAGCACCCATGTGGTTACAAGCATCTGTAGCCCTGGTTCCAGGGGATCTGGTGCCCTCTTCTTGACACTACAAGCACCACATGCACATGATGCACAAACATACACAAAATACCCATAAACATAAAAGTAAATAAGCAAATAAATAAATGAGGAAGTAAGGAAGTTCATTTTCCTTCAAAATGTCTGATAATATCTATTATTCCAAACCAGAGACTTTAATGTTAATGAAGCATTTTAATTCATTTATACTCTATTACTAACACAAATGACCAAATACTTTTATATTTTACGGAGTATTCTGTCTGTTATTTTTAAATGACATACATTTAGGATAAAAGTGCTAAGAATTTATGTAACACGAATTGCTAAACAGACTTATTAATAAAAAACCCAGAGCCAGATATTGGGGTGAAAGCTGAAAGATCAGAGGAATAGAAGAACAAGTCAGCCATAAGTTCTTACCACTAGGAAATCCTCAGCCCAAGAGTGCTACTTCCTGTATACTCACACCTTAAATACCTTTCTGTGCCCTGCCATCTCACTTCCTCTTTCTGCCCAGCTATATTACTTCCTGTCTGTCTGTACATACCTACAGACCTCTATGGTTAACTAGCGCTGGGATTAAAGGTGTGTGCTATCATGCCTGGTTCTTTTTCCAATGTGACCTTGAACTCACAGAGATCCAGATGAATCTCTGCCTCCTGAAATGCTAAATTAAAGGTGTGTGCTACCACTGCCTGACCTCTATGTTTAATAAAGTGGCTGGCTTTGTCCTCTGATCCCAAGTCAAGCTTTATTTGTTAGAGCACAAATAAAATATTACCACAAATTTATACTCTTTATGGTAAAGAGCAAAATTGCATCCCTTATGTACACTGTGCAAGTCATACCACCAAAAACAAATAGCTTTTTTGAAATAGTTTGTGTACCATATTAGGAATATGCTATGTGTATACAGAATATTTATATAAGGATTAAATTCTAATATCAATCCTAAAAGAAATGCTATGATCCCTATACTGCTTATAAAATACACGTTTTTCTCTTATATTTGAATGTTAACTTTTAAGCTTTCAATATATGTGCTACAATCCAAATAATCACAGAAGTTAGGTACCTAGTAAGGGACCAGAGAGGAAGAGAGGGTCTTCCAAGGACGGGGAAATAGAACACAGGTTATGAAGAGATATAGGAGAAACTAGAATAGGAGAGATAAGGGGAAGGAGATGGGAGAGCAGGATAAAGGAGGGAATATGGGGAGGGACACCTAAAACCATATGGAAACCTCCTCCTGTAGAAGTTCCCTAAAATATGTGGAGAGGAATTTAATTGAGTCATCATATAATGGGAAGACAATGTCCCAACTAGATACCTTATGCCACCAAGTAAAACTTCCAGTGCAAAAAAAAAAAAAAAAAAAAAAAAAAAAAAGGTTTATATCTTGCTGAGTTTCTGGGCAAAAGAGTCCCATATACTCTCCCTGAACATCACAGGCTATGGCCAATGCTGCTGGTTACAACCTGATGGTAAGGCCCTGTGGCTGGAGCCCACATTTATTTATGCCATCAAACATGGAGAAGTTGAGCTGGTGCCCAACTAGAAGCATAACCCCTGCTGACTAGCATTTGGCACTGGGAGGCACTTTGCATGCTACCAGAGAAGAATAATCATTAATATCACTCAGCTAACTGCAAACACTGTGACCTGTAACAGGAAACAACCTACAAGATATACTGGTGCAAGAACGGCACAAGTGTTAGGGGGTTAACCAACCACTTCCTCATAGGATTAAAGACCTGCTCCATGAGGTGAAACGCATACCTGACACTGCTAACATGGCTAAAAACCTGACAGTAGATACGTCATAGGCCTAGGGGAAAACCTTCTATTATTCTGCAATAAAATGGCCCCTAAAGACATATTGTTGTACCCATAGATTGGTGCATCACTCAACTAGAAGCTTCTTCTTGCAGCATATCATGATTAACAAAGAGATGCACAACTATATAATATGCAGATTGAAAGACTTTGGATTACTCAGTCCTAAATGGGATATCTTCACCAAACCTCTCCTCTCAAGGCTCAGGGATCTAAGCAGAAGAGGCAACAAAAGGATTGTAAGAGCCAGAGGTAATAGATACCTTCCAGACACAACAGGACTTATGCACCTAAGAACTCACAGAGACTGTGGCAGGGTTCATAAGCCCTGCACAGGTTCAAGCCAGAAGGGGACCCAGCACTGAGAGGGGAAGTGAACACAAAGTGCTACCCCTGACTAAGAGGCTATTTGTAATTGATGATACCTGCTATCAGTGGTAAACTCCATTTTTTTTTTTTTAAACAATGGACCATCCTTGGGTGTATCAACCACACTCCAGGCAGGCGCCACGTCCGAGAGTAGCAGGCCAACACAAAGTGAACTCCATGGTTTTTTTCTTTTGTGTGTGTGGGAGGGGGAGGGGGTTTTCTTATTTTTTTGTCTTACTAGTTTTTTTGCTTGTTTTGATTTCAGTTTTTGTGTTTTGTGGGGTTTTTTTTTCAAAGGAGAGAGGAAGAACATGAAGTTGGGTGGGGAGGAGGTGGGGAGGAAATGGGAGGAGTTGAGGTAGGAGAAAACATGATCAAATTATACTGCATGAAAAAAATTTTAAATAAAACAAACAAAAAATCCTTTTCAATACACAAGTGGTTTTATATTATTTACAACATTCTGCCTGATTTCTTTTTCCCTTAAAACAATCTTGACATCTTCCTATATCAACACTCATTCTTTCAATGATGGCATGATGTCCCACTGTGGGATGAAAAATAATTCATGACAGGCCTGTCCGAACACACAGTTGGATAAATTTTTGCTATCATAAACAATGATGCAGCAAACACTCTTTTCATGTATTTATATGAACTTGTGACAGTCTATACATAGGGTTAATAAACATTGACCCAGTCAGCCAAACAGCAAGTGCATTTTAAATTTCAATAAATTAGAGACAAATATAACTATACTTCTATACATTTGTATCTATGTTATACTATACATTGCAGTTGAACATAAGAAACTGCATTCTACTTAAAGTTATGTGTTTTGTATCAGCAAGATGGCATGGGGAGGAGGCATGGGCTGCCTAACCTGAGGACCAGAGTTTAATCCCCAGGACCCACAAGGTAGGAGGAGAGAACCAACTCCTAGAAGTTGCCCTCTCACACACACACACACACACACACACACACACACACACACACACACACACACACAATTAGAATCCTATGTTTCAATAACACCCACTGACTAACATCAACTTTCTCAAATCTAACCAGGTGTAAAGTTTCTCCAGACCTTCCTATGACTTTAAGGAGCCAGCTGCTGGGGAAGTAGGTATCACATATCATACATAATAACCTAAGGCAGATGCTGAAGAAAAGGAGAAAAGGCAGCGTATCCTCACAGAGATGGGCTCTACGTCTGGCTGCCAGTCATAATGCCTTTTCCTTCCTGTCATTTTGTTCAAGAAATAAATCCATTGTGCTTGAATCTTTCTTCACACTGCTTGACACAATAACACAGTCATAATAGTGCAGATGTTAATTTAACTAATTAGATAGTACTATTTAAAGAAGACCCCCCACCTTTGGGTCTATTTACTGGTTTATTTGGATAAAAAAAAACTTCCTGAATATTTTTATTCTAGGAAATTCAAAACAATCACTTATTTATAAAATTCAAAGTCACACAAGTACTTTTATTAGTCAGCCCACAAGATCTCAAAAGAAAAATATAATTCATTATAAACAAGATGAGATGGTAACACAAAAGGAAGTCACACAGCCTGGATTATAAAATGACGAAAACTCACAGTAGGAAACCCACAGGAGCACAGCATCAAGATCACAGCCATTTGCCCCCTGGATCCTCCAATGGAAATTCAGTAACTTCTCCCCCTTCCATAGGGGCCAGAGTCACACTCACCAAAAGCCTTTTCAGACTCCCTGCTTCTCCTATTTCCCCTCCTTTCCTAGATATTGTAATTTTTAAATCTGCACTTTATCTTCTCTTCCTGTATTCCTGTTTCTGTCTTATTTGGTCAGGCAGACCATGCCTCTTTCAGATTAGCAGATTCCTGATGTACATTCATATTCCCAAGCATTCTTTTAAAGAGAGACATCTTGTGAACCTCAGCTTGCTCATCAGTAAAACAGGCAACATAGCTACTTACGATGCCTCACCAGGGGATATGGGGGATTCCATACTGAAAAACACAAAGTCCATATGTGTGTGCATGTGTGTAGGGGGAGGGAGAGATGAAAGGAGGCAAGAAAAGAGAGAGAGGTCGCATTTCCTGAGTGAGTGATGCTACAGTGTCCCCTGAGCTAGGAGTCTCATTCTTTGTTATGACTAATTCAAAAGTCAGATGTGCACTGGGAAGCTCAGCACTTAGCAGAGCAGAGGCACAAGGGTTGGAAATTTCAGGCCAGCTGCAACTATATAGAAAAGTCCAGTATCAAAATGAGACAGAGAGAGAGAGAAAGGGAGGGAGGGAGGGAAGAAAAGAAGGAGAGAGAGACAGACACAGAGAGAGAACTGTTTGGAGTGAGGATTTTGAAAATATTTTTATTACTTTTTGGTCCTAGGGACTGGACTCAGGACTTTGTATATGCTACATCTTTGTTCTGTACTAGTTTTATATTTATTGATGAGACTGGGACCATGTAGCAATCATCTATGAAGGAGGGCTAATATCCAAAATGTATGAAGAGCTCAAAAAACTAGATATCAAGAAAACAAAGAACCCAATTAAAAAGTGGGGTACAGATCTAAACAGAGAATTCTTAATCGAAGAAACTCAAATGGCTGAGAAACAAATGTTCAACATCCTTACTCATCAGGGAAATGCAAATCAAAACTACTTTGAGATTTCATCTTATACCCTTCAGAATGGCAAAGATCGATTTTAAAAAATGACAGTGAGGTCATGCTGGTGAGGAAATGGAGTAAGGTAACACTCATTGTGCTGGGAGTGCAAGCTTGTACAGCCACTGTGGGTCATGCGGCTGATTCCCAGGTGCAATCGGTCTAGATGGGTATCGGTCTAACTCAAGATCCAGCTTTACCCCTCTTGGGCATATACCTAAAGGACACTTCATCCTACCACAGAGACACTTGCTCAAACATGTTCATTGCTGCTCCATTCATAATAGACAGACACTGAAAACAACTTAGATGTCCCCCAACATATGAATGGATAGAGAAAATGTGCATTTACACAGTGGGATGTTACTCAGCCATTAAAAAAAATCATGAAATTTGCAGGTAAATGGATGAAACTAGGAAAAAAAATCATCCTGAGTGAGGTAAACTAGACCCAGAAAGACAAATATGGTATTTATCCACTTACAAGTGGATATTAGCTGTTAAGTTAATGATAACCAAGCTACAATCTGTAGACCCCCAGAGGTTAGGTATAGAGTAAGGGACTAGAGGTGGACAAATAGATCTCCCTAGGAGATGGAAATAGAATAGATAGTTATGGATGGATGTGGGGGGACTGGAATGGGAGGATCAAGTAAAGAGAAAGCTAGAAGAGGAGGGAAGGGGAGGGAACACGGGAAGAAGCAATTAAAATTCAGAGCCATTTGAGGTGTGTTATAAAAACCTAATACAAGAGAAGCTTCTTGAAAAATATAGATATATGATAGGGATCTAAATGAAATTGCCAAATAATGGGGAGGCAGAGCCCCAACTGGACATCTGTAGTCACCAAATAAAGCTCCTAGTACCAGAACTGGGTTATATATAATTGGCCAAAGGGGTCCCATGATCCCCCAAACAACCCAGACTATTGCCAAGACTATGAGTTGCTCTCCACAAACTGACAGCAAAGCCCCACTGCTGAAGACAACACCTATACAACTCATTGAACATGGAGAAGTCAAGCTGCTGCCTACAGAGCCTTCACCCCTATGTCCCAGCATCTCTGGTACAGGAAGGCACTCTGCAAGCTACCAAAAGCTTAACATAAACACCAAGCCAGCCACAACCCCTTCGATCTACAATGGTGTCCTGTCTGTAAGAAATGCTAGTGCAATGGTGGTGAAAGCTTGTGGCAGTCACCAATCAACATCTGATTTGACTTACAGCCCACTCTGTGAGAAGGAACCCATACCTAACACTGTTCGAGCGACCAAGAACCTGAGACTAGATAACGCAGGGACCTAGGGTAAAACCAGCATGCACAGGGCCCGCACAAGTCTAAAACAGATGGGGTCCTAGATCAAAAGGGAGAAGCAGACCCATGCCCCCATCTCTAACCCAGAAGCTATCTCAAGTTGACAACGACTTGCAAATGAAAATTTAGTTTTCTCTAAGTGAGTCTCACCAGGGAAACAAACTACTCTTAAGGGTAGGCAGCATGCCCGGCAGTAGACCGCCACAGAAAACAAACTCAATGGCTCCATTGAAGGTTCCTCTTCTCGTAACATGATGCCAGGGATTTTTTTTAAATCTCATTCCTTCATTTTCATTTTATTTAAATATATAGGTCCTTTGAATATATATTATGACTTTCAGTTTAGTTTTTTATGGGATTCCTAAGTGTGCAGACAAGTAGATCTCTATGTCTCTGTTTTGTGTGCCTTTTCCTGGGCTCTTTTCTTTCTGTTTGTTTTCTTCTGTTCCAATGGATTTGTTTTTGTCTTATCCCATTATATTTTATTTTATTATTATCCCTTAGAAGCCTGTTTTTTTTTCTAATGAGAAACAGGGGTGGATCTGGATGGAAGGGGAGGTAGAGAGAACTGGGATGAGTAGAGAGATGATAAAATGTAACCAGAATATATTATGCAAGGCAAAAAAAGAAACTATTCTCAATAAAAAGGAAAGAGGAGGAGAAGGAAGGAAGGAAGGAAGGAAGAAAAGAAGAAAGAAAGGAAGAAAAGAAAGAAAGAACATTTAAAAAACTAATGAGTGAAAACTACCTGACAAAAAATAAAAGTTTCATTTAAAAAGATTCATGGATCCTATTGGAGAGAGAAACCTACATAAAAGTATTACTGTAGCAAAATTTTCCACCCAAAAGGAACAGGCAGAACTAAGAAAATCACTGTGAGATGAGCAAAAGTGGTAAGGAAGGGCTTAACGCCACTAGGAGAGGATGAACGTCCCAAAACTAAGCAGAAAACTTCCTGAGCTCCTGCTCAAACAACAACAAATGGGCTCCAGGGGCACAGCAAGCTTAACATCTGTTTTTATTGTTGGCCAAGAGTCTTTCCTTTTACTGATTTCCCCTGGCTAATGTCAGTTATGGAAAATAAAGTATGAAGACTATGATCTGGTGGCTCCCAGGAGCTCCAGCTCATGAGTGCCCTGAGCAACAGATTGCTAAAGTCTTCTGCGATGCAGGGCACTTCCAGAGATGTGGACTCAGCCTGTCTCCTGTGTGAAGACTCGGGGGCCTCCACTAGATATACAAATGGTTTCTATCTTGCTTGTAACGAAACAGAGACAAATCTCTTCTGTAGCAATTTCTTTGGGTTGCCATAACAAATGATCAGAAACTGGGTGGCATCAAGAGAACAGACACTTATTCTTTACATTCCTGGATCCAGATCTGAGGAGAAGGTGTGCAGAGCCATGCTTCCCCTGAAGGCTAAGGGCAAAGGAATCTTTCTTGGCTTCTTAATCCCAGTGACTGCCAACAACCTCACTGTTTTGGTGTAACCCCAGATCTCTTCCTGGGTCTTCACACCAAACTTTTCCTGAGTGTCTGTCACCATATCTCTGTCTGAACTCCCTCCCTTCAAGGACTCCCGTTGCTGAATCTAGTGTGGCTTCAGGGAAACCTGATGGCATCTGAAACATTCCTGTTTCCAGATAAAGTCATAACCACAGGTGCCGGGGACATGAATTTTGTGTGAATACTCTTCAACTTCTCACCTCTTCATAGCCAAGAAAGTTTTTGTACTCACAATTTTCAGATATTTTTCTTCTATAAGCCGAGGTCTCTTCTACAATACTACTAATCTAGCATGATTAATCTAAGTCTTGAACCTGTAGCAGCTATTCTAGTATCTTATAACTTGACTTAACATTGTCCAATTAGGGGCTGAAGAGATGGTTTAGTGATGAAGAGTACTTACTGCCTTTGCAGACGACCTGGGTTTGCTTCCCAGCCCCGACACCAGGTGGCTCACAACTGCTTGTAACTCCAGTTACAAGTCATCCTAGGCCTCCTTAGACATGTACACACAGGTGATGCACACAAACTCACATGGGCACGAGCACACACACACACACACACAAACAAAACTAACAAATCTTTCAAAAGAAAAGCAATTTTCAGTTAGAGGCTGGGAAGGTAGCTCAGCAGTTGTAAGTACAGAAGTTCAAATCCCAGAACCCACACAAATACAGTGAGCTCTGTGTTCAAGTGAGAGGTCCTGGCTTAATGTATAAAGTGAAAAGCAATTGAGTAAGACCCTGAGTTCAATCCCTACTCCTCTGAGTACGTCTGCATATAACATACACACACACACACACACACACACTCACACATATATACACTCATACACATACACACTTATACACACATATACACTCACTCACACACATACACTCACACAAACATACTCACATACACTCACACACATACACACACATACATACTCACACTCACATATACTCACACACATACACACTCACACATACATACTCACACTCACATACATTCACACATATACACACTCACACATAAACACTCACATTCACATACCTCACACACATACATACTCATGCTCATATACACTCACAAACACTCTCACACACATTCTCTCATACACATATACATATACACATACATACTCATACACATACACACATACACTCACACATTCTCTCATACACACAGATACACACTTATACACATTAACTCTCATACACACATATTCTCTCTCTCACACACACATACACACTCACACACATTCTCATACACACACACACATACACTCTCATACACATTCTCTCACTCATACACACACACACTCACACACATACTCTCTCACATACACATTCTCTCTCACATATACACACTTACACATACATTCTCACACACACACACACACCACACAAAGTGCTCATTGATTTTTACCAAATAATATGGGAAAGCAGATCTTCCATTGTTATTAAGTCAACCAGAGATTCCAAAGTTACTATTTTTAACTAGAGCAGTCAAGAGAAATTATTTTTCAGTTGTCAGGTAATCATCACACACCCACAAAGACAACAAATGTCTTAGAAGGCTATGATAATTTTAGGTTCCCACGAAGAGCTTCTCTGTAATAAAGTACTGTAATGCAGAGCCGGCTCTTAACAGGTTCACTCAGATATGGTTCTAAATTGGGAGAATGGAAAAATCAATGTGGGCTACATAACACTGACTATGTAATTATAAACCCATGAAATTATAACTATTTCCAGGAAATAGTATCATTTTTATAAATAATACAATTTAAATGGGTTATTCCACTTGGAGCTTTTAACATAAAAGATATATATTACCTGAAACCCATGCTGTACTGGACATTTAAATATGAACAAGATGATAAGAACACACACAGCAAGAGAAAACTATTTGTTATCTCTAAAATAAAGGAAGAATACTATTTTTGTTACTGTTTTCTTACAAAACAATAAAGGGAAGGGAAGGAAAAGGAAGGGAGGGGAGAGGGGAGCAGGGAGGGGAGCGGGGCGGGGAGAGGAGGGGGAGGAGTAGGGGAAGGGAAGGGAAGGGAGAGGCCTGCACAGTGTCACTCTTCTGTAAGCCTGGCTGTAAGAGGTACAGGCAGGAAGGTCAGCACAGTAGAGCCATGGCCATCCTTGGCTACATAGGCAGTTTGAAGCCAGGCTTGTTTACATGAGACCCTGTCTTAATAAAACAAAAACAAACAAGTAAAGTAAAATAATAATAGAAATGTTGTAACTATACGAGAATCTGAAGTAATGAAGAAAAAGAAAATTGCTTTCCTGTCTGCTTTTACTCTCTATTTATTTCACTTTAATTCTACCTCCATTTTATCATTCTTCCATCGACTACTTCTTTGAAGGAAAGATAAAGAGATTCTTCCTAGCAGCCAAATGAAGGTTCCCTTGCAGTGCCTCTCTTCTCTCCTGTACCCCGAGTCCTAAAGCATTCACAAGTCCCTTCTCCCCCACCCCTAATGATGTGGAGTCACCCAGGAAGGACACAGACACAAAGTGTCATCACTGGAGAAAGGCAAGTATGTATTTACGTTTGCATAGGTGCTGGAAAAAAAAGTGCTTTTTATTCAGAAACTGTCATGGGGCATGAGTTGATCATTCATCTTTCTGTTGCTATTTTCCTTTCAAAGGAACGGGGGGGGTGGGGGGGGTGGGCAGAGGTGGAGTGGGATTTGAACCAGAGTACCTTCCCAGTCAATGATTTACAAACTATTTTGGAAACTCAAAGCGTACCAATCTTTTTCTTTTAAATACCAGGCCAACTTCTAAAGACTCAATATCATGTAGACTGCACTTACAACAAAGGGATAAAATTTCAAACCAACAAAAACATGATCAGAGCCGGGCAGTGGTGGCGCACGCCTTTAATCCCAGCACTCGGGAGGCAGAGGCAGGCAGATCTTTGTGAGTTCGAGGCCAGCCTGGTCTACAGAGCAAGATCCAGGAAAGGTGCAAAGCTACACAGAGAAACCTGTCTCGAAAAACCAAAAAAAAAAAAAAAAGATCAGAACTTTAAAACATGCTAAATATAAAAATTTTTAAACAATAGAAAGTTACTTCTAAAGATAAAAATAATTTATGAGTCAAATAAAAGCGTATAAGTAATCTAATATATGTAGCCAACACTCCAGGATGTTGCTAGATGCGGCTTAGGAGTCCATTTTAGCTGCGCTTCCTGGTGAATTCCTGTTATATCAACACTCAGGGACTAAGTAGAGGCTTTCCTAAGCTCAGAAGTTCAAAAAAAGTTAGAGAAAAAAAACAAGAAGAGAGCATTTTACACAGTTCTATGCTGGGCATTTGCCTCTAGGGACTAAAAGGACATTGGTGTTTATTAAGTTAGACATTAAACTCAATGAGTCACACAAGGAACAAGGGAGTTTTGTTACTGTTGTTTTGTTTTTTATGAGATAAGGTCTCACTAAGTAGCCCAGGCTACCCTGGCACTTGCTATGTAGACTAGGTTGGCCTCACACTTGCAGGAACCTTCCTGCCTCTGCCTCTAGAGTGCTGGAATTACAGGAATATACCACTGAGTCTGCTGTGAATTTTTTTTAAGTAGAAGGAAATCACAAAGAGAAGAGAAGGAATTATTGGGAAGTAAACACTGTAAAGAAAATATTCTAAAAATACACTAAACTAACACGACTCATTAAACAAAAGAACGAAGGATAAATCAGTAAGACAAAACTGAGGTAGGAGACACAATGGTTCAAGGAAAGTAGACGTTAGGGATCACAGATCTGGTGAAGGTGCTGTGAATGGAGATCAAACGGAAGAACACTCGTCACATGACAAAGTGCAGGCTTCTCTCCCACCACCTCCCCACACACACCACACACACCACACACACACACCACACACACACCACACACACCACACACACACACCACACACACATACACACACATACACACACCACACACACACACACACCACAAACACCACACACACCACACACACACACACACACACCACACACACCACACCACACACCACACACACACACACCACACACACACCACACCACACACACACCACACACACACACACCACACACCACACACACACACACCACACACACACCACACACACACACCACACACACACCACACACACACACACCACACACCACACACACACCACACACCACACACACACACACACCACACACACACCACACCACACACACCACACACACACACCACACACACACACACCACACACCACACACACACCACACACCACACACACACCACACACACACCACACACACACCACACACACACCACACACACACACACCACACACCACACACACACCACACACACACCACACACACACCACACACACACAAACCACACACACCACTACATACACCTCACAACATATGCACCACACCACACACACACCACACCACACACACACACACACACACACACACCACACACACCACACATCCACCACACCCACCACACACACACACCACATACACCACACACACACACACCACACACACCACACACAAACCACACACACCACTGCATACACACCACCACACACACACCACACACAAACTAAACATACTACCATACACACTACACAACATATGCACCACACACACACACCACCACCACATACACACACCATATAACATATGCACCACACACACACATACACACCACCACACAACATATACACTACACATATCATACCACACACATATACACACACTTAAGTATCTTTAAAAAATATCTGATATAATTTTGATTTAAATATCTTAAATTATAGAAATTTTATCACAAGTGGAAGAGTTATAATTTATAGGTTGAAATTTAAAATAGACCAACAAGTGTTCTACAAAATTTGAGCATGAGCCAATCTCGGGAAAGAAGGTGAACTTACAAGAGTGAGCAGATGGCTCACTAACTGATCCTGTTCACAATCACCACACATCTTTACAGCAGGAAAAATAATATATCCCCTCCAGACCTGTCAAAACGGACTTTTCCATCTGCATTGCTGGAGGTCACAAGAAACCACCACACTTCTAGCACATGGACGAGTCCACTCCTTACTTTGTCATCCGTGAACACGGACTAGCATGTGTTCTAGGCACGCATGCTGTGCCAAACGCTGAACACGGCAGAGCAGAGTGAAGGATCACGGCCGACCCACTGGCTGTGTCACAAGCAGACTTAGAAACTGGCAGCAAGAATGGGCGGGCCACACACCACACACACCACACACACCACACACACCACAGATGTGCCAGAGGCCCTCCTCACACTGCTCTTAGCCTCACTTCTGAGCCCTGCACTACCTTAATGGTTTTGTTTACCTCCGTGCTTCCAATGGTCTGTCGGAAAAGGAGAACAAAACACACAGGCATCAGTAAATCTAAGGCCTCAGATGCTGACTGGTACACTTGGAAGCTGAGTCCACCCAGCCCTAACAATATTCGTAGTGTTGAAGCTTTTCTGTTTCCAAACTACAGATCCGCCTTGAGGTCTCATCTGCTAACACTACTGAAGACGTTTTAAAATTTTTACTTAGTGAGAAACGTAGCGTGACCTCGAAAACAGACCTCATCCAAAGTGCTCTGATGTGGAAAACCTTGGAATCATCAAGCCGGCACTCAGCATTCCAGTGTCAGCTGCAGACACGCTCCCTGCTATAAAGATGGCTGTGAGAAGACTAACCGATATGTGGATCCATATGCACACCCCTCTTCCTGGTCCACTTGATCCATTCTCACTGTCCACCCTTCTAGTTTCTTTCTGTTCACTTGGTACAAGATCCCTCATCAAGGCCTCGGGGCCTGGGAGCATACTGAACATACCAGAAAATGTTCTGTTCCCATCTCACCTGCCAAATTTTTATTATGCAAACCTTGGAGTTAGCATTGTTCCATGAAGAGTGCTGTGGAGCTGAAGCACGGCTCAATGGGAGAGGACTTGCCTGTCAAGCTCCAGGAGGGTCCTGAACACAGTTTTCTGTACTGAAGCATTAAAGCATCCTCTCTGAGCCACCAGCTAGATCAAGCCTACCGTAAGTGCTCTCACAAAAATGTGCACGTCTTTAACTTACTAGTTATAGAATGTGCAGGCACTGGGGGTAAATAGTTAAAGGGTATCTGTAACTCCTTAGAAACAAGCTTCACAAGGGCAAGAACTGCATGAGGTATGACATGCAGCTGTAGCTGTGCGCATGACCCACAGCAAGTACTCTCTTCACGTTTACTGAATGAGTAAGGATTGCAAACAGTGTATCTGAGAAATCGGGCTTCTTTCTACTCTGCCATAAATTCCCCGTGTTAGTGTGCTAACCTCTAAACCTCTACAGCTGAGCTTTGAGTTTCCTGTCACAATTATCAAGTCTAATTACCTGCATCTAATTCCTTTCTAACTCCATTAATGCAAGGCTTCTGTGAAAAGTAGCAGCTGGACGCCCCGATACGTTACTATCTAAAATATCCATAACCACTCAAACCACTCAATGCCTAGGGTCTTTACTACATATTTTTATTTTTATAGTAACACTCACTGGAAAGCAAGGACTTTTAATAACGAGCAAGAAAATAATTATATCTTGGAATAACTTGTGCGCGTGTGTACATGCGCACGCATGAGTGTGTTTTAAGCTTCTAGAACAACTTCCTGCTTGATTATAATCACACTAATAACAGTGCACTCTGATACAAAAAGAAATTGCCGAAAGTAGATTTGAAAAGGCATTATATAATGAAAAGGTTGGTTTCAGAATGGAAATGAAACACTTTTACTGTTATTAGTTCTATACACAAAACATAATTAGTGCCACTTTGATTTTTTTAAATAATTTTTTGGCTGAAAATGTTTTAAAAGATAAGGTCTTAAATATAATCCATATCTATAGATAAGATTTTGAATATTAACAAATGGCAAAATTCTTTGGATACTTATTGGGCAAACAGAAACATCACACTAGAAAGAAAATAAGAGGGACTTCCTACTCAACAGCTTACAAGCAAAGCTTGGGGACAGAACTCATGGGGACAGCAGCTGTCACTTCATTTTTCTGTACTCCCAGAACTAGGAAGCCTGACCAGTATCAACTGGTAAGGGGCCAATAGATTCTCTTTAGGCTACAGAGTTAAGACGACTCATAATCTTTATAAATCCATTAAGGCAGGTGATGCATTATACATGACGATGGACCTAGAGCAACCTTCAGTCCACAGAGAATGGTAATTTACTTATTCCCCAAAGAATTTTTTCCTATAATTCAAAGAGAATAAAATCATGAAATCCAAGACCTCCCTGAACCACACTGATTGCAATATGGTAGAGGAGCATATGTTTGCATAGGTCTGCCAGGGAGGAAATGCACACCCCATCGAGTCCACGGAGGAGATGGGAAATACACAAATGCCTGGTAGTAGACAAAAAACACAGTTAGCAGAAAGACCTAGAACAGTGAGCAGTTAATGCATGTGTGAGGATGGACTAAACATTTTCCCTGTTTATTAGATTTGTGTAGCTCCTTTGTGTGTGGAAAAGAAGGAAGAGGAAGGGGGTGGACGTTTTAACGACTTTTGCAAAGTTATAATCAAATCTCTTCAAGTTTTTGGCAAGATGATGATATGTTTCAGCTTCATTACTCTTGCTCATAAAATTTCATATTTTCTCCAGATGCAGATAAACCTATATGTAGGTTCAAGACAGGCATGAGAACGGAGCATGTGTTTGCCATGTGCAAGGCAGAAACATATTTCAGACATAATGGCTCGGAAGCCACTATGTTCCCCTGTACTGAACAATGCACAATTTAACTTCTACAGAGAATAAAGAGGAACTAAAAATAGCTGCAAGAACAAATGGTTGAGAATATAGGACACCCTTTGGAGGGACTTGGTCTTCTTTGAAAGAATGGAAATTTTCTATTGGAATAATTGAGATTCATCTGAACTAAAAACATCTCCACATTATGGCTTATTAAATACAACTGCCAAAGTAGATGTTACTGAAGTGTTGGAATAAAAAGATTTACATTTTAATTCCTCTGCTATTTTGATTGTTTCCAGAGAGCCCTAGACTGTGGTGCATGAAAACACAAATTCTAGTACCAGACTTCTTGACTCCAAATCTTGGGCCAGTAAGTTCAACCCTCTGGGCTTCAGTTTCTTCCTATGTAAATTGAGGATAACAAAGGAAAGGCTGCTTAATACATATATGAAATGAGTCCACTAGTGTCCAGTATGTAGGAAATACTTGTTCTTGTTAGTACTTCAACTCTGGTGAGTTCTTTCAACATTCCTCAGCCCAGTTATCAGTATTAGTATCAGGTCAACATATATTTTAAGAGGTCAATATTATAAAGATAGGAACTCTGTAGTAGTAACATCAATATCATAAAAATATAAGTAGTAATTCATAAAGTACAAAATTTGGGGAATGTAAAACAAAAACACAGTCTTTTTTTTTTCTTTCTAACAAGGTCTCACTGTGTAGCCCTGTGTAGCACTCTGTAGGCCAGGCTGACCGAAATTCATAGAGATCTACCTGCTATGCTATGGTACTGGGATTTAAGGCATCATCCACCACATCTGGCCTAATCATCATACACTTTAATACCATTGAAAACAAGTGTTCATTTACAGGAGAAGATGTGCTACCAGTAGACATTAAAGGGTCACAATGAATCTGTATAAGTCAGGAAAAGCCATTAACTCTCCCAAGAAACTAACATTAAACAACTGGCCTCATACTTTCCCCTAAAACTTAGCTTGAAGTCTGAATTAATAGAAAGCTAATTAAAGTAACTCTTTCTATTGGATATCATTATAGAGTAATTATGAGCAAGCAAAATCAGTGCCCCAAGATTCTAGCACACTGATCATCAAAACTGTTTAGACCAGGTATACTTTTATTGAGGATTTAAAATACCTTTGGAAATACCATGGTTTTTGCATCAGTAACAGAGAAAACTGAGTTTTCCTTCTAACTCAATTCACTAGTTCAAGCAAAAATGTTTTGAAAAGAGCATCAGTTCAGAACCATAGGATGAATAGGGCAAAGTTTTCAGTGCTGGCCCCACCTGCAATTACAGAGTGATTTATTGTGGAATATTATTTTAAAGTTTGTTGCATTTTTTTCTTACTGCTTTTGTTAACAATGTAAAGATATGTTACATTTGTTTGATTAAATAAAATTGGGAGCAGGAGGCTGAGTCAGCAAGTAGCTGACAGGAAGTGGTAAGGAGGAACCATGTGTAGCAAGGGTATTTTAAGTGGGGCTGAGAGAAGGATGCTGGGTTTTTGGAAGACACCAGCAAAGGGAAGTTAGCTAATTGCTAGTCAGCCTCTCTGAGCGAGCAAAATTCCATCTCAACCTCTGAATCTTGAGTTTTTTAGAGGGATAGAGGTTTAGATAAATTCCCTTAGTAGCTTTGAAAGAGTCGGTGCCTGCAGGAACAGAATCCCCTCAGGCTGCGGCCCTTGCAGCCAAAATGCTGCGGGTAGCAGCAGAGTTGCAATCTCTAATTAGGACAGTTGTTGCTTAAAAGGCAGTCACAGTTACAAAGAAAAACAAAAATTGGAGCCCAGTGCAGGGCTCAAATTTCCCTATAGGGCCTGAGAAAGCTTAAAAAAAAAAAGAAAGAAAGAAAGAAAAACGAGGATATGGCTCCTTTAAGAGTTTCTGCCTTCTGGTGAGCTCTTAAGCAGCCAGTATATTAAGTAAGAACAAAAAACGAAGTAAAAATGCCTGCCACAGTGCAAGCATTGGCATTCTAGAGCTCTAGGAAGGCTGAGTGCAGTTCTTGGTCATCTAACTCCAACCGGGCAGTGAATTAACTTTAAGGCTTGGCTTTTACAAGCCTAGAAGCAGGCAGAGCCAGCCAAGAGAGCCATGCAGAGGATCCAGGTTTAGCTTAGCAGTCTAAAGTTTGCTCATGTGGTCAAAAAAGGCAAAAAGATACGCAGTAAAAGAGGTTCAAACTGAAAAAAAAACTCTAAACAGGTTACAGTGTATTTAACAATGTGTGTAGGCTCAAGAAAAGAAAAAGGGTGTAGTCATAGGGAAAAAATGAATAGTTTAAAAATAAATACTTTAAAGAGAGAAGTAAAGTAATATATAAAAAAAGAATGAGCCACATAAGATGGGAAATACACAGGGAGTCTGGATCCTGCATGCTATTGTATTGATTTTGAATTTTTTGATTGTTAATAAGCAAATAACAGCTCCTAAGAGACATGGGATTGAAAGAGGGACTGATGAAATAAATTAGCCTATATATTTAGGCATGCCTTAACTTTGAAAAAGTCAAAAAAATCACCAACCCCACATCTGACAGAGGGCTGATCTCCAAAATATATAAAGAACTCAAGAAGCTAAACATCAAAACTGATAGAAGAGTAAGTAGGAGGTAGTCTTAAATACATTGGCAGAGGAGACCACTTCCTAAATATAACACCAGTAGCACAGATACTGAGAGCAACAATTAATAAATGGGACCTCCTGAAACTGAGAAGCTTTTGTAGAGCAAAGGACACAGTATATAAGACAAAACAACAGCCTACAGATGGGAAAAGATCTTCACAAACTCCACATCTGACAGAGGGCTGATCTCCAGAATGCATAAAGAACTCAAGAAACTAGACACCAAAATACCAAACAATCGAATTAAAAAGTGGGCTACAGAGCTAAACAGAGAATTCTCAACAGAAGAATCTCAAATGGCCAAAAGACATTTAAGAAAGTGCTCAACATCCTTAGCCATCAGGGAAATGCAAATCAAAATGACTCTGAGATACCATCTTACACCTGTCAGAATGGCTAAGATCAAAAACACTGAAGACAGCTTATGTTGGAGAGGATGTGGAACAAGGGGAGCACTCCTCCACTGCTGGTGGGAGTGCAAACTTGTACAGCCACTTTGGAAATCAGTTTGACAGTTTCTCAGAAAATTGGGAATCAATCTACCTTAAGGCCCTGCAATACCAATCTTGGGCATATACCGAAGGGATGCTCAATCACACCACAAGGACAAATGCTCAACTATGTTCATAGGAGCATTATTTGTAATAGTAAGAACCTGGAAACAACCTTGATGCCCCTCAACTGAAGAATGGATAAAGAAAATGTGGTACATTTGCACAATGGAGTATTACTCTGTGGTTAAAAAAAATGACATCATAAAATTTGTAGGCAAATGGATGGAACTAGAAAAAAATCATCCTGAGTGAGGTAACCCAGACCCAGAAAGACAAACACAGTATGTACTCTCATAAGTGGATATTAGATGCAAAGCAAAGGATAATCAGGCTACAATCCATAACTCCAGAAAAGCTAGGTAAAAGGAGGACCTAAGAGAGCCAGGTATGGAGCACCCCAAGAAGGGGTAATAGTTAAGATCTCCTGGGTAAAATGGGAAGGGGGAAATAGGAGGGAGGAGCTGAGGGATGGGAACATGAGGGATCGAGGTGGATGAGTAGGGAGAGGGATGAAGAGGGAGAGCAATGAAAGAGATATCTTGACAGAAAGAGCCATCATGGGGATAGGGAGAAACCTGGTGCTAGGGAAATTCCCAGGAATCCACAAGGATGACCCCAGCTTAGACTACTAGCAACAGTGGAGAGGGTGCCTGAACTGGCCTACCCCGGTAATCAGCTTGGTGAATACCCTAACTGTCATCATAGAGCCTCCGTCAGTAACTGATGGAAGCAGATGCAGAGATCCACAGCCAAACACTGGGCCAGTGAGGTCCAGGCTACTATGAGTTACACAGTGAGGCCTTGTCGTGATAAAGGGGGAGGAAGTACTTGATAGAGAGCAGGGGAGGGGATGCATGGGAAGGGATGAAGGGAGGAAAGGAAAAAATGGTGTGATTACATTTTAATATTAACAATTTAAAAAAACTTTTAAAGGAAGCCAGGTGGTGGCACACGCCTTTAATCCCAGCACTTGGGAGGCAGAGGCTGGTGGATCTCTGAGTTTAAGGCCAGCCTGGTCTACAAACAGAATTCCAAGACAGTCAGGGCTGTTACATAGAGAAACCCTGTCTTAAAAAACAAAGCAACAAAGCAACAACAACTTTGAAGGGGGAGGGAGGTTTAGATGAGGACAAGGATAAGACAGTACGGCAGAAAGGGTGTTGGGGAAGGGATAACTAATAATAAGAATGTTTTTTAATAGCCATATGGACTTCATTTGTCATGGTCTCTTATTCCTTGTTCTCCCTCTCTGTTCTTGATCCTGCTGGGATCTCCCACTCCCCCAAGCTCTCTTTCCTCAACCCTTGCCCTTCATTACCCCCACTCACGTCCAGGTTGTTCATGTAGATCTCATCCATTTCTCTGTCATTGAGCAACTGAGAATAGGAAGAAGCAAAGTGCTAGAGAGGTCCACAGAAATCCACAAAGATGCCCCACAATAGACTGCTGGCAATGGTCGAGAGACAGCCCAAACTGACCTACTCTGGTGATGGGATGGCCAAACACCCTAATTGTCATGCTGGAAACCTCATCCAATGACTGAGGGAACCGGATGCAGAGATCCACGGCCAGGCCCCAGGTGGAGCTCCAGGAGTCCAATTGGCAAGTAAGAGGAGGGTTTGTATGAGCAAGAATTGTTGAGACCAAGATTGGAAAAAGCACAGGGACAAATAGCCAAACAAATGGAAACACGTGAACTATGAACCAATAGCTGAGGAGCCCCCAACTGGATCAGGCCCTCTGGATAAGTGAGACAGTTGATTAACTTGATCTGTTTGGGAGGCACCCAGGCAGTGGGACCGGGACTTGTCCTCAGTGCATGAGCTGGCTGTTTGGAACCTGGGGCTTATGCAGGAACACTTGGCTCAGCCTGGGAGGAGGCAACTGGACCTGCCTGGACTGAATCTACCAAGTTGAACTCAATCCTCAGGGGAGTCTTTGCCATGGAGGAGATGGGAATGGGGGGCTGGTTGGGGGGAAGGGGGGGCCGGAGGGGGGAGAACAAGGGAATTCATGGCTGATATGTAAAATTAAACTAAATTATAAAGTAAAATTTAAAAAAAAAGAACACGTCAGTTATGGAATAGGAAGGATACAAAGCACAGTGTGTCCTCTAGTATTAACAATGTCACAGACTTTTAATTTAGTGTGTGGTAGAAAAAGTTTACAAAATGTCATAAGTAGTGAAAGTACAGTTATATAATGGCTATTGTGACTACATAGAGGTTTGCAGGGATATATGGACTTGGGGTCGGGGCAACAACCTTGTAAGAGTGTTTATGTTAGTCTAGGTGTGTGATGTCTTCTGTTTGCAAGTTCCTTACAATTAAGTGGATTTTTATTTAACATAAATAAATAAATAAATAAATAAATAAATAAATAAATAAAGGATAATGATTATGAAAATTTAAAAAAAGCCATGTGGAAACTTACTATTTTATAAGCTCCCTGAATATATAAGTATTCATAGGAGTGATTTAAATTGAACTTATCCCATACAGGGAATAATGCAGCTCCCAGAAGCCTCAGATTAATTACCAAGTGAAAAACCCAGTGCCAGGGGTAGGCTCTCTGCTAAAGTTGTTGGTCATAGCTGTCCCACACAGTGCCCAAACAATACAGGCCATTGTTACTGTCTTTGGTTGCCCACCAGAACTTGATAGTAAGACCATATTGCTGAAGCCACTACACACTTTGGTCATAGGACACAAAGAAATAAAGTTGGTACTGGCCAGGAAGCTTCTTCCCTGATGGGTAGATTTCATAAAACGGGAAGGTGCCACATGGGTCGATAAGCCAAAAAATCTTGAACAGAGTACCCCAGCTGTGAACCCAGTGAATTACAATAATGACCTGTACAGCCTACATTCATGGGTGCAATAGGGACATGGATGTTATTGGGTTAACCAACAACTCTCTGCTTGGTTTAAGGCCTGTTCCACAAAAGGAAATGCATGGCTGGTATTGTAACTCTTGCTAGGAACCCATAGTTGAGTCTCCTCCACAGATGCCAGAGATAAACTTACTATTATTTTGCTAAATGCACACAGTATTCAACTTTTGTCTAAATTTTTATCTGTTTGACCATAGACCGATGTAGTGCTCAGTCCTTACCAGGAAATTTTCTTTGTGCAATTGATTGTTGTTATAATATAAACTGATAACTGATCAAAGTGTGGAGAGTAAGTATCAGTGGTATGCTCAGCCACAAATGGGCTGTAGTTGGCATTTTATCTGGGCCACCAACCAGCTCCCAAATAAAGACACAGAGACTTATTATTAGTTATGAATGCTCAGCCTTAGCTTAGGCTTGTCTCCCTAGCTCTTTTAACTTAATTTAACCTGTTTCTGTTCATCTACATTTTGCCTCGGGGCTTTTTACCTTTCTTTCATTCTATATGTCCTACTTTCCTGCCTCCTCCATATCTGGCTGGCTGGCCCCTGGTGTCTCTTTTTCTTTCTTCCTCTTCTCTGGAGCCTAAATTTCTCCTCCTACTTACTCTCCCTGACTGGAAGTCCCACCTATACCTCCTCCCTTACTATTGGCTGTTCAGCTTTTTATTAGTTCATTCAGGTGCCTTAGCCAGGCAAGGTAAAACAGCAACACATCTTTACATAATTAAACAAATATTCCACAACAATGGGCCTACAATATAATGCCCCATACCCACC
Source organism: Peromyscus californicus insignis (assembly GCF_007827085.1). Classification (NCBI taxonomy): domain Eukaryota; kingdom Metazoa; phylum Chordata; class Mammalia; order Rodentia; family Cricetidae; genus Peromyscus; species Peromyscus californicus. The sequence continues at coordinate 13,568,476 of NW_026294584.1, read as the reverse complement.
CAAAGCTCGGGAGTCATTGAAAAAGAGGGCCCAGAAAGACTGTAAGAGCCAACGGAGACCAGAATTAAACAGTATCCTGTGGATGACAGGACCTCTGTAGTCATGAACTCACAGCAGCTGTGGTTGCCTGCACATGACCTGCACAAGATCAAGCCAGTCAGCATTCTAGCAGGGAGGAGGGAGGGGTTCAGGAGCCTCCACTCCTAATGAAGGAGCTATTAACAGTTGATGACTTCTAAAGGGAGAATTGGTTTTCTTAAAAGGTGAGGCCCTGGTAGGTTAATTGTGCTCTATTGGATGGCCTCACCACCACTGATTATATGAGCAACAGATATTTGACATGGTGCATTAAAAAAAGAGGGCACCAAGTTGGGGGGTGGGTAAGGAGGTTGAGAGTGGATCTGGAAGTACTTAGAAAGACAAGTAGAAGATGAATGCAACCAAAATATATTGCATGGCCTTCTCAAAGAACTAATAAAATTATTGTAATAGTTTTTTAAATGATGACAGTAGTAAAGGAATAATGATTAAAGTATAATAGAAATAATTAAGTTGGGACATGGTAGAGCATGCTTAAAATTCCAGCGTTAGGAGGCAGAGGCAGGAAAAAGATTATTAAAGGCTAATTTTGGCACATAGTAAGACCCAGGCTTAAAACAACCAAAATAATAGCATGGTGGGACCTTTGATCCCAGGACTAAGGAGACGGAAGCTATTAAATCTTTAGGAGTTTGAGGTCAGCCTTATCAATATAGCGAGTTCTAGGCTAGCCAAGGTACATAGTGAGACTCTTCTCAAATAAAATAAAATAACAAAATAAAAATAATAGAATTTAAAGCTAGTCTACTCACATCTGATAATCAAATTTCACCTATGAAAAAGATGTATAAGCAAACACAAATATTTAGATCATTCTAATTTTATTAACTGGTTAACTTTAAGTAAGTCATAGCTAAACTGACTTTAGAAGAATGTTTTCTAAGTAACCTTATTCTAAAATTGTATTTATTTGTAGTACCTTAGTTACGATTGATGTAAAACCCTACTGTGGTGGTTTGAATGAGAATAGCCCCCTCATATATTTGAAAGCTTGTTCCGAACTTGATGGAATTGTTTTGGGGAAGTATTAGGAGATATGACTTTGCTGGAGGAGGTATGTCACTGGGAGTGAGCTTTGAGGTTTCAAAAGCCCATGCCACTCCCAGTTAGTTCATCCGCCCACTCTCTGCCTCCACTTGTGATCAGATGTGAGCTCTCTGCTACTGCTCCAGCACCAGGCCTCCCTGCTGCCATGCTTCCCTGAATGGCCATGCACTCACCCTCTGAATGTAAGCAAGTCCCCGGTTAAATGCTTTCTTTTATAAGTTGCCTTGATTGGTGTGTTTTCACAGCAATAGAAAGGTAACTGAGACATATACCATGCCTGTATCAATGTAATCCGGTGTTTCTATTCTGGCAAAGAGAACTTAGGAGGGCATGTCAATGTGCATGTCATGACTTAGGTCCCCCACACCTGAACTTGCCTTCTGTCCTGCAATAAAGGTTCTGTTCTCAGCATTCAAGCTTAGTGCTGACAGTGCTTAACCTAACTCTCCCAGAAAATGCAGCTAAAAAAAAAAAATGTAACTAGAGTCACACATGGTAGATGCACTTGCCAAATAGCCCGATCACTGCTTCATGAATTATTTGTCGTCATTATTTACACTTTGCACACTTATACTCTGTTAAAGAACTTATGCTGCAGAGCTGGGGATATGGCTCAGTGGATAGAGCATCTCCAAGGACCGAGGATCTTCAGTTGCCATTCCCGACCAGCCAGCCTTAAAATGCACAGCACTGAATTCCTCTCACTTGGATGGAGGCCTCCCTATCACCACACAGCAGGATTTGAGCTTAAGTAACAGCTTCTATAAATAGATCCATTTTCTATTCCTTTCTAAAATCATCTCCCCAGCCCATATGACTCAGCGACTCTTAAGGTAACTAAGTAATATCCAAGAGTCGCTGGAAAAGCTACTGTATTTAGAATTCCAGACAAAAACCATGTGTCTCAAATATAAGATAAACTTGTAAGTAAGAGGGGCATCTTGGAAAAGGAAGGCTGCTGCCGAGTTCTTCTTAAAAAAAAAAAAAACACACAAAATAAAATAACAGAATAAGCAGAAAATGGTTTAGTAATCTAGGCATGGTAGCATACTCAAGAGGATGTGTCAGGATAACTGAGTTCAAGGCCAGCCTGACTACACAGTAAAGCCTGAAAGAGATGAGAGGAGGAAGAGAGGGGGAGAGAAGGGAGGGGAGGGAAGGGGAGGGGAGGAAGGGGATGGGAAGGAGGGAGAGAATAGCCTGGTATGGATTGCTCAGCAACAGCAGCTGCTGCTTGCAATTGCATTTCAAAGGTAGCTTCCAAAATCGAGCATGCCCTAAAAAGCTACTTGAGAAAAAGACAGGTGTCTGCTTCTAATTTACAACTGACACAGTGGTGAGGATGACTCTGCTCTAATACGTTCAGCAAAATTCACTGCACACCAAAGTCCAGGTTTTTCCCTACTTAATGGCCTAATATTTTTGTTCTTATAGAAGGAACCATGATTCTGCAGGGTTAAAAAAGTTTTGAGAATCAATAAGGAAACTCAATGTCCAAGATAAGCAAAAGCAGATTGACTTCCGTGTGTTGTAGAATATTGGTTAAAGATGTGTTATATTTGTTTATGCTGTGGAATATTTGTTTAATGAAGCAAGGTGTGTTGCATTTGTTTAACTCTGTGACGCTGTGTTACTTTGCCTGTCTAAAACATCTGAGTGGTCTAATAAAGAGCTGAACGGCCAATAGCTAGGCAGGAGAAAGGATAGGCAGGGCTGGCATGCAGAGAGAATAAATAGAAGGAGAAGTATGGAAAGATCAAAAAACAAGAAAAGGAAGAGAGGAAGAGGAGAGGGACCAGCCACCCAGCTACACAGCAAGCCATGAAGTAAGAAGTAAAGAAAGAAATAGAGAAAGACAAAAGCCCCGAGGCAAAAGGTACATGGGGTAATTTAAGAAAAGCTGGCTAGAAAGAAGCCAAGTTAAGGCCAGGCATTCCTAAGTAAGAATAAGCCTCCATGTGATTTATTTGGGAGCTGAGTGGTAGGCCCCCCAAAAGAGTAAAAAACAATCAGCTACATCTGTGTTCATCTTTTCTGCTGTAACAAATATATTTATGAGATGTACTAACTATTTAATACCTAATTTTGTACTTCTTGGAATGCAAGAGAAACAATTCAAGTATTTTTTGTACTCTTCAGTTATATGAAACAATTTGAGTAAAATTTTAGTTGCATATAAAAGGATACATGAACTAAAGGTCCTGTCATTTTAAAAAAAAGTAGAAATACTAGAATGCAATCACTAAACAACGACATCATAGATGAACAAAATTCTGTCACTAATGGAAACTGATTGTGCTTGACTTAAGAAAGAAGTCTACAACATTTCATCACACTACAGAATTATTTGTCAAGGTTTTTTGGTTTTTGGTTTTTGGGTTTGGTTTTTTTTTTTGTTTTTTTGTTTTTTTTTTTTTTTACAAACAAACACCTCAAGATATATGACAAAAATTATTCCTTCGGCATACTGGAAGCCTTTGAATTGATTGAAGGTTAGTAATTGTGCTTCTTGGAGATGAATCTAGAAAAGGAGACAAGAGAAACCCTAAGTGCAATAGAGATCACAGGCAGTTTTCTGTTGGTGCTGTTTAGGAAATACAAAGTTAGGAAAATATCTGTTGCCCTAACAGTCACCACATTACATTTTTTCTGAATGATTTCTTACAACTGTGCTTATAGTATCTTTTTTTTCCTGTTATTGACATATTCATTAAAGAAAACCAAATGATCATGGTAGGATTTTAAATAGGAAAAAAAAATCTCTATTTTAGGAAGGAAGAAATGAGCTGGAAATCTGATTCAGGAAAATGAATGAAAAAGGAATTTAGTAGCACAGGTGTCTGCAGGAAGATGGTATTATGGCAAGGAGGAAACAGTTCATGGTGGGACAGCAAGATGGTTCTACAATAAAGGCATTTGCTGCTAAGACTGGTGACCTGAGTTCAATCCCCAGGACCCTAGATGGTGGAGTGAAAGAACTGATCCTTCCTGCAAGTCATCTTCCAACCTCTAAACATGCACTCTGGCATGGGTAGGTACACACACACATACCCAAGAACTCTTTCATAGCGCTCAAACTCTAATAGAGGAAAGATAAGAAAACCCAGGCTTTCTCTTTGCTTCTGTATCAACCTCCCTATCTGTTTCCAGAAACAAGGGCCATTTGAGTTTGCCTTAAAATATTTTTAATGAAATTACAATACATTTCATCAGTGTAAAAGGCTCCTCTAGTGTCACAATAGCCTCTCTTCCCATTAAGCACTTTCTCCCCTGACACCTGCTCCCCATGACACAGCACTTTCTTCAATCTTTTTACCCATTCCAGACTTTAACCTTGACCCACACTCCTTTGTATTCTTATCCATCTTTCCCTGCCACTGAGAACCCAATTAGACTCTGAGGCAATGATTTCTGGGGAAAATCAGATGTACCAAATCAATGAGTAGTAACCAGTTAGTTGCCAGCCAAAATCCAATACTCTCTCAACACACTTAACTTTACTGTTGAGAAATCTAACAAAGGTGAGTTGGAATAATTATATTTATTAATAACTTGAGCTACTAAAATAGATACTCATTGGCCATTGTTTTGGTTATTATCATCAAAGATAAAACAATTTAACAAAAGTACTATCAGAACTAATAATGCTAATGAATGGCCATGATCTTTCATTAGTGGCAGATAAATCACATCTCCACAGCAATGCTTACTTCGATTTTTGACCCTAAGGAAATCTGTCCCCTCAACCACTGGTACAAGTTTCTGGCACATGAAAATTATTTTCCTCACTTCGTATTCGAAAATTTCTGCTAGGGTTATTTTCCCAAGATGGTCACGTGAGGAAAAGGAAGCAAGTGTGTTGCCAGCATTGCCCAGAAGCAATTGATAATCCAGAAAAACTAAACAAAGGTAGTTTAACCCAAGCTGGGAGAAAACCTACAGGGTCTTTAGATAAATTTCCACTTTTGTTTATGGATTAAAGGCAATAATGTATTGCTACTGTTATTAGAAACCTCCAAAACACATGCATAAAAAAGACTAATAAAATCCATTTCAACTTTTTATGGCCCTCCTATTTTATGCAATATAATCTATCCAGTAGATGATCTCTGGGAGATGGCTTGGCCATGAAGTTGGGTAATCAAGGCTCACACTGCAGCTATGTGAGCTCTCTGTAAAGCAGGAAAACAGTTGTATCGATGATAACAGATCACTTGGAGGGTGGAACATATACAAGTTTATGTACAACCAAATCATCAGCAGTAAATGTTAGTTATTATCATTATTAGTATTGAATATTGTGGCTAAGTAACTGGAAACTTCAGTTATCCAGAATACCAACAGATTCAGTTCTGTTCTAAGACCACCCCCGCCTCAAAAAAAACAAACAAAAAATGAAAACAGAAACAACAAACTCTAACTTAAAAACAGCAAACTGTATGGTTTTGAATCTGCTGTCACTATTCATTTCTTCAATTTTTCCTGTCTTTCAAATCCAAAGTTGGGGTTCTCCACACTCAAAATTGAAAATGCGATTCCTACTATATTCTAATTAGTAAATGCTTTCAAATTTTTGGTGCCAGGTATGGTGGCTCATGCCAGTAATTTGAGCTCTTAGAAGGCTGAGGCAGGAGGATTGATGTAAATTTGAGACTGGCCCAGACTACAGGAATGAGTCCCTTTCTCAAAAAACAAAAATATGAAAAAATATGTACATACACATATACATTCTTCTTATAACATCCATATGAATTAATATTGGATTATCTTGGGCTTAAATTCCAATGCTGTCACTTCATAATCTGTCTTGGGCAGAATTTAAAACTCCACTGAGTCTTTCTTGTATCCCCTTACAAAAAGAAGATAATACATATCTCCAAGGAATGTTGCATTGATTACGAGGCAGAGAATCTAATGTCTCTGATATACAATAAATACTCAAACAGTGGCTATCATCATTATTTATAAAGGAAACAACTTAACTGGATCACAGGTATAGACATAAAAAAAACAATGAAGTTCATATCAAACACAAGAAAGTTTAAAGACAGGGTTGCATTTAGAATTTCATTTTTATTTTGTTGGGAGGGGTTTATGTGCTTATGTGTGTGCACATGTGTATGACACTCATCCACATGCACATGTGTGCCTGTGCATATAAAGGCTAGATCAGGATCTTCTAAAATCATTTTTCACCTTAGTTTTTATGAGACCGAGTCTGACACTCAACGAACATCGAGCTGAACAATTCGGTTAAACCTGGCTGGCCAACCAGCCCCACGAATCCTCCCTTTCATCTCTGCCTCCCCACTGATGGGATTTCAGGAGGGTGCCTCCAGCCTGGCTTCTCCCCAGCTGCTGGGGACCAGAAATCAGGCCCTCACATTTGTACAGTAGACATGCTGCTTGACTGAACCATCTCCATAGCTCCTGGAGCTTCGTTTTCAATGAATCAAAAATACATAAAAGTTAAAGATGAAATTTTTTGTCATATCAAAAGAATATGTATCTCTTTTGTCCATAAAGGCTTTTTATAACCTTGGAGGGGAAAGGTATAAAAATAGCTATAAAAGAACTTTAAAACCAGGTTGTGCAAGATAAAACTACATTCAATGAAACCTAACAGACTCTCAAGGCACTAAAGGCCCTAAGTGATTATCTGTTCAAGATCATCACTGAGGTGGATTTTACTTGCTCTAAATATAAAAGTGCAATCAACACTAAAATCCAGACTATGAGAAACTGCATAAGATAAACAATCTCATTTCTTCAACAGGTAAACTATGAGGACAAAAAGACAGAATAAATTTCGAGACACTTTAAAGTACAAATAGACAAAACTAAAGAGTCAGGTGCTTTGGTAATAAAACTATAAATCACAGTGCTAAAAGGACAGCCTCACAATGAGGGTGGTCTTTACTGGGGTCTCTGCAGGAGGAGGAGGCGGGGCTTGGGTGTGCAAAGCAACAGGTGGGCTCTCTGACCAAGCTTGAACAGGATGGAAGTCACAGGCGCATACTTTTAACAAGTCATCAGTCCATATATGGTTTTATGTACATCTCTGTCTCAGTATTACATTTTAAAATATTTTTAAATTAAAATTACAATTTTAAAGATTTACCAAAGCAGCAGTTACATTTTTCATATGAATGTATTCCTCTTCTCACATTCATATTCATACCCCAAATTGAATGCACTACACTTGACTTTCCACAAACAGAAGTTCTATGACAAGTGAGCAGAGCCCTTGGAGAGACTGAGCTCTAGGCATTCTTGGAATCAGGTACAATTTTCATTTAAGGAGCACAGCTCAGTGGGCAGAATGCACATCCAGCAAGTACAAAGGCCTGGGTCCCAAACTCCATGTTTAAAAAGATTCCCCACAACGGAAGGAAACTTTCACTTACTTTGCTTTCCACGGCCTTGCCTCCACGTTCAATGTGTCTCTCTACATAGCCAGAGGACAGCAGCTCACTGCAACAACAGAAGAGAAATGGCCGTTAAAGAGGGTAGTGCCGCTGAAGACATCCAGTAACCGAAGAGAGGCTGCCAAGCATGCTCCAGGCCCTGGGTTGGATCCCCAATGCTTCAGGGGAAAAGAAAGATGGCTTTGCATATTCATTGCATTCGAAAACTTGCATCAGGTTCACACACACCTACTTCAACAATTCTTTAATTCAGATTTTTTTTAAAACAAAATCGACACTTTGCTGAGAGGGAAAGAGGAAGGAAGGAGGGAGGGAGGGAATATGCTAGACAACTAATGCTTCTAAAGGAAACAGACCAAACGGAATTGCCTCTCCCACCTGTTACCCCAGGGCCGAGCAGAGCCTATTTCCCCATCCAGCCTCGGGCTAGGAAACCTAGCAACACCACTGTTTTTTTAAGATATTTTAGTCTTGTTTTTTTACTTCAGCTTTCTATCAGAAAGTTTTAATTTGCTACCCATATCTGACATGCTATGTATGTTATTTTTTTCTGAAAAATTATTAGTTTCTATCACACACAAGAAAGGAAAATGCAAAGGAATGGGGGAAGGGCTGCCACGATGGTGCAACAGGTAGAACCTTGCTGCCAAGCCTGTCAACCTAACTTCCGTCCCCGGGACTCACAGAGTGGAAGAGGATAACTACCTCTCCCAAGTTGTCCTCTGACCTCCACGTGCACACTGACACTCAAGCAGCACATCTACACACACACACACACACACACACACACACGCACACGCACACATGCACACACACACGCGCACACACACACACACGCGCACACACACACACACACACGTATACTAATAAAAACAAAGAAATAGAAAGGAAAAGATCAACATTTTTGAAGCCGTTCTTTCTTAAAATCTCCTAAACAACCTTCCTGTATAATTGAATGCTCATCTAACTAGATATTTATCTATGTAGTTATTTAATGTGTATTTGTGTTTTGCCTAGATGCATGTCTGTGTACCACATGCATGCAGTGCCCACGGAGGCCAGAAGAGAACATAAGACACTAGGAAACTGAAGTTAGAGAGGGTTGTGACCCACAATGTGGGTGCTGGGAATTGAATCCGGGTCCTTTACAAGAGCAGTCAGTGCTCTTAACTGCTACACCATCTTGCATGAGAAAACCTACCACTGTAGAACTTCCTAAAATATACACCTGTATAAAATGAATTTAAATGGAGTTACATATAATGGGGGAGAGAATGATCCAAACAGACATCTCACATCACCAAATAAAATCCCCAGTACCAGGAATGGGTTACAACTCTTTCAGTCATTGTCAAAGGGGTCCATAAGCACCCCTAAAAAACATCACAGACTATTGGCAATGCTATTGGCTACCCTCTACAACCTATTGCTGAAGACAGTGCATATGCATGTCATTGAACACAGATAAATTGAGCTTGGCTCTACTAGAAGCTTCACCCCTTCTGACTAGCTTCATGGTGCTGGAAGGTATTTATACATGCTATAAGAGGAGAAAAATAATCACCAATGTCACCCAGCAATGAACTGTTTGTTTCTTCCCTCTCCCAGCAGCTATCAATTACAGACAGCTTCTGGTCAGAAGTGGGACTTCACATCCACCTCCAGTTCTCAGTACTGGGATTTTGTCCGGCTAGAACTTGTACGGGTCGTATGCATGCTATGGCAATCTCTGTGAGTTCATATGTGCATCAGTCCTGTTGTGTCTGGAGAACACTGTTTCCTTGAAGTCACCCATTACTTCTGCCTTTTACAGTCTTTTCACTTTTCTTCTCTGTAGATCCCTAAGCAGAGAGGAAGGGAATGATGAAGACATCCCATTTAGGGCTGAGTGCTCCAAAGTCTCTCACTGTGCATATTGTCCAGTTACAGTTATCTGTGTTAATTATCATCTACTGCAAGAAGCAGCTTCTCTGATGAGGGTCGAGCAGTGGGTATAGCAATATATCATTAGGAGTCGTTGTATTGCTATGTACCTTTAGCAGAACAGTAATAGGTTTAGGAGATAGGTCCATGGCCTCTCTAGGCCTAGGTTCTTGGCCTCATTAACAGTGTCAGGTATGGATTCCATCTCACTGAACTCGCCTTAAATCCAATGTTTTAATGGTTGGTTTTCCTCCTAACTTTTGTGCCACTGTTGTGCTGGTGGATATGTCTTTTAGGCAGGTCACAAACTGTCTCTTCCTCCCAGAGTTGGGGTTACAGACAACCTTATACTTGTGGTACTTGTACAGTCAAACCTTTCCCCACCGAGCCATCTTTCCAGGTCCAAAAAGTCTTTAGATTTTTTTTAAAGCACTAAAATATAAGTAAAATTATCATGAATAACTAAAAAGAATACTTGAGACTATAAATTTTTAACACCACTCTATTTATACACATTGAGTCAATTCTTTAAAAGTCTTCTAAAAAATCTTTTATGAGTCATCAAGCCAAAGTTGTCCCAATTGTAAACTTCTGAGCACATGGCCCATCATGAGCACCATGCCTACAGTTGTTTGAAATGGAAACTAAATGTGCAAACAAGTGCTACATAAATGCATACCTGTAGTGCTGTAGAGTCTATGACTGTATTTCCACTCAGGAAACTAAAGTCCACATGTCATTTACTTTTGAAAATGCATATTCCTATTTTCCCTCCACTTCTCATGTATGAATGTGCTGGCCAGTGAGTTCCTGGGATCCACCTTTCTCTGCCCCCCTACAGGAATATACAGCCATCCCTGGCTTTTTATGTGAGTGCTGTGGGTTCAAACTCAGGTCCTCATGCTGGCAGCACAAGTGCTCTTATTCGCTGAGCCATCCGCCCATTCCCTGGAATACATTTTCCCATTTGCTTTATGTGAGAACCAGCTAGGATGTGTTAGATTGTATGTTGAAAATTTAAAAAAAAAAAACAAAACTAAAAAATGAATTAAACTATAAAGACATTTATTATCTTCTTATTAGAAATTCCAGGGCAACCATAATTGAATTTTCAGTTAATATTCAGCTGTTAGATGAATAAACTTGAGCCTGAAAATGTGTGTGTGTGTGTGTGTGTATGTGTGTGTGTGTGTGTGTGTGTGTGTGTGAACTTTTGATAGATTTTAAGTATGGATGAGTAGGTAATAGGCAAATTGTGTTACATGTAGGCAGAATTCACAGGATGCCATCTATCTATTGACTTGTCCAATAACTGAAAGAATAACTGTTGCAGACAACTAGGAATAGTAGTCTTTTTCTTCTTTTTAGGTCAGTTCTGGACCATATAGGAAACCATCAGTAGGGAAGGCAGATGCAGCAGTGAGAGAAGTAGCATATGGAACATTGTATGCCTCAGAATGAGCTGGTGTGGTCCCTCTCCCGTTTACTCCCTATTCTACGTGTGCTAACCTATGTCTCTGGACTCTCACTCTGTGCAGTCTAAGGGTTAATTTGTTCATCTGGTCTACCTCTGAGACAGTTCACTCAGTAGCATACTGGAAGCTGCCACTAGCCACATCAGAGCACTTACAGAGCTGGTCCACACAGAACCGCAGCACAACTGACATTAAGGCTACTTTGTTTTTTAAAATTCACTGGTGTTGCTTTATGTGTATGGGTATTTTACCTACATGTATGTCTGTGCACCACAGGTGTGCCTGGTGCCTGCAGAGGACAGAAGAGGGCATCAGTGCCCCTGGAGCTAGAGTTGCAAACTGTTGTGAGTCACCATGTGGGTGTTTAGAATTAAACCCAGGTTCTCTGGAAGAGCCGCTAGTACTCTTAACCAATGAGCCATCTCTCCAGCCCCAAGAGAATTTTTCACTTTCTGCTCTGCCATCAATCAGTGTAATGGTTGGGCTATTCTCTTAACTGGCTCCTCTAATGGTCCTAATGTAGCTGCTGTGATTTCCAAGAACATCATGAAGACAAATATATCCCAAGATTTAACAGAAGGAAGGAGGGAAGGGAAGGAGGGAGGGAAGAGGGGGGGGGAGGGAGGGAGAGCTAGTCTGATGGCCCATACTTCTTAAAAAGGTAAGCAAATGTTTTTACATAACCCTTAGCTTTAATCTTCTCAAATGTCTTCTTCCAGAATTACATTAGATAGCCGCCACACTTACATCAACCCTTTGACAAGGACATAAATCAGTAAATAATCTAGATTCTCCTTCATGGAAGTTGAACAGGATCAAGGGAAGAAAGGCAGTAGAAAAAAATAACTGTTCCACAGACAACCAACAACAGTCTTTTTACTTTTTTTTTTTTTTTTTTTTTTTTGGTATTTCACACATGTCCAAGTGTTTCTGACAAGATAAGTAGTGCAGACCTGCCTCAGACAAAACGGGATTGCAACAGCCCACACCACACTCGGTTAGCTCAGACTGTGTCCCAAACGGGATAGGTTCTGGCCAGAATTCTACATAGAGCGCTCCCTTGGTTTTGGTACTATATGACAGATCTTCCCAGGAAGTGGAAAAAAACAACAACAACACTACCACACAGAGGCAATGTTTATTAGCAGAGGCAGCCAGGTTCCAGCTCTTGGGAATCTGAACTGGTAAATTCTGGGAAGAGGGAGGAAGCCAGGCAACTGATGAAGGAAAGTGAAGCTGGTCTTTCGAAGGACAACAGTGGTAGCAGTAGAAATAATGACCTTAATTCCTTAAAAACAACTTTGAAGTCTTCTAGGTTTTCAAATTTCAAGGGAATATTTTCATTTGCATTATCATATCTAGGCAACAAGACAGTGTGACTCACAGCAAGAGTAATTACAGCAAAGAAAAGCCCTCTGCTTGGGAATTATGCAGCCTTTCCAATCAAGCACACATATCTACATCCACTGCTAGGCGAGGCCCCATGCAATTTACACCAGTTCATGCAATTCTGTTTTGTTTGTTTGTAGTATTGTGAAAGTATGCTAAGTATTGTTATTTTAATGACTGGGCTAGAAACCTTCCATTAAAAATGTCACTGTTCCTTCTACTGAAATGTAAAATAGTACTTATTGCCATCCACAGCCACTAAGTACATTTTCATAAAGTCTCATGAAATAGAAATAATCAAAATTATCTTGTCTTTTTCTTCAGGACATTGTTGTTTATTTATCGTAAAGCAAAGATCTACTTGGATCACTGTAAAATAGGAAATGAGAGGGTCTCCATTGCATAGAGAAAATGTTGTCTTACCATAAATGTACAAAGGAAAGTTCCCTCTATGCTGACAGCTTACTTAATACCTGTGTATGGAGGCTTCTTTATGAACTTTAAAAGATAAAAACCATTTTGAAAATGAGGAAGTGTTCCAAGCTCTGCTTCTCATTTCATTTGCATGCTATAATAAGCCTAGAAGAGTAAAACCAACACAATGTGCTTTCAGTCATAACTCAGAGCAGGGTGGCACACATCTGTAATCTAGGTATCCAAGACATCAAAGCAGGAGGATTGCTGCAAGTTTGAGACCAGTCTTGGCTACAAAGCAAAACCTTGTCTCAAAGATCTAAACAACAATAACAAACATTTTCTGTCAAAATAATGAGGATGCTTTGTTTACTAGGAAGCTATCATGAATCAGAAGCAGCTTTATAATAACAAAAACTGGGGAGTTGAGAACAAGTATTTGATTTTCCATCTGCCCTCTGCCACTTACCAACTATATAACTTTGGATACATTATTTAATTTTATGGACATAATTTGTTCATGTTTAAAATGGAGATTGTAAGTTTGATATGACACTAAGCCCGCCTCCAAGTGATTTCACATGACTTTGATAATCTTGATTTCAATCAAATCACTACCTATTCACTAATTTGTATTTACAAATCTTTCTCTAGAATTCCCAGTAGAAATTTTTTATTTTTTGTCATTTTTATTTTTTAGGTTTATTTATTTTAATTGTATAAGGGTTTTGCCTTCATGTATGTCTATGTACCACATGCATGCCAGGTGCCCATGGAGATCAGAAGACGGTATCAAATCCCCTGGAATTGGAATATGGATGGTTGTGAGCCACCATATGGGTGCTGGCAATGGAACCTAAGTCCTCTGTAAGAACAAGTGCTCTAACTACTGAGCCATACATCCAGTCCCTTATTAGGTTTTTAAACCACTGATGGTACCTATGATTTTCCATTGCCATTCTCCTCTGTCTAGTCCACTTAAACCAGTTTGCATTTTTTGATAATAATGATAATCATCTACTTGCGCATACTCTATAAACTTTCTCATTTGTACTGTGTTATACTCTTGTACTAGCCCAGGCAAACTTCAACCATGTTAAACTTAACTCTTCTACAAATCAAAGCCTGCTCCCCACCACAGCATCTGAATACCTATAGGCTCCATTCATGAGCACAGTTATCAATCGTCCCTCAGTGTAACACTCAATGCCCAGAAGGCCTTTACATTTTTTTAGTCACTTTACTATGAGAAGATACTCCCTTATTTCTCTCTCCTCAAATCTTCCAAGTAGTCATGATGACTTCCTGAGGATCTCATCTTTCCAGTCTACTTACTGCCTTGTTCTTAGACAGTGTTCACTAGAATGCAAACACATGCCTCTCCTAAGCAACAATCAACTGTGTGCCCAAAGTGTGTCCTGGCAATAGCTTTATGATGACAAAAAAACTGCAGACATCACCATAAATTAACATAACCACTGTGGAGGGCCCCAAAATAGCTTGACCACACAGCCCCTATGACAGGCTTAGGGGTCTAGACACAGCTTCTGTGACAGGCTTACTGGCAGGCAAAGCCTTAGGCTGATACCACCCAGGGATCCACCCAGGGTTGAGGAAGTACCTGACATCCCAAACATTCCAACCATCAGATAAGGTGGCCAGATGTCCTTGAGTCTAGCACACACCTATTTCTTGTTTTACAGATACCCCTAGACAATTGTCAGCCAATCAGGGTCCTGAACCCTGGAAATCCCCTCACCACAACCTCTGCTATCATAAAAACTCTCTGCCCCACCTGAGCTCAGGGCTCTCTGCTCTCACCACTGTGTCAGACAGACAGAGGGACCAAGCTCTGGAGCTTGAAATAAAGGCTCTTGGCTTTTACATTCGGGATTCAGTCTCCGTGGTGGTCTTTTGGGGGTCCCCGCGATCTGGTCATAAAAACCACCCACGGAAGAAGCCAGATTCTTATGTTTCTGAAGTGCTACACTAAGAAGGACACTACTCCCAGTATATGCATTAAAAACGCCTAAGAAATAAAGGAACACACTGCCTTAGCCACCATTTTCAAAGAAACAGCCTCAGGACAACTACCTAACCTCAGATGCTGTAAAATGTGACCTCATGGCTAAGATTATGTCGAGGATATAAGACTCTTTGCCAAAACCTCAGAAAGACTTTAGGCTGTTTCCTCAAGACCATATATCAATAGAAAAGCCTTTCCAAGACTCCTAAGAGCCTGCTTACTCCTCTAAACAAGAAAAGTTCTAGGGATCCCTGCTCAGTGACAGAGATCAAACCCAGGCCTTCATACATCTAAAACAAGGCTGTTCCATTACATCCCCAGCCCTATAAGAATCTTAAAGGTATATTTAAATGATAGGATCATATAAATACAAATGCTATTAAGAATCCTGAAGGCATTGTCTCACAGAGCCTTGGTTGCAGCCCAAAGCGGAGAGCGAGCTATCTAAAAAACATTTATTGGTATATTTTGACTAATAGGGTAAATTCAAATAAGATTCACATGAAATTCAGATTAAGAATAGTATTTCTAGAATACTAGCTTGAATCAAAACCAAAGTCATTTTAAGCATTTTTAGGGTCAGAAATTGGGCTAAGAAAGATACGTAAGCTAAAACATGGGCCATTTCTTATATAGAAGAAGTGTCAGTCAGAGAGTGCTGCTGAGAACCACGAAGAGCCATTCCCAAGAAAGAAAACAAACCTCAGTTAACCATCCCCAGCCAAGCATAGCGCTGCACACTTCTGTTACAGCCCTTGAGAGGCTGAGGCCAGAGGACTGAGTCCAAGGCCAGCTTGGGTTGTGTAGCAAGACTCCACCTCCCAAACAAGTAGGAAATATCAATGATCAATAAAAAACAAAAAACAAAAAAACCATACACTCTCTTTTACCAGAGCAGGGGAACCTGTCTCAGTATCACAATTTTTATGGACTAGTGGCTTCTTAGTAGGTCCTATTTGCACCCACCCCTTTGGACAGGGTTGTCTTTTGCAGTCACCCTGTGCCTATCTATCTTCATCTTCAGTTGATATGAAATAAATAACTTACTTTTTAGGCCCAATGTTTGAACCTAAGTTTCCCTTAGAAACCTTCCAGACAGATGCTGGGAACCTGACCCTTGAACTTTCTCCTAATGTTATAATGGAACAAAGAACTTAGTACCTCTTACACAAGTGCAAATATAAATATTTTGTGGCCAACAGGAGTTATTGATTAAAAATGGCTATTTTCATTGCTACTCCTCTCTTAATGAGGTATAGATCATCTCTCCCATCCTCCCATATATGAGCTGGCTCTTATGTAATATGGCAGAAGTGATCCTATGTATCATTTGAGACCCAAAGCTTCTACTACATATAGTATATATACATATACTATATATATATATACATATATATTCCATATATATTCCATATATTATGTGTATATATATATGTATATATATATATATATGGAAATCTATTTTTCGAGTCATACCACTATGATGTCAGAAAGCCCATGCAACAACCGGGAACAAGCACAAGGAGACAAATCAGGTTCCTAGCCAACAGCACCACCTGAATTCCCAGTCAACACCAGCACTAATTTTCCTTCCTTCCTTCCTTCCTCCCTTCCTTCCTTCCTTCCTTCCTTCACTTTCTTTCTCTCCTTCCTTCCATTTTATTTTTCCAGTGTGTTTTTTCTTCTGTCCTTTGAAAGCCACCTCTTTACATGGGCTTTGGTGGAGGTCATGGTGCAGCACCAGCAGGTCTAAATCATGGTGGAGGTGTTCAGTTCTTCCAGGCTTCAAGAGATCGATTCCTGACTACCTTGCTATGAACACCACAGCTCATACAGTAATACAGCCTGACACAGAGTTCAGAAAACACATAAGCATCCAAGACACTTGCTTCGGATATGTCCCTGAATAGCAGCAACCTCTACAATGTTCGGCATGAAGAACTTCTCGATGGCCTTGTCCTTGGGCATGCACCGGGCTCAGTCTGTGCAGCGAATTGGCTGCACATGGCCTCAGCCCTTTTGACACAACTGTTGTTTCTTCTGGCCGTTTTTTGGTTTTTTGGGTTTTTTTTGGCATCTTGAAGCCAAGACCCAAAAGAGCACTGGCACTGATTTCTAACCAAATGGCTGAGGTCATTTTGGATTAATTCTGGCACCACGTGAAACCTATCTGCATAATCAATACACAGAACCATGCAAAATAACAAACAGCAAGGCAGAGGTTGATCATGCATTCCTGTTCTCACATTTAGAAACTGCTATATTACAGACAGTCAACACATTTTCTTTAGAGCCGTCCTCTAATATTTGAGAAAAATTTACTTGGGATAATATGAATATGAAAGAATCATAAAACTTCCAACATGATTATCAGCCATCTAGTAAAGATAGGATCACAATAAAAATCAGAGATGTCATTAGATGTTTAGCTATGAAAAGCTTATTAGAAGAACTTATGGCAACTTTAAGAACCCACATTCATTTTACTTAAGAGAAATATACAGTGAGCTGAGAGCTTTTTTTAAGAAAGTACTTTTTGACCTTTCTCTTTTATTTTATTCCCTGTACTCTTCTGCCAGTCCCTGCCAATTCATCTTCTCTCTCTTAGGTATTTATTTTTCTTACTCCTCTTAACCAAGAATTAATTATCCAAAACTATTTGGGAGAGAACTGTCGTGTTGAGAATCCTCACTATCCAGAAACCAGATAAGTTCCTGAACATCTGTAGCAGCAAGAGTTAATCATTCACTCTTCAGCACAGTTTTATGCCAAAATTAGTATCTATTCCCTCAGCACATAATAACCAGTGTTTAAAAGTCCTGTTTTGTTTATGCTACATAAAATTGAAACTACAAAAGTGAGTTCAAAGCTTATCCATGACATACTCTTTGGATGAGAGTTTCATTTTATTACTTTCTAAGCTGTAAACATGAAAATTCCTCCCATTTATGCACATACAAGGGATCTACTGAACAGACTTGTGCTGAAAGGTGAAACTATTTTAGTTACTGTGGGGGTTAGAGTGAGCAGGCTCATGTATTTGAATGTTTGGTCCCAAATTGGTAGAACTATTTGGGAAGGATTGGGAGGTGTGGCCTTGTTGGAGGAGGTGTGGTCTTAATGAAGAAAGTGTGTCACTGGGGGTAGGCTTTGCAGTTTCCGAAATCAATACTGGTCCAGTCAGTCTCTTTCAGTCTCTCTCAGTCTCTGTCTCTCTCAGTCTCTCTCTCTCTCTCTCTCTCTCTCTCTCTCTCTCTCTCTCTCTCTGTCATCTCACTCCCTCTCTCCCTCTCTTCCTCTCTCTCCTTATCTCACTCCCTCTCTCCCTCTCTTCCTCTCTCCCTCCCTTCTTCTGCCTGCAACTTGCAGATCAGATGTGAGCTCTCAGCGGCTGCTCCAGCACCACGTCTGCCTGCCTGCCTGAGGCCATGTTCCCCACCATGATGTTCATGAACTAATCTTCTGAAACCATAAGCAAGTCTCCAATTAAATAGCTTCTTTTATAAGTGGCCTTGGTTATGGTGTCTCATCACAGCCATAAGAAAGTAACCAAAACAGTTACATTCTATTAAGTCAAAATCTGATGAAAATTATCAGTGAATATTCAGTGTGCAGGCTCGGAATAAATGTTTAGTGAACGTTGAGATGGGGACTGTCATTGATGGATGTTAGCTCTTATTTATAGACTTCTTATTTCTAATAAAGTCAAGATTTTCTAAGTCTAGCTTTGCAGTAGGATCACAGGATTGTAAAAAACAAAAAAGCCGGGTCACATCCATATTACAAAATCAGAACTTCCTAGTTTTATTATATACTATCAAATGTCACCAAGCGTTAAAGTATAATCAAACTACCAGTTTACAAATATTCTAGTAGGAGTCTATTAACATATAACGTAGTGTTGCATGTTCTGATTGTTGTAACTCATTGCCACGTTGACAATCAAGGATACCAGGGAACACACAACAGTAAAGCCATGAAATGGAGCCCCAGGTGAAATGTATGGCATTCAACCAAGGGAGACAAACTCCTCTCTGACACAGCCAAATCTAGGACTAACTTTACTTATTTTAGGTACCTTTGCATATCTTTATTTATTATGTTTAACATGGGCTCTAGGAATCAAACTCAGGTCTCCATGCTAACACAGCAAACACTTTACCAACTAAGTCATCTCCCCAGTCCCATTCTTAATTTTTTAAATTTGTATTGGTTCTTTGAGAATTTCATAAAATGTGTTTTGAGTATATTCACCCTTCCTCCCTCAACCCAGACCTAGAACCTTCTGCACCCACCTTTATGTCCTTTTCTTCTCTCTTTTTTTTTAACCCATTGAAGACCGATTCATGCAGCCCAGATATTCTTAGATGTGTGGTCTTCTACTGGTCTACATACCAGTGCTACTCTCTTAGAGAAAACTTAACAGTTTTTTCTCCAGAAGCTGACAATTGCTGATAACTCTGCAAGTAGGAATGGAATTTCATGTCCAACTTCCTTCTCCATGTTAGAATTTGGTCTTCCTTGGGCCTACAAAAGACGTGTGAATGCTGTTCACAACCACCATGGGTTCACATGTACATTTGCTCTGCTGCGCCCAGAAGATATCATTCACTTGTAGTCAACCACTACATCTGGCTCTTAAACTGTTTCTGTTCCCTCTTCTTCAAATGATCCCTATACCCTGGAAAGAAGGGTCCAGTATAGATGTCCATTCAAGGCTCAGCATTCTGAAGTCTCTTATTTTCTGCATCCTGTCCAGTTGTGGATCACTGTGCCATCGACTGCAAATAAAATATTCCCTGATGAGGACTGAGAGATGCATTGATCTACTGGTATAATGATAAATGTTAGGAGTCAGTTTGATACCATGTCCATTTAGCAGCATTACAGTAGTAGGTTCTTCACTATGTTCATGAACTGTCTAGCTACAGGGTCTTGGCCTGATGATGGTGCCAGATATAGGTTTCATCTTATGGATCGAGGATTAAGTTCCATCAGAAAGTGGTTGGGTACCCGTGGTATTCATGCCACTGTTGCACCAGTAGGCCTGTCAGGCCTGTCAATGGTTTAGGTCACAAGTTTCACAGTTGAGGAAAACTGGTGACTACTTTTCTATTTTGGTAACTTGCTCAGCACCTTCTAGCACTATGAAAACTAGACAGCAGGGATGAAGCTTCCAGGTCTGTAACAGTTTGATTTCTATGTTCCATGACTCAATTCTACAATGTCTTCAGTAACAGGGCCTTACTGTTAAGTTCTGGAGGGGAATCAAGTGCTTTGTACAGTTTTGGGGGTCTCTGTCAGATTCAGAGCATCTGGAGGGTAGCCAAATATTTTGACAACAGCCTCTACAGATTTTGGGTGTCTTTCAGACCTCACTGGCCAACAACTCCATCAAAAGAAGCAACCCATTCTCAGCACTGTGCTTTTATTTGTTAGACTCTGCTGTCTAGCAATAGCATCATTGCCTGGTTATAGGCAACTTTACCTTAAAATAAATAAATAAATATATATGAATATATATGGAATATATATTCCACATATATTACTATTATCCTACTATATGGATATAGTGCAAAACATATATTTAGAATATATATATATTATATATATATTATATGTATATATAAGCTTCTACAGTAGTATATTTCATATGACTTTTGGAAATATCTTTAGTGTTATTTATCATTCTCCATATTCCCTTCTCTACCTTGCTCTCCTCCCCACACAAATTTAAGCCTTCCTATCCCACTATTCCCTCTCCCCTTCTTTCTTTTATTGCAAGTGGATTCTTTTTTCATATTTTATATCCTCCTCATAGTTTCTCTTCCCTCTGTTCATCTCAGTCCCTCCCACCTCCCCTGCCCTCCAGATCCACTCCCTTTCTGTCTCTCATTAGAAAAGAACAGGCTTCTAAGAGATAACAACAAAACATGAAAAACTAAAATACAAAAAGATAAATCAAAAACTATCATACTGAAGTTGGACACAGCAACCCAACAGGAGGAAAAGAATCCCAAAAACAGGCACAAGAGTCAGAGACCCACTTGTTCTCACAGTCAGGAGTAGGGCTAATTACAGTCCTATGTCAAAATTTACCTATATTTCCTATAAATATTCTAGAAATAAGAGAGTTGGGTATCAAAAATGAGCCAGATGTGGTGGTGTATGCCAGTAATCTTAGTACATGTAAGGCAGAGGCAGGAAGATCATGAATTCAAGGCCAGCAGGGAAGATACTAAGGCCTTAAAAAGAAAGAAAAAGAATGAATTGAGAGTAGTTCAAATTAATTCTATTCATTGAAGATTACTACTTTTATAATATTCTGGTAGTGAGGCACATCACTTCATTATCAGAAATGAAGAAGAGCCATGTGTTCAAAGGAAACTGCACACCCACAACCTCCTTTCACCACCCCAAACTTACAAGACCTCCTGAGCAAAAGTCAGGTTTGTACTCTACATCCAGCCTGTTCCTCGGCAAGAGAGTACCACCACCACTTCCACCCTCACCAGCTCCATTTCCTGTAGAATCATGAAGGCTAATTTAATCAAGACCTTTATTTCAGTTTATGCCAGTAACCTTATGAAGCTCTGACTCCCAAGTCACCCTCCATCTCCAACTCTCTAATCTCTATATGGTTTTATCTCCTCCCACAACTCAGCTGCTCCATGATATTGGAATTCACACACGGCCACTCAAAAAAATCTATCTTTTAGCTTCAAATTTTTGTTTTTGTTATTTTCTTTACCATCTTGTTCTCGGAAGCAGCATTACAAACAGTATGTTGAGGGGGCTATACAACTTTTCTGATGCCCCTCAACCAAAGAATAGATTTTTTAAAAAGTATGGTACATTTACACAATGGAGTATTACTCAGCTGTAAAAAAAAAAAAAAAAATGACATGAAATTTGCAGGCAAATGGATAGAACTAGAAAAAATAATACTGACTGAGGTAACCTAGATCCAGAAAGATAAACACGGTATGTACTCCCTCATAAGTGGATATTAGATGTAAAGTAAAGGATAATCAGGCTACAATCCACAGTCCCAGAGAAGTTAGGTAACAAGGAGGGTCCAAAGAGGGATGTGTGGATTTCCCTGGGAAGGGGAAATAGAAGAGATCTCCTGGGTAAACTGGGGGTGGGAGCAGAAGGGGGGATGGAGGGATGGGAACGTGAGGCATCCCGTTGAGCAGGTTGGCAGTCAGACAGAAGAGGAGAGTAATGAAAGAGATGTCTTGATGGAAAAGGGGGTGCATTTCTGGGTTAGGGAGAAACCTGGTGCCAGGGAAGCTCCCAGGAATCCACAAGGAAGACCCCAGCTAAGATTCCTAGCAATAGTGGAGAGGGGGCCTGAACTGGCCTTCTCCTATAATCAGATTAGTGACTACCCTATTGTCATCAGAGATACTCTATCCAGTAACTGATGGAAAGAGATTCAGAGATCCACAGCCAAGCACTGGGCTGAGCTCTGGGAGTCCAGTTGAAAAGATGGTTGAGGGATTATACGAGCAGGACAGTCAAGGTCATGACAGGGAACCCACAGAGACAACCGACCTGAGCTCATGGTAGCTCACAGACTCTGCACCAACAACTAGGGAGCCTGCATGGGGCCAACTTAGGCCCTCTGCATGTGGGTAGCAGTTGTGTAGTTTGGTCTGTTTTGGGGGCTCCTAGCAATGGGATCAAGACCTGTCCCTGGTGCTTCGGCTGCCTTTTGGGAACCTGTTCCCCATGCTGGGTTGCCTCACCCAGCCTTGATGCAGAGGGAGGAGTTTGGTCCTGCCTCAACTTGATGTAGCTTACCATGCTTGGTTAACACCCATAAGAGGCCTGCCTCTTTCTGAAGGGAGATGGAGGAGGAGTGGATGGGATGTAAAATAAATGAAAATTTTTAGTTTATAAAAAATGCCTTAGGAGGGGAAAAATCAGGGATAAGCAATGATAAGCAAGTCAGTATGGTTCGTAAGCAGCTCCCCTCCATGGCCTCTGCATCAGCTGCTGCCTCCAGGTTCCAGCCCTGCTTGAGTTCCTGTCCTGACTTCCTCCAGTGATGGACTTCAACACGGAAGAGTAAACCAATTAAACCCTTCCCTCCCCAAGTTGATTTGGTCATGGTGTTTCACCACAGCAATAGCAGCCCTAACGAAGACAGAAGCCACTAGCATACTGCTTGGGGCTGTGTGAAAAACAGCATGATGCGCACAGGAAGGTCTCTTGAGAGGAGACAGAAACCTCTCGGAAAAAAAAAATCGCAAAGGCCAGCGTCTGTACATTCCTTACCAGGGGCTGGTCACTTGGCCCAGAAGGGAGCTTTCTGTCTGTCTGGATAGTATGGCATAGTTCCAACATTCAGATACCCAAACTGGGCTCAGGGTCTCTTCTGGCCTCACCACACCTCCTGTTTTAAGTGCAATACTTGCCCTCAGCTGTCTATCCCCAATCCAGAGATGATGGTTATTCCCCAGAGAAAACATGCTTCTGCCAGAATAATGAAGATGTACTTCCCCAATCTCTGAGGAGAGAGAGCTGGGCTTCTTACTGCCCCTGCTCCTTACGACTCAAACTCTAGAGCCAGTCCTGATGGCTCATGCCTACAGTTCTGGAATTTGGGAGGGTGAGACAAGAGTATAGCTGCAAACTCAAGGCCAGGCTGGGCTACAGAGTTTGACCTTGTCTGGAAAAAAAAAAAAAAAAAAAAAAAAAAAAACAACCTCAAACTCTAGGTGCTATCCTATAAATCTTCTATAATCTATTCAATCAGATTTCTTTCTGAGATTTTTTACTTCCATGCTATAAGCTTTCCGCTTTGTTTCTAACTACTAAAATTCCAAAAGTTAGCTTTGGCACACTGCAGAGTCTTCCAGCTTCCGGTGAACGACAATAAGTGTCCTTTGCCTTAAAGCAGCAGGGGGCAAACACTACCCATGGCACAGAATGGGCTCTGCAAACATACTTCCCACAGCAGATGCCTGTCTAGAATCCAGACAGGAAAATGTGCTGCCAAGTTCTCTGAATGTGTGGAGCCTCTAAAACGTCTGTAACTCCTTTTTGGTGTCATTAATAATCCACAATCCTATTAATAGCATTTAAACAGACGACTCTACTTGCCATAAAGCATGAATAATTGTTAATCAAAAAGAGAAGTGTGGATGCTTCCCTCTTCCCTTCTCTAATATCCTTATAGATATAAAACAAAGTTATGAAAATTTGTCATTTTACAAAGCTTTAGAGTTCAATACCTTTTAAAGATTAAAATAACCTCCAGTTATCCAACACAGCCAAATGTCGAGGTATCTGGTGCCTCTGATTCTCAAACACTTCCTACACTCTACTTGAATGAACTTTCCACCCTCTCTTGTCAGTTACAACTGTCCATTCTTATAGCTTCTGAAATATTACCTGTTCCTGTAACTGGACAGACCCTTCCTGCCAGTATAATGAAGCAAAGCCACATCCAACATTCAGGGATTCGGTAAGCCAGCACACCCTACAAAAAGGAAGGTTTCTGAGGCTTTACTTTTAAAAACCAAACAAACAAGCAAGCAAGGTCTCGCTAGTGTAGCCCTGGATGCTTTATAAAGACTAAGGCTGTCCTTGGACTCCTCCACCTGCCTTTCCTCAGCCCACCAACTGGGACTGGAAGCATGGGCTATTGCACCCAGCAGGAGATAAAGTGAAATCTTCACTGCTCTCCTCAGAGCATATAATTCTTGTGCAGGGGGACGGGGGAAGGGAGGAATTACCGGGACGAGTCAGAACCAGGGAAATTTAGGTAAGACAGGCATGAACTGGACACCAAAGAACAAAACCTGACATCTCACCACTTGTCTCAAGACCATAGTCCTTAAAAGGTGACCTTTGCCATCTCAATTTCAGTCAGTTCCATTAGCTGTCAATTCTTACCCAAGGGCCATTTCCAGGAAATACTAGTCAGCTTATAATGACCTTCATCGAGAACAGGGGTAATCAAGCCAGTGTTATTTTGGCTCCACTAAAATGTCTTCCTCTTTCCAGTACCAGAATATTACAATAATGGGATTGTTTTTAAAACAAATTATGGCAGAACTGAATAGTCAGCTGAGTGTTAATTTCCACACTGTCATCTCAAGATGACTCCATTTCAGTCACTAATACTGTAATCACTCAAAACGTTTATAAAATTTCTCTTTTGGAATTGCCTTCAAAGAAAACTGAAATGGCATGTGAGTAAAGAGATGCCATTATGCCTGCCAGAGGCTCAGAACACATGCAGTCTCTGCATCCCTTATCTGAATCTCTGAGGACATGAAATGTTTACATTTTTAGATATTCCTCAGATTTGGGAATGTTTGCAAATATCTAATGAGACATCTTGGGGATGGGACCCAAGTCCAAACACAAAACTCATTTATTTTTCATATATGCCAAATGTACAAGTCCAAAGGCAATTTTATACAGCAATTTCAAGTTCATATCTTCACTGTGACCCACATCATGAAATCTGATATGGAATTTTCCACAATTGGCCTCAGGTCAGTACTTTAAAATTTTCAAATTTGGGGCATATTTTACTTCAGATTTTTAGATTTAAGATGTCTTCTCTAGGGCTGGAGAGATGGCTCAGAGGTTAAGAGCACCGACTGCTCTTCCAGAGGTCCTGAGTTCAATTCCCAGCAACCACATGGTGGCTCACAACCATCTGTAATGAGATCTGGCGCCCTCTTCTGTATACATAATAAATAAATAAATCTTTAAAAAAAAAAAAAAAAAGATGTCTTCTCTATAATTAGGCTAATTACACGTAAAAAGGTGATTCTGGGTGCTTTTGGCTGCTTCTAAAACACAACTATATCTGAATTGTGTTACTTCACCACACAAAGGTACTAAAGACTTTGCCAGCAAACCCCTCCAACATCCAATACTGGCACGAGCAGTGGCAGCGGTTGTCACAGTGAATTCAAGGGCATGCAGATGGTAACGCTGTAAGGGGACTCACTTGTCTGGCCAAGCATTTGGAGAACGTGCTAAAAGAGATCTTATAATCTTTATAATAAGATCTTTATTTATAAAAATCTTTATAATCTAAAATTGTCTTAAATAAGCAATAAATGATGGAAA
Source organism: Peromyscus californicus insignis (assembly GCF_007827085.1). NCBI lineage: Eukaryota > Metazoa > Chordata > Mammalia > Rodentia > Cricetidae > Peromyscus > Peromyscus californicus. The sequence goes on along the minus strand of NW_026294584.1, from coordinate 13,542,572 downwards.
ATCATCAGAATGATGACATAATGGGCTACTCTGAGTAAGCATCTATATTCTAAGACTAACAGTTGTCCCCAAATCACAGATATTGGGGTCAAATGTGCTTCATTCTTCTGTTTCCTTAGTGTTAGGATTCCTAACCACTCCCCCATGACCACGTGTGCACTGGCAAGATGCTTAGTCCTACATCATCCATGCACCGCTACAGTGAGCCCATCCTACAACATCTGTGTGCTGCTACAGTGAGCCCATATGCGCATGTGCGGGGTGGGTGGGACGGGGCAGACACATGACTTATAAAAAAAAGCGGATTCCACTTATTCCTCCCCCCTCTTCTGCACAGTCATTCCATAGGCCTATGCACATCTTTCCTATTTCCCTCCACCTAATAAACTCTTACAGTGGGTTTTGTTGTACCTCATGGCTTTTCTCACATGGTAAACAGTGCCGCTTAATAAATAACATTGCGCAGCTTAATAAATAACACTTAGATATTGCAAAATTATGCCTGGAAAAAATTTTGAGAAATTTTTTTGTGGAAAACGACTAAACTGTCTTCACCTGAAGATTGGTATGGATAAGAGAATGTGCTACATACATATCAACTGTAAATGTCTGTACTCAGACATAAGGGACTATCTAAGGCCTTTGTATGGGAAACTCTTCACAATTCTCTGATAAACCATTGTGTTCTTCTGTATCTAAATTCAGCCACTAACCCAGCAAAAGAAAAACAGTATCTTCATTGATGCCTTTGAGCCACAAACTTCAAATGATGTTTTCATAAAGGAGAAGTCAATGAATAACCACAAGGCCCCATGCTCAGCTACTGCAGAATAAACAGAAACCTCATAACGAAATAATTTCCAGACCAACTTTGAAATAAAAAGAGACCAATACACATCTACATGACTGACATTCTTCCCTGGGCTCTCTCTAGTTAATACTCTAATTTAGGTGCAGTATCAAATTAATTAGATGTTTGAAGGAAATACCTTAATAAAACTTAAGCACTATCCTTGTCTAGGAAGTAAAAAGAGTGAAGAAATAACCCATGAATAGTCTATGCAGATAGATCCAAAAGTACAAACTTTATGAAGTAACAAAAAATCTACATTTTAAAAAACTCCAATGAAATTAAATTAAATATATGTGGGAACAATAGATTGCACAGAATTCAAGGAATGTTTTTCTAAATGGCTTTTAATCATCCCCAGTTTATCTTCTATGCAGATTCCTGGGCCATGGGAAACAGTAATAGAGGCTGGGAGAACCTTGGGAGATGACTGGAGATCTAAAATAGCAAACGCAACATACACTGTCATTAGAGATCAGAAATCGGGCAAGTGCATTTCCACAGCTCAAGAACAGACAACCAGGAGTTTTACAGGTTTCTCTAGACAAACAGGGATTCTTTGTTTTCGCGTTTCCTCTCCATCACTCACCGTTTTCAAACCTGGTCAGCACTTGGAAACAAGGTGCACCTGCCTACACTGTATTTCTGAGTCGACCTTTCTCTGTAATGTCCTTCCACAAATATCATTTTACTATCTCTTCTTCTAGTGGCTGACACTTCAACGCCTGTTATTAAAAGCATTTTACAGAAAATGATCTATGTCATCAGCGTGTTTAAAATAAAGTCTGCTAGAAAAAATTTAAAAAGGGATTTATATACTACTCACCAACTCCATCTCATCGTGGATTTCTCTAAGGTCAAGGTAAAGACAGATGTTAGCTACCGAAATGGCACATGGTAGAGTACATACGAAAGAGTTCTACTCCAGATAAGCTAAGACCTAGACTTTGGACAAGTGACTTACCAGGCACGGACTTCAGCTGGAATAACAGTCAACTTCCTAATTTGAAGGTGTGAGAACCACCACATACAGAGGTTAAAGATTCCAAGAGCCTGTGTGTGTCACTGAATCCTCAGGGACAACTGGCAGGCCATTTGAAAACATAATGCTGGACTTACTTCACACTGGTATCTGCGTGTGCACGTGCATGAGTGTGTGTGTGTGTGTGTGTGTGTGTGTGTGTGTGTGTATGTGTGTGTGTGTGTGTGTGTATTGTATGTGGATTGAATATCAATTATTTACTAAAATTATTAAAGAAGGAAAAGAAAAGAAAATCTAGATGACTATTTGCTCAATGAGAAAGGTCTTTCTAAAATTAAGATCAAAAGTAAAGCCAAATTTGATAATTAAAAAATCCTTGCTGATTTGGCGACATGAAAAAATAATACATACATGACAATAAATTCCCATACATGACAATAAATTCAGTAAATGACATCATTATAGATCAGTAGATAGGGGGAAAAGACAATCATAGAATGTAGAGAAAGGCCATAAAAAATAAGAAACATTTGATCATGAACTGCTTACTAAATAGTCTCCTGCATTTCTAAACTGAGTGACCACCTTGATATCAAAGACGTCTAGATTCCATTTCAGAGAGCAGCCCGGGCTGCATGTCTCACACAAGCAAATGAAACAAAACGGCCTTCTCTGTCCAGCTCCCTGGAATATCTACTCCACTCTATGGGATGAAATGTTTTCCGTTTCTATGGCAAACACAGCCAAACAAGATCTTAAACTAAACTTGTAAATCTGCTGTTTGGTGAAGGGAAGGTATCTCCTTTTTTCAAAAGTGGGTTGGAGGCCTGAAACAGGACAAGATTCAAGAAAGCATGACCACAAAGAAATCCCAGGTACCTGGAGCATTCAAGGAACCTCTGTTTTATATTTTCTCTTGTATCCTTAATTTTATCTTTTATCTTAAAAAGTATTTTCTCACGTGTATGTGTATGTAATATTACTGAAATGTATGTATTAAGTATACCTACTCATTTGCTCCATTTATTTACACATATAGTGCCCTGCATTTTATGTAATTACTGAACATTTAATAAATACTATTGAAGACCCTGCAAAAGGTAAATGATAAGTTTATATGACACATATTATATATAGAAAAATACATATTTTATGATATATACTTTATAAGCTTGTTAAAGTTACAACATTTATTAGCATAATCAGTCTTCTCAAATACATACTGCTCAAGATAAATAACCCTAATTATTTTTTCTAAAAATCACAAAACAAAATCCAAAATGATGCCTGCATGCTCTCTTTTAGGAAAAAAATGTGAGAATGTAAAGAGCAGTTGACTCTGAAACTCTGAGTCATATTAAGGGAGCAAGAGAACACAAAGAATACATCCCAGTGTGATATATTATTGTGAGCCACGATAAATGGAACTGACGGTAGGCACCCAGGAGCCTCCAGAAGAAAAGACATCTAATAAAGGGAGGTCAGGGTTCATGAAGGAGCAAAGATTTAACTGCATTAAGATAGATAAAATGTCCATGGGTTGGAGAGAAGCAGAAAAGGAGATTTCAGATGAAAGGAATAATACCAGAGCTGAGCAGGAAAGCAGAAGCAAAGAGAAAATGAGCCTGCCTAGCGTCCACGATTAAAATCGAAAAGACGGCATTAGCAGCTAGTGTGTGCAGAGAATTCACTATGCCAGGTTTTTGTTGTGTCTTGTTTTGCTGTGCCAAACCCTTTAAACTCATTAGTTGGTCACAGAAATAAGCATCAAATCAACAAGGTAGGTACACTATGATCTGTCGTGATAGGTAAGGAAACAGCCATCTTACAGTCAAGTTCAAAGTCTGAAGTTTACCCAAATAGCAAATCTAAGTTCCCCAATCGATCTATAACAGTATCAAGATTCATTCCCAGGTAAGGCCAGTTCCCAAGTTCGGGCTTTGAAACAGATTCCTTTATTAAATGGAATCAATTAATCTTAAATTGCTGAGAGTTTTGTCCTATAACAGGATTGTAAATGAACATGAAAGAACCATTGAAGGCAAAAGTGATTCTAAAATAACCTAACCGTAATGATGCTAGAAACCTGGATATCCACATGCTTCAGAATAAAACATATTACAACATATACAAAAACCAGTCTGAAATGGATTAAAGGATCTGAGGTATGCATACCAATGAAAATTCCTTCACAATTTCCATCTGCATCTGGATTATGTGGATGTGCATGAGTGTATTTGCAATAATGTAAAGGATCTTCTTATATATTTTATCTGTATTCAGCTTTTTTATTGATTCAAATAGGAAAGGAATATAAGCATCTGGATTGTGTGGATGTGTATATGTGTACTTGCAATAATAAAGGATCTTCTTAAATATTTTATCTGTACCTGTATTCAGCTTTTTTATTGATTCAAATAAGAAAAGGATATAAGCATCAGTTATCTCTAATTCTGAATGGTAGAAGCCATGAAGAGTATAATATCCTTTAACTATGAATTCATGTGTCTGCATTAATTTAACAAATGCACATCATTTAACAAACAAATGAACTGATCCATCCTTTTTACTTCCCTCTTGTACTTTCTAAGTTACTTCCCTCACACACGTTTTCAGATTTCAAATACATAGCTAGCATCATTCCTTCATGAACAGATGCAAAAGGCAAGGTCCTCCAAAATGACCATTGTACAAGGAAGTTTGCCTCATTCTTCTCCCTGCTATAAGAAGCAACAAAATTTTCCTTCTATGGCTATAGTAGCTATGGTACATTCTTACTCCTGAGGAAGCTATTAATATTATCAGAAAAAGTTCTTTTTTGTTGGAGACTACTGTTTTAAGGTGTGTTACTTTAGTTTACATTGCATTTGTTAACTCTGTGAAGCTGGATGCTCAGGAAGTAAGAAGAAACTTTGGTGGCCAGATAAAATATTCAAGGCACTTGCATTTGCACAAGAAGCACATTTTAGTCACATTCAAGAAGAGGACATTATTTTGTCAACTACATATACCATCATGGCTCCCTTAAATAAGGATGAAATGTTGTTCTAATTGGAACAAGTTCAAAAAGGACTAGAAATGGACAATGAACACAACTACTGGCAGAGCCACAAATCTTCCTTCCCCCTCTTTCCTAAGAGAACAGAGATGTTTGGTCCGTCCAGATAAGTGAGGACTAAATGTGTCTATGGATAGAGAGAGACAAGGACATTAATTTGAAACTGCACCCTAAACTCCTTCAGATCAAGCACAATAATCTATAAATATACATACAAAAGATTGTTCCACAAAGTAGACTTGATGCTCTAAGTTGCTCATAATTTCAAAAACATTAAGCCAAGTGTCAGTATTTATTTCATATCAGCTAAACACCAGATCAATAAGAATAAATAAAGTGAGCAAAGGTTCACTTCTCTTTTTATTGTTACTACACATTGTAACTAATATGCCATATTTTCTTAAAACATGTAATTTTGTTTGTTTGAGACAAGGTGTTGCTATGTAACTCAAGTAGGCCTACAACTCCTAAACCTCTTACTTCAGTCTCCCAAGTTCTGGGATTATAGGCATGTACCACCAAGCGTGGCTTAAATTGTGCAATTTTTAAGAGGTACTTAAGGAATCAGGTAAAAATTCCCTGCCCTGGGAGATAGAGGTAACACTGAATCTTCCTTAGAGAACAACAAGAAAAAGTTGCCAAGAATTGGAAATAACCACAGACCTATGCAAAATAACAAGAAACAGTAGGAAAGCCCTCCCCTGAAAAGATGCCCTCTTCTTAGACTGGAAAATAATTTAAAATAGTAAAGCAAAGAATACAAAATAGGCATGATTCAGAGAAACATTCTATCACCAACTTAGGAACACACGCATAAAATAATTAACAACAATCCTATATTTACACAGAAACAGATGCTATTTATGAACACATTTTTAGGAAACCAGAACAGAATTCTGTTTATTGAAACAAAACAGCTATATTTTTATTTCTTTTATCTGATTCATCCATAGTAAAAGAGCATTTAAACATGTGGTTTGGTCCACACACATCTGAGAAGAGAAATGACCGTCCTCTAAAGGGTCAGAGATGAAATGGATGAAAGCCATAATTTAACCAACCAAAAGCAAGTACCCTTATCTGATGTAACAAATGAGAACAGTCACTTTGCACTCTGCCCTACCTGGACTAGGGGCAAAAGCAAGTAAAATTGTATGAATTACATAACAAAAAATAAGGCAAAAACGAAATGGCCTACATCTCCCAATAAAAACACAATCCTTCAGAACTGATCTTAAATTTCAAGAGCTACAGTTTAGGACAGAGCACACATTTACCACATGAACACCTCAGATCAAACCTCTAGCACTCTGTTATACATATTCTGAATAATATCCAAACCCTCTAGTGTAGGTGAGACCTTCAATGGAATGGGATCCATTCTCATAGTCAAGTCATATCACATAGAAAAAGAGATTTTATAGATTTAATTAATTAAGGTCTGTATCATTTGGCTTTATGTTAATGCAGAGAAAGACATATCTTGAGTGGACCTAACTTAATCAGGGAAACTCTGAATCTGGCTAGAAGCAACAAAAATGTGTTAATCCTGAAAAAAGCAATCACTATATTGTGAGCTGCCTATGAAAGGAATCATGGGGCAAGACCTGAGAGGGACCTCCAGTTGTTTAAAGAGGGCCTAGCCATCAGCTAGAAAGAAAACAAGGACCTCAGTCATAAAGCCATGAGAGATGCTGAATTTCACCAACAACTTGGGTAAGACTAGAAGTGAGCCTTGAATCTCTGCTTGTCCACCCTGATCAGAAGAACCATTTAATCTGAAGGGGGCTTATGACCCACAGAAATTGCAATGATTAACTTTTTATTTTAAGCACTACATTTTCTATAGTTTGTTAAACAGAAAATTCACCCTATCCAAAACTCTCCTCTCTCTTTATTGACCATCTGCAACAGAAGTTTATTAAGTTGGGATAACGGGACATGTAGGCAGAAGTTTCTGTCCTGCCTGGTCCCACAGCCGTTCAGTTCCAAATAAACACACAGAGGCTTACATTAATTACAAATAGTTTGGTCTATGGCTCAGGCTGCCTGCCTATGTGACCTCTTAAAAAGGAAGGGGGTCGAAGCTCTCTCTTGGATGTGGAAGGCTTCCTGGCACATGGTTCAGTGACCTAGTCTGGAGCTTTCCGCATCTTCCCCTGGGAAAGGAAGAGGCAATGGTGTCGCTTTATTTTGTGTCAGTGAGTCTGTTTTCCCCACAGAACCTCTTAATAAATTGATATATAGAGAGAGCAAGACCATTAAGGCTCTCATTACAGGGATATCTACTGCTTCATACCAGAGTCAGGCAATAGTGAAGACATGTAAAAAACAGGAAGATTTGTGACATGAGGGTGGCTGATGAATTTAACAACTGACACATTGCTCTTGAAGTGACAGCTGAAAACCTGGCCACCGAGAGGTATACAAAAGAAGCCAGGTTTGAAAGACACCTACAAGGTTGAATTATAATAGTGAATGAAAAATACAAAGAATACTGGGTTGGGCTTGGATACACTTGCATTTAGAGAAGGAAGAAATGGGAGTAATGAAAGGAGCTTTGAGAACAAGAGAATTGCAGAGACAATGAAGAATAATGAACACAGCATCATGAACCATAAAGACTGGTCCACCACTGAGGACCGAGGGCAGACAGAATTGGCAGGACAGTGCTGTAGAGCTCAATGGTGAGGAAACAAAGTGGCTCTTGTACCTTCGTTTTGAAGATGGCAATAAATATACATAACAGTGATCACCAACCATTGTTTTAAAAGAAAAAATATGATTTTATAAAAGGATAAAAATATTTACACTATACTTTTTTTAAGTTTTCAAGACAAGGGTTTCTCTGTGTAGCCCTGGCTGTCCTGGAACTCACTCTATAGATCAGGCTATCCTCGAACTCAGAGACCCACCTGCCTCTGCCTCCCAAGATCTAGGATTAAAGGTGTATGCCACCACTGCTCAGCTATACTTCTTCATTAAGATTTATTTTTTATTTTATGTGTATGAGTGTTTGTCTGCATGTATGTCAACGGACCATGTGTGCTTGTTGCCTGAGGTCAAAAGAGGTTGTCAAAGCTCCCTGGAAATGGAGTTATAGACAGCTGCAAGTCACATACGGGTGCTGGGAACCAAACCCAGGCTCTCTGAAGAACGGCCAGTGCTCTTAACCACTGAACCATCTCTCCAGTCCTCCACTATATTTATAATAATAATTCCAATCCTTGAATTCTACATTACTTGGAAAGATATGGACAAAATTGGGTTCAATTATAGCTGCCCTACATGATTTTTTTCCAACTTAAAACTGCCTCACAAACTTAATGATTATGGTTGCCATTGTTTGGTGAGAGAAAGCTGAGGAATTCTCCAGTGAGATATAGAAATGTATTACAGAATTGCAACACAAATAACAGAGATGCATCTTTCTGTCTTATGTGACATTTTTAGAGTTTGTCTTTTTATAAATTGAAGTTCAAGTCTAAGTTTTCATCCAATGATTTTGTGATTCACAGGACAATGAACATGCCTGACAACCATAAGCCAACAGATCTTGAACTTTACACATTGCTAATTTTTTTTGACAGAATAAATTTTTAGGTGGAGTTAGAGACATGCTGGAGATAAAACCCAGTACCTCACACATATTGGACAAGTGATCTGTCACTGAATATTCCCAATCCCTATAATTTTAAACTAAGTTAAAGCAAGTCAATTATCTATGGAATGTGACCCTTCCTAGACTGTATGTTCCACGAATGGAAGGAATATATATCTCCAGAGTCTATAGCAAATTCTGAAAGTCACACTTGCCAGGAACTAAATCCTTGAGATACAGAAAGAAATATAAAAATGTCCTCTGATTTTTCAAGCCCTTTGATCATGCAGTTCATGATTCCTCAACATTCCATGTTGGCTAGTCACAACATCTAGGGGATGCCCAAAAAAAAAAAAAAAAAAAAAAAAAAAAAAAAAAAAAAAGTTCATGAGATGTAAGTTCAGCATTAACTCACTTTCTTTTGTTTTCTACACTGTCCAACATTTACTTCTCTGAATATTGGTATGTTTCACACACTGCTATGGGATGGTCTTTCTGTACACTGTGAATATATGTTGCTACCATTGATATATAAAGAAGTTGCTTTGACCTATGGCAAGACAGGAGACAGCCAGACAGGAAATCCAAGAGAAACAGGAAGAAGAAAAGTGGGATCAGAGGAGACTCTGAGAGCCACCATCAGGGAAGCAAGATGTAATGGAACTCAGGTAAAGCCATGTGACATGTGGGGTTATATAGATTAATAGAAATGGGTTAATTTAAGATGAATGAGCTAGTTAGTAATAAGCCTGGATAGACCAAACAGCTTGTAATTAATATAAGCCCCTGTGTGTTTATTTGGGACCAAATGGCTGCGGGATACAGGAAAACTTCCAGCTATATCACAAAGTCTTATAGAGACAGTATATGCGATTACAGAATCACGAAAAAATAAAGGGATCTATTTTTATAGAAGAATTCCCAGGAGATAAAGAATGTGGAGACGAGGTAAGTCATCCAAGTTTCTTCTAAAGGGCAAACATCAAGCCACCATTCTTCACTGATCATGACTGAGTCCAAAGGCTGCAATTAAAAAGATAAAAGAGCACACCCAACAGAATTTGGATAGAAGAGTAAATAACCAATACTTATTCCTTACCTTTTCCTTTCATTCCCATGGGAATCTAGGCTTTAGATTTTCATTTCTCAAAAGAAATAGACTAAAAAGAGTTGAATTGGTAGAGCATTTAGGATGCCCCCATGAAGAAATTAAATCCTTGTGAGTTTCAATCATAAAGACTATCATAATGCACAGTAGCTATGTGTTTCAAATTTCAAAATTATCTCAAGCTCACTGTTAAACTGATTTAAAAGCACTTCTAGCCTTTGATCCAATAACTCTATTACTTAACATCTTTTCTTGAAGAAATTATCCTCCAGAAGAATTCTAATAGCATCATTTATAAAGTTCAAACATCTAGTAAAAGTGAACTTTATCATAAAGTACAGAGCATGGGGAAATAAGATCTTATGAAGCCATAAATAAACGTAGACTATAGAGAGATGTTTGTGGCAAATGTTAAATGATCACAATGACTTAACCATGTGCTCCATCCACTCCAGAAGATGGACAGGAAGACACAAAGGGATCACAGCAGCTGTTTGCTCTAGAGAACAAGGCAAGATTGAAGGCTAGTTTCTTCTTTTCATGTCTTCATCAAAATGTGTGATTGCTGTCAAATGACCCTTCAAAATGTGTGATTAAATCAGGAGAGCTTTTCATCTTACTCTTCCCAGATAATTTCTAATTGTTAAGTAGGAAAATATGATAAAGGGTTGTTAAAGGAAACAAGCAGGGGCCGGGTATCAGTGGCGCACACCTTTAATCCCAGCACTCAGGAGGCAGAGCCAGGAGGATCTCTGTAAGTTCGAGGCCAGCCTGGTCTACAGAGTGAGATCCAGGAGGCACCAAAATTACACAGAGAAACCCTGTATCAAAAAAAAAAAAAGAAAGAAAGAAAAAAAGAAACAAGCATGGGCTCAGTTTACCCAGAGATTTCATACCAAAGAAGATGACACAGGCACAATACTATTTTAGTAAAGTGTCAGAGTAACTGCGAGGAAGGTGAGGAAACTTGCTCCTGTGTAGTGTGTGGTGGTGATTCACACAGCTGGCTACACTGTTCATGTATCATTAAGGTATCACAGAGCACAACACGTTTTAAGGAATGCAGTGATAAAAAGAAATGCTGTGTTGAAAGTAGGACTGTGAAAACTATTTTCATTCTTTACTCTTTCCATACCTGACTTTCGCTTCATCAGAATGCTGCAAAGAAGAACAGCAACTTCCCCATCAAAGGAATTAGGATAATAAAGACATTCACACTAGAGGATTTCGGTCTTCAAGGAGGGGAGAGGAGCTCTGTAACTCCTGCTTCTTTTCATTCCTTAATAAAGGTTTCAAGCAACTTATAAAGGAGGAAAAGAGAGGATTATAAGGAAGAGTACATAGGGTAAGCATATTATATGCAAAAATGCCTGTGCAGGAATTATTCCCAAATGTGCCAGAAGTATAAAATGTAACATGCTACTTATTTCTCATTTGTATTCATATTTAATTTTGCCAGAAACTTAAAAAGCTTTCTGGTACATTAAAGACTACATGATGACTAAATTTAAATACTATCTCCTTGCCTTTCCTCAGCAAGGAGACCGGAACACGTGAAAATCAAATGAACCCATGCTCCTCGGACTGTTTTCTTAGCTAAGGAAGGACAAGGAACTTGATTCTGAACACAGTGCCAGAGGACAGCTTTCTAGCTCAGGATTTGGAAGCAGCATTTTCTGACACAATCATGCAATAAAGCATAGTGCAAGGCTTCTGCTACTTAGGCTAGCCCACAAATGACACCACTGTACTCTGGTAATGGTGCACAATCCCCTCTCTTGAGAAATCCTTACACCTTATCAAGGAATAAGGTGCTAGTCAAAGCAATTTGCCCAGTCATCAAGACCAAACAATGCACTCCTTTCTCTTGAACTTTTGGTTATTCTTACATGGAAAAAGAAAAGTTTTCTTTCCTGCATCATTTGGTAGAGTCTTTGTTGGTAGGAAAGAAAAATGAATTATAAGAGAGTGAATACGAAGAAATAATGGCATACACCTGTAATACCTGCAAAGAGGCTGAAGCAGAAAGATCGTGGAAGACAGCATGAGCCACACAAAGGCACCCTGAAATAATAAATACATAAATGGAGTGAGGATGAGGATAACACAGACTATGGGGGAAAGAATCAAGAAATAAAGGCAGAGGGGGCTGGAGAGATGGCTAGGGGTTAAGAGTGCTTGCTGCTCTTCCAGAGGGCACAAGAGCTTGGTTCCCAGCACCCACACTGGGTGGTTCTCGAGTGGCTGTAACTCTAGCTCCAGGGAATACCACAACCATCTTCTCGACACCCTGGACACACACACACACACACACACACACACACACACACACACACACACACACACACACACACACACACCAAAAGAAAAGAAAAGAGAAAAGGTGCTTGAGAGATGGCTCAGGGATTATAAATACTGGTTACTCTTCCAGAGGACCCAGGTTCGATTCCCAACACCTACTCGGCAGCTCACAACCATCTGTAACTCCAGTCTCAGGGGATCCAACACCCTCCTCTGACCTCTACAGACACTAGACACATACATGGTGGCAAAATACTATACATATAAAAATAAGTAAGTAATTTAAAAATTGTGCTTATATTTTGTTTGTGACGTAAAGATCAGAGTGCAGAGCTAAGCCACTAGTTAGTAATAGAGGCCAGGCAGTGGTGGCGCACGCCTTTAATCCCAGCACTCGGGAGGCAGAGGCAGACTGATCTCTGTGGGTTCAAGGCCAGCCTGGGCTACACAAGATTGATCCAGTCTAAAAGAGAAACAGAGCCAGGAAGTAGTGGCACATACCATTGATCCCAGCACTTGACATCTCACGCCTTTATTCCCAGCACTAGGGAGGTGGAGACAGGAAGTGATATGGTTGGGTGGAGAGAGGAATATATATGGCGGGAGGAGACAGGAGCTCAGTCTCTTTCAGACTGAGGAGTTGGCGAAGTAAGAGGTGGTGGCTGTGGCTTGCTCTTTTGTCTCTCTGATCTTTCAGCATTTATCCCTATATCTGACTCCGGGTTTTTATTATTAAGACCAATTAGGATTTGTGCTACAAAAAAATAAATAAAACAAAAATTTTAAAACTAAAAAAAGAAATAAGGATGAGATATGATGTGAAACCCAGAAACTGAACTCAGTGTTCTGGTCCAGTTCCCTACTTCATGATTCAGGATACTATTCTCCTAATTAAAACAAATATGTCTCCTCTTTCACTTAGGATTGATAGTATTCAGATACTTATTGCCAGAGTCCTAAGCAAAAGCAAAGAGGTGACTTATCTACTCCAGCCTCATAATGCCCTACAAAACACATTAAGAATTATAAACCTTCAACACTGTGTGAGCCTGGGGGCTAGGGCAGTGATCTCTTAATTACTGCTAGAAAATATCAAACAGTGATTTTATTATTAAAGTATAATTTCTCTGAAAAGTATGTGAGCAAAAGACAAAGTATAGCAGAAATCAAAAGTCTATCAAAACTTTACACTTATATACATAAAAAATCATTAAATTTTTATGATTAAAGGCATTAATAAAAGACTTAATTGCACTTATACTAAGTCATCAAACCTGTGTACAGTTATTCAAAAATCATGAATTTCAAAAACAAAATACATTTGAAAATCTAACATAATTTAATGGAGAAAAATGATAGCTTGCCACCTTGCCATTGTTTAGTCTTATTTCCCATCACTTACGCAAAAGTTTTTTCACTTGGTTAAATTCAATTTAAATATCCTCATTGAATCTAAATGACCAGCTCTTCTTAGTCGGTCATAATGGGATTTGGTGAAAAGATCAACAGTTTTACATTTCAAGACTCATTCAGCACATACTCATCCACTATACTAGAGAATTTTAGTTGCAAGTTATTGAGGATATTAGAATTTCAATGTGGTGAAATGTCTGGTGTCACTCACTGGGTCCAAGTCTTCTGAAACCTAAGAAAGTGGAGGTAATGTTAAAAGTGTGCAATAGAGGAAGACTAATTCCAAATTCATTAATTTCCTGCAATCCAATGTCACCAAGTCTCTAACGACTCAAAGACCTCTACAGAGATATAATGAAAACCATGGTCCTGTTCTCTTTTTAAAAAATGTGCATGCGCGCACACACACACACATACACACACACACACACACACAAAACTTTGAATGAAATTTCAGAAGTTCAGTGTTTACGCACAGATGTTTTTAAACTGTTTGAAATTTTCCACTTAAAAAATTGCTCATTTTTTTGTTTGAAAAGAGCAAATATATCTTCACATGTTTTCTTTCTGAGCCAGAAAACTAATAGGAACCAAAGGGCCACAATACAAACACTTCACCTACTGGAATTTTAGCAGGACCTGTGTCATCCCATCTTAGGTGAGCCCTTAGCAAGCCTTGAGCATACATAAGGAGCTGCTTCCCGGCAACACGATTTAGAAAACCTGGAAAGTCTATAAAGGTATTCCCTACTCTTTTTTACATAGAAAGTGATAGGAGTGGGTTAGGGTCTCTAAAAGGCCTTTGCAGAGAGAGAGAACTAGGTGTCAGCATTGTCCGTGACAATGCTGGGTTCTATGTGTACCACTCACTCCCCTGTCCTGCACCCGTGAGGCTGATCTTTACAGTTCACAGCAAAGGGTTTCCTGCTTTCTGTCTTCCAGTGATGTGATGCTGTGGGGTATGGTTAAAAAGTGTGTCTTGTCCCTGCCAAACCCATGGCGAAGACTGGCCCCATGGCAATATGGCAATATGAAGAAGTGGTTTTTACCTTTAAGACTAATGCCTCACAGTAAGTGACTGAGTCATGATTACCCTCATGAATGGATTAATTCTGGTCTCAGAGCATTGGCTGGGCCTCACAGAAATGCATTTGTTCTAGTAAGAGTTTGTCATAGTAAAAAGGATCCCAGCCCTTCTCAAGACTCCGGATTCCCACCTGACCCTGTGGTCTCTTCTGTACAAGCTCTCACCACTGTGATGCTCATGTGCCGGGAAGCTCTCTCCAGAACCTGGCTGCTGACTCGTGTTCTTAGACCTCCAGATCTGTAGGCTGAATGAATCTCTTTTCTTTAGAGCTTACCCAGCCTTCAGTATTTTGTTATAGCAACAGGAATATACTAAAACACTGAACACGGGAAAACAGGACAGAAAATCAGAGAAGGGAAGATGGATGAAAATTAAGTGTTCTCTCATCAAAGCTTCTAGAGTTGGCTGTATCTCCCTAGAAGGCTGCTGCTTTTCTCCAGGGCTGCTGGCTCTGTGGTAGGCCTTCCACCCTAAGTTCCATCATCACTCCATGTTCTCAGCTCTAAGTAGGCTGTACTAAGAGCCCGGTTACTGAACCAGACCATGGGGGTTCTTTTTTCCCATGCTTTTATTTTATGTGTTGTGTCATTATAAATAAATTGTCGCAGAATAATCCATTTTGAATGTTATTTGTTCCCTGCTGGGTTCCACCTGATTCAATCCTGTTTACATTTTGAATCACAGACTGCATGAATTCAGGAAATTTAAATTTTTTAAAGATATGTTACTTGTTTAAATATACTTTAATATATGCTTTTGTCTAGTAAATATATGTTTAAATATGTGTTTCAACCAATTTTTGCCCATCTGTGTCTGTTCCATCCGGAGGCAGGGGAAGAAATAAAGGGTGAAACATGGTTAGACTAGTGAGGAGGAGAAGTGAGCAAGGTCAATACACACTAGAGGAAGCAAACCGAGGCCATGGTACCGCCTCCGCCCTCCCAGTAAGAGCTCACACAAGTCACACATCCATCCACGTGGCAGACATGCATGCTCTTCCCAACATAGAAGTGCATTTCAGAGAGAAAGCAGGACCATCCTGAGGATGGTATCACTGAGGGTGTGGGTGTGGCGCTGAACCTACCTCAGCACACTGAACTGAGCCATTAAAACTCTGCTCTTTCAGGCCTTCGATTGCCAGTCCAAGTGATGGAAGCTGGTTCTGGCCTCAGTGAAGTCCCAGGAGAGGATGTACAAATAAGCTTGTCATTTTCCGTGTGATCTCAGCCAAAAGGCGGAGAAGCAATCAATTCCCTCATTGTGCCTAACGCCCAGTGCCTACTCATTACCAATACTCATAAGAATACCAGCAGCACTATATCTGATTAGCCATTAGCATTTCCCCAGAAAAAAAATCTAATATACATTTAAAATATAGCACACAGCGTTTTTTTTGTTAAACTCTTGAAAAATCTGGAAGCTTAGAAATACCTTCCTCTGAGTTGTGGACGATGACATTCCACCAAACCACTCTTTCATAGCTTATGATTTAATCTTCTTTGTTTAAAGAACAAAATATATTTATACGTAGGTTGAGTCCCTTAGAACTTTCATAATCATCACGTTAAATGTTAAGAGTTAATGATTTCTCTTCCCAGGTCAATGTTAAATTGAGTTTACATCACAAGATTTTTTTTAAAAAATGGAACATTTGGCAATAATCCATTTTTTCTGAGTGATTTACATATTTTTCAAGATTTCACAAAAGAAAGTCAGTAGATATAACATGATATAAGATACTTTGGCATTATAACTATATTCAAACTGTTTTACACAGATTCACAAAGCTAATAAACTACCATCAAAAGGAATGTGTGCCAAACCACTTTTGTTCAACGATTTAGGTAACATTATACAATCATTTCTTTAAAATTCTGTAAAAAAAATTAATTATGCAATATACTTTGTATAGGCTGCTAAATAAAAAGCTGGAAACTTGTTGCTAAGGAACCAATATTCACTGCTAAGTGTACTTGACCTCCAGGGGTTTTCATGTTCCAACTGTGTGTGTGCCTCAGCAGGAGAGGAGGTAGCAAGCATCCCTTCGGGACCTTACAGATGAGTTTGAATGGAAAATCCCTCTTGAAACGACCTGCTTTGTTTCTTTACAATATGCCGTATCAATGGATGTTGCAAAGAAAGGGAAAACTAGATTCTTTATATTTCTTCCCAAATCCCAACCACCTCTTCAGTATAACTGGTTTCTCTCTGTTTATATACATATTATTTGTCAGTGTGGATGTGTTAATTGGTAGAATAGTGATTGGGGGCCTCAACTGCCTAATACAATTTAGTCATAAATATTGACCAGAAAAGATTCAAATAATAAAAGACATTTCTTTGTGGTGGTTCTCAACAACATGGTTGATTGTTTTGACAGTTGGTTTGTTTTGTTTCAGTCCAGCTGGGGCAGGAACTCATTAAGTAGTATACACTGGCCCTGAATTTGAGGCAAGCCTCCTGCCCCAACCTCCTGAGTGCTATGATTCAACATTGAAATGTTTTTTAAAATACACTGTGTTTCATCTTTTTTTTTTTAAATATTTATTTATTTATTATGTATACAGCATGTATCCCTGCAGGCCAGAAGAGGGCACCAGATCTCATTACAGATGGTTGTGAGCCACCATGTGGTTGCTGGGAATTGAACTCAGGACCTCTGGAAGAGCAGTCAGTGCTCTTAACCTCTGAGCCATCTCTCTAGCCCGTGTTTCATCTTAAACACAATGAACAACACATAAAATAATAGCCTCTGGGTGCTTCACCTCCATGTTTTCAGAGGACAAAAAGGAGGCAAAGTCAGTTCCTTGTTGGCCAACTGACATCAACATTGCCCACCTAATTAAGGCACGGAAGCCAGGTGGTGGTAGCGCACACCTTTAATCCCAGCACTCGGGAGGGAGAGCCAGGTGGATCTCTGTGAGTTCAAGGCCAGCCTGGTCTACAGGGAGAGATCCAGGATAGGCACCAAAACCTCACGGAGAAACCCTGTCTAGAAAAAAAAAAATACACAGATAAACACACAAACAACATACATCATGATTCCTATTCATTAACCTGGGTTTTAACTATTGACCTTGTAGCACATATCTTTGTTAAAGTCCAGTTAAGAGACCTAAATTAAAAAGAACAGAGCTAAGAGAAAAAAAACTATTAACTCAGGACCATCTCACTCTTTGGTAGTTAAGGAGAAAAGTGGTAATTTGCAAGAACGCGCCCTGATGGCCTAGATACACATGTACATTTTGTGTGTGTGTGTGTGTGTGTGTGTGTGTGTAGTAATTTCATTTAAAAACTGGAGAAATAAGAAAATACATACCTGGATGTATATGTGTACATTTTCAAAAAACAAAACAAACAAACAACTAAAAGACAGACTAGAAATTAAAACAAAATAATTGCCTAGAAGTCGGGAGGTCAAAGCTGGCTGGGTGGAAAAGGCACAACAAAACTCTCTAAGTGTGCGCTCTACAGACTTTAGGTCTCAGTCCTGAATGTATAGGCATACAATTTACACATTTCAAAATTAAAGCAGTAGGAAAAGTTACTAGCCTTATTCAAAACAAAGCTGCATATACAGCAAATTGGCAATACAACCAAACAGGGAAATGAGTATTTAAGATAAACTCAAAGCACGGTGTATTTCCCCTTCCAAAACACATTAAGATCCAAAGTAACCTCAAATATTGCTAAAAATTTTATACCTAGCATGGAGTGATTAATTATGTCAGTTTTTAAGAAATGGGAATTATTTTTAAATCTCCCCACAGAAAGACTAGAAGCTGCACAGCCATCCCAATCAGCATTCTCGGATCCAGAGACTACTCTCTCAAGCCATGTGTTCTGGGGCAGGCACTGCCTCTTACAGCCTGCTGATCAGGGTCCTTAACCATGGAGCCACCTCTCCAATCCCAGAGTGCCACATTTTTAAGAATTTCCCCAGCAAAGGAAGCTGACAGTGTCTAGAGAACATGCTTTGAGGAACACATTTTCGGGGAAAGCATAATGAAGACCTTCTGGGTCATTCCTTCCCCATTCGTTATATATGAGGGGAAAGCTTTAGAAAAGTGAGCAGGGGGTGGGGGTGGGGAGAAATCTCCAGGAAGCCTCAGTCAGCAAAGCGCTTTCCATGAGGACCTGGGTTCAGATCTCCAGACCCCACACAAAAAGTCAGGCATAACGCTGGGGAAGCAGAGACAGGAAAATAGTTAGATCCACCACTCTAACCCCTGGCCGGCCCGCTTAAGCAAGTCAGTGAATCTCCAGGGTCAATGAGAGACTGTGTCTCAAACAATAAAGATAAAGAGCAATCAGGAAGCCCCTGACCCTGTCCTCTGGCCTACACATCCTCACATGTACACACACACACCCTCCTATACACGTGCACATATGCACGAGCACACTCACAAATCAATAAGTAACAAAAAAAAAACCTCTTTAAAATCTGACTGCACTTGTCTCTTGGCAAGAGAAAGGACACAACTAATTGCTTTAAAGTGTACATACACAACCTGGATCACAGGAAATTCAAAGGGAAAACAATGAACATGTCGGCTCCGCCCCACAGATTTCATCACTACAAAAGGAAGGCTGGGATTTAGATTAGTAACAAAACAACAAAACATGAGAAAAATTAAACTTCCTCATTGACTGGAACAGTGTATTGAAGAGAACTCCAATTGGCCCAGTGTCCAGATCCAAGCTTTCAGTGTTAGCTGGCCACGTTTAACGCACTCAGGTGAAGCATGATGGCTGGAGGTCTGCTTCCCCTTCCTCCTCCAGTTTTGCCAGCACAGCTTTATTATTTGATCCAACCACATTCCGCCTACCACTTGGCCTCGGCACCTCTTTTCTGAAACCAAATGCTTGCAGCTATGCATGCCTTGGTGATTGATTCCAAATGTACAATGAAGGGCGTCCGGACGGTGGAGACCGTCAAGTTCGACAGCAGAGGCAGACACCACGGTTGCTTAATTTTGCCATCATACAGGGAAATTGTTTAGTCATTTTACTAATGTCTTCACATCTTTTCAAAAGCCACGTAAAGTGTATCTACTTCACAGCTCGTTAATGTTTATTAAGTGCTTCTTAGTGCACAGATCACGTTTCTTAGAGCTAAATCAGCTCAAGCAACTTTATCCCCTAACTCCTCCAGAGGTGACCTGTAAAGTCTTTTTATGTCTTCTCCAACAAACGGCATATTCAGTGATTGCAATCCATTTTTAAATTAAATCTTTATTATCCTGTTTAGAATTAAAAAAAAGAAAAAAACAATATTGCAGTGTACACTGAACTCTTGAGTAAGGTTCTACCGTGTCATTAATCATTGTTGAATAAAACAGAACATATGTGTTCTGGCTGTCAGAATCCCTGGGGGCTCTGTAGACCTGCAGATACCCAGGTCCCTCCCAGTAAGTTTAGATGGAATTTCTATGTGTGGATACTGGCCTGGGAGTTATTTCTGTAAAGGTCCTCCAAAGAAACATGCCGCAGTAATTTGAGGAGCAGCATGTGGAGATGTTGGAATTTCATTTATCTCAATAGTATGACTTGGTAGATATTACTCTGCTATTAGTTCAAGGCCTGTTTACCTCCTGAAGCCAGGAATCTCCCAAGCAACTTCTGGACTGAATATGGCAAATTCTTAGCAAGTAGTGTGTAACCAGAGTATAAAACTTTTGTGTGTGCGTGCTACTGGGACTTGAATTTAAGGCCTCCTCCTGCTAGGCAAACGGTCTAACACTGAACTACATCCCTAACATCTGTTTCTTATTTTGAGACAGGGTTTCACTAAGTTATCTAGGCTGGCCTTCAAATTACTCTATAGCCCAGGTTGGCCTCCAAATTGCAATCTTCATGTCTCCACCTCCTCAGTACTGGGATTAAAGGTGTGTATCACCACTTCCAGCTTAATTTTTGGTTGTTATTGAAACAGTACAGCGAGCCACAAGAATATGTTATAAGGTGTCCAGCTGTGTATTAAAGCTATACTTGACCAGGCCAAGGGTCAGTCAAGTGGGAAGCCATCTAGCATGGACTATTTGGTGTTACACAGCTTAATATTCAGCTGTACCTTGTTATGAATTTCTTGTGCTCACAATTCCCGTAGAATGTGTGTGTGTGAACTTTCTGCTCCGGCCAGTACTTGGATAAGGTCACAAAGGCAAAACCAAGGAGGAGGTAGATGCATAGCTTTGTTTCTTGTGCAAAAGAAGCTCAGACCATCCCATTGCCTAGAGACCTAGTGGTTCCCCAGAGCAATTGACTGAGGACAAAAGAGGTTTTTACATATCAAAGTGGAAGGTAGGGTGGAGCAACATTCCTGAGGAGGCAGAAGGAACAGGCAATTTTCTGTAGAGGCAGACAGGGAGAAGGGAAGAACACAGAGGTTTTGTAGATGGTAAGGCAGAACTCTTGTAGAGTTCATCAGAGCCAGGAGTAGAGGGCAAGTAGAGATGGAGGGCGAAGAAACAGAGGACGAAGATGAGGCTGGAAGCATAAGAGCTTAGTCGTTAGCAGGACGACGACGAGAGGGCAGTAAAAGAGGGGACAAAGAGGAACTGGGTGTCAGGACAGAACTGAAGCTATGTATGTTAGGATCCTGCCCTCGCTCCCGTACATGTGCAGCTTGGGGTCTTGTGTCTTACCTCATCAGCAGGCACTGGAGACTACGTACCTGTCTTAAAAAGCCACACGCAGACCCCCACCCTCTCTCTGTGTTCCCTGCTCTCTCTCTGCTCTGCTCCCCGCTTCCCTCCCCTGCCAGGCCTGGATCCCCTCTTTCCTCCCCCCCCCCCCCCCCCCCGCCTTTCCCTCCTAATAAAGCTCTAAAAACTATCATTGGGTTCTGTCGTGACCATGACCTTTCCACGCGGTAATCACCACCGTTTATCAGAACCATCATTTGGTGCCATGACTCAGACATAGGGGCAGATACCAGTAAATTTGGCCGCATAACAGCTTCACGGGAATTATCTAACTTCTGCCAAGAAACGGGCAAATAAAATGAGTTACCTTATCCCCAAGCTTCCTACTGAAGCTCTGAACCCCTCTCCCTCATGCTATAGAGCCCTGCCATGTGCAACCACTTCTGTCTATCTGACTTCTGCCTTCCACTCTCCAGCACTGGGCGGGCTTTAACTCACCTTAACTCCTCCCACTCGTTCTCAAGCTGCCCTGAGAAGCACAGACAGGTGGGTCTGAAAGCAGGCTAGGATCCATGCAAATAGGTTTACCAAAACCTACATGGAGATCACAGTAATAAGTATGGCTCTATAGAGATCAGTTTACACCCTGCCTCCTGGCAGGTCTTCCTAAAGCTGTCCTCAAGCCAGCAAACATCAAAAAAAAAAAATCAAGACACAGAGTAATAAAATCCATCTCTTGTCCCACAACCCAGACCTCCCCGACATAGGACTAAAACTTAAGTATCTGGAGAGCAAGACTCCTGACCCCACAGGCAGAAGTTTCATCTGTGGCAATTAAGGTGTACCAGGGAGAGAATAGAATTGCCAAGTGCTGGCACACACTGGCTCCCAAAAGCCATTGGTTCCCTGTTTTAAGTGTGGGGGAGGTGGGGGATGGGAGGGCGGGGGAGGCCACACAGGCTAGTGCATGCCCTGCCAGGCCAGGCCATCAATTGAACCTTGTTCAAAGTGCCGCTTAGAAAGACAACCAGTCAGCTGACTGCACCCAGGCACCAAGATGGCATGGGAACATCAAGCTAAGACCTCCAGCAGACCTAGGCTTGGCCACAGGCTCACTTGTAGAGAACCCAGAACACAGCATGGAGGTGATTCGTTTCTTTCATTCTGGATACCAGAGTCACTTATTTAGTTTTGGGGTCTTACCTCTCCTCACTTCCCTATTGTCGGGGTAGGGAGGACAGCCTTACCCACCTCACCAGACTTAATTCCACTTTCAGGGTTACTTAATGGGAGAAGATTTTCCAGCTAAGATAGGAGCTTTCATTTCATTGCTCCCTCCATGTGCCTCACTCCAGACTTGTCACAGTGCTTCTCCTCCTCATGCACACAGACAGGGCCCTGATCTCGGCCTTGTCCCTAACTAAAAAAAAAAAAGTTGTCATGCACCACAAGCTTTTCTCTTCCCAGTTTCCTCTTCTAATTAACTGCTCAGCTAATGGCTGCTTCAGACCACCACAGAACTGGAGTTCAGGGATCATCAAGTAAGAAACTGTAACAGCTAAAAGGTATTTACACCCCCAGATCCAAAAGTGTCTGGGCTTTACAAAAACAGACTTTAATATAACCATCTATTACTGTTAAATGCTCTCAACAATTGATCACCTGTGTCTCCTGGATGCTAAACTAGTAAAGAAAACAGGTGCCTTAAAATAATCTGTCTCAGATAAAGCTTAAAAACATGTGCCAATCTCTCTGTCTCTCTCATTAACACTAACCAATATAAGCAGAGGACTAAACACTACAATGGTCACCATTTTTCTCATGGCTACTTCTTAACGTGCTCAAAATGTTTCCCAAGCTCCAGAAACCAGTTTAAATCCATCTGGACAGGTTGGATCTACTTCAGGCCTTTTCTGTCTCATCAGTATCCTGTCAGACACAAAAGCAGCCAGAGTGCCAAGACAAGAGGGATGGACAGCTCCAGGGCAGCAGGACAGCCCACCATCCCAGGATGCCTGTCTACTTCGGAAGACTGCCTTCCCTAACCCCCTAAAGCCAACCGACACCCACCAAGTCAGCTGGAAGCAGTTTTTCCTAGAGAAACGACGCCCCTATTCTTATTCACTTGCTTTTTAAAATAAGCAAAAAAGTCTAGAATGTTAGGATCCTGCCCTCACTCCAGCACATGCGCAGCTCGGGGTCTTGCGTCTTACATCATCAGTGGGCACTGGCGACTACATACACGCCTTAAAAAGCTGGATGCAGACCCCCACCCTCTCTCTCTGTTCCCTGCTCTCTCTCTGCTCCCTCCCCCAGTTTCCCTCCCCTGCCAGGCCTGGCTCCCCTCTTTCTTCCTCCCTTTCCCTCCTAATAAAGCTCTAAAAACTAACGTTGGGTTAGTTTTTAGACCATGACCTTTTCCCGAGGTAACCAGTGCTGTTTATCAGAAACATCAATGTAGACAGGATTTCATCCCAGAAAATAAAGTAGATGGACAAAGAGCTTGGTATATCTAGGTTTATTCCTGCCCTGAATGCCTGATGGAGTTGTAGGTGTAGAGATAAAATTTTGTCTTAGAGGAATAAAGTTAACCGACACAAGAGCATAGTGTACGTAGATTTTTTTTCCCTCAGATATCCCACGTCAGATGTAGTGTCTTCCCTGGACTCTAGGCAATCCATAAAACAGGGCCTCAGGTAGCCCAGGCTAGCTTCAAATTCACTATGTCGTCGAGAGTGACTGGAGAATGGCTCTCTCCTTCTTTAAACTCAAGCATGCTGTTAAAAGGAAAATGCAAACTCCCTGTATCATGCCAGAAGAAAAGAGCCATCTTCTGCTATGGGACAGGAGAAAAGTCAAATTAATTAAGGGACTATTCTATTACTAATCTCAACTCTTTGATTCTATTCTGATTCTTTAAACTTTTCTTAAAGTATGAATTTTATATCAAAATTTACAAGATTAATATATATAGATATATATATTTTAAACTTTGTTAAGATATAAATGGTCAAGCCAGGCAGTGGTGGCGCACGCCTTTAATCCCAGCACTCGGGAGGCAGAGCCAGGCAGATCTCTGTGAGTTTGAGGCCAGCCTGGGCTACCAAGTGAGTTCCAGGAAAAGGCACAAAGCTACACAGAGAAACCCTGTCTCGAAAAACCAAAAAAAAAAAAAAAAAAAAAAAGATATAAATGGTCATATAGAGTACTAACTAATTCTAAAAAGCCGCATATATAGTCTTTGTGTTCGAGTCTCTTATCAGTTTTTTGCAGGAAATCACGGTCAGGCCTAACATCAACTGAAGTTTCCAGGAAGAAGATGGGGCCCCACAACAACAACAATTCCACGTGGACAATAATAACATCACTAAGCTGAAAAACATCATCTACAGATCAGCTTTGAACTACAAAGTGCTCAGAGCAATTTTGAGAGAGCTAGCTCAGATGATCCAGTCTCAAAGACTACTTGAATAAGGACTTGAGATAAACCCTGAACTTTGGCATTATACACAGACTGGATAACGAAGGATATAGTTACCTTTCCTAGAATTTGACAATTAACCTAAAATTTTTCTTTCAGGATAAAGATACCTTCGCCCATACCCAGCAGGAAGCAATTTCAAGAATACGACGCCCACATTCCCAAAGAGGTAGTGTGGGGCGGATGGTTTTTTTGGTCTTTTAATGGGTTTTGGGTCTGGAATAATTTTCATTGATTAGGGGGGTTGGTTACAAGTTGTTGTCAAGGGATAGGAAAAGGGCTAAGCAAAGGAGATTAGATTTAAGGTTCTTATTTAAAAAAAAAAAGAAAGAAAGAAAAGAAAAATGTAAATACTTTACATTGGATTGGATCGTTTTATATTGTATACAAATTATATATATTGAAATTGATATTGTTAGAAAATGTTATATGTATATTTCTAATTGTACCGTTCATCTAACAATGTAATGCAATTTTCTGATCCTTGAATGTTATTACCAACTATTAGGATATAAAGAAATGAAAGTTAGTAGTTAGACATTATAATAGAACTTGTAGTTATATTAGGTATGTTTTCAAGATTGAGTAGATATATTTTAGATAGACAGGTTATCTTCAAACCCTTCAAAGATCTACAGAATATGGCATTTAAAATGTTTTAATAACTTAGAAAATTTTTCTTTTTTGTTGTGACTATGAGACATGTCGGCTCCTGGCAGTACCAATCTACTTCAGAGAAAATATGGGCACTGAAAAAACTGCAATTGGAGTTAACTTTCATTGAGGCAAAAGTTAGCCACTGGACAACAAAGTATCCTCAAATCAACTGCTGACAAACAGGACAGACATGACACAAAACAAAGGATTACTGATTCTTGTAAAAACAAGTGTGGTTATGGCTTTATCAAAAGGCATCTTCTGAGGCCAGGACAATATGGCACCATCCCTGAAGTGGCCTTCGCAATCCGGGAAAGGTACAGTGCCCTTTTCTTCGAAGGCAGCTGAACAGGCAGTGGGTCGATGGCTTCTGATGTGCAATGGGAAGGTAGCTGAAACAGTTATTCTTGAAGAGTAATTAAGCTCACACCTCTCAACAGTAGAATGGCATTTAATAGAGGGATATGGAGAAGAATGGGATGGGGATGCTGAAATGAAGCCATATATACACATAGCCAAGAAGAATGGACAGCTGAATTCAAAAAACATCAACAATTTCCAGAATTTAAAATCCTGAATCATGACATGACACTAGTGGAATTCAGGCGTTTCTGGTATATAGACTGCTCTCACCCAATGTGAGGTTGAACTGTTGACCTTGTGTACATCCTACTTCACAAATGAGTCTGTCAGATATGCTAAGCCTATAGGCTGAAGATGATGCCCCAACACTGCGGAGAAACCTTAGGTGATTGTCCAGGCAGCTGGCTGTTTCTGTCAACTCAGAATTTTTTGGAAGTTGCTTGCATATACTTCCTGTTTTTATTTTTTTGTTAGCTAATATTATTTCCTTCTTGGGTCTCTGAGGGAGTTGAAGATTAGTTAGTTATAGTTGAAGATTAATTAGGATAGAAAGTGAATTAGATACAATAGGATAGATAATGGAATTATTTTCTCTGAATTTGTCAAATACAAATGAACTAGACATTGTTTAGGTATTTATTACTTGTATATATTGTATATAGTTATTGTACTTTTGTATATAGTTTTTCTTATATTAGTTATAAGCTTTTTCTTTTTTTCCTTTTTATTAAAATAGAAAAGGGGAAATATGGTGATATTTTATTTGTATTAAAATGTTATTTGTATGTTAATAAATAAAGTTGCCTGGGGTCAGAGCTATTAGCAAGCCATAGGAAAGCAGGGCAGTGGTGGCATACTCTTGTAATCCCAGCACTTGGTAGGCAGAGCTGGGTAAGTCTCTGTGTGTTCAGGGATACAGCCATTATTGGATACACATGCCTTTAATCTCAATACCAATCATGGAAAACCTGGAGGCCTATACAGACAGGCCGTGAGGAGGCAGTCATGTGGTTGGGTTTACAACCGATGAGAAGGCAGGACAGGAACTCTATATAAAGACTTTAACACAGGGGTAGCTCTGGTTCGGAGAGGTAGGACCACTGCAGGAGGAAGGGTAAGGTTTTAGCTCTTAGCTCTGACCTCTTGGCTTTCTTCTTTGCATTGGTTCTGTGTTTCTTATTTAATAAGAAGATTGGTTACATCTACAGGTGACCATGAACTTCTGATCCTCCTGCTACTACTTCCAGAACTCTGAGATTATAGGGTTTTGCTATGTGTAGTGTATGTGGTAGCAGTGTTGGTATCAGTGCTGGCAATCGAACCCAGGGCTCTGTGCATGCTAAGTAAGCTACATCTCCACCCACCCCCAGCTTAACTTCTTGATAATGCTCCAAATTCTGAGAAAACTTCCTTAGTTGACTCAAAAATTTAAAGAATATTACAATGATATATTCCTGTGGGAAAATACATGATAGGAAGTTGGGACACATAAGTCTTGTGAAGGTAGAAGCAGCAGCAAGGGTCCAGTACATACTGACTGATGCAGCGCAGAGACCATTTACCCCTACCTTCCTTGGATAAATGTGAACTCTTGCCAACTGATTTTTATAGGAACTCAGTTTGCCGGTTTGTTACATGTTACCTGTCAGCTCAGAGAAGTGTCCACCATCCTGGGCTCCCAGACCTTAGCTAAACAAAGGAACATTTTACTCTACTTTATATCAACATGTATCAAAACAAACACACAATTAAGAGTTCAGGTTATAGAGGCTGTTACTCCTTGTAAGGAGGGAAAAATAGATGCTTAAAAATTTTAAAGTGAAACAAGGTCATGAAAAATATGAAATAAATAATGAAATACTAGGTATTTTGATATGTCTAAGAATGTATTCTCACCACTGAGTATGTTCCAAGGATTTATGATCTGTGTTTTCAGTAAACAATCATCATGTATAGCCTAAAGATTCTGGGCATAGTGGTACACACCTTTAATCCCAGTACTCAAGAGAAAAAAACAGGTGAGTTCCAAGTTGGAAGCAATTCCTTCATTCATTCATTTTAAAATTAGGCCACATGATTTTTAATGAAAAAATAAGGAAGATGTAAGAACTAATGAGCAAGTGATCAGAGAGGTGAAGTCTAAGAAAGAATTCAAGCAAGCAAAAAACATATAAATGAAAGAATGGTTCTGACAGCCTTATTGATATACTGGACACAGCTGAGGCAGGAATCTGTGACACTGCAGAAGTGTCAAGAAAGACTTTGCAGACTAAATGCAAAAATCAAAGAATGAAAAATCTACCAGAGGCCATGTCAGAGGGTCAGCAGGCAGTAATTGAAGTTCAAGGTATCAGCCCACCAGGAGGAAACTCTCTGATGGGTCAATCTAGCTAAGCAAGGCTACAAGACTGCTGACCCCAGAATATCTTTTGCTTCTGTTGTGCCTTTACATGTGTGCTGCTACAATCTTTCTCTGGTATCTGGCATGGTGTGAATGAATGTGGAGAGACCCCCACTGACTTTAATGTAGTGTGTTTATCTCACAAAAACATCCCAATCTACTGGGCATTTTTTTTTTTTTTTTTTGGTTTTTCGAGACAGGGTTTCTCTGTGTAGCTTTGCGCCTTTCCTGGGACTCGCTTGGTAGCCCAGGCTGGCCTTGAACTCACAGAGATCCGCCTGGCTCTGCCTCCCGAGTGCTGGGATTAAAGGCGTGTGCCACCACTGCCCGGTCTACTGGGCATTTTTATCTGTGGATAGTTAGATGATTCTTCCCTAAGCTATACTGTTTAATTGGTAATAATGATGATAGTTTATACAGAGTTTTGATGAATAAAAATAAATACAAGAATACATTTCATAGGTAAGAACTATGAGTTCTATCAAGGAGCTGCTTTAGATCACAGCTCAGGTTTATGATTAAGGAAAACAATTGAATTCTTCCAAGGAGCCAGGCTGGCTCTAATTCTCTTAATGCTGAGAAGATGCAGTCAAGGTTTCAGTGTGCACTATTAGCTGAAACAAAGCTTCAAAATAACTTTAGATTAGACCAGATGCCTTGTTAATGGTTTTTAAGATAAACAATCCCAGAAAAACATTCTATAGTTCACAAAGACACATAGCTGAACTGTCTGATTCATTAGCCTAGGACCATAAATACAAAACAGTCCAATTATTGCTAGATGACAGATTATTAATTCCTGCACCCATTCATGACTCCAATTTGCTGATATGGGTATGTACCCTGAAGAGTCAAAGTTCAGCTGACTGACTATGTACTGGGCTGGGTCCTGGTGTCATGCAAATAACAGGGAGTAGAACACCAAAGTCTAGAAATGGGGGCAACTTTTATTCAAAAAAACCACGGGGAAAGAAATTCTGACTAGTCAGGGCTATAGAGAATAATTTGACTCTGAAGCCCCAAAAAGGGGGTACAGGTTTCTTTTGATAGTCAGGAGTTATACACAGGTCAGAAAGCACATTTTGAGATTTAAAGCATCATGGTGCCACAGCATCTTGGGAGCACTGACCAGAGCTAATGCTAAGAGATTTATGGTATCTCAGGAATGTTGACCTGAGCCTGAACTAGAGGATTTATGACATTCCTGGCATCTTCATGTCCTGAGACTTGGCATTCTCTGGGTACCTCTGGGGTCTGATGAAAATCCAGAATTTACAACTTCTGATTACAGGGGAGTTAGTTCAAAATATTTACATAGTTGTAGGTTAGTTTGAATTACCTTTCCTCTGCCTGGGAGAATGTTGTCAGGATGACTTTGCTTTTAATCATGTTAGGGAGATAAAACAAACAAACAAACAAACAAAAACCACGTCTTTACCTATAGTCATTCACTTGAGAAATAGAATGCAACCCCTTTGTGACTCCTGTGTCGTCTGAAAGATTTTGTTGGGGTATATAAGTGGTACAGGGAGAGAGAACAAGGGAGAATAAAGAAGGAAACTATCAAGAGAGAAGCTAATGAATAAATAAGCTAAGAAGTTTACATAGTGAGCAAAGCCAGAACAGGTTTACAATGAACCTAAGGGCCTCTTTTTCCTTAACCCCTTCAGATAGAAAAGTCTAACTCATGCTGACGCTGTGGATTTCCCTTCCAGCCCTGTACTGCCTGGAGGCTGGCCTCCCGGGCAGCAATGAAAATCAGAATAGAGTATCCAAGAATCACTGGTAAATTTTCAGAAGTATTACATACATAATTAGAATGTGAAGGGGAAAGAGAGAGAGAGAGAGAATGTGAAATAGTGATGGCCAATAATTTTCCAAATTAATGGCAAGCACCACAGTAGAAATCCAGGAAGTACAGAGAACACCAAAGTAGATAAATAACAAAAGAGCTGTACATAGGCACATCAGATTCAAATATGCAAAGCCACAGAAAAGGAGCAGGAATTGAAAGAAGCTAATGAATAAATAAGCTAAGAAGTTTACACAGTGAGCGAAGTCAGAACAGGTTTACAATGAACCTAAGGGCCTGTACCAAGTCCTACAAAAAAACTAGCAATGTGACCATATTATAAGTTAGAGTGCCTCTGAGTATTAGACATCCAAAAGAGAGTCTAAGTGAGAGAAATACTTCTATAGCTTATATCGCTTCCATGTATGCCTAGTGTGCAAGAAGAGCATCCATCTGGGAACTCCGCTCTGGCCCATGTATTAAATCAACATTCAACATAAGAAGTGCAGGCATGGCCCTACTTCAGCCAGGGTCTGTGTTGATGTCTGTGGGTCCTGTTGCCATCGAAGGCCATGCTGATTCCCAGTGTCTGGGCCACCACCTGGAGCCATGTCGGTATCCGAAGACCATGTTGCTAGAGTGGGGCCATGCTGATCTGGGTGGCCTTTGCTGCCATCTGGGGCCATGGTGACATCCAGACCCAGGTTACTGCCAAGGACAATGTCTGGGTCCATGGTCCTACTGCAGTCAGAGTCTGTGTCGATATCCATGGCCCATGTTGCCACTAGGGCCCACCTGGAAGCCTGGGGTCTGGGACACAACTTGTGGCTCTGTTGGAGTCTTGGGGCCATGCTGCAGCCAGGGCCATACAGATCTGAATGGCCTGCTCTGCTACCTACTGCCATGGTGACATCCAGCCAGAGCTGCAGCTGAGGGCCATGTCTGGGTTTATGTCTGAGGCTCCTGTAACCATCCAAGGCCATGTGGACACCAGAGCTCTGGGGCCATGTTAGTGTCCAAGGGCCACACTGCTGCTGGGGCCATGCCCATCTGAGTGGCCTGCACTGCCATCTGGGAAAATGGTGACATCCAAACCTAGCTGCTGCCTAAGGCCATGTCTAGGTGCATGGTCCTACTGCAGCTGGGGTCTGTACTGAAGTCTAAGGCCCATGTTACCACCAAAGGTCACATGGAAGCTCAGGGTTGGGGCTGCAACCTGTGACCTCGTTAGTGTCTGGGGGCTGTGCAGCCACCAGCGCCATCCTGATCTGAGTGGCCAGTGCTTCTATCAGAGCTAGGATGTCACCCAGGCTTGAGCTCCGATGAGGGCCATGCCTGAGTCCACAGTCCAACTGCAGCTGAGGTCTGGATTCATGTCTGTGGCCCATGTTACACACAGGGGTGTAACAGGAATCTTAGAGAGTCTTATTAATAAAATCAAACCCGGGGCCAGTTATTGGGGTAAAATGCTGGATAGTCAGAGAGACAAAATAAGCCACAGCTAACCTCACCTGGCTGGATCCTCAGCTGGTCTTGTTTCCTCAGACTGGAAGCCTCTGTGTCCTCATTTCCGAATGGCTCTCAGCTGAACTGTGCTGCTAGAAGCCTGAAAGCTTAACCAGCCAAATGCTTAACCAGCCAAATGCTTCTAGTTTCTGGTCCTCACGCCTTATATACCTTTCTGCTTTCCACCACCACTCCCTGGGATTAAAGGCTCACTTTCTGGGATTAAAGCGTGTGTCACCATGCCTGGCTATATCCTTGAACACATGGATTTCTGCCTCTGGAATGCTAGGATTAAAGGTGTGTGCTACCACTGCCTATCCTCTATGTTTAATATTGTGGCTGCTCTGTCTCTGACCCCAGATAAGTTTATTAGCATGTACAATATTTCGGGGAACACAATACCACATAGGGGGCCACCGTAATCATACATGATGAAATCAGAGGGTCATGCTGAGCCAGCCCCGCCCTTCACTGGCCCTAGGAAAACTGGCCTTGTCTGTCACTGGACACTGCAGCAAGAGAGCTGGCCCCAACCCTCAAAGAGCTGACCCTTGCACTCTGGAGAGATGGCCCCACCCCTCATTACAGGCAAGGGAGAACTGACCCTGATGGCATGGGCATAGGGCTCAGCTCCACCCCCTCACCTGAGACGGGTGGTCCCAGTGGCCCAGACTAACCAGCTCAGCTACCACCCATCCCACAACCAGGCCTTGGGTTGGCCCACCCTAACATCTACCCCATCGAGGACATGCTGGAACTCACGAAGGAACTGGTCCTGTAGAATGATACCCACAGATGCTCCATGACTCCAGACAGCCGTGGGATATCCCAGAAGAATTTCAGTGAGAATCCAGTAATAGTGGTGTGCCAGAAACCTAAGGCCTTGAACCAGACCAGTGACTCGTTGCAGTGAACATTTGCTAGTCAAGCCGATTGGACAAAGGGTGTGCCATGTGACACACTGTGGCTCCCACTGCCACCGGAACGAATGAAGAAGTGTTGGAGAGACGGAAAAGATGAAGAAGCAAAGAGGTTTTGGGGGGTTTTGCTTTGTTTTTATTCTTGTTTTTGTTTGCTTGCTATGTTTTGTTTTGGTTTGATTATTTTTTATTTTCTTTGGGGGGAGGTACTGCAGGGTTGAGAGGAGAGTATGAGGGGACTGGGCGGTCAGCAGAATTGGGGTCAATGATGTGAAATTCCCAAAGAATCAATAAAGAGTTTATGTTTAAAAAGGAAGACGTGCAGAGCCACAGACCCATCACCCGAGTGCTGTGACCTGTGACGGGTGATGCTGAAGGACATGGGTGGTGGAAATGAAATCTTAAAAATAAAGAATCTCAGGAAAATTTCAGTACTCAGATGTACAAAAGAATAAGATTCCATCATTGGAATGTCTAGTCAAAATGTGAAGTGTTCTGTCAGAAAGGAACTTCATATAAATGCACAATAGTTTTCTGGCTTGATGAGAACGCCATATTGTATAAAGCTTAAATATGTCAATTTAGCTGAAAATTGGAAAGAAATTTCAATACAACCAGGGAAAAATTATGACACCACATTTGGTCATATACATATATACATATATGGAAATATATATGTATATATATATATGTGAATTTTCTTTTTCCCCTTCAAAATTTCTTTGAAATTTAAAAAAAAAATTCAAAGGAAATATGTAATCTGAACCAAATATGACAAGGAGTAGGGATATAACCTTACAGATTTCTTTTCAGACTATATGAAAAGCAATAATTTATCAAGAAGAAATTAAGAATTATGAATAGGCTCTTGAGTGCTTAACAATCAAGTCATAAAGGAATGTAAATCTAGTAATAACATTAGGAAAGGATTCTGATTCTTACTGATTTGGTATGAACTGATTCCTGTGATTTCTATGGTATGAACATATGCTACCCAGTGAAGACACCAGTAAAAAACCATGAATGAGATCATCAATTCTAAGTATTCAAGATTAGTCACATGCTCTCCAAAATGTGCAATGTATAAAATCACAGAGCTTCTTATGCTAGAGGCTTCCTCAAAGTTAACCCAAAAAATCCACAAAATTTACAAGACACAAACAGCAGGGTGGAAAACTGAAAGAAATCTTTCTAAACAATCACTCATTGAAAACAAACTTTAAACCATCATACTGCTGGAAAGATTTACTGTCTCCCCATGCTCTGAATAGAAGATGGGTTTTAAAGTCATTGCTCTAATACATTGAGAAATCATTAGGTGTCTTAGTCCACTTTTTATCACAGTGATTAAAAACACCGATCAAAAGCAATGTTGAGAGAAAGCAATGGTTTCTACGTGGTGACCACAGTCCATTATTGGGGGAGGTAAGGGCAGACATTCGAATCAGGAACTGAAGGAAAGTGAGAAAGCTGCTTACTGGCTTGTTCTCCACGGCTTACTCAGATTGCTTCTTATACAGCTCAGACCCACCTGTCCAGGGTTGGCACCACCCACAGTAGTCTGGGCCCTCTCAAATCAATCACTAAGAAAATGCACCCATAGACTTGCCTACAGACCATTTGATTGAGGCATTTATTCAATTTATGTTTCCTCTTTTATGACCCAAGTTTCTGTCAAGATGATGAAAAAACCTAACAACCAACATAGAAACTATACAATCCAGAGAATTATTATCCACAGAACTTTGTATTAATAATTTAGCATTTTCTTTTAAAACTGACCATTAAAGATAACGTACAACTTTCACACTTAAAAAATTTGGATACAGCCAAGGACCTGGCTCTGTATAACACTAGTAAATATGGTTAATGTTGCAGATTTAGCAACCTTCTCTACCTAGTCTCCTCACCCACTCTACATCTGTATGGAAGTATTCACTGGACTCTCTGAGCTCACATCCATTCAGCCCAAGAACCAAGACCTCACCTGTCAATCCACTAGCAAAAACATAAATAAATAACACTAATAAAACTCCATAAAAACAAGCCAAAGTTCCATAAAGGTAACTGTAGCTAGAGTTTTCCTGCCTGGCCCAGGGTCAGGGCAAATCTCTCTCACCTGCCAGTCCCACAGCCGCTCAGACCCGACCAAGTAAACACAGAGACTTATATTGGTTACAAACTGTATGGCCGTGGCAGGCTTCTTGCTAACTGTTCTTACAGCTTAAATTAATCCATTTCCATAAATCTATACCTTGCCCACATGGCTTGTGGCTTACCGGCATCTTCACATGCTGTTTGTCATCATGGCGGCTGGCAGTGTCTCTCTGACTCAGCCTTCCACTTCCCAGCTTTATTCTCCTCCTTGTCCCGCCTACACTTCCTGCCTAGCCAATGGCCAATCAGTGTTTTATTTATTGACCAATCAGAGCAACACATTTGCCATACAGAACATCCCACAGCAGATAACAGACGCTACATAATGGCAACACCATTGAGCCATGGTCTCCAGACTGCCTACTGGACAGAAGCCATCACTTCATGCAAACAGCTTCTACTGCCTTTCCACGCCCAGCTGGTCCCCTCTCCCCAGGGCTCAGCACTGGCCCTCAGCATTGCACCGCACTGTACTCAGTAAGTTAAGGAGCTGCCCCCCCCCCCCCCACTATTTCCACTTTCTCTATCCTTGTTTCCTTATTCGGAGCAGCAACAACCTCCCCACTCTATCAATTGGTACTACAAGAGGAGCTTGCCTGTCCCATCCCAAAGCCTTAAATTGTGCTTTCATTAATTAAGCAACTGAACATGGCTTCAAGGCAGAGTAGTCTTTTCTGCTCTGACTTTTGTCTAAGAACGCTGCTTCTTTTCCCTTGCCTCAGAACAAAGGACAGCACCTCCCTGATAGTGGCCCAAGCACTCTCCTAGCTCCACGGTATATAAATGTAATGGCAAAGAGAGAGAGAGGAACAAAGGGTACCATGATTGCTGTGCAGTAATACGTTAGTATTTCCACATTCAGTGTTTGATTACATGGAAGCCAAATTAAAATGACAGAGTTGTAGAAAATGCTCATTTCCCAAGAGAAAGAAAGAGAGAAGGAGAGAGGCAGGGAGGGAGAAGAGGGGAGAAGAGGGAAAAGGTATTGGGAGGGGAATCGTTTTTTTCCACAAACATTCTTAATCTGAGAGACAGAACATCTATTATTGAGCATCATAAACTCCGTCTGTATCTGTGGTATTTCCTAAACCTCTGTCCCTCAGTTGATTGTTGTGAATTCTGAATACATTTGTACAACTGAAATACCAAAGTGGGAAGTGCTCACATCTTCTGAAAACTTAAAACTTTAGGGGGGCTGTGGTGATACATGCCTGTAATATCAATACTCGGGGCAGAGGCAGGAGGATTCAAGTTTGAGGCCAGCCTAGAATACATAGCAAGAGCCAGCCTCGGGAAGCAATAAAATAGAACTTTGTATGTCTCCATCATTTTATGGGTTACTGTTCTTTTAAGATAAATCTGAAAAGGCCACCAACCTCAATTCAGTAATATGGGTATAAATGCCATTGTCCAACACTAGTCATCTCTTAGGGTCCATGCCCCTGTGGAGTGGTATTTGCTCCACCCATGACTTTGGGTTTTATGGCCCAAAGGTGTTTCCTGCCATTGTATGTGACCTCTTATAAGGAGTTGGAGAAGGGTCACATGCCCCTTCTCCCTGCTCCTGCCTGTGAGGTGGATTCACTCCCAGTCAGATCAGAGGACAACTTCGGCTGTCTACTCCATTCTGTATTCGTGAGTGTATTTCCTCAATTTATATCTTAATAAATTGTTACCTATTTAATAGACTCACATGGATTGATCATAATACCCCTGTGTGAGGGAAGCTAATAGATACCTCAATCAAATATAATAATTCATAACCAAGAAATTCAAGACATCTTGGATTAAGCAAGTTTCTCAGTCTCAGAAGTTCTCACAGCATCTAAGCTCATGGTCTAACAGACACAAAGTCACAACAAAATCATCCAGTCACAACAGTCCTTCCAGAAACTGAAATCAGCATCCTAGACTGTAAGAAGACCCTCAGAGACTTTCCAGTCTTAAGACACATCTCCCTCAACTTCCCCAACAGGTCTCCAGTTCTGTATTCGAAGGTCTTGAGTCTGCCTGCCTCAAGTACAAGCAATCCCTAGTAACCCAGCCACCCTAAAGCATGTGCTAGAGGCTCTCAACAGGCAATTTCCCAGGCTCTGCCTGCCCCTCTACCTACAGATCCAAGAGGCAGTCATAATACAGAGCTTCCCCCAAACTTCTCCAATCTTAGAAATTTGCTTTAGGAACATTTAAAATTACTCAAGGAATACCAGCTGCCCTTCAACAGTGACAAGTTGGTGGCTTTTAAGTTTCTGAAAATAGTTCTCTTTTTACTCCGGGTATTCTTCTCTTAAAGAACAAAGTCTCCTCCAAGGGGAGACTATAATCAGATTGCATTTTCAAATTTGAAATAATCAAATATCTTGCAATATCTTATTTCATTCTGACATGTACCTCTGCCTTTTGGAAAAAAATAAAAAACTGGGATTTTTGAAAATTGGTTTTTGGTCTCTGTGCATGAGTGTTTTGCCTGCATGAATGTGAGTACAACACATTCCTGTATTGCCCAGAGGTCAATGGAGTTACAGATCCTTACGAGCTACTATGTGGGTACTGAGAAATGAATTTGGGTCCTCTACGAGAGCAAGTGCTCTTAACCATAGATCCATCTCTCCAGCCGCTCAAAGAAGAGATTAGTAGTATAAGTAAAATTTAAAGGCAGAAAGTTGACCCTACTTCTGTAGAAGATCCATGGAACGCTTGAGTTATGGCAGCGACTGTCTACCAATCACCCCTAGCAAAACCGCCCCCCACTTCAATTCCTAAGCATTCTCAGAGCCCTAAACTCTACGCCTGAGTTTCTGCTATAGTAAAATAGAATTGTCCTAAGGGTTAAATGAGATAATGAATAAAATGCTTCTGCAACAAAGGAGCCAATTGTGAACTGTCTATCCCTTTCCTGGGTTAGAGCTGTTTAACTTTCCGCCTATTAAAGCCTCTTTTAAGTTTGTTTACGCTAAATCTCCTAAGACTCCCCGTTTTCCTCGGGGCACTCACAACATGCTTTCTGCAGCTGTTTGCCCTGCCCACATAAAATGTTATTAGAGTTTCCGTGATTTTTCTCTGCTCAACTCTTCTCTTTCTGACCCCACTTGGTCACGGAAAATCAGAATCATTTTCACAATTTGTGCAGCTACTTTTTTGGCAATAATGTGTCCATTCCCGACAAAGTCCTGCTATTTCTAAAGGTTCCAACACTTCACAGACTTACATTCCCTAGGATGTAAGTTTTACTGATGCTATTATTTTGTACTGAGCCCAACCTCCTTAACAATGAATAATGTCTTGGGTTAAGATCAAGAAGGAAGTGAAAAATCACCTCATAAAATAGTCATCTAGCCAGCCTTGGGGGAACAGGCCTATAATTCCAGCTACTTGGGAGGCAGAGGGAAGAAGATCACAGATCCAAGGTCTGCTTTGATTACAGGATAAATTCAGGGCCAGCTTGGGGTGTAGATCAGAGATGAAGGATTTGATGAGCATATTCAAGGCCCCAGACTCAATCCCAAGTATCACACACAAAAGTCACTAATTGGGTGGAGCTTGGAGTCACTCCCTGGGGCAATCTGTCCTCAGCATATCACAGGAATTTTCCCTTTCTTTTCTAGGCACAGTTCTACAAAACGAAAGAAGTTCTAGCGAAACATGATTGTGATGGTGGCAACTCAGGAACAGCCATACTGTACTCAAGACGGTACATTTTACGGTGTATGTCACCACAATAAAAAACTGTAAGAATGTAAGATAATATTTGGCTCTTAGAGTACCTGGATTCTAGAATCCTAGACATGTGTTCAATGTTTGGCTGTAAGACCTACCCTTCCATCCTGAACAATTTAAAAAATAAGCTACTAGAGTTTTCTTCTACAACATAAAATTATGGCAAAGATTTTAAAATAGAAAATAAAATGTTTAAATTGTTTTTTAAAAGAAAATTTAACCCTTTCTTCACTTGTCATGAATATCGGCCAGCTATTTCTTTACTGTCTTTTTAAATCTCATGTATATTTTCTCCACAGAGAAAAATAAGATAAAAATATCTTGTTCAGTAATCATTATTTAATGCTGTCATGTATGCCCTGAAGGTCCTCTAGGAAGCCACCCCTTCCCTATTCAGCATCTGTGGTTTGGGAAGGGCAGATTCCACACCCAAATTCAGGCTGGCTTACAACAGCCACATGGTATTTCTGGGTTACAGTATCTGGTTTAGTGATGAGCCTGTGACTCTTCTGGAGTGGGATGAAGGCAATAAGATTCACTGAGATAATGAGGCAGACACAGGCAGTCCTCCACGCTAGGCTGAACTTGAAGGCACGTGAACATCATGAGTTAGAAAAAGAGACAGAACACAGCAG
The DNA here is from genome assembly GCF_007827085.1 of Peromyscus californicus insignis. NCBI lineage: Eukaryota > Metazoa > Chordata > Mammalia > Rodentia > Cricetidae > Peromyscus > Peromyscus californicus. The sequence goes on along the minus strand of NW_026294584.1, from coordinate 13,503,896 downwards.
GAATGAGAGCTGGACAGCAAACAGAACTGTGGGCTGCAAACCAGACCAACCAGAACTACCTAGGACCTCACTCACGTGATTCAGTCAGACCTCCTGTTCCTTGCAAATTTGAGTTTAAATTCTGCAACCAATGCACATCATCTGTGACTACTTGGCAAAGCTGGTAACATACATTATCTTTTCACAAAATCTCTGTCAGCTCATGCAGAACAAGAACACTTGCCATTTTAAAGTCAAGAAGACCGACTTCCAGAGATTATACAACACGGAGCACATTGCATAACTCCTAACAGAGCTGCTGCCCACATCCAGGTCTTGAGTCATAGTGCTGTCGTACTTCTGCTTTTTCTATAAGACAGACATCCCATGTGCCCAGCACTGCATGTCTCCATTTGTAGTGTTTCAGGCAAGGGCTAGACTGCAGAGGGCTGATCCACTAATAAATAAACCTACTGCAGACATTAGGCCACCACAGCACCGGGCGTGGGAGAGAACGCTATCTGTAATAGTAGAAACTTGGTCTTAAAAACAGTCTTTAGGTGTCGGAGTAACCTGAATCGATTCAAGCCTTACGCATCAAAATCAAATCCTCCCATATGAAGTACAGTACACAGACCTATAAAACCCAGAGGTCCATCCTCTCTTTGGAAGTCAGAAAGACAGTGGTGAATGAGGTTTCTAAGAAAGGGGGAGTTTCTTATTTCTGAATATTAGTTTTTGGGATTTCTACTGCTCTTGTCCAAAACCATTATTTTTCTGCATGTGTCTGTATTCCTTTTAGCTGCAAGACAGGCATGTATCCAAGTATTAAGTACCTTTATTTATTTTTTTTGAGGATGCCACGTGAAATCTAACAAGTTCTCCTCATTGGCATTTGTAAGATCCAATATAATCTTAGTGCCCGCACTAGGAGGCTAAAAGGAAGAAACAGCAAACACAAGAGCTAGCTGCCTGCCTGCCTCTCTTCACACTGGTGAAAACGCAGCCCAGGCAGTTCTTTTCTACCTTCCCACTGTCTTATTCCCCAACATGCCACCAGTAATTGAAACTGTATTTATCTAATGAAAGAAATATGAATTTCTCTAAGCTTTAACCTAATGGCCAAACACTCACATCATCATTAGTATGGTCATCTAATTCAAAGCTGCCATTTATTACTTTTGTTAATGAATTTGGCATCTAAGCTAGAATTCATTTTGGAGAATCATAAAGTTGGTCCTTAAAAGCCCAGGTCTTAATCATCATGAATAATGCAAAAGTAGAATATTTTCTTAAACAAAATAATAGGTACAGAATAAAGACATTAAAATCATTAGTCTTCACATATATTTCTGAATGTAGTAGAATTCTGACAGATATCGACTCCAAATTTTTTTATCCCCATGATATGAAAAAAGGTATAAATTGTGCACGAGTCAAAAGCACTCCTATTTAGTCACACGCTGCAGCTGCGCTGTGCATGCACTGTGCATGTCGCAGTTGCGCTGTGCGTGCTGCAGCTGAAACCCTCGCTCCCTGAGATCCACGCTGCGTCTGCTCTTCTGATTGAGGAGTATTTGTAATCTCTCTGTACTGCTGCTTTCTGTCAACACTTCACTGCCTGGAGAAAACAGAGACCAAGCAGTGAGGAGGAGTGCAGCACCAATGCAGGGGGTCTGTTCTCTCTCAGAACGGAGAGAAAAGGGAGGGAAACTGAGGCACTGCAGAAATGTTCCAGGATTGAAAAAAGAAATTCTTAGTATTTAATCACCGTTAAACTGGTTGTGGTGTGTGTGTGTGTGTGTGTGTGTGTGTGTGTGTGTGTGTGTGTGTGGATTCATTCCACAGTTTCTGTGTTTCTAGAAAACCCCAACTAATACACTGGTAAACTGCCATTTTTTTTTTTGATGGAGCTAGGAATTGAACCCAGGGACTCATTAAGTGAGGTAAGTGCTCTACCACTCAGTTGTCTTCCCAGAAACAGAGGTAGTTTGAGTACTAACATTTTATTGCACATAATTTCTAATTAAGAATTTATCCAATAGTATTCCATTGAGAGTTAAATTAGGAGACTATGTTACTATGAAATGATCCTAAAACAATGGAAGTCTCTATTGCCTTATAACTGGCATCTGAATCCAAATGAATTCTGATTACAAGCCAAGCATTATGATATCCCATTAGAAGATTTTGAGTGTCTAAAACATTTCAAAAAAGCACTTGTGAATTGTAATTATGTATTTACAAAAAGCAATTTGGGCATTTTTAGGATGAGACAGGAGACTAGTTTAAATCCCAGATCTGCCTCCACCCTTTAACAAATAAAGCAGATTTGGAAGTCAGAATAAAGTACAAATTCCTTTTCCACATACTGACCAGGTACCCCTGAGCAACAGCCTAAGGGTTATAAGAGAGTCAGTCTCTCTCTCTCTCTCTCTCTCTCTCTCTCTCTCTCTCTCTCTCTCTCTCTCACACACACACACACACACACACACACACACACACACACACACACACACCATGTGTTATTCTTGTATGTAAAATAAATAACAGTGTTTAAAAACAGCATCTTCCATCTTTCCCCTTCCTTTCTGTAATATTAATGGCTCCCTCTGAATCTTTACAATAGTGAATACACCTATAATCCTAGCACTCAAGAGGCTCAAGCGGAAGGATCAGGAATCTGATACCAGCCTGGGCTACACAGTGAGTTCCCGACCAGCTTCGGCTATATAGTGATGAGCCCCAGTGTCTAAAATAAACAATCTGTTTCCCAAGTCCTCTTTAGTTTTCTAAATTTGAGCCTGGAGAATACATTAGCAGCCTCTGTCAAGCCTGATGCCACACATGAACCATTTCAGTGTATTTTAAAATACAAATGCTTTCAAAAATATCTTTCACCAGCAACTTTCTATCACACGCCCACAATCCCTTCAACAATCCTTGTGGCCAGATGTGTTTGGGAGTTGGGAAATTGTTTAATTTTAGAATAGTAGCAATGTGCATATATCAAGTTATTTAAGCCCCAGCATAATGGAGGACAACAACCTATAATCAAATATACTGATGTCTCTGCACCCAGTGATATTCATGTGAGATAAAGACTACACAAAGCTCCTACAGTAGCACAATCCTGTGATGTCCCCTGGGATTCATATTCTCTGGTTATTCAATTAAACAGTTCTGCATGGAGACGCTTTGCACACAGTTTTATAGAAGGATTCAGAACTATTTCTGTTATTTATGGAATTTTCAATGAGTTTACCGAGTTAATAAGCACTAATAAGGCTTTGGAACTTCTCTGAAAGCTTTGTTGAATACGTCTTTTCAAAAACTCCAGGAACAATCTTAGTGCCTCATTCTTTATTAGTTCCCCAAATTTCCAAGTTAGCCAGTCCCTTCATGAGAGCTTAGTTCACAGCAATCTGTTAAAGGAAAGTGCTCCTGTTAATTGATTATAATTAAACAGTTAATGAGTGTCTCTACATCTGAGCTTCCACATGTATCAAAAATACCCTATGCAACAGGTATTCTTTTTCTTTTAAATAAAATTCTTTCCATACATATATTCTGATCTCCTAACTTCCAGTGTGATGGTAGAAGAGGACAGGGCCTTTGAATCATGAGTAGGTCATGAAAACCGACAGACAGTAGTGTTCTGAACTGATATATGATGTGGTTGTTTCTTCTGCCAGTGCCACCACAGACAACATAGCAAGGCTGCCATCTGCAAAGCTAGCATGTGTCTTGACCTTGGACTTGGCAGCCTGTGGAACTGAGGAATATATTTCTGTTGGCCACATCACCTATTCTAGGGACTTTTGTTAGATGAGTTGAACAACAAGAAATCCAGGAGTATCCACCAGTTAAGCAGCACAATCTTCCAGCTAGGGCTCTTGTCACACTGCCATTCCTTCTCTGTTACTTTAGAGATCTCTGGAAATGTTTGCCTAGGGTTAGAGCTACAACTCAAATAACCTGCTGCCATGGCTATGACCCTATTACTGCAAAATTGTCCTGCGATCAATGCTCCGTTGGAAGCTCCACCCATATATCCAAGAAGGTTGGGATGTTCCATTGGAAGCTCCATCTCAGCCCCCTCCTTCCTTTCCAAACCCTGCCCCTCAGAAAGTCCACCATGCATTGGCTCCTCCCCTAGCTGTTCAAAACTGTGCCTACAGGCACATAAGCTCCGGTCCATAGACCTAACACGTGATTTCTCTCCTGCTCACCCCCACTCCCAGATCACCTGGGAGTGCTTTCCTCAGATTAAATCTAGTCTTATTAATTCAGCTTGATTTGGCTTATTGCATTGGTGGAGAAACCTAATTCCAGGGATTTAAAATACTTATCAATCAACTGAGTGGCTAATACACAATTTTCCTGCTCCTGAGTGTGACTCCTCTGGTCATAAAAAGCTACAGAAGGCCCAGTAGGGACTGTCTTTGACTTAAATCATAAGGGCTACACATATTTAAAAAACAAAACCAGTCAAAAATTTCAGCAAGAATTATCCAAAAGATACTATCTTTGCTAGAATATGAGTGAAAACAGTATTCAATTAACGAACCCTAACAAGTAAGTTTCTAGTAGAACATCCATATGGGGAGAGAGAGGCGGCATGCAGGTGCAAGGCTGAGGTCTGGACTGCATCAGCATGGTGAGAAGGAACAGTAGCAAGCTGAAGGATGGTTATTAAGGGTACAGGCTGGCAGGGAGAACAGGGGCAGGCCTCCTGTGTGGTGGAGTCCTCTCTAGTGGTGAGCAGGAAAAGACTGACTCAGGGACAGACATCTCGGTGAAAGATCTGAGAAGCCAGGGTCTTACAAAACGCCTAGCCCAGGACAGAAAGACTGTAAGAGCCAGAGGTTGTGGATGGTTGTCTAGAGTCACAGACTTTGACAACGCGCACAAGACCCGCACAAGCTCAAACCAGATGAAACCCCAAACAAAGGAGGGCAGCAGGCTCCATGTGTTTACTGCTTTTCCTTCTTCTTCCTTTTTTTTTCCGCCCCTTTGGATTTCTTTTTTTTTTTTTTTTTTTTTTTTTGCAGGGGACAGGGTTTCTCTGTGTAGCATTGACTGTCCTGGAACTTACTCTGTAGATGAGGCTGGCCTCAAACTCACAGAGATCCACCTGCCTCTGCCTCCTGAGTGCTGGGATTAAAGGTGTGCACCACCACCACCCAGCTTTTTGGTTTTTTTTTAAGAGAGAAAGAACATGAACTTGGGTGTGTATGGAGTATAGGATCTGTGAAAAGTTGGGGCACAGTAAAGAATATGATAAAAGTATGAAATTCTCAAAGAATACATTTTTTTTAATTAAGGAATTTTTAAAAAGAATTCTTTTTTTAAATGCCTAACCAGAACCCGGGAGAGGACTCCCAACTCTCGTTTCCTCTCCCATCCCAATCGAACTGAACTTATGTTCCATAAGATAGTTAACTTTCTTTTTCTCTGCATTTTGGTCTATTGTCTTTCCCAAATAGTTAACTATTTGCCTGTCCCACTGAATTAACTCCAATATTAGGACCCCCGTTGCAAAAAGACTATTCAGAGTGAGGGGAAAAAATAATCACTAGAAAGTAGTTCTCAAACTTGGATATAAAACCCAGAAAGCTTTGAAAACAGGTTCCTGCCTATCCATAAAGGATTCTGATTCCATTTGTCTGCATAAGAACCGAAAGTGTATATCTCCAAGTTTCTCAAGGTGATAGCGGTGGTTCAGGGATCCTCAGACTGCACTAGATTGCCCAGAATTGAGTACAAGCATCGGTAGTTATTAAAACTCCCCAGGCGGCTTAGGGATGCAGCGCAGATGGTAGACATTTGCCCACCATGCATGAAGCTCTGAGTTCAGTCCCCAGCACCACACAAAACCTATGTGAAACACATGACTGCAGTCCTGACATTCAGGAGGTGAACGAAGGAAGATCAGAAGTTCAGGGTCATCTTTGGCTATGTAAGGAGCTTGAGGCTAGCCTGAGCTACGTGATGCTATATAAAAAAGTACATAAATAAAAAAGGAAGCTATCTGCTTTCCTTTCGCTGCAGTCAGTCATGAGTACGCTTAGGTTTCAGAAGAGGCTTGCCTCTAGTTTGCTCTGCTGTGGCAAAAAGAAGGTCTGGCTGGAGTCCAGTGAGACCAATGATATCATCAATGCCAACTCCCATAGAAAGATCCAGAAGCTGATCAAAGATAGGCTGAGTCCTGTGACTCTATCTTCCCGGGCTCAATATCAGAAAACCCCTCTGGCTGTCTGAGGTGGGCAGGGGGACATGGGTGAGTAGAAGAATACTGTCAACGCTAGAATGCCCAAGGAGGTAAACTGAGGAGGAGGTTGCCAATCCTGCAGCAGGCTGCTCAGGAAATTCTATAATTTAAGATTTATCACCACAAGCATTACAGACTAACCTGAAGGTGAGGGGACATGTGTCTGAAAACAAAACAACAATGCATTCTCCTGATTCTCCTGGAATATATCCAAGAGCTGGAGGCAGACAAGACCCGCATGAAGGCACTGGCTGAGCAGGCCAGGCCTGCAGCACTAAGACCAAGGAAGTATGAAAAGTAGAAAAGTGCCTAAAGTCCAAGAATTAGATCATCTCCTCTGCCCAAGAAGGAGACATGAAGAAATGAAGCTCCCCTTGTGTGTCTGTATGTAGACAGTGGACTAAGTGGCAGATTATATAACTCAACCATTAAAACAGAGTATGCCTTTAAAAAACCAACAGCAAAAAAAAAAAAAAAAACTCAAGTGATCGTAATTTGCAGCCATGGTTGAGACCACTGAACACAACCCAAACTGACTTTGCTTGTCTGGAATAACTTGTGACAAAAGGCAAATGTCATTGTTCATCAGTGAGTTTATGATCTGTAGAATCTCTCTGATATGAAAGAGAGACTTTCTAGACACTGTCCAGTAGCAAATGACAAGAGGAGAGGCCTGGCCTCTCCATCCTACTGACTCCCAAAGTTGCTTGCAGACAGAAGGACAGGTTAACATCTCTTTCTTCCCTCAAACCCCCTGGTATTCAGACCCATGGCCATGTGTACCCAGTTAACTAAAACGCCTCTAAAAAACCGCTAGAAGGGCTGTTTCAAAGCCATTTCCCCAGCGGTCATTACAAATATTGATTCGTTTGATAAACTACAGGAAATGGGAATGATTTGTTCTTTAACACAAGGTAGAAAGCTGAGCAGAACTGGAATATTCTGTGACTTTATTAAGCTTTGTTTTCTGATATAATGTAAACTATGGACTTTTGTGAAGGGATCAAGGCCGGACCAAAGATCAAAGAGTGGGGGTAGGGGGTGAGGGGACATTCCAGTCTCAGAAGATGGCCCAGTAGTTAAGAGTACTTGCTGTTCTTGCAGAAGACCCAGGTTCAGTTCCCAGCACCCATGCAGTGTCTAATAAACATACGTAACTCCAGGGGATCTGACTCCCTCTCCCGACCTCCCCAGGCACCAGACATGGACACGGCTCACAGACATAAACGCAAGCAAAACACCCACATACATAAATCTTTAAAAGAAAAAAGCACAAAGGGAGACGTGGTAGCCTCACATAAACTGGATCCCGAGAGGCAGGAATAATGGGGGGAGAGGTATCTCAAGTGATGGTGAAGACACCAGCTCTCCACAGAAAAACGCTAACTGAGGATGACATCAGCCACTTGACAACCACAGAATAGACTTCAGTTACTACAAACTAGAAATCTTCATGCAAAAAAGGGGGGATAGAAAATTCAGAAACTTTCATGATGAACACCACCACACATGATCAATAATGTCCTTAGTTATTAAGTGATGGTTTACCTTTCTTCTCTCTTGCTTGAGTGTCTAGAATCTTTCAGGGAAGTTTAGTGAATATGAGTTCGTGGTTTCCAATCATTCTTTCAGTATACACACACACACACACACACACACACACACACACACACACACACACACACATACACACACACCTCCTATTTTACAGTAAAGTCGAAAAGCTATCACAAAAATAAATTCTACCATCCCCCTATCTATCCTGAAGTATTTACTTTTAGAATCAATCTTTTGAGTTATTCCAGAAGCAAGAAATTTCTAAAAAGCCATGTTAAGTGGACAATGAACAGTGCTAGAACCAGACAATGCATCAGCATAGAATAGCTACCAGAGAAAAATTGACTACAGCCTCGAGTCATCTAGACAAAGGCACCACACAGTGGAAAGTGCTAGAACTAAGTGAGGTAGGCTCCTTACGGGAGGCTCCTATGTTTGGCTGCGGCTAACACATTTTTGGGAAAAAGAAGCTGAAAATGCCTGTTGACTATCCTTGACACAATTGAGAATGTGCAGAAGTGCTCCTGTTGGCCATCTGAAGCTCTCTAACTGTGCGCTATGGCTGGGAGCTAAGCATGTTGAGGAATGAGTCTTGGCATCTTTGTTAATTGAATTAAGGCCTTAAACTCAGCAAATTCAATAATGTGCATCTTAAATTGAGCATGCTTAGAAATGTGCCTGCCCCCTAAGTACGTGTGTGTGTGTGTGTGTGTGTGTGTGTGTGTGTGTGTGTGTGTGTGTGTGTGTGTGTTTGCTCCCAGAATAAAATCTCCTTGTTTTCTTTGTTGCCAAAGGGCACTGCTTGTGAAATAACACCTGGCTCTCCTTCCAGGCAACAGGTGATAAAGCCTGTTTCATCCTTTTATCTTGGGGCTGTGTTCATTGGCTCCTCACTCACCCAGAGGAAACCATTGTGGCTAGCTGATTAGGGAGGCAGGACACCATGCACGTAAAGTGTACAATGAAGAAAAGATCTAAACAGGGGCTGGAGTGGCCTGAGACATACTAACCTACATCCTGAAAGTCGTGGCTCAGGTTGGGTCCACAGCCATGCATCTGGAGGCTGGACTTCACAGCCTGCCCAAACCTGTTCTTGGGCAATCTGACATTTAATATTTCTACTCTGTGTATTTATCAATTTATAAGCAAAAGTATGATAAGGAGAAAACTATCAAAACAAGTAATCCCAGGACCTCACTGGATCTGCACAGTAAAAATATATATTGGATTATCTACCAATGATTAGAGTTCGGTAAGAATCCCCAGGTTTTCCTGCCATGTGACTCACTATTGATAAACAGGGCTCTTCTTGGATCCAATGCAAAGGGATACATGTTAAGTATGCAAGGGTTCCCAAATGAACTCAGCAGCAACAGTGCAACCCATCAGTACGCTCATTCTTTGAAGGTCACTTCTATTTGTCAGACCTCATTATTTGCCTGTCTCTAAATGCTTGGAGTGATTTCCTACAGTACCACTAACACATTGCCTCCCAGTCCTCTGTACCTCCCTGAACTTTATACAAGTATCTCCTCTAATTAAACAAAAATGTCCCAGCTAAAACTTACATAGTGTAAAACCCATGTGGGGAAATAAAGTCAGTTTTTGAAAAGCTGTATCAGAAATCTTTTATCAGGCAAAACTTCACTTCTCCAGGGTTGATGGCACTATAACTATACCTTTTGTCAGTTTGCACTGGATAGTACCTATTTCCATGGTCATGAATGACTTGAAAATGAGATTAACATCTCTGATATAAAATGACCCTCACTATAGATCTCTGGTCAAATTTTATAGCTATGGAGGAAAGGACATCAACTGTTCACTAGTGAGTTTTAAGACTATTAAAAAATTAGATCCTCTTGGAGAAGAGTAATCACTTAATAATTTGGAATTGTAGTATTTCTTTAAAGTCCCAATAATCATCTCTTGATCTCCACTTATGGTTATCTATGATTACATATTAAGTGGAATGTATCTGAGATCTTGCACAATTGATACGTGAAAGCCGATCTTTCCAAAGCTGAAATGCTTATGTTATAATTCATGTTGGTTCAATGTTTCATTAAAAATAAGAAACAGTAACAGCTGTTGTCTGGCTCTTCTTATGTAATAAGATGATTATGATATGCAAGTCACCATAAAAATCGAAAAGCCCATTTTCAGTAAGAAGTCAAGCCAATTGTCCCAGAAAGCAAAGTTTCTCTTGCTGTGCCAGAAGCTAAGAAGTTCTTAACCACGAATAGGGAAGAAGAAGAAGTAAAAAAGAAAAAGAAACAAACAAAAATAGAAGAAACGAAACTTGTTTCAGCTAAGGCTAAAATATGTGAGATCCACATAAAGGTCCTTAGAATAGTCTATCAATGGGAGACTTACCCCATAAAAGTTTCAAAAGCTCTCTATATATTTCAAAGGAATAGTTTCATTATGAATCAAAGCAACATAATAAGATCATAGCCATTAAAAATATAGAACCCTTTCCAAACTTGCAACAGGCATAATACCAAAACCCTAAAGCCTTATTAATTATTTATACTAGACATAGCATTCACAGAAGGAAACTCCTGCCATACCACCACTAAAATCTCCAAAGTCCACTACAGAAAACAGTTTAGCATTTCTCTAGCAATTAAACAAGAAAGGGACTATACGATCTGACAATTTCACTTTTGGATAGCTACTCAAGAGAAAACTATAAAGTTGTGCATGAAAATGTCCAAAGCAACAAAAAGGGTGAACTACATATAGACACACCACATATGCACAGATAGATGCATGCACACAAACCCCACGCAGACACATGCCATGCAATAAAACAAAAAAGCTGGAATGAACAACTGGCACATGCTGCATCCTACATGAACTTCATAAGTCTGCCAACTTAAGGAAACCAGGCACAGAACACATACCCTATATATAGGAAAGGGAGGGGCAATTTATAAAGACAAGTAAATTAGTTATTGCCTAGGAGCCAGAGACAGGGATGGGAATTAAATCTAAATGGGAAAAGACTCTTATCGGAGGAATTCCAATGTCTTTTAAAACTGATTTTCAGCCCCTGGGCACAGTAAGAGAGAGACACTTGCAATCCCTGCACTCAGGAGGTTTAGGCAGGAGGATCACAAGTCAGAGGACAGCCAAGACTACAGAGCCAGTTCTGGGACAGTTTGAAATAACACTGTCTCAAAAAGAAAAAAAGAAAAAAAACAGCTTGATTAACAATGACTGTTGTATCACTCTTTAGTTACTTTAAAAATCATTGACTAATACATTTGAAATGAGTGAATTTTATGAAAATATACCTTAAGATAATCATTACACTTATACAAAGACACTTCTATTACTTTAAGTGGTGTTATGATAAGCTAAGCCCTGGTAAATAATCACATTCTGCCTAGTGAATACTACAGATAGTCCCATTAACAAAAGATCTGAGACAGTGTCTATTGTCACCAAATAAAACTATTTAGAACTAAATAGATATATGTATAGCTACCTAATATTTGGACACAAATATTTAAAGACATATATATATATATACACATTTCAATGTCTTTGTATTTATCCTGAGCACTATGGGAAAAGATGTTTTTGAACCAAGGTCTCTGATCTCACTGGGAGGTTCAGGTTGGCTTTGCACTCCTGATCTTCCTGCCCCTGCCCCTCAAGTGCTGTGGTTACAGTCATGTGCCACTAATTCCAGCTCTCTGGGATCCTTTTTAAGACTTAAATACTTGACAAGTAATTTTCTGGTGTTTTATTAGTATACGAGGTTTTTTTTTTTTATTTGTTTTTAAGTCAACTTTGGGAAATTAGTTTCTTCCAACTTGTCCTCCTTATATAGGGACAATAAATAACATGGTGACATCAAGTCCTGTGTATCAGTTTGTTTGCTGTTGCTGTGATAAGACACGGGCCAAAACCAACTTGAATAGGAAAAGGTTCATTTGGCTGACACGTCCATGTCACAGTCCATCACTGAGGGAGGTCTGTGCAGTAGCTGAAGCAGAGACATGGAGAAACACTGCTTACTGGCTTAATGCCTGTGGCTTGCTCAGCCTGCTTTCTTATACCACTCAAGACTGAATGGCCAAGAGTGGCACTGCCTACAGTTGACTGGACCCTCCCACATCAATCAGTAATTGCAAAAATGCCCTACAGAAATTCCCATGGGCCAATCTCATACACAATTACTCAATTGAGGCTCCCTCTTCACCACTGTCTCTAGTTTGTGTCAAGTTGACCAAAACTAACCAGCACACCCTATACTCAATGAGTAAGTCTTCAGAGACATCACTTTAAAAATTTTAAAATGTAGAATAACTTAACCTGAATGATCACAAGCCAATGAGAGAAAAAGTCAATAATGCAACAGAGTATAAGGCAATGGATAACTCACACTTATCAGCATCTTTCTGTGGTCTGAGGCCCCAGGTAGTTTAGCTCCTTTTCCCTTTTAGCCTCATTTAATGACACTCTGGTTCCCCCTGTTTCATGGTCTTCAGCTGTCCTTCCTTCTCTCAGACATGCTAAGCTTATTCTTGGCTTCACTTTTACTGTTGCTCCTTCTGCTTGGGAGCGCCTTACATTCACATATCACCCTTCTTAGAGATGGCATGTCTTGACAGTAACTGTTAACTATCACTGTAGGCAGAAGTTTCTGTCCCGCCAGCAACTACCAAACAATTGACTCAGAGACTCAATATTCCTTTAAATGCTTGGTTGGTAGCTCAGGCTTATTACTGACTAGCTCTTACACTTAAATTAACCAATAATTCTTATCGATGTTTAGCCACATGACTTGGTACCTTTTCTCAGTTTGGCATTCTCATCTCAGTTCCTTTGCATCTGGCTGGCGACTCCCTGACTCTGCCCTCCCTTTTCCCCATCATTATCAGTTCAGCTTTCCGGCCTAACTTCCTGCCCAGCTATCATCCTGCCACCTTTTTGTTAACAAATGAGAGAAACACATATTCACAGTGTACAGAAGGACCATCCCACTGTGTATCACCTTCATCCCTACAGGTGCTCCACCAACAATAAGGTCACATTCTGATATCATCTTATTCAACAAGTGTATGGTCTTCTTAGCCAGAAGGCAAGTTCCCCAAGAATAAGGTGCTTATTTCCTTCTGGTCTCCCAAGCCCTCAGGTTCCAGAAGAACTCTTAGCACTACCCAGGAAATTACAAATGTGTGCATATGTCTATCTGCATCTATATATGTATGTCTGTATGTATATGTGTGTTTGTCTATATATACATATACATGTGCATACATGTTTGTGTATATATGTAAAATGAAAATAAAAATCTTAAATTATTCAACACAGACTTGTCTTCTACACAATAATAGATGTACATAATAACTAATATTCCAATAATGAATAACTAAGAAGAACAAAATATTCATTTATAGATTTACTAATAACAGTAAAAGGTCTGGTATTTATTATCATCATAAAACATCATCATTTAATTATACTCTTATCCTCATCATTTATTTTTATCAGCTGCATTAGCCACTTTCTAAGTGGAGCATAGTCAAATAAATAACTTCCAGAGCTAGCTTTTGGTTTCAACTGAATTCATATCCCATCTTTTATCTGCCAGGACTCCTATTTCTCCTAGAAATCCAAGGTCCCAGAGGAAAAAAGGCAAAAGGTGACTAGTTGGCAGGTGATTTCCCAAATAAAAGACAAGACTGAACTTGCCCATTTGAACAGAATCTGAGTGGCCTTTCCCTGACCTTGCTTTGGTCTCTCCACCCCCCACCTCCCACCCCCCACCCCCCCACCCCCCACCCCCACCTCCCACCTCTGCTCTCTCCAGGACACCTCCCATTCTGTATGGTCAGCCCACCTGCTGAGTTTCAGGAACCATCTTCCACTGTGAAACAGGTAATAAAAAGATTGGAATAAGAGTCACAGAGTAAGAGAAAAAGTATTTTGATGTTATTGAAATAAGAAGAGGGGGATGATCCATGATAAAGAATTAAAAAAAAAAAAAAAAAAACTCTGCATTTTGGAGTTGGGTCATCCCAGGTCTGACAGCCGTACAGAAGATTCCCTTCTAAAAACAAGGATTTCAGAAAGATCTTGCATGTCTCCCATCCCAGTAGACCCCATCACCCTGCTTGTGGAGCATTTGCTTCTCTGTGGTCTGTTGATGGAGGGGTGGTTTTGACAGGTGACCCGTCATAAACGCTTAGGGAGCTGAAGAGAGAACTTTCCCACTATTCTTGTATTTCTCTGAGGCATTAATTATTCGCTCACTGGATAACAACAGAGTAATTTACAGGAAAAGCCTTGGCCTGGATAGCTCAGATAATATGGTTAGATGTCTTCTAAGCCCACTTCTTTCTAAGGAATGTTTCACTGTAAAATATAATACCTCTGCTGACCTTTGAAAGGTCCTGTGTAGCCTCGGGACCATTCCAAGCAGAGCAAGCCATATGTTTGGTGTTATTAATGTATCTGTCCTAAAAAGTTAAATTTCACAGCCGTGACCCATGAAGGAAGCTGCTTCCCACCCTTTATAACTGACAAAGCGGGAACTGGCTGTGCTTCTGGCTTTAGCCTGTCTGTGCTTTTAAAGCCCTTCCGCAGACAAACAACCCAAAGGGTGAATGAACTCTTGTATAATCTGGTTAGAGATAATCTGGTTTACTGGATATTTGGAAGGAATGTTACGTAATGATTCTTTTCCTTCAATTCCAATCTAAAAATAAGTATTATTGGATCTATTCTGCAACTGATATCCAGCTACACACAGACTTAATTTTCCTCTAGTTTAAAAAAAAAATTTTTTTTGGCTTGTTCCACAGCCCTAGAATTGCTTCATGAGAGAGCAGCCCAAAGCTTTTTAAGAGCATATTCAATTTCCACCTTCCTTCTCCCTAAACCAATACAGCCATAAAGGTGAATCAAACCAAAACCATGAAATTGCAAAAGAAAAAAACCTATAGAAAAATGAGATGGAAAAAAAGCTGTATCACATTTTTGTGGCTTTCATAGCATAAAGAATATAGCGACTAACAAACTTTATACCCTACTACAGACACACTTGCACATTTGTGTCCATTATCCTATTCACAATAGCTGGAGGATGAAATCAACCTATGTGTCTACCAAGAGATGAATGGACAAGAAACAATGTGGCACATATATACAATGAAATGTTACTAGGTTATAAAGAAAAATTAAGTCATAAAATTTGCATAAATACATGGAACTAGAAAAAAATATACTGAATAAGGTAGCTCAGGCCCAGAAAGATACATACTGTTTTCTCTCATATGGCAATCCTACCTTCAAACTTTCTCTTTTATGTGTTGAACTTGGAGCACAAGTGAAAGCCAGGAAGCTAGGTAGAGGCCTTTGGGAGGGTGCTTCCAAGCCAGGAGATGGGAGATTAGAGGTAAAACTAAAACAGGGAAGTTGAATACTCAGCAGGAAAAGAGGGAGTGGGAGTAGAGGGAAGATCAGGAGCGGAGCGAGGGTTAACGCAAAGGAGCGTGGATCAAAAACCATAGAGAAGTCCATTGTTTCACAACCAGCTAAAAGGCAATGATTGGAGGGACAGAAGAACGCCTGGGAAATGAGAAGTGACTGGTGGGTGGATCATCCCGGGAGCCAATGAATTCAACGGAGATAAGGACAGAGCACAGGAAGAAGAGCAGCGTGGGGTGGGTTAGGCAAGCCTAAGGATATATGAAAAAGCCTACAGAAACACACTCGTTAGTAAGCTAGTTTCAAAACACAAGATTTAAAAAAAAAAAAAAAGCGTTAAAATGGAACGCCCTGACTGGATGGACAGTTGGCTCACAGACTGCATGGATTATTAAGTAAAAGTTGCAGTGCAAGGCATGGGACGCCTCTCTACAAGTTACTGGTCAGGGATGCCCCAGAGGTCTGAAAAACAGTCAGACTATTGTCACTGCCCTTGGTGATTATCGTTTAATTATGCTCTTATCCTCACCACTCATGAGGATCTACCGGATGCTACGACCCTATTGATGAAAACAACACACACACACACACACACACACACACACACACACACACACACACACACACACACATACGTGGCTGTCAGACACAGGGAAGGCAATCAAAACATGATCAAGGAAGTTTCATAATGTTGGAGATGTTACACAGGCTGGTGGGGAGAAAATGCATCCATGGCCTTACCCGGAGCTGGAGTCAGCATGCTGCAAGACCAACCTGCCAGGCATCATGTGCCCAGTGGCCCAATAGCGGCACAACTGTTATGGGGTAAGTAATAACTTCCTGACTGGATTTCAGGTCTGCTCCACAAGGTGAAAGTTCTTTGCTGGTACTGTGATCCTGGCCAAAAGCCCACATCTGGGAGGCAACTGGCCCTGGAAAGAACCCTCTACTGCTATTTCGCTAAATGGCCACACTGTTAAAGTACTTTCTAAATATTTGTGTTTATGTGTTTGTACCTACAGATCCTGGTTGCTCTTAACTTCCAGTCATAGTGGGCAACAGTCAATGGGAAGATGCATGCCTGGTAAAGTGCTGAGAATAAGGGACTGGTATCAGCCCTAACCTGATAGCTACATTAACACTCCCATCCCTACATAAACATACACTCAGGGACTATCTTGGAAGATGAGGTAGGAAGAACGTAAGAGTTGGAAGCTGGGGAGGAGTGCTATGAAACACTGTCTTCTAGACTGTGGCGGTTTGAATAAGAACAGCCCCCATATTAGGCTCAGATATTAGAATGCTTAGTCACCAGGAAGTGGTACTATTTGAGAGGGATTAGAAGGATTAGGAGGTGTGGCCTTGCTGAAGGAAATGTGTCACTAGAGGTGGGCTTGGAGGTTTCAAAAAGCTTACACCAGACCAGGCACTTCTCTGGGCCCGCTGCCTGCAGATTAGGATGCAGAACTCTCGGCTACTTCTCCAGCATTAAGTATGCTTGCCTCGTGCCATGCTCCTCACCATGATGATAACGGAATAACCTCTGAAACAAGCCAGCCTCAATTAAATGTTTCCTTTATAAGAGTTGCCTTGGTCGTGGTGTCTCTTCCCAGCAATAGAACAGTGACTAAGATATAGACATAGCAGAGCTATGGGACGCATGAACTCACAGCAGCTGTAGTTACCCACATAAGTCTGACAAAAGATCAAGCCAGTCAAAATTCCAGCACCGGTACTGCAGGTGATTATTAAGCAGTTATTGGTTGTTAGTAGTTGCTGAGGAAGGGATAATCTTTTTTGAGATGTGGCCACTGGTAGGATTCCTATGTTCCAGTGGACAGCCATGCATATATGGACAGTATTAACTGGATTTAGTGGATAATTTAAGAGGGAGATAGGTATGAAGTTGGGAAAAGGATGTGTTGAGGTACTATGAGGAATATAGAGGGAGTAGGTACAGGAAAACAAAGTACTGTCATATTTCATTGTACACATGTATGAAATTCAAGAATAAAGAACGATTTTTTTTTATAAATTATAAATTTATAATTATAAATTCCAGACATAATACACACTACAGAAATATTGCAAAAATCAGATATTGCCAACTTCCAAATTAATCTATGGTTCTCCATGTTTCAAAATTGACTTTATTTCCCTCCTAAAGTTTATAAATAGTGTAATTCTGGTTTTGTAATCATGTTATAAGAAGTTGTATTATTTTTTTTTTCATTTTTTTTTATTAATTTATTTTGCAATACAATTCAGTTCTACATATCAGCCACGGATTCCCTTGTTCTCCCCCCTCCCGTCCCCCTCACCTTCCCCCCAACCCCCCCCCCCCATTCCCATCTCCTCCAGGGCAAAGCCTTCCCCACAGACTGAGGTCAACCTGGTAGACTCAGTCCAGGTAGGTCTAGTCCCCTCCTCCCAGGCCGAGCCAAACAATCCTGCATAGGCCCCAGGTTTCAAACAGCCAACTCATGCAATGAGCACAAGATCTGGTCCCACTGCCTGGATGCCTCCCAAACAGATCAAGCCAATCGACTATCTCACCCATTCAGAGGGCCTGATCCAGTGGGGACCCCTCAGCCATTGGTTCATAGTTCATGTGTTTCCATTAATTTGGCTATTTGTCCCTGTGCTTTATCCAACCTTGGTCTCAACAATTCTCGCTCATATAAACCCTCCTCATTCTCGCTAATTGGACTCCCAGAGATCCACCCGGGGCCTAGTCATGGATCTCTGCATCCAGATCCCTCAGTAGTTAGATGAGGTTTCTAGCACAACAATTAGGGTGTTTGGCCATCCCATCACCAGAGTAGGTCAGTTCGGGCTGTCTCTCGACCACTGCCAGCAGTCTAAAGAACGATTTTTAAAGAAAACAGCTACCTGCCACCTACATTTAGTATAGATCCCAGGCCAAAAAAAAATGTCTAATATTTTCAGGTCAATATCATAAAAAAATCTACTTTTCTCTCAGTATTGCAAGCTCCTTATTCATGTTCTGATAAATATGGTCATATGTGTTTCTTCCTCAGAAAATGCAAGTTTTTACACCAGAATTCTTTGAAGAACATGAGCAAGTTGGGCAAAATGTACATGAATAAATACTCTTATGGTGAAGAGACCTTCTCTGTCTCTCTCTCTCTCTCTCTGTCTCTCTGTCTCTCTGTCTCTCTGTCTCTGTCTCTCTCTCTCTCTCTCTCTCTCTCTCTCTCTCTCTCTCACTCTCGCTCTTTTTTTTGAGACAGGGTTTGTTTTTTTTTTCTCTCTCTCTCTTCTCTTTTTTTTTTTTTTGGTTTTTCGAGACAGGGTTTCTCTGTGTAGCTTTGCGCCTTTCCTGGAACTCACTTGGTAGTCCAGGCTGGCCTCGGCCGGGCGGTGGTGGCGCACACCTTTAATCCCAGCGCTCGGGAGGCAGAGCCAGGCGGATCTCTCTTCTCTTTTTTTTCCCCCCGAGACAAGGTTTCTCTGTGTAACAGTCCTGGCTGCCCTAGAACTCAGTTTATAGACCAGGCTGGCCTCAAACTCACTAAGACCTGCATACCTCTGCCTCCCAAATGCTGGGATTAAAGGCGTGCACCGCCACCGCCTGGCTCTGTCTCTCTAAAGTAACAAAAAGGTCAATAAGATGGCTCCTCGGTTCAGCAGGCAAAAGTGCCTGCCACCAAGCCTGAGGATCTGATTTCCATGCCTGGGACCCACACGGTGAGAACCAACTTCCACTTGTCCTCTGACCTCCACACAAGCATCGCAGTAGGCCCCTGTGAGTGAGTGCACACATGTGCGCACACACACCAAATACATATTTTGTCTTTATTTAAGGAGGACAGATCCCAAGGAATGACATCCGAAGCTGTCCTCTGTCCTCCACATCCACCTGCACACCAGTGAACTGGTGTATACATGAGCATGTACACATACAAGCACACACAGAGAAAGAACTTTGACTGCCTTCAGTATATTTTCATAATCTATCACTCATAGGAAGCTCAGTCATAAATATTCTTATACAAAATGCCGGAAAAACTCCTACCTTCCATTACATATGTGTGAAAGTTATAAATCTATTAAAGCCGTTCAACTTCTAATGCACATTTATTTCTTGAAGTCACTAGATCGCATAATTACGGTGAAGACAACTTGAGAAGCACTTACTGGTTTAGCCGGACATCAAGAATGAACGAAGTTCCAAAGGCATCCACCTGGAAGCTTGCCTTGTCCACATGAGTCAGCTGCAATATCAAAAAGGTAAAACATATTTATAGTCGCTGTGGTGATTCTTTCGTACCTGAGAATTTCTTGCAGTCACTCTGAAAGGCTCAGAGTATCACAAACGAGAAAGCAATTCAACAGGAGGATAAATGACAGTGTAATAAAGCAAAATTGTGTGCCCTCCTGGAAGCCAAGCCGTCACCAATCCAAAGGTAATCACCATCCAGCCAAGGGGACAAAGGGCCTACTGTCCTGCTTTGTCTCGAGCCTGAAACAATGTCTCTCCAACTCCACTTCAGTAGACTGGTTCCCCAGTCTCCGAGCAGCTCTTTTAAAGTTAAGCTTTGTACCTTCCAAAAGGAAACTGTACTTCATTCAAGAGTAAATTAATACAGCGAATACCATCTATTTACAAGGAAGACATTTAAACTACAATTAAAACTCCTTTTTCATCAAACCTTTAATATATACTTTTAAAATAGCATGACAGATGTAATTTGTGAAACCTAATTTCAGAGAAGCTGCCACATATTTCTAAGCACAAACTTAAGCCTTTGTATGTACTAAGAATATCATCCCCCAAATGTTTCTGTGACAAAAACATTCACTGTTTACTGTGCCATCCTATGAACTCTGACAGACAATCAATGAGACTAAACTGGAAAGAAATAAAGCAGCCTATTCCATTTCACTCCCCAATACCAATAGTGGCTATCTCTAAACAACAGACTATGAATTCCCTGGGTTTTATTGTTTTTGTTCTGTTTATATGTTTGTGTATTACTCTTGAGTTTTTTTTCATATGTACCTAATTTCTAAAGTAAGCATGTATAATTGCTATTATAAGGAGAAACAATGCGCATTATTTTAGAGCTATCCTCACCTCAGCCTCCTTGTGTAGTAAATGAGGTTGACAGTGCTGCTGGTCCCTGAGAAGCAGCATCATGGGAAGGGACCTCAGAGGGGCCGCAACCAGCCCTGGACTTCACATTCAGTACACTCAGGACTGGGTGAAAAGAGAGGGCCTGGCTAGCAATAACAAAGCTTTCTGGTGCTTTTCCCATTGAACAGTATTTGAAAGAATGTGGGCTGGAGACTCCTGCTCAGCAGTGGTTGTAACGTCAGGAGGGCAAAGTGCTCAGATACCCTTCAGCCTCTTCACTCGGGCAAATCTAACCACACTCACTCTGCTCGGCTGACTCCAACACCCACCAAGCCCTGGTTTCCTCTTTCTTTACCAGGGTCCTTGGCGTTGCCCCTTACTCTTAGTTCCACCGATACTACATACCACAGTGCCCTGATCTGTCAAAGACCCTTGCTGAAAACCCAGTGTAAGCCACACAGTCTCTACTCTACCAAAGACCCCCATCCAGTCCCCACATTTCAAGACGCTCCACAGCTGCCTCCCCAGTGCCCTGGCACAGTGCTCTGAACTCCCAAGCACCTCCCTACACCTTATCCATGCTGACGTCTTCCATCTACTCTTTTACTCAAAAGAACAACACTACCTATAACTTTTACTCACGACTTCTGCTGAGAGCTTTTCAAACCAGACCCTTGACCTGGGCAGTTTCCTGAAAACAGCCCGATCTGAATCTCAGGACTCAGGTCAGCAGCTCTTCTAGAACCTGCCACAGTGGCCCTAATACAAGACCACAGACAGGGTGGTTTACACAACAGAGATCTTTGTATTCACAGTTCTGGAGGGCAGATGTCCACGGACAAAGGTTGGCGGATTCGGTTTCTACAAGGCCTCTCTGTGGCCTCACCGTGTCTTCACACAGTCTGTGTGCACTCTCAGGCACTTCCCCTTCTGAGGTTATGAGTCCTCTTGGGTTAGGGACCCCCAGCCTGATAACCTCATTTGACCTTAGCCTCCTCTTAGCCCCATCTTCGTGTGCAATCACATGGGGGTGAGGGCTCCAACACATGAATTTCAGGAAGCACAATTCAGTCCACAGCACTGCTCTCCCATCAAGTCTCCATCTCCCTCTCCTCACTTCAGGTCAGAGTGATATCAGAGACTCGGCGCTGACCGCAGCAGGGACTCACTCAGTATTTCCTGAGTGGCTACTGCAGGCTGTTTTATTAATCACCTAGACACCTGAGTGAACAATGATACAACTACAAATTACCTGCTTACTGAAATGCGGGCTTCCCAACAGGCCTGCTCGCTCTTAATACCATGTCGATAGACAGTGTTCTTTCTGCCTAAAAGCTCTCCGGGTTTCCTGAAGTTCAGACCATGTTTTGGGAACAGCATCAGGAAAGCCCTACTTACCAGAATTGATGTCTCAATTAAAATGAACCTTTCCTTCTTCCATTCTTCCCAGGCCCCTGTGTGACTATAACAGCTTTTATCTCAGTCTCCCCTGAATTAGAAATGCTAACACCATAAATCTGTGGTGAACAGGCCACATCGGGATGATGGCTCAAACCAAGGTAATGCTACTATTATTTTTAGCAAAGTGTTTACTGCTTGCATTAATTCTTTATTTTTTGTTTTTGGGAGTTTTTTTTGGGGGGGGGTGTTTCAAGACAGGGTTTCTCTGTGTATCAGCCCTGGCTGTCCTGGAACTCTGTAGACCAGGCTGGCCTCGAACTCAGAGATCCACCTGACTCTGCCTCCCGAGTGCTGGGATTAAAGGCATGTGCCACCACCACCTGACTCTTTTTTCCTTTTTAATTAACATGTGATATTTGTATATCTGTATGAGGTATAATGTGATATTTCAAAACATTCACAAACTCTTATCAGGGTGATTAGCATTTCCACTTCCTTACCGTTTCTTAGTATCTGGAGCCTGAGCCCTTCTCCTCTCTTTTTTCATAAACTGTGTAACAGCTTACTGGGAACTATCATCGCCCTCCAGCGCAACAGACACCGGAGCTTATTACTCCATCAAATGTGTTTTGGTACCTGTTATCCACCCTCCCACTATCTCTTTTCACTCCTCTTCCTAGCCTCTAATAATTACTATTATTCCTCCTCCTCCTCTTCTAGACTAACATTTTAAACTGCCATATGTGAGAAACACAATATAAAGTACTTGACTTTCTGTCTGGCTTACCTCAGTTAACATAATGTCCTCTAGTTCCATTCATTTTGCACAGAACAATTCAGTGGTTTTTACATAATTTTTTTCCTACAGTTCCTTTTTACTTCTGTTTTTTTTTTTTTTTAATTTTACAGGCCTCAGTGGGGTTCCAAGGAGACACTTAAATTCAAAGAAAATCCAAGGAAAGCTTATTTTAACTAAGGTTCAATTTTTTAAGTGTGTTTTACTTAATACAGTTCTAATGTAGGATGGTTTTCATAGACTATATTCAGAATGATCCATTGAACACACTTCCCCCTAAGTCCTGGGGCAGAGTAGGACCGACCACATTTCTACTCTACCTGCCTACGAGAAGAAGACAGAAAGTGAATTATTAATTAGATTGAAAATAAGTTTGGAAAATAAATCCACTCTTTTAAGAGTTAATAAAATTAGGCAATGTGGTCGAAATTACCAGAATGGATGGGGGTCCTAAGGTGGTCTTAGAAGACCCTTCTGAGGTAGTGACTCAGTGAGGTACCAGCAATGTCTAGAAGGCATTTAGAAGAACACCAGGCCTGCACAAGTCCACATTCTTGTCCCAAGGCTGTGAACACATTGCCTTAGACAGAAAGAGGGATCCTGCAAAGCAATGATTAAGGTGAAGACTTAATGGGGAGATTATCCTGGATCACATGTCTGCTAACATCTGTCTTTAAAAGAGGGGGCAAGAAGGCCACAGAGAAGCCGTGGGGATGGAAGAAGAGAGCAGAGTCATCTGAGGTTGGCAGGATGACCAGGGAATACAAGCAGCCTCCCAAAGGCTAAGCCAACAAGATAACAGTGGTTGAAGGTACTTGCTGCCAAGCTTGATGACCTGAGTCTAATCCCTGGGACCTATGTGGCAGAAGGAGAAGTCAAGTTGTCCTCTGACCTCTGTGTACACTTAAAATGTTTTGGAAGAAAGGCCTCCTGAAGGAACACAGTACAGACAATTCTTTCCAATTAGCTTTATAAGATCCCCCAGAACTATAAGACTATATTTTTTTAATTGTTTTAAGACATTAAGTTTTGAGTAATGTGTGATAACCTCAATAGGGAACTGAGACAGAGTTCCTGGCACTGCTTTCGAGCAGTTAGAAAAACAGCTCCAATAAGCTCATTGAACCAGTCTTAGGTGTCATTTCCTCCACAGCTGGGTTAAAATCCAGGCATGCAGAGCAGTAGGACCGACACTTGTGACATCCCAAAAATTAAATTGTTCATGCAGGTCTTCAGGAATTATTAGTCCGTTTTGTGTTGCTATAACAAAACACATGACACTGGGCAATGGATAAAAATATAGGATTATGTTGTTCACAATTCTGATGGGTGAAAAGCCCAAACAGCCTGACACCTGAGTCCTCAAGAGGCTGAGCTGTAACACGTGGTGAAGAGGCAGAAAAGGAGCCTACAACATGCAGAAGGGGCCAAAGGTATAGGATGGCCTCATTTTATGAAAACCCCACCTCTGTGGGTCAGGTATGATGGCATACTCGTTTAAACCCAAACTCTTGGGACTAGGACACAAAGCCAGGTAGATTTCTGAGTTTGGGGCCAGCCTGGGCTACACAGCAAGTTCCGGGCCAGCCAGAGGTACATAGTGAGATCCTGTCTAAAACAAAACACTCTCATAAGAACTAACTCAACCAGAGGAAGCCTACCTGAATCTGGCCGCTGCCACCAGGCCCTACATTTCACAGGTCTCACCACCTCAGCACCGCCAGCGTGGGGGCCATACTTCCACTCACGAACCTTTGAGAAACACAGCCAAACCTCGCGCAGCCACAACACAAGCAAAGCCAACTTGCAGTAAGTCAAGTGCAAGGATAATTTCATGGCATTCTGTACGATGTTCTAGCATCCGGGAGTCGACTTCACATGTCTGGTAAACAAGCAGTCCAGAGAGAAGAAACAGGCACTTCCTTAGGTTCTGGACTCAACCTCCAGCATTCTCTCCCCACCAAAGAGAAGGAGAAGGAGGAGGAGAAGAGGATGAAGAGGAGGAGGAGGAGGAAGAGGAGGGGGAGGAGGAAGAGGAGGGGGAGAAGAGGAAGAAGATGACAAAAACAATGACCATGACAATGACTACATCTGAGGGATATTTGGAAATAAAATTTTATAAAAATGTACTTCTTCAAATCATTATGTAAGGCCAGGCGGCGGTGGCGCACACCTTTAATCCCAGCACTCAGGAGGCAGAGGCAGGCGGATCTCTGTGAGTTCGAGGCCAGCCTGGTCTACAAAGCGAGATCCAGGACAGGCACCAAAACTACACAGAGAAACCCTGTCTCAAAAAATCAAAAAAGAAAAAAAATTATTATGTAAGAACAAATTCTCGTTTGTTTTTTGTTTGTTTTTGGTTTTGTTTTTTTTTTTGTTTTTGTTTTTTTCTTTTTTGGGTGGTGCTGGGGATTGAACCAGGGCTTTGCATAAGCTAGGCAAGAATTCTACCACCTAAATCCCCAGTACTTCATTTAATTTAAAAGCTGTTAAACACTCCAGAGTTACAGAATAACATTGAAAAGATTCTTAGAATTCTATAGGATACTTTTATTTTACAAACAGGAAAGATGAGGTGTGTATGGGTAAAACTCATTTCCAAGTACACCAGCTGGTGGCAGGCCAGGCACCCAGCTCCCAGGAGGCCTCTCCACTATACTTCAGCTCCTTGCTGTCATTCTGTGGTTTGGATGGGTATGCAGGTTTCCATAATTTCTGGTGAGTGCTTATTATGCTAGGAATATCTTTAGAGACATGAGAATGCTCTGAGACGCATGTTCTAGAGGCTACAGAAAGAAAACCAAACATGAAAAATAAGCTTTATACTTCTATTTTAGAACTCTGTTTACATTAGGAAAGTCAGTGTTACCTCATCTGACACACAAAATTCCAATTACAAGCTTGGAAACTGAGAATTACAGTTAAAAACACAAATGGGTTTTCACTTTCCAACGAAAAGAGACACAGGTATGACAAAACATGGCTAGCAAGCCACAGAAGAAGTTGTGAAACAAAACATGCAGAAGGAAAACGCAATAATATTTTTTCAAGCTATCCAGATGGCAAGAAATCTTAATAAATCAGTATAATTACATAAGGCTAATTTTAATTTCTAATTTCATAAATGAATCATAGAATTGTGGGACCTATGGAACTTGATATGATCTCCAGATTGAGACCTGTTTATTATTCACAGAAACAGCCAAAACTGAAATGCAAAGTTAACATCATACCACGTTCCCTACAAGCTCAGCTCCTTGGCAGCCTGTCCTTTTCTCTGGACACAGTCTGGAGTCAACAAACCAGAGCCAACCCACATATGCCAGAGGTTAAAAATTAATTTTCAAGACTGCCTTATTAGTAACTTTAAAAAAAAAAAAAGTAAACTGACACTAAAACATTCGTGAAAATCAGAACTTTGACCAAAAAAAATAAATAAATAAAACCCACGAAGGTTCTTTCTTAAGCTAATGTCAACCTGAAAACAAACCAATGACTAGTAATGGATTGGGAAGATTACCAGCCAAATGGTATTGCACAACAAAATTGTAAAAGTAATTCACATTATTAAAAAGAAGAACTGAAGCACACAGCAGATCCTTTAGCTACTCTGGTTTCCCGAGTTCTGTGCCACCTGAGTGCCGACACAGACGGGATTCCTGGAAGTCTACTATCCTCAGCTTAACAACAAGCCACCAACAGCAAGTAACCCTTGCACATATTAGCCCTATTTTGACACCATAAACAACAGCCTCTCTTTCACCCTACTCATTACCATATCGCCTCAAGGAAACTTTTGTCAGAGGACTGAGACTAAAACTCCGATTCACCAAGATGGCCATGCTTCACTGTTGCATTTGTGCAGCCACATGAGTAAGAGTAACCAGGCAGCTGAGACAGGAGACAATCATGTGAAGAGCTGTGCTACAAGGCAGTAGCTACGAGAGTACGCTAACAGAACATACATGAGAAATAAGTGACATTACTCCTATTTCTGTATTGATGACTCTGATAAATATAGCTCTGTTTTCTGTCTGGCCAACTCAATCATGCCGACAGTTTTCATAAACTCTGTCATATACTGCATCTAATTTACACAGCATCTTTAACCAACCTGCTCTTTTAATCCAGTCATCTGCATCACTATTACAAAACTCAAAACAGTGCCTGCCAGCAGGTCATTAGAGACCAGAGAAACAAAGCAAACAGCAGCAAAAACCAGGCTGTTGAGAATGAGCTCGAAAGAGCTGATCTGGGTGGAAATCTGAGGCTTTCATTTACAAGTGAAGAAACTAGAACAGGTCTTTTAGAATCTCTGACCTAAAAGTGTTCGTCTCTGAAAGAGCAGAAGCAATTATGCGCACTCTGTGGACTTATTACAAGTCAGTGGGTCCATTCAGCCTTTAGAGTTTTGACCACAGTGAAGCCCTGGGGATACAAACATGAGTGGGATATGGTCCTCGCACCCTCCACCCCCAAAAGACTCAGTCAAAAGCTACCAAATGACTACAAAATATGTCTATGTGCCATAATCATATGAGCTACAACACCAGCCCACCCTCTGCAGGCAACCCTGGGATGACGTGGTGATTCTCAGACTGAAAAAACAGGTTAAACACACCATGTAAAGGACCGATAAATGCACAAAAATCAGGTACAGTCAGCACAAGAAAATCATGAGAAATGCTGGAATGCAGTCAGAGAGCATGGTTGTGGGAGGTCAGGCCTAAACTGTGGGCATGGAGAAACGTCTCAGCACTGGTCACATAAAAGCACTAAAGCCTGTGCTGTGGACTCTGAGGTTCTGGTTTCTTTGGTCTATAATAAAATAGGATGACTACATTTTTGACAGTGGTACCATGTGAGTGTAAGGTGTGCCCAGATCAAAAGTCACCGTTCTAAACTCATCTAAGAAATACAGTTTATCCCAAGAGCACTAAGAAATGGATGTGAAGGTCTTTGTGGTAACAGATATTCAATATGCAGAATTTCCCATCCCTTCCCTTTGCTATTTATGAACAACAATAACACAAGTTCACCTTTGAAAACTGATGGTCCACATCTACTTACTGATTTACTAAATATAGCCTCTTGTTTTCTTGACAGAGTTTCACTATCTATCCCTAACTGGCTTTGTACTTGCTCTACAGCCCAGGGTGGCTTCAAATGCACAGCAATATCCCAGTTTTAATCTTCATGCTGAGATACAAGATTACATCATAGTCAACTCTCCCAAGTATTTCTTACAAGTAATATAACATAATATAAAATATATGGTCCTCTCAAAATTTTCTACCTAAACTTTGTTGAGTTCAACCAAAATAACAGAAGTCTTAAAGTTTTTACTTAAGGAAGAAAAGGAAAAGGTAAGTAGAAAACTGGGCACATTGTGGAGTCACATGGGGAACTCTTTGATAAATAACACGGAGATTCAAATCTTGGCCATTTTATTTTAAAAAAGAAGAACCAACACCAAGTTTACTGAATATCTACTTTGCGATGGACAACCTGCCAAGGTCCTTGTAGAGACGTTTCTCAAACCGCTCAGCTCCCTTCTCCTCTGTTTTGCCGTTTACTCCCTTCTCCTTGCTCTCCAAGTCAAACTTCAGTTCTTGTTGACTCTACTGAATGTGCATTTTTTAACAAGTGATATAAACATCACCCACCGCTCTTATTTTGGGGTTTTCTATTGAAGGACAAAGGTTATGTTGTATAGATGTCGAAGGAGATGACTTCTTAAGAGGCATTCCCTGCATCTGCCTTACTGAGTTCCCCAGAGTTCTGAGAGCATTGACAGCCCTGGACTCTGTGATTTCCTGGATCCTGGGGTCCTTTTCTCCAGTGGCCCCCTGTTCCAACAAGCAGGAAGACAAACTGTGCCGACCCTGGCACCAGCTCCCATTTCTCATCTCTCCATTCAGGAAGCCAGGCAGCCTCATTACCTATTTATGCCTCAGCTATCTTCTGAGAAATCATTCTCTCAATCATCTCAGCCATTAGCTGCCCATTACTAGACCTTTAATTCCAGGCCTGAACAAGAAAATGCTTACTCACATAATTCCGAAGGTCAAAGAAGACGTTTAAGATACTTAGTAACCTAGGAACAACACTGGGCTGTAATTAAACGGGAGCATAAGGAGCCCCAAGAAAATCAGCAGACAAAATCCCTCAGGTGCGGCACTGGGGACCTGATGCTCTTCATCAGTGCAGGAGAGACCTGGAGATGAGATGAGAGCTCTTCCCAGCCCACAGCGGGCTTGACATGTGATTGAAAATGGAGTCAGGCAAACTTCCTACCTTCCACCTTCTTCTCACATGTGAGCACTGGAAACAGCCATAATTACAGTGTTGTGAGAAAAACGTAAAAGGTTGAGTTGCGGTGAAAAGACTTGCGGCAGAGAATAATGCAAGTAGGGAATGAATGCTAAATAAAGACAGGGAAAAAACCAGAGGAAGAAAGATGAGTGAGCAGGTAAGCTACCACACTCCAAAATGAATAATGAGCCCCAAAGCCAACAATTTCAAAAGCAAACTGATAAATAAGAGCTGTATCTGCCAGCTAGGTCACAATCTGCCCTGGAGGCAACACCAGAAACGGACCGGCTCCACAGAGTAGAGCTAAGAGTGGTGAGTTCTTCACAGCGAGGTTTATTCCGACCACTCTACTCTGTCTTTTTCTTTGATTGCGTTATTTCATCTTGCTTACAGACACTAGAGGTGCCTGAGCATTAGGATTACTTACACCGAGGGGCTACCTCCAGTGTCTGTGGAAAGAAAACTCAAGAACATCACTGAACAAAACCTCATGGCAAATGGCTGGCATGTACCATTTCTACTGCACCTTTTTAGGAAACAAATTCCCGTGGGGTTAGCCTTTGCTCACTCTTCTCCAGCTAGAAAATAAAACTACATAATTCTGGAGGACTTTTTGCACATGCCCATACACATATGCACACATACACACACACACACACACACACACACACACACACACACACACACACACACACACCTTTAAAAGAAACAGATTCCTTCTTTACTACATATCTCAACTGTCCAAAAAGTTTCCTTGAATGTGGTCAAGAAATAATCCAAGAAAAATTTAAAAGAGCAAAGTTTGTCCTAGGGAAGAAGAGTCATCACGGTGGTCTGTCATGGTCTACAGCGACAATGATATTCCTGGAGTATTTTCATCTGTAACCCTCCAGCAACCACCAGAAGCTGTCTTCCCTGTGGTATGACATGACAGAGCTCTAGAAACAAGGACCACTGCAAAGGCATCCGAATTTTTACCTCCCAGGTGGTGGGATGAAGAAGGCACAATAGTCATCTCAATTACCCAATTACCACAGTAACAGAAGAAGAGAATGAAAACCGTGTGGACGTGTGTATGTGCATGCATATATACATGTGTGTATGTGTAAGAGTGATGGAAGAGAGAGATCAGAATATCAGCCATCTGTGACAAAAAAAAAAAATGCCTTAAAAGCATGGATTTATTGAACACAGCCACAGGCAGAGCATAGCAAGGAACTAAAACAGTAAAGTGTAATAAATCTAGTCCTAAAATGCAATTGATTGGTTTCCACATACTACCAGCTGGCATCTCCAAACTGCTTGAAGAGTAACCCTTTCCATTAAGTTAAAAGGAAAACGAAGAATCTCTCTACCATATATGTTTAAACTAAAACATAAATGTTAATTTAAAACACTTAGTTTACTTATATCTGGTGAATAGTATTTTCAGAGACTCTACCTTTAAAAATATTAATGAAGCCAGGCATGGTGGTATATGCCTCACACCTCAGCACATAATAGGAGGTAAGAAAATGACATAGGTTTGATGTGAGCTTGAATTATATCAGTTCCACGATAGCCTGGGCTACAGTCTAAGACCCTGTCTCAAAACAAACAAATACAAAAACCTACGTGGAAAAAGTTCCAGTGAATGAAAGTTCACAGACATGATGTCAAAAATCTAAGGGACAGCAAAATAATGAAATTATTCAGTTGTATAATAGACAAAGAAAGAAACTCTAGGAACTAATTTTATTCACACTTCTATTATTTACTGAAGAAAGTCACTAATGGCTTCTACCACAGAAAGAGCAATCTGGTCACTTAACCCTAAGCAATAATCATTTTCCCTGGAAAAGTGGAATGCATTTTAAAAATACACCAGGTGGTGGTGGTGCACACCTTTAATCCCAGCACTTGGGAGACAGAAGCAGGTGGATCTCTGAGTTCAAGACCAGCCTGGTCTACAGAGCAAGTTCCAGGACAGTCAGAACTACACAGAAAAACTCTGTCTTGAAAAACCAAAAAATAAAAATATGCTGAGTCTCAATTCTCTCTTGAAATAGAAAACACTAAGAGATACTGTTTTATGAGACACAAGAAAATTCTACAAATCAATTTATATCTCACAATGCTAGTATGTACATACGTGTGTGAACATACATAAAAATTAGGGCAAGAAAAGTATGTAGCCAACTACATACCTCTATTTGGAAGGAGCAAATTCTGTAACTTGCTGAGCCCACCTAGAAAGGGCTGTAAATAAAAGGAATAACTAGTATTCTGAATAAAGGAAAGATGAGAGCCTTCCTCGGGGCTTCTAGGACATGCTCCCAGTACCTACTACTGACAGGAAGTCAAAACCACAGGCCAACATCCTGTTAGCTCTGAAAGACATCCTTCTGCAAGGGCACCAAGCCCATAATCCTCAAGATTTGTCATTAGCATCACGACCTCACGCCTGAACACAAAGAGGGAAGGACACTGTTAGCCCGACCATTCTTCGCTTCTGGCATGAAACCAGCCGGTAACAGAAACAATTTCATGGCAAAGGTTGGTAGAATAGGGGCACCATAGTGTCAGAGACAGAAAGGAAAACCAAATAAAGTAATTAGGAGGCACGGCTTGATTAGGGCAGGATGGCAGAACTGCTGAGCCCGGAGCTGGACTGGAGCCATTTTCTCCCTCTGCTCAGACACTGGACCTTAACAAAACTGCATATACCCAGGGTCTGAGATACTGTCGGTTGTCTTTCCATGGTGAGATCTAGGTCTCTGTGTGTTTAGTGTTCTGATACAAAGTTGAGTAAACCATGATCCCTAGTTCTTGCCTCTATGGGGGGCAAATTAGAATAATCTTATGAGGACTCCATGAATGTGACATACTGAGTTAAAGAAAGGAGTCCTGCAGGAATTTTGATTCTTTTTTCAAAGGAAAAAGCCAGGTTGAGTTTTATGATAGTTTACTTCTTGTTGCTCTCAGCAAACGAACACTTTAAAGTACCACAGAGGTCGCGTTTCATTTAATATATTAAATCATCCCTAAGGAGCATTTATTCACTTCTCAAAGTCATGTAGGTAGTCTCTCCGTAGCTCCCCCACTGAGTTTCTCCGAAATTGCCTCCTGGCAAAGTCTCCTGAGCCAAGCATTCTCCAGACCAGCATCCTCAGCAAACTGCCACTGCACCACCTCTGTCCTTCTCTGGCCTTCCTGGAATGTCTGCCACCTTCCTCACAACCAGCAAGCCTGGTGCAAGGTGTGCCAAGGACTATATGAAAACCACAGTGGACTCCGAGGAAGATAAGGTCCTGCCCACGGACCTCTTCTGCCTGAAAAGGCATGTTTCTGTTACGCAAGGCAGTAATATAACCCAGTTTTTAAAACTGGCCTCAAAGAGCTTTCCTGCTGTACAACAACTGAGAAAAGTTACATTGGAACAGTGGTTAGGATTCCAGATTCTACAGTCACATTTCCTTCTTAAACCCAAGCTCTGTCCCTTCCTATAATGAGTGATCCTGGGTAAGCTATTGAAGCTTTCTATGCCTCGGGCTTTGTATTTATTAAGTAGCAAGCTCTGAGATGCTGTGAAGACTGAACAGGTTTAGGTACAAAGATGAATGGCATATTATTCTGCCATATAAGCAGTAAGAGATTACGTATATGTGAACAAAATTTCTTCTGGAGTCAGGGGACAGACTATTTTTGCTTCCCTTGTTGCTTCTGGCTGCTAATCCCTCTTGCCCCTATCTGAGAGGTCCATCTCATTCAGCTGCACCACCTTCCACTCTCAACACAGCACCAAGCGCCTCTGTGCCCCCAAGTGCTTGGCAACCTGCTTGGCACAGAGTACTTGCTCACTTAAAATTTCAACTCTGACAACTATTATAGGATGATGATGAAGAAAAGTTGACTTATAAACAGTAATTAGCCAAAAGTGTGAAGTACCTCTCAGGACTATAGTAAATGTTGCTTTCATATAAACTACCTTATTGGTTTGTTATTTATAAGCAATACCATTGGCATAGAGAGTATAGTCCTTATCGGCATATGCATTCTACTCGCTGTGATTGCAAATTTCTTTAGTCCCACATTGTTTGCTATGGAGTTCGGAAGTGACTCCACTGTAGGGTCCGTAATATGCATTATCTACAGCACAGCGGAGGAGGAGGGCAGAATTCAGAGTCTTAGGGAGCCTCAAAGAGCCATGTGATTCATTCTTCCATTGTGAAAACTGATTGATGAGTCTGTTTTATAAAGGGTTTTTTAATCTGTTTGTTCATTTTTGTGGTGGTAGGAATTGAATACTGGGCCTTGTACACCCTGGGCACACACTCTCCCATGAAGCTACGCCCCTACTTAAGCTCTTCAGATACTTTCTCAACTCCTATTTCAGTCTGTTCCAATGCTGAATCATCTTGCTTTCCCCCTTAGACAGCTAATAAAAGTGTCTTAATGCAATTTATGTCTACTTCCTCCCTTTGTGAAACAGAATATGTTCAAAGGTGAGTTAGAAGCATCCTTCTCATCTTTTATGCACAGTAAAAAGTATATGCTACTTAGCAAGCTCTTACAGCAAGTTAGCACTGAAATATCTATAAACACAAAAGGGTAAGCTTATTTCCATGCATGTATTAACTGTGAAATGTAAGTATTTAAGAGCACAAAAATAATATGGCTACACAGAGAAGAACCCAGATGTATTATGTTGTGAAACTGGGGGACACGTAGAAGACTGGATCACATCCAGAGACCCTAGTGAACATCTACTTGGTCTTTCTTGGTGAGATTATCCAGTATTCTAAGATTACAGGGATGACACTAAAATAGCTCTAAAGGTAAGAATTATTCCAAAAACCACCACCACCCCAGTCACAGATAAGGATAATCACAAACACCATCCCCTATAAGACATTCCTGCTAGCTGTGGTGGCACACACCTATATTTACAAGAGTCAGCAGGTAGAAGCAGGAGGATCAACAAAAGGTTGAGTCCAGCCTGGGCTCTGAGTCCCAGGCCAACCAAGGCTAAATATCAAGGGCCTATCACAAAACAAAACAGAGATTTTCCCATCCCACTTTCTGTGTGTGTTGGGGCGGGTAGAGGGTAGTGATAGTCTGTTCTTGCTTATTTGTTTATTTCTGAGACAGAATCTCACTCTTTAATTCTGACCCAGAATTATCCATGTAGATCAGGCTGGCGTCGAAGTCACAGAGATCTGCCCATCTTGGCCTCCTAAGGACTAGGCTGTGCCACCATGCCTGGCAAGCACCACCTTCTTTAGAATAGCCATCTTGCTACTGACAGACACATTTAAGCCTTGGAGTCGTCCTATGGGAATGCTCCCCTTGGATGCCTGCATGGTTCATTTCACACCTTCCAGGGTCTTCTCGGTCTTCCCTACTAACAATTACAACATGAGGGCTGAGCACTACTGCAATGATAGAGTGCTTGCCTAACACGCTCAAGTCCTAAATTCAGTCTCCAACACTGAGAAAGAAATGACAGCCTACGCCTTCATGCTACTCTGCCATCCCGAGACTCTAAACCCCACTGGCATGCTGTTCTCTTTCCCATAGGATCGCCTGCCAGAGAAAACACCTGCTAAAATATGGACCTCAAATAAAGACAAAAGCAGTCACCGACATAATCCAAGGGCCTGGAACAGTTCCTGCCACATAGTTCATCCTCAGTAAGTATCAATGAAGTGAATTAAATGGATGTCAGTTCACAGACAAACTCCTTAAAAGTCATTATCACACACATGCACACGGACCTATGCACACACATGTGCACATGTTATTGTGGGATAACAGAGAATCAATGGCACGTAGCTATGGTCCCAGTACTCAGTAAGCTGAGGCAGAGGAGCTGTAGGAAGTTTGAGGACAGCCTGGGTGATAAAGCAAGCACTAGGCTAGCCAAGGAAACACAGCAAGATCTTGTCAGAGAAAAAGGAAAATTTTAATTGTAGACCACAGAGCTGTCAAGTCAAAACTTTGTACAAAACGAACACAACTCCGAGTCTATTCCATACTTTCCAATCTCCTCAGTTCTCATGGTTTGCAAGGACAGAAGGACAAACCAGGGATCTGCAATTGTAGTGACACTACACTGCAGAGAGCAGGGACAATGAGAAGGTGTGGTTAATGGCTGAGACATTACTGGTACGCCCAACTGCACGGGGGACAGAAGTGCAAAGAAAGCAAGTCATGTCTCTCTGCAAGGGAAATGTGAGGCCCAAGCCTGACCCAAAGGCCTCACAGAGAGGAAACATTCCATCACACACAGACACACAGACACACAGACACACAGACACACAGACACACAGACACACACACACACACACACACACACACACACACAAGCACGCACGTACACACGCACTCGAGGGTACACACACCAGTACCAGGAGCAGTAACAATACTAGGCACCCTTGGAGCTTTCCTCCCAATGAACATATGATGCTAAAGGAAAAGCATACGGGCTTTTTCTAACCTAATTATTTCTTAAGGGAAATAATACAAACAATTAACTCGGGAATAACAGATTTTGGAAAGAGTGTTTGTTGAAAACTGTTAGAAATCTGGGAACACATGGTTGATTGATTAAGTGTTGAAATATTTATTAAATATGAGAATCCACTGCAAAGAAATGGAACTGGTCCAGCTAAGCTGAAGGCTTCATCCAACACTGGCCCAGAGTCCTGTCGATCAGAACCTGAGCTGAGGAATGAAGATCACCCACAAACGCTGCTGTGACAAAAACCGGGGAGCCCCACCCCCTAAAGAGGAAAAATAACACGCTGAAAATGACTACAAGCTTGCTAAAAGCTATATTTTTAAAAAAGATGAAATTATACATTTAAAAGGGGAAATTTTATGGTACAGGAATTGTTTCACAACAAAGTTATTAATTAGAATAAACAAACAAATAAATAAATAAATAGATAAATAAATAAATAACTGAAAAAAACTTCAGGGACTGGAGCAGTGTGCAGCAGCAGGGCCCAGGGTCCCCCCATCCCACCCCCACCATAAAATCACCATAACGTATCATGGCCAGGGGTTTCAGGAAATGTGAAATAGAATGTGGAAAAACAAAACACATCCTATCACATGTAGCAAGGTAATTGTTTTACAACATATGTTCTGCTCTGTGACATGCTCATATTTCCACGTGTGCACACGCAATCTTTCACGCAGATATTCATAGCATTGCTACTTATAATGAAAGACTTTAATTAATAGAAATGTTTACCAAGACAATGAATAAAGAATTGGACATTACTCAGCAATAAGAAGGAATGAAGTACACAGGCTATAACACGGATCAGTGCTGAAAACATGCTAAGTGAAAGAAGTGAAGATTATTTGAAGGATCTAGACTAGGCAAATCTACAGAAACAAAAAGATGTTTTTTAAAAAGGGGCCAATGAGCCAGCTCGGTGGGAAAGGTGCTTGCCACCAAGGTTGATGACCTGAGTCTGATCCTCCGGACCCACACGGTGGAAGAAGAGAACTGATCCTCTGACCTCCACAGGTACACCATGGCACACATGTGCCTACACAACTCTAAATAAACAGAATGCAAATATATATATATATGAATTTCTCTATTTCTGAGATTATCAAAGGTTACCTGAAGTCATAAAGATGGCTAAGGAGTTTAGTTCTTCAGAATGATGTTTGAACTGCTGCATCCTTTAATATGATATAGTCTCTGTGCAAATCCTGAGTGTCTCTTCCACTTTAACCTTATTTTCAGATCCTCCATTCACACTACACTATAAACACATGAAACTATTTAGACTAAAGTATTGTCCTCTATGGTTTCTTTTCCAGAATTAAATTAGTATGTGCAGCTCTTTAAGAAACATGGAGATCTCCTGGTGTACCATGTGGGTAACCACCTCATATATTTAAAAATATTAACACATCTCACATTAATATATATCTTTAATATTAAAGGAAGTTAGGCCAGAATGGTGGTTCATACCTGTAATCCTGGAATGTGAGGGGTAGAGACAAGGACAAGAAACTTGAGAGAGTTCAAGACTAGTCTGAGCTACATGGCGAGATCTCCAAAAATAAAAGGGAGTTGTGGAGAGACAGTGATGACTCAGAAAGTTGAGGTGCTTGCCCCCAAGTCTGGTGACCCCTGTTCTATCCCTGAGACCAACATAATGGAAGAAGAGAACTGACCCCCACAAGTTTTCCTCTGACCTCTACACATTCACATGTTTGTACACACACGTATACACACATATCAATTAATTAATTAAATGTTCTTTAAAAGTCTATTTCACAGGTAATAAAGAGTTAATTTATGTATTATTACTCAATTTCATAATATGTCTGCATCTTATATATATTTGAACTACTTAATTGCATATAATTAATGTTAAAGCATATAACTAATTATTATTAAATAATACATTTTCATAAAACAAAGAGAGATTAGAAAAAGTTAAAACAAAATATTAAAACAGGAATTATCAGAGGCTTAGATCCAAGGAAAAAATTAAGTATGGCCTTAGTTTATAATTGCAGTTAAAAATTAAAGAATAACTAACTACTCAGGGAAATTTTTACCTGAATATGTCACATAAACTCAAATCTATCAGAAATGCTATATGGCACTCTTGCAAAAGATGCACATCATTGTCTCAAAGAAAACTCTGCTCCTGGCAGCAAATGACAAAGTCTGGGGAATAAACACCGCCACAAAGGTTAAATAGCTTGGATTTATTTTCACTAGGACAGACAGGGCTATAAACGGACAGGAGTGATTGTGTCATGGTGATTAAAGTGTCCATGAGACAGCAAGACAGCTTTCTGTGGTGGAATGTCAGTAGACTCACAATAGTCCAAGTCCCTGCTACTTCCCCTCTCTCCTGCCCCCTCAGTGCCACGGCTCTGACTTTTCTCTTAAGCTCTGCCTTGGGGTCCAGGCAAGAAGAACTCTGATTTCAGTTCACAGGGTCACTGTGCAGGTACTTCGGAGAACCAGGGCCTACTGCATACAGTGACTGTGCTGGGGTGGCAAGAATACTTGTGGGAGAGGAAGGAAAGAGGGCAGAGAGTCGGCATAAATATGGGAGGAGGGACACGCTCCTCTCTGACGCTTCCTGACTAAAAACTGGAATATCTACTGGAAAGAATTTATAACTGTGGCAAATATTTCAAAGCTATATCAGTCAGTAACATAGTCACTTAATTTTTTCTTCATATCTTTGAGACAGAAAATCAGGATAAAAACTGACTAAAAATATTTACTGAGCACCTACCTTGGGTCAGGTACCATGCTGAGCAGCAGCAGACAATGGTAACTATAAATGACCAAGTTTGAGATCAAGACGACAGTCCATCTCACAGAAACAACTTCACACAGCTATCAGTGTCTGGATCCCCTCCACAGCACACACATGAGTACACACAATTCTACGCCACGCCTGAGGCAAGTTTGACTCTGACTAACCTGTAATAGGCCTCGTCGTTCTTTACACTGAATATGAATCCTATAGCAACATGGCATAGGGTCACTGTCCTGCAGCAATGGATCCCTGTTCTTGTCTAAGACCTTCAAAGCGTCATGCTCAGCCAGGACAGCGTGGGCACTGAGCACGTCAAGCTGGAAGCCAGGAGAGTAAGAGCAACGAGAATCAGGACAATGGTATCAGGAAGAAGAGTTTCAGCACTGAGCAACAGAATGGATGCTTTGATACACACACAATGAAGAAAATGAATGAGAGCCAACTTAAGTGGAATCTAAGATAAAAGCACCTGGGGGGAGGGGGCGTCACACAAGATACTGTTGATCAGTATTAGTGAAATGAAGAGCTTGTTGATCTATAACACATTTCCAAATCCCCAAAATAAGTAAAGTCCAGTGCTGAATGGCACCAACACTGAATACAAGCAACCTTCCAGAGGTGTGTGTTTATTTTAGTTGCTAAGAGAAAGAGAGGTGCTTGTGAGAAAGAGGAGGAAAGACAATCCACCAAAGGTTACAGAGAAGCATTTCCTGGGTTCACAGGAAAATCAACAGGAGAGTCATGGAGCTTACAAACAGGTAACCATGAAAGAGATGAAAAGCATTACTAACCAGGGAAAAGCCCAGAAACACCAACAGAGTCCTCATAATGCATGGCATCCACACTCCTTTGCTGGGTGCTTGTTACATTACTGTCCCCACTCAGTGCTGGGAAGGGATACAAGAAAACAAAAGTGCATGCCTTTGCCCTACGCTTTTCTATGCATTTAAGCTAAAATAAAATATTTTCACCCCACTCAACCCATACAACTGCAAACTTCAAGATTTCATCCCTGGAACATTTGAACTCATTAATCAATACTCTCAACTATGTTTCATACTAAAATAATGCAGCTACAAATGACTAGAACTTCATTGTCTATGAGAGAACATTGCCTGTGCAAGATCATCCAGAATACAAGAACACTGCTGATCTAACCTCGGAAATTCAATTACACCAGAATTCTTACTATCTCAACGTCAGTGTTTTTGCCGGTTTTTACCTGGTAGCTCCATGACAGTCAAGAACATTTGCTCTACACTGTGTTTAAAACAGTCTTAGCTCTAGTGACTTACCCAGTCAGAAACGGCAACTGAAGTGAGAGCAATAAACACATCATGGATTTCCACCACATTTTACCCAATCAATAGCTGTCTAGCTTAAAGGCATTTTTATGAGACAATAAAGAAGAGAAGGCAATGATCTATTTACAGTTAAGCAGAAACAGGATCACAAATGTAGTCAATGCTGGTTTGGGTCCAGAATCCAAACTTTTATCATCTTTGGTAATGTTTAAGTTTCTACCAACATCAATAAAAAAATTCTTCCTAAGAATAATGACTTAATTACTCACCACACTGGCAACTCTGAAAATGAGTTGTTTAACATGCCCATTGTCCATTGTTAAACACTTTCTAAAGTTTTCTACAACACATTTCAAAGTACCAACTTCAGCTAAGCCACGGGAAACACCAAAATTTTGTAAACAACTCAGTACATATGACAAACAATTAAGAAAAATTATTCAGCTCAATGACTGTTTACTTTCCAAACTCAAGTTTACACAGACTCATTCACTGAACATTCAATTAACAAGTATCACATGTCATTCAACATGAACTATGACTCGTTTTATACAAATTAGCTATGACTTTTAGAGAATAAAAACAAAAAATGCCTGCATGAGTTAGGAAATCAACCGTGAACTAGTGACATCTCCTGACCCAGGCCGGGCCCAGTGCGACAGTCTCCATTACATCATGGGGAGAAGCATGGGACCACTTAGACACGGGCTGCTAAGGCCCTCTCTCACAAACCTGAGGAACTTGAAGAAGACCAACCAAGAATACAAAAAAAAAAAGAGGAGAGGAAAGAAAAAGAAGGAAGAAAGCAATGAGGAAGGAAGAAGGGAACAGGGTGGGGCAGAATTGTTCCGGCTGAAACCCAAACTCAGTCCTCATTGGAAACAGAAGCACTCCCAGGGCCCATCTGGGCAACCTGGCTAAACACAGGCTCCTGTTTGCTGAACACAAACCTTAGAATCAAAATTAAGGTCAGTCACTAAAAACCCCATCAGACTCTTCCAGGCAGCCTTGTCCAAGCCGAGCCAGGAGGCTGCTGGGCCGTTCTAGGGCAATGGGCCCAATCTCTTCTCTGTAGCAGATCTGTGATTTCCCTGAGCCCCGCCTTCTCCCCGACCGTTACTCAAAGTCCACTCTTGCCCACACTTGGACGATCCCAGGTCACTTTTTTAGTCAGCTCTCTCCCTTCCTACTCCTCCAGGCTACCCTATCTTAATAAAGCCAGACTATTCACAGCCTTGGCTGTCACTTGTACCTGCTCCACAATTGTGTTTCTAACAGAACCCTGGCAGGTCACTCTGAGTGCATCAAAAACACACCAGGGCCCTGAAGGAAATCTGCAGAACCAGGTTATATGAAGGAGCGGCTTCTCTCCAGCATCCAAGGAAAAGAGACACTGTGTTGAGAAAACCGTCAGTCATCACCAGGAACTGTCCACCAGCTCAGCCCCGGCATGCTAATCTTGCCAGTGGAGGAGACGAACCTACCTCATGAGCCAAGGGGGGTGGGGGGGGGGGGTGGGGAATAGACCAGAAACCAACAACTAGTGATAAAGCTATCCACACCGGGCAGTGCCAAACTGAGTGCATCATAAAAGCACCTGTGGAAGAAGAAAGCGCTCTGCAGCCTCGGTCCAGAAAACCATGCTCCAGTCGTCACAGTCATCTAGTGAGCTTTGTTCAAAACAACAGAAGCCAAGGGAAGAGGTAGCTCCCACTAAGAGGGAAAACGCCCCGGCACAACACTAACTTATAAAAGGAGGAGAAATATATTTATTTAACCTGCTCATATGTATGACTCTGACAACCTCTTACACAAACAAGAAACAGATTCCGAGGAATGACTAAATTCTAAACTCTCTCTCTTTCCAATTAGAACTGCTGGTATTTCTGGATCATGACACAGAATTTTTAATTTTATTTTCAAAATCCAGTTATATATAATAGTTTGCCTTGGAGAAGACAAAACAGATTTTTATCTTAAAAGAAATAATAATCAGGAGTAAAGGGCAGTGGAAGTCTAAAATCAGTTTTAATGTTAAGTATTTTTTAAATACATGTAACGTTTAATTACATGTAAAATAATTACAAGTTATCCAGAAAGAAGATCAATAAACATCAGGAGTTTCTTAAAGAAATGATGTTAGTATATTTTAACACAGATAAATGAGAAATCCATGATAAATTAGTAGCAAAAACTTTGTAAAAGACTGGTGGCGCACGCCTTTAATCCCAGCACTCGGGAGGCAGAGGCAGGTGGATCTCTGTGAGTTCGAGGCCAGCCTGGGCTACAAAGTGAGTTCCAGGAAAGGCGCAAAGCTACACAGAGAAACCCTGTCTCGAAAAACCAAAAAAAAAAAAAAAAAGTACTTTGCTGTTTTTAATATTTTCTTTCAGAATTATTTTCCCATTCCTACCCCTTTATTAAGCTATATGGCCATGGGAAAGCCTACAAAGTGTGTCTAATAGTATCTACCTCATCATTAAAAATAATGAATGTAAATCACTCATCACAGGGCTTAGGGTACACAACACATGTTTGGAAAAATGAATTTCTACATTTTCAACTCTTTTTTTTTCTCCAAATTTTTTTCATTCTAGTACTTTTATTGCCAAAATAAACACATCTAACCAAATGTTCACAGAACTTATCATCCTAGTTATTATTTATCTGTTTTACCTGAATGATTTGACATTTGGGATCCTTAAACTGCTGGTACTATAACTGTACCTTTTCTTTTTGTGAGGGTTATATGAATATAGATCTGTGTTTAGTATTTAATGTCTCTGTCAACAAAGCTCTGACTACAAAGTGTATGTAATTTTGATGTTGAGTGCTGAATACTAGGAATTGGATTTACAATGAAAGAATATAATCATCAGTACAATATCTACAGACACCTGCCTCAAGAGCTGCTTTTGGATGTCAAATGTCTCCCATATATTCCATTATTTATTAAGATAGTAAAATTGAAAAATTCCTACTGTGTTCAGCAAGCTTCTTCACTGCAGTACACTTTAAAAATAAACACAGGCATTTTTGATGCACTAAAAGAAAAGTGTAAGTCCAACGGGGAAAATAAAAGAAACCTTTGACTCCAATGCCAAAGGACATACAAATGTCTTGAATGCCATCTAAAGTGAGTATTCAGCCAGTGCAGTGGAGCTAAAGTTTCCAAGTTCAAATCCCCTCTTAGCTTCTTTAAAGATGACAAGTTATGACCTCCCCTGAACTTCTGTGAAGGTAATGTACATCAGGAACTAAGAAGTTAATCTGACACATGAAAGTAACCACAAAACTACCAAATATTAAATATCTTACTATACAGCATTCATAGTACACTGACATCTTTTTTCTGCTTCCTTTTCCTTCCTGTGTCCCACCGTTCTCCCCAGGCTCTGCTTTTCTCCTCCATCCCACTTGGATGAGCATCTGCTTCCCCTGTGATAAATGTGGCCCTGACACACTCACTGCAGCTGTGGAGTGATGCCTGTGTTACACATTCCTTTCTCAGTGAGTCAGGAGAAAAAGAGCAGCTCTCTCTCTAAAATGGGCTCTAGAACAATCAAAAGAACACTTGGCATGTTTTTGCGGTATGAGAAAGCAAATAAAACTAAGAACATTCTTTACAAACCCATAAGCTCTTATAATCATTCATGCTTGCTCTCAGTATAGCTGTGAAGAAATTACCAAAAACTGGCTCCACTATGCACAGTAAGATAATTTTGTGGAATTTCATAGATAACTATATGTATATCTGAGTATATACACACACACAACTATACATATACACATTGGGATATCAAAGATAAGAAACAGTAATGCCTGAATTAGGTCTCTTCTGTCATCTAAGATCCTATTACTACATTTATATAAGTTTGAATGAAGATTTACAGGAAAGCCTGCAAGATGGCTCAGTGAATACTGATGCTTGCTGCCAAGCCTGGTGACCTGAGTTCAATTCCCAGAACTTACATGGAGAAAGGAGAGAAATGACTCCTGTATGTTGTCCTTTGACCTCCACACGTGTGCTGTGATATTCATATGTGTACACATACACACACACACACACACACACACACACACACACACACACACACACACACACGATAGGTAGAGAGAGATGATAGATAGATGATAGATGGTAGATAGATAGAGAGAGAGAGAGAGAGAGAGAGAGAGAGAGACAGATAGATGATGGATAGATAGATAAACAGATGATAGATAGATATAAAATTAAAAGAAGCTTATTTTTAAATACTTAAGGGATATTACAATTTTTATTTTTACTTTATTCAATTTTTACAAAAATTGGTAGGTTACAAATACGCACTGTGAAACATCTCTTTCCTGCTGCTTATAGCCTAGCTTTATTAATATTGAGCTGCTTAGTTTAGCAAAAGAGATCTGTGCTATGCTGCAAACTACCCTCAAAGCTGTAATTCCTAGGAGCCCTTTTCCCCTGGGGAAGTTGTACTGCAGACAACTGACTCTCAGGCGGACCCGATGCTCCCAGATGAAGCAGCATAATTTTAAGGACCGCTCACCCATCCTACAGCACATGTATGAAGATTCACAAAACCAGAGCACACCTTTTGCGGCCATCCTGCCTTCATTTTGCTTTTTGCCCCACTCACTGGCGGTTATAAAACTGTGGAACTACAGATCCACACCCTTATTGCCACATGACAATTCCTTAAAAATCTGTAGAAGACCAGATGAGAAAAAGCAGATCTTTTACTGGCTGACAACAAACACTTCTGATAGAAGAAATTATGTTGTATGCAGAAATATAAAACTACTTGGTATAAAATAAATAACAGAATTTATAGGTAACTATATAAAAGAATAAGTTATCAGGTAACCCATTTCTCATGCTATAGTAAATTTATGATGCTTAGCCGGCAAATAGAGCAATCATTAATAAGCATATTCTAAATAACAACTACAGGGTTATCAATATTAAACCATCAGTAAAAACCAGTAGAT
Source organism: Peromyscus californicus insignis (assembly GCF_007827085.1). Classification (NCBI taxonomy): domain Eukaryota; kingdom Metazoa; phylum Chordata; class Mammalia; order Rodentia; family Cricetidae; genus Peromyscus; species Peromyscus californicus. The sequence continues at coordinate 13,459,438 of NW_026294584.1, read as the reverse complement.
GATACCTTATACAAATTGGTGAAAAAAAATACGTTTTACCTTACTATTCACAAACACGAAATTCTTTTAGCATATACTGTCAGGACAGGAGGAAAAAAAAAAAGACTCAGTATTTTGAATCTCCTAGGGCTATTTTCCAAGCTTGGAACTATTTCATATTTGACAACCTCGAAGACACAAGGTTACCCACAATCAACTATGATTATGCTGACTATAATTTCTAGTATTTTATGGCATAATAAGCTTCTGCATGGACTGATCCTCCCACTTACAATATGAATTAGCATATAATGGAGTAACTTAACTCATCATACAACAAACAAAAACTTCACAATATGGACTTGTATCAACAAAGTCACCATTTCACACTAAACTGTCATCATTCCAACAGAACCAAAACAAAGTTTCTTCTATAACAAAAGCTTTCGATTCCCATTTATGGATGAAAGCTGAAACAAGTTCACATCAATAAAAGAAGCCTGGTACTCACCTAGTCTTTGTGGGCTTGAAGAACGGAACCATTTAAGACTACATAGGTGACTATCTTCCCTCGGTCAGTTGCTTGAGCTTGTCAGGTAAGAGGTCATTTCTGAACTAATTTAAGGGGCCTATAAGGTCTGTCTTACTAAGGCTATTCAGTTTCACTGCATTATGTAAAACTTGAGTAATTTGTAACTTCAGGGAATGTGTTAAATTCAGGTCATTAGGGCATCATTTGCATTCAAATGATGTCATAAAATCTCTAAACAGTCTTCCAGCTGCCCAAGGGAGGTGCTGTTACTTAACAGACTCTTGGAGACTCAGTGTATGCCCAGCACTGATCTGGGTGCTTTGTAAATGCCGCTCAGGCAAAGTGTACTCAGTATGTTTGGGAGCTTAGTTCTACGAAGCTTAATGATATGAACGGGCGTTTATCAGTGAATAAAAATGACTAATTAAGCCTGCTCACTCTTAGGAATTACAATGATTCTTCTGGGACACTAGGACTATAACCTAGGATCATGAATTTAGCCAGCTAGTCCCAACTCCTCAGAAAGTGAAGACCTTGCTGCAGCACCTAGAAGCTACACTCTCTTCACTCCAGTCCCCAAATATCTCATCTACAGTTAACGAATACAAGTCCTGACTTCCACGTGCCTCCATATCTGCTGTCCCCTCTGCTGGACATACCCATTCCCTCTCTGTAATCTGGCCAATTCTTTAACTTAGTCTCAAAACAGATCAGACAGCACATCCTGGGAGAGCCCACTGACTGCTCGAGAGGTTAGATGCCGGGCTTGCTGTTTCCACAGCAGTCTGCAATCACCTCAAGACTGAAGGGCAAGGAGTAATTGTTCATCCACTCACTCATTGTCCCAGCTGCCTGTAAACCCCTTAAAGGCTAGAACTGTGTCTTTTATCTCTAAATCCCCATGGCCTTGACTTATTTTAACATGCTAAATAGCAACAGCTCCAGTGAATAAAATCCTTTTAATGAGTCAAGAAATGAATTATACACACACACACACACACACACACACACACACACACACAGGGAAAAAAAAAGCATCCAGATGTTATTTCTGAAAGACAATGGGAGTTCCTAAAATGTATCCATGGGTACTTACAGTGCCAACAGGTCTATCTATTTATCAAATAATAAAAATAATAATAATAAGAGCTATATAAAATTAAAATATTTTCAGGTTAAATTACAGCTCTCTGGAAACCAGTAACACCTAATGGACAAGAAAACTCCTTAGTTTCCTTACTGTAGGAATGTCGGGTATACGGCAATGAGTAGGTCTTTGTGATTCTGTCAGTTCTCTGTGGTGTCCTACTGTAATTTAAGGATCCTGGTTAAGTACACTGACTTCCTAGCTGATGCAGACATCAAGATACACTATTTGCACCTTTAGATACCAAGGATAACTTGTAACAGTTATAAATAGTATTTATAGCTTCCACTTCTGACTTGAATTAATAATCTATGCACGCTGTTTAATCTAAATTCTACCAAATCACTTATGTCCCATCAAACAATAGTCTCATTCTCCCAACTGAGAAGTTTACTTCAGAAGGGCCTATGGTACCTTCTGCCCCGAGTGGAGAGGCCTATATGAGTCCAAACATCTCAGAAGTGGTATTCTAAAAATACCAAGAGGAAAAAAAATAGTGTGTCTTACAAAATTAGTGGCCTTTCACCAGCATAGAGAAGGAGTAGGCACTGTGGTCGTGATGACATGAGGCAGACCCCGAGTTCCAGGGTCTGCTCCTTCACTCTCCTCCTGCATCTCGGATTCTGTCTGTCCTCCCTTTCCCACTAAGACTCCGGGACTTGTTTTAACAAACTGCCTACATCAGCAAAATCCAGACCATGGAAAACTTTAGAGAACGAAAGACTTCATGTCTTAATAAATAAATTACAAGGAAAATTAAAAATAAAAAATAAAGGCATGGGTGGAAGAAACCATACACTAAAATAGACTTAAATAAACTAAGTATGCACTTTATTTCAGCTCTGGCTCAAAATGAGAAAAAAAATGCATAAAAACTATACACGTGTAAGCATATTTTTGAGATAAGTAAAAGTTTTCGAAAGAATGGTTGCTTTATAGTATTAAAGAATTAATCTTACTTTTAACATGGCAATTCAGGGTTACATTTTTAAAATAACCCTTGCCTATCAGAGTTTCACTACTGAACATTTTAATAAATGATATATCATTTGCATCAAAGTGATACAGAAAGAGGAAGAAGAATAGCAGGAGACAATCAAAAGCAAGACTGTAAGTTACCAATCACTGAAGATAGAACTCATTATAATCCTTTCTAGTTCATATGTGTCTAGATTTTTTTTTTTTATAAAAGGCTACAAACGAGCATCAGACTATTCCTTCACAGGAATAATATTTATTACTGAGAAATAAGACACAAGTCCCCTGCTTATGTAGTTCTTCCATGAAAACAAGTCAAAATAAGAAGAGACACAGGCAGCTGCCAAACATTAATTCGGATAACAAAATCCTTCATTAAGGGATGGGCATACAAAGTTTTCTACTACATCATCTAACTTCAATGGATACTACAAGTAACCCTGAATCTCTGCCTAGGTCAAAACTGTAATGGAGCCAGTTATTTGGCTGCAAATACAGACAAACATTTTTCAGTCTTTATATATCTCACACACGTGAATAACTGAGTACATTAGCACATTACAGTTACGTAGTGTCGAGTGTATTTGATATGAAAATGTCCAGCTTATCTTCAGTAAAGTTTACAACCATTTCCAACTACATGCGCTTCAGATGTCCTGCAGATCAATGAACTGTCAGGCTCATTGATCATGCAACCAGAAAAACACTTACATGGGCCCAAAAATATCTGCTAGAATTAGCCAGTAACTTCAAAATGATTTTCAATCGTATCTATGGATGTTTGGTATTGATGCAGGTACATTTGTTTGATTAATGCGATGAATTAGTTTTGTTTTGTTTTGTTTTTTAAGAAAGTAAGTGCTCAATAACAATACAGCCCCTAATTACAAAGGTAAAAAAGGTAGGAAGGACCGGTTTATGGAAGTCAGGAGTGAACGGGTATATCTCTGTTGTTCACGAATCTAAGTGGGCAGGGGATTTTGCAACGTAGTTTATTTTTGTTTGCGTTTCTTAGGGATGCCTAGTTTCCTTCTCCTCCCTTCTTTCTTCTTATCTTGTGTTATAAAGCCTTCTCTCAGAGTTAAAACAACGAAGATGATGATGCAATCCTACCCAAACAGAATGTCCTCCTACCTCGTGCAGTTTTTGCTTGACTAAGAAGATGGGGTCTCCGCCTCTCGCCTCTCGCTCAGGTTACTGGGCTACCAGGAGTACCCACGCCATCCCCTCCAACCCCCGCTTCTGCAAAACCCCAGGCCTGTGCTTCTGTGGGTTCCTTTTTTTCTCTGTCTCTTTTTCTCCTCCTTCTTGCACCAGGAGCATCATGCATGAGTCGCATTAGGACGGTGCTCTTTTCACCCTGTGCACCGCGTCTCCAGGGCAACCCTAAGCAAACGTGGGGTCGTGGGGCTGCGCCACAGACCACCTCCCTCACCCCGCCCGCCGCTCACCTGCTGGCCGCCAGGGTGGCCCCGCACCCGTGTGTTGAGCCGGTCGTGCCAAGTTTCGTCCTCGCCGCCCAAGCGGTAGATGAGGCGCAGTGGCACGGTGCTCTGGCGCTCCAGGAAGCGGTTTGCGTCCGCCCTCTCCAGCTCCCTCAGTGAGGCGTCTCCTTGCGGGCAGGCAGGAGGGCAGGAGGAGTAGAGAGAAACGGCAAATAACAATAGTAATAATAATAATAATAACAATAATTACCCTGACCCACAGTCCTCCACCCTGTATCTCCCCTATGAAAACTCCCCCGCCTCCTCCCTCCCGGACCCATCTGGGAAGGACGCAGAGACACCAGCTGGAGAGCTCTGGACCAGCTCATCCGAGAGCATCCCCGGGCCCAGAAACAGGGCACCCCTTTCCCATTCTCCCCATTTTCCTCTTCTTCAAGGGGAAAAAAAGGCATTTGACCCCAGATTGCTGATGCATCCTCGAGCCCCCACACGTCTGCTCCTTTCTCACTGCCCTTCAAAAAATAAAAATAAAAAAACCCGCGCACTGTGGAAAGGCAGATGCGGCTTTTCGGGGGGCCTCGGGGCTCCAAAGAGTCCTGGCAGCCCGGGCAGCTGCGAACTTACCTGCCGGACCGCAGCTTGCCAGGGGGCAGGTCCCCAAGGCGCAGAGCAGCCAGAAGGACGCGGCCGCCGCCGCTGCCTGCATGGTGGCGGCGCTCAGCTGCTCGTGCCCCGGCCGCGGGCTCCGGTTCCCCGCCGCCCCTTCCCGGCCCGCGCCGCTGCCGCAGCCGCCGCTGCCTCAGTGCTGCATTGTGCCTCGCGGGCGCTTGGGTGGCGGGGGCAGCGAGCGAGCGCCGCATCGGGCGGGCGCCAGGCTGGAGCTAAGTGGCTTCTAGCGCCTCCCACTTCATCCCCAGGCGGAGGCCGGGGCGGGCGGCCAGCTCGGCGGGGAGCAGAGCTGGGTGCGCAGCGGGCCTGGTGCACTTGGCCCCCCCAACCCCCCCCAACCCCGCGCCGCACCCGGCCGCGCGCACCGGAGTAGCTGGGAAATGTAGTTCCCTCCCCGCATTTCGCTGGTCGCCACAGCGACGCGACGGTCGCCACCCGGAGAATGCAGACCCCAGGAAGGAAAAGCGCACAGCAGAGGTGAGGGACACCACCTGCATGGTTGCAGCAGCGGGAATTCGCCCCCAGCGTCTGCAAAGAGCCGCATTGTTGCTCACGAGTCACCAAGGGACCATGCCCAGCGTGCTTGGCAAGTCAATCATTGCACAGATACAGATCCTACTATGTGCTAGGTGGTTCCAATGATAAAGGACCTGGGTGCGCTCCACCCGCTCTCAGATGCAATTAAGAAAGGCTGTTTGGGTAAGAATTTGAGCAAAGTGGGAGGGCCCGTAAATGTTTTTATTTGTGTCAGTATTTTGCAGTGCAGGTGTGTCTGTGCACCATGTGTGTGCAGTACTGTTGGCAGCCAGAAGAGAGTCTTAGGTTCTTGGGACTGGAGTTACAGAAGTGTTGTGTGTGTTCTGGGGATCCAACCCACGTCCTCTGGAGGAACAGCCAGTATTGTTAACCTCTGAACCGTGTCTCCATCCGCAAGCCATTTTTTTAAAGTGGCTTTTAATTTCATTTTATTTTGGACACCGAGAGGAGGGCCATTAACCCAACTCTAGGAGAATCTGAAGACATATCCCAGAGGTCTAGGGGGGCATTTGAAGTGTGATTGAGCCCGATTCTCGGTGGTTTGTTTGCTTCCTCCAATATCTGTACAGGTAACAGAGAGGGGAACGGTACTTTCTCAGGCTGTCCTACCCCACCCCATTACAAATGGTAGAGACTCACCGGAATAAAAATAGTAATAACATAACTGTTAGCATAATTAGCACTTGCACTTTACAGATTTTGAGATACGCTGGCATTTGAGCCTCAGGTCAAAAATTTAAACAGGAGAAAAGAGAAAATTAAGAATTAGATCAAGTAGGCTTCTTCCCAGGGATGGTTCAACATATGTAAATCAATAAATGTAATACACCATATAAACAAACTGAAAGACAAAAAGCACATGATCATCTCATCAGATGTAGAAAAGGCCTTTGACAAAATCCTACACCCCTTTTTGGTAAGAGTCCTGGAGAGATTAGGGATACCAGGGACATATGTAAACATAATAAAGGCAATTTACAGCAAGCCTATGGCCAACATCAAATTAAATGGAGAGAAACTCAAAGCAAGTCCACTAAACCAGGAACAAGACAAGGCTGTCCACTCTCCATACTTGAAGTCTCAGCTAGAGCAATAGACACCTGAAGGAAATCGGGGGTACAACCCGGAAAGGAAGAAGTCAAAGAATCTTTATTGGAGCATGATGTGATAGTATATATAAGTGACCCTAAAAATTCCACCAGGAAACTCCTACAGCTGATAAACACTTTCAGGAAAGAGCTGGATACAAAATTAACTCAAAAAAAAAATCAGTAGCCTTATCAAACATAAACATCGAACAGACTGAGAAAGAAATCAGGGAAACAATACCTTTCATAACAGCCTCAAATACTAGAAAGTATCTTGGGGTTACTCTAACCAAGCAAGTAAAAGAAAGATTTGCATGATAAAAACATTAAGTCATTGAAGAAAGAAATTGAAGAAGATATCTGAAGTTGTAAAGATCTCCCATACTCATGGATTAGTAGGACTAATATAGTAAAAATGGCCATCCTACCAAAAGCAATCTACAGATTCAATCCCCATCAAAATCACAACACATTTCTTCACAAATCTTGAAAGGAAAATCTTCAGCTTCATATGGAAACATTTAAAAAAAAAAGCAGGATAGCAAAACTGCATAACCAAACACATGCTAGAGATATCACCATCCCTGATCTCAAATTGTACCACAGAGCTATAGTAATAAAAACAGCATGGTTTGGGCGCAAAAACAGACATGTTAATGAATGCAATCAAAACTGAAGACCCACACACCTATGAACACCTGATTTTCTTTTTATTACAAAACCAAAAATACACACTGAGGGAAAAAAAGGCAGCATCTTCAACAAATGGAGCTGGTCAAATGGAGGGCATATTTTTGGGAACTACATGTCATGAAGCATTGCTGTGGGATGGTCTGTATGGCAAATGTGTTACTGATTAATCAATCAATAAATAAAACACTGATTGGCCATTGGCTAGGCAGGAAGTATAGGCGGGACAAGGAGGAGAATAAAGCTGGGAAGTGGAAGGCTGAGTCAGAGAGACACTGCCAGCTGCCATGATGACAAACAGCATGTGAAGATGCCGGTAAGCCACGAGCCATGTGGCAAGGTATAGATTAATGGAAATGGATTAATTTAAGCTGTAAGAAAAGTTAGCAAGAAGCCTGCCACGGCCATACAGTTTGTAACCAATATAAGTCTCTGTGTTTACTTGGTCGGGTTTGAGCAGCTGTGGGACTGGCAGGTGAGAGAGATTTGTCCTGACTGTGGGCCAGGCAGGAAAACTCTAGCTACAAAGCATATTGGAATTTCAAAAATGTTCAAGTCTTCCAATCAGTGACGTAGTTAAGAGTCTTATGTGGCATACGGTTGTCTATAGCTTAAACAAGATTTCAAGGGTCCATTAGACCTCAATACACAGTATTCTGTAATGACTCCAGTAAGAGAGAATTAGAGCCGGAGCGGAAGAGTGTGTTCTGTGTTCTCCACGCCATGAGCCCCATTCCCAACCTGGTTCTCTTGTCTGAAAGAATGAGCTGTGTAAGCTTTATAAGTATTACCTGCTCCCAGTAACATGCTTACTTTTCACTTTTTTAGGACGTTTGGAATATGTTAAGTCATTTCAAAAGCTAAACACATCAGTTTGATGTAACAAAAATTTAAATACTTTTTCAAAGGTTTGTCCTAGCTTGTGTTGCTACAGCAATAATAGTTTAGACCGGGTAACCTAAGTAACAAACATTTAAGGAACTAAGATGTAACTCAGTCCTGCATTTGACCATTAGCACCACAAAGCAAAACACAAGAACAGTGAAACATTTGTCACAGTGCTGGGGGTCAGAAAGCAAGGACAACACTGAAGATCTGGTGTCAGGTAAGGGCTACTTCCTGACCCACGGACAGCAGCCGCCCTGTCTTTGTCCTTGTGAGATACAAACAGAGCATTCCTGTTCTCCCATTATCTCTCTTTTATAATGCAGACATTAATCCAGTCGTGGAGATTTCACCCTCATGACCCAATTATTTCTCACAGCCCCATCTTCAAATACCATCATAGTGGGGCTTCAATACATAAATTTTGGAGTGATACAGTCAGTTATTAGTAGAGGTAAAAATATCTCACTCATCAGACTTATGAGTCTGAATTGCTACATGCTTGACATGTATAAGAAAACACTAATAAATGACAAATTATGTTTTCATGAATATATATGCAAGTTTTAAATTTGTGTGTATATGTGTGTACATCATGGGCACATATATGTGTGCATGTGTACGTACAAGCATGTAGAAGCCTGACTTTGAACTTCTGCTATTCCTGCCTCCCTCTCCTGAGTGCTGGGGTTATAGGTCATTATACCGTCTCTTCATGTATGTTTGAATGGAGAAGTTCCTAAGAGGAAAAATGAAAATTTTGTTGATTAAAATTTTTATAAACTCTTAAGTATATTATGTGTGTAAAGATGACCACTTGGGATTGGATAATAAATACATCAGAGTTCCCATCCCTGGAGAAGATTGATTCTCTTCCTCTTAACGGTCAATAGTTGCCTGTAGCTCTTCACCTAGGGAGACTCAATATACTCGGCAGATTGTACTTATACATACATGTGTGTATGTTACAATAATAATAAAAGAAGAAAACATCATGAATTTGAGTGGGACTCACAGGAGGAACTGGAGTGGGGAGAGAGTTGCTTAGAAATGACTCAAGTGTGGAATTCTCAAAAAAGGTTTAAAATAAAATAATGACAAAAAGCTTATAAACTTTTGTCTTAGTTAAAATATGAATGACTATTATAAGAAAAGAGAAACACATAAATGTTTGTTTACATAAAAAAACTAAAATGTTACAGCCTCTGTGACTTCCAAACCAGAAAAATAATTAAAGTGTGTTTGTATCAAAGGGTGTTTATTTCCTGTGTGGCTCAGAACAAGCAGCAACAGTTGAGTATACCAAGACAGTAAGAAGATAATATGCTTAATCAAATATATTGGCATTATATTAATTGCATTTAATTATATTAATTAATTATATTATAATCAACATATGTAATAAAAATATACAGAACTTCTCAGGATGCACTTTGGAAGGGCCAGGAAGGGCTCCCCAAATCTTTCTGAATGAGGGTGCTTCCAGGGTCACTTGCCTGTTTCATATGTCTATCTATTTTCTTAATTTATGTGCTTTTATTTTAATGTGTGTTGGCTTGCACGTCAGTATGTGCACCGTGTGCATGCCTGGTGCCCACAGAGGCAGAGGAGGGCTTTGGATCATCTGGAACTGGAGTTTCAGGCCGTCATGGCTGCCATGCAGATGATGGGAAACAAGCCTGGGTCCTCTGCAGAAGCAGCAACTGCTGAGCCATCTCTCCAGCCCCCCTGTCTTTATCTGCTTGAATTAAACCAGAAATCACTAACACAAAGATAACTGGACCCACACCCACCAAAACAATTAAACAACACATTCTAATTAACAAATGTCTCAAAAGAAATATACTTTTAAAAAATGGAAGCAGCAGAAAAAAAATTAAAGCAGCAATCTATAAAATTGAAAACAGGGAATCAACAAACTCCAAATTTGGCTCTTTATAAAGATCAATAACACTAATTAACATGGCGTCAAGTTAGCTAATAAGAAGAGAAGACACAAATACTAATAGTAGAAATGAATGCTGGTCACATAGACATTAAAAAGATTTCAAAGGAATATTACAGACAGCATTAAAGACACTGTCTTAGTTAGGATTTTATTGCTGGGAAGAGACACCATGACCAGGGCAACTCTTATAAAGGAAAACATTTAATTGGGGCTGGCCTACTGTTCAGAAGTTTAGTCTTCATGGCAGAAGGTATGGCGATGTGCAGGCAGACATGAAGCTGGAGAAGGAGCTGCGAGTTCTCTATCTAGATCCTCAGGCAGCAGAAGAGAATGCCATGGAAGACCTGGCTTAAGCAAAGCCCACCCCCTAGTGACCCACTTCCTTCAACAAAGCCACACCTACTCCAGCAAGGCCACACTTTCTAATAGTGCTGCTCCCTATGGGCCTATGGGGCACATTTTTATTCAAACCAACCACCACAGACACTGAATCCATAATAATGTCCTTTCAAAACACAGAGCTTACAGAGCCTTGGTACACTGAATGGCAAATTCTACTAAGCTTTAAAAGAAGAAATGGTAGCAAATTCTGTGAAATTTCTTCTGGAAAATAGATTAACCATAAATGAGGTTAAGCATTGCCAGGGCACAGAAAAGAAAACATTATTGTTCTGGTGGAAGCTGCACTTCAGCCCCTGGCACCCAGACACCCAAAGAAACTGGAATGTTCTGGTGGATGCTTCACCTCAACTCCCCTCCTCATCTCTCTCTGCAAACCCTGCCCTGTCCTAAGCCCGCAAAACACCACTCCTCCCCAGAGATGCTCAAGACCACTCCCACAGGGTATTTAAACTACACCCCAGAAAAAAGACACATGGGGTTCTTTTTTTTGGTGTTTTGTTTTGTTTTTGTTTTGTTTTTTGTTTTGTTTTGTTTTTTGTCTCTCTTCCCTGTCTCCTCTCTCGGGACTGGAAAATCACCCGGGAGCATTTTGCCCATTAAACCATGGCTTTTTCTTAATTCTGTTTGATTTGGTCTGATTTGGATTGCTGAGTCGGTGGAGGGGCCTCAAACTTTTCAATTATGAGAAAGAGAAACTATAGACCAGTATCTCTCATGAGCACAGACATAGAAAGCCTCAGGAAGAAACTGGCAAATTGTGTTCAACAAAGTAAAAATAAAAAATTCAGTTGATAGAACATTTACTTAGCATTCTTGAAACCTGGGTTGATCCCCTGTCCCACATAAACTAGGTGTGTTGTTTGCCTGTCATTTCAGCACTCGGGACGCAGAGGTAGGAACACCAGACGTTTAAGGGTCAGTCTTGGCTACAGGGCAAGATGGAGGCCAAGCTGGGATCCATGAGATCCAGTCTCCAAACATAGAAAGTAAAAAGTGGGACTTATTCTAGGTATGCAAAGCTAGTCGTATACATAAAAATTAATGTACTCTAGTCCAACAATAAACTAAAGAGGAAAAATAATAAAAGCATATTAATAGATATAGAATAGTGAGATGACAAAAAAATAATCGTTCATTGAGGTAAAAACTCTCACAAAATCAGAAAAAGGAAGAACTTGCTCGGCTTGATGAGAAGTAGCCATGAAAAGCATAAATCTAAAAACGTACTTAACGGTGAAAACCAAGTGTTGTTCTTCTCAGATCAGGGACAAGGCTCTAATATGAAAGCTCACCCTTCTACTCCACGTGGGAGGAAAGCATAGCCTCGCTGTGACGTGGTCATAACCCAAGCAGAAAACGAACGCAGATGCCAACCTCATACCTTCAACAACAACAACGAGCTCTGAATGAAGTACAACGTGAAAATAAAATAAAAACACCTGGAAGATATGAGGAGCAAAGCCAGCTAGCCTTGGCTTGACTGTGGCTTGTGAGACCCAGACCAAAAGCATGATCCACAGTCGTTGCCGTTAGAAAGGTCTGTGATACAAACAGACTCAATGGCATCCAGGAAAGGCACAAAGCTACACAGAGAAACCCTGTCTTGAAAAACCAAAACCAAAACCAAACCAAACCAAACAAACTCAATGGCATCTTGGCATCTTGGGAAGCCCTTTGTCTCCTAATGTTTGGGTGGGGCCTTTTTTTTTTTTTAACCTTACAGATTCTTTATTGTTTTCAGGGGATTCCTGTGTGTACAAATGTGGTTGTCTCTGTGTCTTCATGTATATCTTGTTCTTTTTCTTTGGCTCTTTTTCTTCTGTTTTTGTCCTATCATGGTTTATTTTTGTTTTATCGTATTATTATTCTTTAGATGCCTGTTTGTTTTCCAATGAGAGACAGAAAGGTGTGGATTCTGATAGAAGGGAAATGGGGAGAATCTTGGAGGAGTTGGGGGAGGGGAAACTGTAATCAGAATATGCTGTATGAAAAACATCTATTTTTAATAAAAGAAAGAAAAGAGACTTCTGTGATAAACATTGTCAAGAGAATAAAAAGATAAGCCACAAACTGGGAGGAAACATCTCCAAAACACATTATCTGAAAAAGGCCTGGAAGCTGAAGCTGAACAAAGAACTTAAAATTCAACAATAGGAAAGTCAGTTGACAGAGTGCTCATCTGGCATCCATAAAGGACTGAACTACAGAAACAAGGCATGATGACACTCACTAGTAACACCGAGACTTGGGAGGTACAGGCAGGAAGACCAGAAGTTCAAGGTCATTCTGAACTGCAGAGTGAATTTGAGGCCAGTCTGGGCTCATGAAATTCTGTCTCAAAACAAAAAGACTACCCCACTTAGGAATGAGAACAGTGAAATGTGATCCTAACATACCTGTAATTTCAATTCCAGCAGGGAATTGTGAGAGAGTTTCAGGCCAGCTTGGACTAAATTGCTTTTTTGTTTGCTTTTTGAGAGAGAGACAGACAGAGACAGAGATAGAGACACAGAGAGACTGATTTCCACAGAGCCCAGGCTAGCATCAAACTGTGATCCTCCTGCCTTCGGCCTCTTGAGTGATTACAGGCATGAGCCACCATGGGCAGGTTCTTCTTCTTTTCTACTATGTAATATGTAATGAAACAGATTCCTTTAACCTTGCTTTAACTGAATCCCACAAACTTTAACAAGTGCTGCTGCATATTATCTTTAATTTTTCTGGTCTGTATTTATGAATAGCTAGGTTTCCATTTTTATCTGAGGATAGATTCTCGCATACTTTCTATTAAATTTTTTAACTTTCCTTTTATGGGTCATTATGTGTTCTATTTTGATGAATGCGGTGCTGAATTTTGAGGGTGCCTCATCAAGGGATCTTTGTGATTATAAAAAGGGAGCTACTGATTTAAATAGACTATTGAAACCAAGAGTCCAGGATCTGGGGTGAATTTACTGATGGAATGGATTTTAGATATATGTAAGAAATGGTGACTTATACCGAGTGAAACTAATGAAATAGCTCACCAAAAAATTCCTCATTTGAAATTTAACATTAAAGTCAATTGCTCCAAAGGAAAAAAAGAAAGAAACCAGCCTGAGGAACCAAAGGACAGTAGGTCCAGTGATAAGCAAGTCTTGAGGTCTTGTTCAGTTTGCAGTGCAGTGACCATCGCCTGGAAGAGTCCATGTCACTGGGGGCAGGCCCTGTGGTAGGTACAGTTCTGGTGGACATGCTAAGACCATCCCAACAGGCACATAGCTCCCTCAACTTCAGTAACTGCTCTGGGAAGACAAGAACATCAACACTTGCTGGGCATGGTCTGAATGACCAATGATGCCTGGCATTTAAAGCAGCTGAAGAGCGGGAACATACAGGAGCAGTGAAATAGAGTAAGGTTAGCTCACAGTGAGTTTTACGCTGTTTGGTTTGTCTGTGAATTTATTATTAGGAGAGAAATGCAACCACCCATAATGTGTGTAGGGTAAGAACTCTTACAGAAGAAAAACCTAAATAGTATTCTTTAAATGTCTCTACCCTTTAGCCAAGATAATAAATCAAAAGTAATAAATATCTCAGGCTGAGGCAGCAGTGGTGGAGGAGGAGGAAACTAATGTCAGTGTTGTGTATCTTCAAAACACACAGGGATGGCAATGTTCGTTCTATTCAGGTGCATCATTGAAAATGACAGGAGATCTGGATGTGGTGGTGACCACCTGCATCCTAGCTCTTTGGGCAGCAGAAGCAGGAGCACTGTTGCAATTTGAAGGTCAGTGGGTCGGTCAGCAGCCGGGCAGTCAGCGTGATCTACATAGCCAGTTTCAGACCAGCCAGGGCTACACGAGACCTTGTCTTAAACATGACAAAATAAAGCACAGTATACCAGCACAAACCGTATTAAGTGGTAGCCTTATTGTAACTGTAGTCAGTGTCAGATGTGTGTGATTCCTTTCACAGGGAAACATGATATCTATGGTACTGTGCACAGCCCTGAATCAGGAAAATGCAGACTTTTCATCCCCATCAAAAGAAAAATCTGGAACTGTTTTCTTTCATTCACGGGGAAGAGATTACAGGAAAAAAAAAATTAATTTACCCCGGTGTTTCTTATTCTTTACTTCATTATATTTATATTTTGAAGAGCTCTGACCCATCTAGATGCCCTGAAAAATACTGCATTGATCCATTACCTTGATTATATCATCCTTGCTTGACCACAAATCAGGTTGCACATTATAAACATTGATAATAAACATGTTTTCCAGGGAGTGAGAGGTTCAGGGCCTACCAAGTCAGTAACACTGTAGTTACTGTGGTTAGAGTCATTCCAGAACATCCCATCCAAAGTAACAAATTACTGCACAACAAACCTTCAAAACACACAAAAGGAAGTATAGTGCCCTATACAGGCTTTCTTTTGGGCTGCCAACCAGCTCCCAAATAAAGACACAGAGACTTCTTATTAGTTATGACTGCTCAGCCTTATCTTAGGCTTGTCTCACTAGCTCTTATAACTTAATTTAACCTGTTTCTGTTCATCTACATTTTGCCGGGGCTTTTTACCTTTCTTTCATTCTATATGTCCTACTTTTCCTGCTTCTTCTATGTCTGGCTAGTTGACGGCTGCCTGGCTGGCTGGCCCCAGGAGTCTCCCTCTCTTTCTCTCTCGTTCTCTCTCCTCTCTCAAGCCTAGATTCCTGCTCCTACTTATTCTTTCTGCCCACCAGCCCCACCTATCCCTCTACTGCCTAGCTATTGGCCCTTCAGCTTTTTATTAGACCAACCTAGGTACCCTAGGCAGGCAAAGCAACACATCTTTACATCATTAAACAAATGCAGCACAAACAAATGTAACACACCTTTACATAGTTAAAGTAATACTCCACAACAGTGCCCCGTGCAGTAAATTCCAATTGGGAACATTGAATTGACCAATAAGAAAGACTGCCATCTCTGAGTGAAGCCATCAAATAGAAAAAGGCCTCTGCAGCCATATACCAGGTAGATTCAAAGGTTGTACATGTCCAGAAGGAAAGGCACTGACTGCTTTTCCAGAGGACCTGGGTTAGATTCCCAGCCACATGTGGTGACTCGGGACTATGGTAATTCCAATTCTGGGGGGTGGTATCTGATGCCATCTTCTGGCCTTTGTGAGCACCAAACACACACATGGTACACACAAGCATACATGTAGACAAAGCACCCATACACAAAATAAAATAAGTAGATTTTAAATGTTTAAAAATTGAAAAAGAAATTATGGCAAGACCCAATGGGAAAGTCACAGTCTAGGCCCTGGGAGATTCAGGATAAGATCAAACCATTTTCAGGGTAGAGTTATGTACTTTCTGAAAGAGGAAGTTTGTTCTGTGGTTGTTGTGGAGTATCCACCAGAGAAAACTACTTAGACACAGATTTAAGCCAATAGAAAGTCTGTATTAGCCGGCCAGCAACTACACTGGGTGTTTGGGACCCCAGTGTAGCCCTGAGTCTTTCTCAGGCTGAGCTTTTAAACACAAAAACCATAACCTGGGTTTGACATACTTCATTTAACAAGAACAGGAACTACAGAAGCCAAAACACAAGGTTAGTACTTTTAGAAACTTTCCCTGAACTATGGACTTTTATGGATTAGGTCTCTGTTTCATTTTGGCCAGTGGTGCTGTCTACATGCTGAGTTTTACAGACTGAACTGTACTTCCATCATGGAGTCAGTTGTGCTACGGTCTGGTGACCTACTAAGGTCTAGGGGCCTGCTACATTCCCCGTGGTCTTAGTGAATGAGTCAAATCATGGATTCATACTGCTCTATAGTTTAAGATGAAGGGCCCTCCATTAATACAATCAGGATGAAAATTAGAGGCCCAGGCAGTGCTAATAGCAGAGCAGTTAGCCAGGGGACCACAGGAACAGAGACTGGTACCAATTGTCTGATTCATGTCTTTGTCTTTTTCTTTTTGAGGTTTTTCTCCAACCATGGCAAGACTTTTTTTTAATTACTCCTGATTGGTTTCCATAGAAACAACAGGTTTCCCCCAAAGTCATACAAAGTTCCCTTTATCTCATAAGAACTAAGTCTAAACTCCTCTAATTTTGTAGACCACTTCTGCTAGAGAATTTGTTATTTCAGTTCAGAAACAGGAACTTGTAATACCTCTAGGTCCTGACCAACCTGCCTACTTAGTTTTTAAAGTTTTTAATCTCCCATGATAAGGCTAATGTGTCTATGGCTGTCGCCAGCTCCAGCCGGGAGTAGAATGCGGATGGGCACAGCTGCTGCTGCTGCTGCTGTTTCTTCTTCTTCTTCTTCTTCTTCTTCTTCTTCTTCTTCTTCTTCTTCTTCTTCTCCTTCTTCTTCTTCTTCTTCTTCTTCCTCCTCCTCCTCCTCCTCCTCCTCCTCCTCTTCCTCCTCTTCCGTAAGCCAGGATGCATGTTAAAATGTATTCTCCCTTCCTCCTCATTATATAGGTATGCCTAGGGCAGAATGTCTTGCTGTTAACCAGATGAATTAACCCACAAGGCAGAATGGCAAGCACCAGAATAAGTCGAAGTGCTGAGGCCAAAGGATATTAGACAACTTTCAGTCTGTTGTAAGTCCTCTAATGTTAATTTGGGTTGCCCTCAGTCACAGTGAGTTTTGTCAGCCAATGGGCTGACAGTCTGGTTAGTTGCTAACCCTGTGTAGTATGGAGGCAGAGTGTCTAAGCATAACCAGCCATCCTGGCCAATTTTTGGCTGAGAATGATTAACTCAATAACCTCAGGGTCCCTTCCTGTGGCATACCATCTGATTACCTGGGTTTTCCCTGTTTTCCAAAGGCCAGAATATTTCTTATAGAATTTCCAGATTTTTAATTTTATGGCCATTGAATTACATATTTCTATTGTGCATTTCCTGGGAGGAGGAATATATATTTATATATATTTATCTGTGAGTTTTCAGGAAGCCTCTGCTTTACAACCCTGTTTTTTGCAATGGAAACTCCCTTGTTCCTGGCAACTAGGGGGCTCAGCCACAGGGCATGCATAGAATTGTAAACTCTGTATTTTTATCTCAAAAGATAAACTCCTGTGGTGATATTTTATCTGTGTCCCCCAATAAAGTTTATCTGAGAATCAGAGGAAAAAGTAAGCCACTATATTAAACATAGAAGTCAGGCAATAGTAGCACATGCCTTTAATCCTAGCATTCGGGAGGCAGAGATCCATCCAGAGCTCTGTGAGTTCAAGGCCACACTGGGAACAGAGCCAGGTGTGGTGGTACATGCCTTAAATTCCAACACTAGTTAACCATGGAGGTCTGGAGGTCTGCACAGACAGATAGGAAGTGACAGAGCTGGGCAGGAAGAGGAAGTGATGTAGCTGGGCAGAGAGAGGAAGTGAGATGGCAGAACAGAAAGGCATGTAGGCGTGGGTATACAGGAAGTAGGTCTCTCTGGAGGCTGAGGAGTTGGTGAGGTGGGGTTGGCTGTGGCCTGTCCTACTCCTCTGATCTCTTCTCACCCCATTATCTGGCTCCGGGTTTTTTATTTATAAGACTGTTTAGCAATTTGTCATACAAACTCCCAAATTGTCCCTTTTCCCAATACAACCAGACATTTAAAGTGGGTCCCAGTGAGCAAAGGTCAAGATGGATGCGGGTCGCTGGTCTGTAGTCACCAACTGTCAGCTCCCTGTATCTGTCTTCCTCAGTTCCCAGGTCCAGGCCTGAGGGTGGTGGGGCTTGGACTACAATCCTGTATTTATACCGAACATAAGAATCAGGAGGAGCTAATGGGACAGGCAGTGGAAGGGCCTGGGGCCTGATGGACCCTCAATGGGTTTGGACAGTCCATTTGGCATCCTCATCTATGACTTCCATTTTCTGGACCTGGTTGTGGTGGATCCACGGTGTGATGCCAGCTACTTTCACGGACACAGTAGTGGAAAGAATCACCTTGTAGGGGGCTTTCCAAGCTGGCTCCAGTGCCCCTTTGGCTACCTGTTTAGCCTAGACAGCGTCACCAAAATCAAACAAAGGGAAACTGGCGGACTCAGAAGTCGGCTGGGGCTCTCACATGGCCCAGTGAATAGCCTTTATGGAGGACTGGGGGGTTGTAATATCTTCAGAAAGAAATGGTTAGAGAATTCTGACAACTGGGAGGCAGTGGGGGCAGGTCTTCCAAACAATCTTGCGAGGGGTTGAATCCTCCCTACATGGGGTGCAGCCCGCCTGAAGCAAAACCGAGAAAGAAGGCCAATCTACTCTTCACTAGACTCTAAGGAGAGTTTTGTTAGTTTTTGTTCTGATTTGTTTTACCTGCCCAGAATTCTGAGGTCTATATGCACAACAAAGTTTCCACTCTGTTTCTAAAGCTTTCACTATTGAGAGCTATGGCTGTGAAAGCCGGGCTATTGTCGGGGCACCGTTGCTAGGGGAAGGCCGAATCAGGAGACCGGCTCCTGGAAGAGCTTTTAAGATGCCATCTAAGCATTTTCAGTCCAGGTGGGGAACACTTTACCTACCCAGAAAAGGTATCTATGAAAACTGGCAAGTACTTTCATCCTCCCCTGGAGGGCAGGATCTTAGTGAAGTCAGTTTTCCCAGATTCGCCAGAGTGCTGGCCTCTCATTCAGACTCCTTCCTGGGTAAGGGATATCTCTTTTGGATTTACTTGAGCACAAACCTGACATCTGGCTAAGACATCTATCACCAGGCTGTCCACTCTAGGTATAATATACCTTGGTCTGAGCAGCTCAGAATATTTTGTGGACCCCAGTTGAGTATCCTGGTAAAGGTCAGTTACCAGAGACCTTCCAGTTGTTTCTGGGGGAATGATCTTTCCCTCTGGTGGCCTCCACCAACCTGTGGGTTTGAGCTGGTTTGTTTTGTTTTGTTTTGTTTTTTCTTTTAGTAACCTCTTGGTTGTTTCATGGAGTCTCAGGCATTGGTTGGAGGGATGTCAGTGGTCAGGGTATGTCATTAGAATGTCAATAGGCCTCAGTGGCCTTAGGGCCAGTTGTTGGACATCCAGATCAGTGGCCCAGTTACCTCTTGCCTCAGAGGAGTCATCTTTTTGTTGTCCTCAAGTGGAGTGGTGGAGGACAGCAATTTGCAGAGGAAGCCAAATAGCCTCCAGGAGAGCCAAGATTTTCTCCTTGTTTTTAGTGTTCTTTCCCCAGTGGTAAGAAGTCCTCTTTCTCTGTAGTTCCTACATAGACACATATGGTAGTAAAAGCATAGCAACTGTCCATGTATACAGTAGTGGACTTTGCTTTACCCCATGGAGGCCTGGGTTAGCTTGATCAGTTCTGCTTTCTGGACTGAGGTACTTGGCTTGGGCTCAAATCATTTTGGTTAAAAAGACTACTGCAGCTCCCACATACCTGGTTTCATCTTTCATCTCATACTCTGGATGAGTACCTGCAGGTCATCACCAGTCTAGAGGGTACCAGGATTGATGATGGTGGGTTTCGCAAACTGGACTCAACAGTGGTCCAGGAGTAGGGCCTGGTACTGGGTCACACAGGCATTAGACAGACAGCCTGCTGATGTTCCTCGGAGGAACGACAGCGTGGAACCTCAAAAGGCCTCAACAGCGTGGGGTGCTGTCAGTAGATCTTGACCCAGAATTAACTTGTTTGCTAATTTCCTCAAACTACCAGTAGCTGCCACAGCTCTTAGACGAGTGGGCCATTGTGGCTACAGGGTCCAGTCGTTTGGACAGGTAGTCACAGGGTGCTTCCGTGGCCCCAAAGTTTGGATAAAATCCTTTCATCATGGACAAACAGATGAGAAGGTTTTGAGACATCTAGAAGTGGTAGGGCTGGAGCAGAAGTCAGAGTTGTTTTTAAAGCCTCGAATGCCTTTTGTTTAGTTTCAGTCCAGATTAGGGACTCAGTGTTGATTCCTCCCACCCACCGAATGTTACTGCCTCCACCTCGTGCTGGTGTATAGAGACTTTGATATTTCCAAAAACTCAGCTACCCAGAGGCAGCAATACCTAACGGCACCTAGAATCTCAAACCTGTCTCTTAGTCTTTGGAGTTAGGATCTGAAGCATGGCAGCAATCCTATTCTGAGACAGGCTCCTTGTGCCTCCTCTCAGGTGCTAGCCAAGACAGGTAGCCTCTGATGTATAAAGCTTTCTTAGCCTGCATCCTGTAGCCCAAGGTCTGTAACTCTTGAAGCAGTCCCTCAGTGGCCCTTTTGTCATTTATTTTAGGCAGAGACTAGGAGGAGGTCATTTACATATTTTAGGAGTATGGTCCCTGGAAACCTCTGATAGAAGGGCAGGAGGTCAGCATGTAGTGTCTCATCAAACAGAGTTGGAGAATTTGTAAATCCTTAGGGCAACCTGGTCCATGTAAGTTGCCTCCTATAACCTTCCTCTGGGTCTGTCCATTTAAAAGAAAAGGTGAGTGACTCACCTCTACCGATTGGAAGAATGCACTTTTCAGGTCCAAGACAGTGTGTGTATACATGTTTCCCTGGAGAAATCAGACTCATGAGAACCAGAGGTCCCAGAGAGATGTATTCCAGGATGACTGGCAAGGCACCAGGATGCCTGTCTCTCTAAGTCAGGCAATCTGGACTGTAATTTTCCTTTTTGTTTCCAGGGTCATTGGGTATTGTTTAATTTGGTCAGGGGTGGGTAGTTGGGCTGGTTAGTTGAACAATTTATGGGAACTTGATGTTGGGTCAGTCCTGGGGGTTGGTTTCTGCCAGCACCCCCAAGAATCTGTTGTTAACGTGAGGGATAGTCCAACTGTACCTTTTGATTAGAAGCAGGACTTTCAGCTAGGAGATAGCTTCTGACAGAGGGCAAGACACAGAACTTTTGCTGTGTATCTGTAAGTCTAACCATGTCTCATCATTGAGAAGGTGACAGTGGCTTTCAGTTCATGCAAAGGGTCTTGTCCCAATCGAGTTTTTTTCTAAACACCTGTTGAGCTACCTCCAGCAACTGGGACCTATTTATACCTTTACATGTTTCTGACTTTTATAACTTTCCTAGTATTTGGGGCTGACTGGGTGACAAAGGAAATCTTTTTAGCAGCTGTCTTTAATTCTTCTAAAAAGTGTAAAGTCTCCTTGGTCAGTGTGGAGCAGAAGGGAAAACCCGTTCTATGCAGGCTGCATTGTCAAGCAGGAATCCCCTTGCTTGGCCTGGGGGCAGTTTTTCTCCTTTTTTTTCAGAGGATAGTGGGTTTTGAGGTTTTGAATTGTACAGATCAGTGGTTGAGAAGGTGGCATAAATCATGAAAAAGGAAGAAACGTAATTTTCTTTTTCCCTTTCCCTGGGACATCTTAGAGCACACAAGGAAGCTGAGGAAACACACACTTCAGGGGGCTGTTTCTCCCTCCCTGCGTGTATTCTGAATAGATGGCAGGGGCCCTGGATGAAAGGCCCAGCCCCTCCTCACCTCCACACACGGACGAGGACCTATCTGGACCATACGCAGGAGTTAAGCCACAAAACAAGTGAGCTCTCCAGAGTCAGGCAGGCAGAGGTTTTTTTGGTTTCTCTGACAGAGCCAAAAGGATTCAGGTCCCCAGAAAGAGACACAGGTCTTAAGCCAGGGGAGGTGGGGTGTCTCACACCGAGAAAGGCACTGGTCAATGCAAGGAAACAGAACTGACAAAGACACATAGACATACAGAGAAACAGACACCAGAAAGACACATGGTAAAGACAACTAGGGGTGGCTACCACACATTCACACACCTGAAACAGAGAGGGGGACCCAGTGATGTCTCACACAGACCCTGGAGAATGGATCAGTGGCCACGTCTGACCTCTCCTATGTGTCCAGACTTACCTCCAGAGATCAGGCAACTTTCTAATGTGTTTCCTTTTAGGGTGGAGGCGTCAGACTCCTCTGAAGCATTAGGCAGTGATTGATCAAAGGGAGTCCTGGGGACCTAGAACATCCCAGGTTGTCCACCCCCTAAGAGTCCCTTGACCACTGCACTCTTTCCCTCTCCAAGGAGCTCTGAGACTCCCACGCCCCCCAGTGTCTTGAACACTGGTCTCTGGAGATCTCAGTGGGACCTCCAGAAATATAGAGAAAAAAACTGCTCAGATACAATAGGAAGTCTTCTTTAGCTGGCCAGCAACTACACTGGGTGTTTGGGATCTTAGTGTAGCCCTAAGACTACACCAAGCTTTGAGCTTTATACTCAAAACTATATCCTGGGTTGAAATACTTCAGTTAACAAGAACAGGTAGCCAAAAGCAGAACTACAGAGGCAAAAAAGCAAAGTTAGTACATTTAAAGACATTCCCAGAACTGTGACTTTGATGTACTAGGTCTTTTCAGCTGGTAGTCCTGTCTACCTGCTGAGGTTTACAGGCCGAATGGTACTTCCTCCATGGAGTCAGCTGTGCTAAGGTCTAGGGGCTGGTTACGGTGATAGTATCTTGTATGTGAAATGAAACACTCGACCAATGGGACACCCAATGTTCATGTTAGTCACATTTGCCAATCACAAGCTGGGGTTTTATAAGATCTCTCGAGTCGTAAAACTAGGCAGATAAAGCAACAACCCACTGTAAGCTGGGCAGGTTTGAACAAAAATGTGGTCAGAGGACTCAGTAAGTTACATGAGCAAGTGGCTCGGAGCTTCCCATCACTGCTTTCTGTTGTACAGATGTGGTCATATCCACAACCGGAGGGGCCATCCCTAAGACCAGCTGGAGAGGCAGGAAGCCTAAACTTAGCCCATGGATGGGCTGACTTCATGGGTGCAAAAGAAAAACAGATGAAACTATCCTTCAGCTCTACTCAGGAACCGCATCCAGCCAGTTCTAAGTGACAGCCTTCCCAACGGCCATGGTCATCCCTTCGTGTGGAAGGAAAAACGGATAAAGTTTAGAGTATATTTGGACTTCAGGGAAAAGAGAAATTACATGATTAGCTTTCTCCCCCCCCTCCCCAGCCTCCTGGGTTTTTGTTTGTTTAACATAATTTCTTTACTGATTCTTTGGGAACTTCACATCATGCACCCCAATTCCACTCACCTCTCAGTCCCCCCGTATCCGCCCACCACCCCTGCAGCGTCCCTCCCAAAAGAATTTAAAAAAAAATCAAACCAAAACAAAACAAACAAAAACCTCTTCACTCCAGCACCTCTTCATTCGTCGTGGTGGCAGTGGGAGCCTCAGTGTGTCACTGGGTATACCCTTTTGTCTAATCAGCTTTGCTTGCAAATGAGTGTTACTGATCTGGTCAAGGCCTCAGGTTTCTGGTACACCACCACCACTGGATCCTCACTGAAACTCCTCTGGGACATCCCGTGACTGCCCTGAGTTGTGGAGATCCTGCAGGTATCATTCCACAGGACCAGCCCCTTTAGGAGCTCCAGCAGACCCTACATGGAGTAGATGTTAGGGTGGCCAACCCAAGGCCTGACTGTGGGCCTGGGTGGTAGCTGAGCTGGTCAGTCTGGACCACTGGGGCCACCCCCCTCAGGTAAGGGGTGGAGTTAACTCTCCTATGCCCATGCCATCAGGGCCAATTCTCCTAAGCCTGTGGTGAGGGGATGGGACCCTCCCTCCCCAGTGCAAGGGGAGGGCTGTCAGCTCTCCTGTGAGGGTTGAGGCCAGCTCTCTTGCTGCATTATCCAGTGAGGGGCAGGCTAGCTTTCCTAGGGCCATCAAAGTGTGGGGCCAGCTCAGCATAGCCTTCTGATTTCATCTGAGCCCCTGTGGTAACACAGGCCACAGACATCAACACAGATCCCAGCTGCAGCAGGACCATGGATCCAGACATGGCCCTTGGCAGCAGCTCAGGCTTGGATGACATCATGGCTCCAGGTGGCAGCAGAGGCTACTCAAATCAGCATGGCCCTAGCAACAGCATGGTCCTCAGACACCAACAAAGTCACAGGTTGTAGCCCAGAACTGGGGCTCTGTGTGACCTCTGGTGGCAACTTGGGCCACGGACTTCAACACAGACCCTGGCTACGGTAGGGCCACAGACCCAGACATGGTCCTGGGCAGCAGCCAGGTATGGATGTCACTATGACCCCAGGTGGCAGCACAGGCCACTCAGAATAGCATGGCCCCCGCAGCAGTGTGGCCCTCGGATACCAACATAGCCTTAGGTGCAGGCCCAGACACTGCAAATCCACATAGCCTTTGATGGCAACAGGAACCACAGATATCAACACATACCCTGGCGGCAGTAGGGCCATGGACCCAGACATGGCCCTCAGCTGCAGCATGACCTTAAGACACCAACATGGTCTCGAGTATCTAACCAGACCCCAGGCAACCACACGGTCATTGGTTGCAACAGGAGCCACAGACATCAACTCAGACCCTGGGTCCTGTAGGGCTATGGACCAGACATGGCCCTCAGCAGCAGCTCAGGCCTAGACATCACCATGGCCCCAGGTGGCAAGCAGGCCACCTACATCAGCCCACTCCTCATCACCTTCACATCTTCCATTCTTCCTCATTTCACAGTGCATGAGCTATTCCTCTTCTCTTTCCCATTTCTCTACCACACAATAGCTCATCATAATGGGATGCACCCATCTGCCCCATGGCTGTCTTCCCAGAAGCCAGGCCTTGAGGACCCAGGCTGGCCTGTGGGTGGCTAGCACCTGCCTGAGCTGAATGGGATCCTACATTATTGGCTTTTAAAGAGCCTAAGAAGAAAAAGAAGGATTGAGTATAAGTGGTGGAAGCAGGTGGCAGCAGCAAGCACCTTCATGTCCATGTGACTGTCACCCCGTAAGTGTGCGAACAAAGTGCTGTGCTGGGTAGGGGTAGAAGCAAGCTTTCTATTCACCAGAAACTAACCATGTAATCTCTTGACGTGATTAACCAGATACTTATTGATGAGTATCCCAGACACAGTAGTAGATATATATTAGGTGTGAGGTGTCGTTTCCCACCCCCCCAGACAGGATCTAACTATACAGTCCAGGCTGTCTTTGAACTCATTAGCCTCCTGCCTCAGCCTCCTTAGTGCTAAGATTTACAGGTATCTGCCACAACACTTAGCAACCACCACCATATTTTGAGAGTATATAGAGGGTGTCATGTATTGGCATGACTCTGTATACAATAGTGTGTTAGATAAGAGGATTGAATGTACAGCAAGAAGAAGTATAGCCAGGGGCCCATAATCATGCCATCACTGGCTCTTACTGCACATAGAATTAACCAGAATGATGGGGGTATTAGAATATAGCATGTTCAGTAGTATCTGCTTAGTGGCCATTATCTTTTGAGTTTAGGGTATTGACTGGAATGTTGTATAATTCGAATTCAAGATACTTTATGGTACTCCAGTACCTTGTTTAAAAAACATACATAAATGTGAGAGCCAACTGATGAAGACACGAGTGGCTGTCCTTGTCATTACTCCTGTGACCCTATTGTACTTGTGTTTATTGACTGGGAAAACTCCTACCAAACTTTAAGCTACAGCTGCCACCTAGTCACTTTCGTTTCCTTGTGCATCAGCAGGCAGGCCCATCTGGGGTTGTCAAACCTGATCCATCAGTGATGTTGAGCTCCACCTGCCTTGGTCACTGACAGCAGACCGCTATCAGCTCCCACGGGGAGCTTGCTAGGCTTGTGGGCCACAGAGAGGACCCTTGAAAGAATAGCTCATATTTCAATGACCAACAGTTATCTTCACTTAGCAACTCCAAGAAGCTCCCCCAGAAGTCAGTTGACACCCAAAGTCACTCCTTAAAAATCCTGCAAACCAAATTTCATCTGAGTTTGCCTCATATGGGAACCAAACCTTTACTGGAATATGAGGCACTCAAGGAACTCAGGAGACTTTTGATGGCTTAATGTCTGTTTCAAATTATATACAGAATACATAAAAATGCTCTGATGGGGTAAGGAAAATATTTTATGGGATTAGAGATACCTAAAATATATTTTTGGATGCTTCATTAATTTTGGGGATCCTTCAGTAAAAATAACCACTACTCAATTTTTTCCTTCCAGTAACAGACTGTAGTGTAGGCAGAGTTTTTCTGTCCCATCGGCCAGCTCCCAAATAATCATTCAGAGACTTAATATTAATTCTAAATGCCTGGCGATAGCTTCAACTTATCCAGTCAGCTTTTACAACTTAAATTAACCCATTTCTTTCTTTTTTTTTTTTTTTTTTTTAGGTTTTTCGAGACAGGGTTTCTCTGTGCAGCTTTGCGCCTTTCCTGGATCTCGCTCTCTAGACCAGGCTGGCCTCGAACTCACAGAGATCCGCCTGCCTCTGCCTCCCGAGTGCTGGGATTAAAGGCGTGCGCCACCACCGCCCGGCAAATTAACCCATTTCTATTCATCTATGTGCTGCCTGAGGCTCGTTTACCTCATCTATGAACTTACCATGTTGCTTCTTCTGCATCTGGCTCTCAATTCCTCTGACTCCGCCCTTCTTCTCCCCAGCATTCTCTCTGTCCTGAAAATCCTGCCTAGTCATCAGCCAATCAGCTTTTTATTAAGAATGAGAGTAATACGTATTTACAGTGTACGAAAAGGTCGTTCCACAGTACCGTAGAAGTTTGTTTTCTGTTGCTGTGATAAAACAGTGACAAAAACAATTGAGGGGAGAAGGGGTTTATTTCAGATTACAGAATATAGTCCCGAAAGATGACAAGCAAGGGCAGGAGCTGGAGACAGGAGTGTGGAGGCAGGACCTGAAGCCGAGGCCATGGAGGAACACTGATTACTAGTTTGCTCACAACGGCTTACTCAGCCTGCTTTCTTACAACCCAGGTCAATGGACCCAGGGTTAGTACTATCCACAGCAGGCAGGGCCCTACTACATCAACTATTTTTTTTTAAAAAGGCTCCCACTAATGTGCCTACCGTCCACACCAGGCTCTCCCTCTGCTCCCACTAATGTGCCTACCGTCCACACCAGGCTCTCCCTGCGCTCCCACTAACGTGCCTAACGTCCACACCAGGCTCTCCCTCCGCTCCCACTAACGTGCCTAC
Source organism: Peromyscus californicus insignis (assembly GCF_007827085.1). Classification (NCBI taxonomy): domain Eukaryota; kingdom Metazoa; phylum Chordata; class Mammalia; order Rodentia; family Cricetidae; genus Peromyscus; species Peromyscus californicus. Next base: position 13,432,187 of record NW_026294584.1, on the reverse strand, counting down.
CATCCACACCAGGATCTCCCTCCGCTCCCACTAATGTGCCTAACGTCCACACTGAGGCTCTCCCTCTGCTCCCACGGACATGCCTACCGTCCACACCAGGCTCTCCCTCCGCTCCCACTAATGTGCCTACCGTCCACACTGAGGCTCTCCCTCTGCTCCCACGGACATGCCTACCGTCCACACGAGGCTCTCCCTCCACTCCCACGGACATGCCTACTGTCCACACCAGGCTCTCCCTCCCAGGTGATTAGTCTTTGACACAAACTAACATGCACAGAGCTTTGGTAACAGAGAAACAACTGCCTCTTGAAAAGGTCATAATACCACTATCATCATTTTGAAAAGGAGTACTCAGAAATATTTCTTTTGTTTTATTACTGGAAATGATAATTATAACTCATTATAAGAATTCTCAAACTCAACAATAGATCTATCTTGTTTATAATTTCCTAAGACTCATGTTTAAAAATAGGATACATTTATTAATTAAAAAAAAAAAGATTGTACTCAGGAATATAGAAACTCACTAGTTAGCAATGAAACTTTGAGCTGGAAGTTCACCCATGAGCAGCCCGCTGTTCATAGACCTGGCAGGTTCCAGAGAACAACCACAGCTCCTCCCAGGTCCCTGGACTTGCGGTGATAAGAAGTTCACCCACGAACAGCCCACCGTTCCAGACCTGGCGAGTTCCAGAGAACAACCACAGCAATCGGGCACCATTACGGTGAGTGGTATAGGGTGGGGATATACGAGAGAGAGGGGCAGATTTGAAGAGGCTAGGGCAGTGAGGGATAGGCTGATGCAGATGCTCTCCTGCTACCTAGGCAGGGCCAGATGTCTGGCTCTGGGCTTCTGCCAAGGGCCGGGACTTGGTCCATGACCTGATGAAGGCAGAGAAGATGGGCCTATATAGAGTTGGCCCCGCCCCTCACCAGTTGAGGCACTCAGGAGAGAGAGTCCTACATGTCACCTGGGAAGCACAATAGAGCTGACCCTGTTCACAGGGGCATGAGCAAGCTGGCCCTGAGGGCATGAGAAAGGGAGAGCAGGTCATACCCCTCTAGTCTGCCATGTGGTAGTGTGGGTGAGGGAAAGATGCCCTCCTCCCCTGTTGTGGGATAATGCCCTTGAACACTGGCTTAATAAAACACTGGCCAGTAGCCAGGCAGGAAGTATAGGCAGGGCCAGCAGAAAAGGAGCATGCTGGGAAGAAAAAGAGCAGAGTCGGGAGTCACCAGCCAGACAGAGGAAGCGAGATGACAAGGCAGAACTGAGAAAAGGTACCAAGCCAGGTGGCTAAACATAGATAAGAATTCTGGGTTAATTTAAGTGCAAGAGCTAGTGAGTAATAAGCCTGAGCTATGGCCAGGCAGTTATAATTAATATAAGCTTCTGAGTGATTATTTTATAAGCAGCTGTGGGACCGCAGGGCTGGGCAGGACCGGAGAAACCTTCCGGCTACACTCCCCTCACCCCTCCACACCTGCAGCAGCTGGGGGACCTGACCCAACCCCTCACCAGCTGCAGGATGGGCCTTCTGCCTTAAATGGGCAGCACCATAGAGTTGACCCTGTAGACGGAGGGCATGACAGGGGCGTAGCTGGTGCCACCTCCCTAGTCCGCACTGTGGTGGGAACTGACCCCTCTACCAGACACAACACTTGGGAAAGGAGACCGACACCCCATCTGTGCAGCACAGCAGAGATGACCCTGTTGACAAGGACACAGGTGAGCCAACCCCGAAGCTGTGAGCGTGGGAGAGCTGTCGCTGCTCTTCATCTGTCACGCGGTGGTGTGGGTGGGGGAGAGGTGGCCCCCTCACCACCTGTGACAGACGAGCTGACTCCCCCCATTATCATCTGCACTCAGGTAGGAGGACCCTGTTCCTTACCTGGGCAGCACAGTAGAGCTGGTCCTATTGGCAGAGGCGTGGCTGAGATAGGCCTGAGTGTGTGAGGGTGGGATAGGTAGCCACACCCCAGAGTCTGCCATGCCATGGTAAGGGTGAGGGAAAGATGCCCTCTCCCTTTTGCCCCTGCTACCTATGGTGGGCGAGGGAGCAGACCTCCCCCTTACCAGCTTCAGCACTTGGGAACATGAACCCCACATCTCACCTGGGCGGCACAGTAGAGCTGACCCTGTTGGCAGAGGTGTAGGTGAGCCAGCCCCAAAGTTGGGAGCATGGGAGAGCTGTCCCCGTTATGCATCTGTCTCTCGGGATGGGCACGGGCAGGGGAGAGATACCCCTCCACCCATCAGCACCTGAGGCAGGCGGAAGAGCTGGCCCTGAGGTCACAGGAGTGGGAGAGCAGTTCCTGTCCCTCATCAGCTGCAGCACTGAGAGAGTGGCCCCTACACCTCGACAGGGCAACACAGTAGAGCTGGCCCTGAAGGTGTAGGTGTCCAACCCTGAGGACATCAAAGCAGAACTGGCCCTGCCACTTGTCATTGCTGCAAGGGATAAACTAGCCAGGGCAATGCTGGAGAGTTCATTGTCCTGAGGGCCAAGACAGCAAAGAAAGAGGAGAGATGGAGGTCTGACCAACCCTGCAATTACCCAGGCCCAGAACCAGGGTTATGTGTTGTCCCACTCCAACATCCACCCCACCTGTGATCTTCTGGAGCCCTGGGGTGGGGAGCCTTGATCCTATGGACCCAGGGCTTCAGGATCTCCATGACACAGGGCAGCAACAGGATGTCCAGGAAGAGTCCCAGTGAGGCCCAGCATCAATGGTGTAGCAGAGACCAGGGGCCTTAAACCAGACCAGTGATTCTTTGGGAAGAACGCCTGCATGTAAAAAATGTATGGATAAAGGGGTTTATTGTGTGACTCACTGTGTCACACTGCAGCTTCCATGATGAGATTCTTCCTTTCTTCCTTTTTATTCCCCTTTTCTTCTCTTAAATTTTATTTTGTTTTATTTTGGGGGGGAAGAAAGATGGGTGAAATCAGGAAACATGATGTGGAGACATGATATGAAAGACAGAAAGAATAAATAAAAAAAGAAAGTTTTAAAAAAACTGAAAAATTAGTGTCACAACTTAACAAACAGAACCACCAATGTGCAGAACTTCTGTTTTGGACCAAGGTATGCACACGTATATATTTGCTTGAACTGACAACCATAAAAAACAAGGCTTGAAATAAACTAATTCATCAAACAATATTAAATAAGATTGTTTTTAAATGCAAGCTTGGAGATTTCCTCTTTGGACACTATCTGGTAAAGCATGCTACTTTTACCAAGCAAATTGAGTTACCTGTCTATCCTGATTAAGAATATTTGAAGTTGTTCTGTTTGAATTTCTAAAGGTCTTATAATAAAAAACATGGAGCCTGACATTAGGGTAAATGCTCAGAGAGACAAAGGAACAAGCCACTGCCAAGTCTCACCTCGCCAACTCTATGACTCCTCTGACTGAAATCCTCTGAGTCCTCACCCGAAAGGCTCCAGCAGAAAAAGCCTCTAGCTGAAAGGGAGGCTTCTGCCAAAAAGCCTTTAGTTCCTGTCCCCTCAGGCCATATACCTTTCTGCACCCAGCCATTGCTTCCTGGGATTAAAGGCATGTGTGATTCCCAGTACTGGGATTAAAGGTGTGTGCCACCACTGCCTGGCTCTGTTTTCTCTCCTAGACTGAGTCAATCTCATGTAGTACAGGGTGGCTTTGAACTCACAGAGATCCAGAAAGGTCTCTGCCTCCTGAAGGATGGGATTAAAGGTGTGAACCACCACTGCCTGGCCTGTGTTTTCTCTCCTAGACTGAGTCAATCTCATATAGTCCAGGGTGGCTTTGAATTCACAGAGATCCAAGTGGATCTCTGCATCACAAATGCTAGGATTAAAGGTGTGTGCCACCACTGCTTGGCATCTATGTTTAATCTAGTGACTTGTTCTGTTCTCTGATCTTCACACAAATTTTATTAGGGTACACAATATATCACCACATTATATTATATAGAAATAATAGGATAAAAAAGTAGATTATTGAATCTACTCTGAAAAGAAAAAAGGATATAGAAGAGAGGTAGATTATTGAATCTACCCTGAAAAAAAAAGGAAAATATGGATATAAGATAAAAGGTAGATTATTGAATCTACTTTTAAAAAGCAACTACTAGTTTTAAATATTTTACATTGGATTGGATTTTTGTATATTGTGTACAAATCGTGTGTATTGATACAAAGTTGAGATTATTATTGTTAGAACATACTGTACATACATTCCTAATCTTCTTCAAGGTATTGTACCTATACAGTTCATTTAACAATGTAATGCAAATTGCTAGTCCTTGACAGTTATTACCTGTAGATGAAATTCTAAATGGTCTTATTAAATGCAAAACAGAGCCAAACACAGAGTTAAAAGCCCGGAGATCAGAGCAGTAGCCAAGAGCTGAGACCAACTTCTCTCACCACTCGCTGCCGTCCTTCCCCTGAGAGAGAGAGACCTTCTTCCTGTGTAACCTGTCTTTTTATTGCCTTTCTGTTCTGCCTTCTCATTGGCTCTAAACTCAACCACATGATTTCCCTGTTACTGCCTGTCTATACAGACCTCCAGGTCTCTATGGTTGGTACTGGGATTAAAGGCGTATGTCACCATGCTGGCTGTGTCCTTAAACACACAGAGATTCTGTCTGCCATGTGATCAGATTAAGGGCATGTGCTACCACTGCTGGACTTCTGCTTAATGGCTATGACCTCTGATCTCCAGGCAACTTTATTTATTAACATACAAATAAAATCACATTTCAGCACAAATAAAATATCACCATAATTACCAACTATTTAGGGCAATAAAGAAATGCAGGTTAGTAGTTAGTCAGCTATTTCAATCGAACTTGTAGTCAGGTTAGGTATGTTTTTAAGGTCAAACAGAGATATATTTTAGATAGACAGGTCATCTTCAAACACTTCAGAGATCTACAGAATACGGCACTTAAAATGTTTTAATAACATAGATTCTTTTTTTTAATGACAATGAGACATGTCAGCACCAATCTACTTCAGAGAAGATGATGGACATTGAAGAAACTCCTTATGGAGTTTACTTTCTTTCTGGCAAAAGTTAGCCACTGGATAAGAAAGTACCCTTGCCTCAACTGCTGACGGTATGCTGTCCAAATGGACAAGCAGGACACAAAAGAAAGGTCTGCTGCACCTTGCTAAGACAAGGTAGGACGGACCTTTAGAAAATCCTGCTTCACAGAAAAGTCTGTCAGGTATGCTAGGCCTATAGGCTGAAGATGGATACCCCAACATTGCAGAGGAACCTTGGGTGACTGTCCAGGCAGCCAGCTATTTCTGTCATTTCTCATATTTTTTTGGAAGTCGCTTGTTTGCACTTCCTGTTTACTTAGGTAATATTATTTCCTTCTCAGGTCTCTGATGGAGTTGAAGACTAGATAGTTACAGTTTTCCTTGTTAACAAATTCAGAAAAGAAACTCACTAAAGAGATGTAAAGTGCATAAGTTTGAAAGACATTGAAAGATAGTTTTGGGTTGATAATACAAGTTAGGATAGAAAGTGAATTAGATACAACACTTTGGACTCACAAAATAGGATAAATAATGGAATACTTTCTCTGAATTTATCAATTGTTAATGGACTGGACATTGTTAGTGTAATTCTTGATGGTATATATTGTATATACTTATTGTAAATAGTTTTTCTGATATTAGTTATAACCTTCTTTTATTATTTTAGACAAAAAAGGGGAAATGTGGTGATATATTATGTACCCTAATAAAATTTGTCTGAAGATCAGAGAACAGAACAAGTCACTAGATTAAACATAGATGCTAAGCAGTGGTGGCACACACCTTTAATATTATCACTCAAGAGGCAGAGACTCTTCTGGATCTCTGTGAATTCAAAGCCACCCTGGACTACATGAGATTGACTCAGTCTAGGAGAGAAAACAGAGCCAGGCAGTGGTGGCACACACCTTTAATCCTAGTACTGAGAAGCACACATGCCTTTAATCCCAGGAAGTGATGGCTGGACAGAGAAAGGTATATAAGATGTGAGGGGACAGGAACTAACGGCTTTTCAGCAGAAGCGTTCCTTTCAACTAGAGGCTTTTTCTGCTGGAGTCTTTTAGCGAAGGACTCAGAGGATTTCAGTCAGAAGATTCATGGAGTTGGCGAGGTGAGACTTGGCAGTGACTTGTTCCTTTGTCTCTCTGATCTTCCAGCATTTACCCCAATATCAAGTTCCAGGTTAATTATTATAAGACCTTGAGAATTCAAACAACAATGTTCCTCTAATGGCTCTTTGTCACATTTAAGATGTAAAGATGTAAACCTAGAAACCAAGCCAGAAGTTTCAAGGGAGGGAGGAAACTTGGCTAAGACTTAGTTAAAATTAACTATTTTTCTCCATGTGATGTACCATCATGGCCTACACACAGTACAGACTACATCTCTACTTGCTTTAATGTCTTGTCTGAGTGCCTTCTGCATAACCCAACCTCTACAAATCAGGTACCTCCAGTTGTCCTATCATTTATAGTCTTGCTTTTATCAAACATTTAAACTCTTTAATGTCCAGTATTCATTAGGAAGGTCTTGGAGATCTTCTAAATATCCAGTGTTTGTAGCATTGTTGTTGGGGGATAGTCAATCATACCGTGAACCTCAAGTTTGCATTTGTGTTTAAATAAAATTAACCTTGGGTCAGGATGCTGAGTTAGCAACTAGTTGACAGAAAGTAATCATAAGAGTGCCAGAGGGCATCTGGGAGAGAGAGAGAGACACAGGAAGTTGTAGGGAGGGATTTGGAGTGATGCTGCTTTTTCTGGTTTGGCAGAGAGGAAGCACAGGTCTTTTGGAGATGCCCACAAGGAGAGAGGGTTAACTTGCTACTCAGCCTTTCTGAGCTCTTAGGTTTTCACCCCAGCCTTTGAATCTTGAGTCTTATTTATAAATAGAACAGAAGAGATTTAGTTAAAGTTACCTTTAACCACAGGCCAGTGCCTGGGGAACAGAATTCCCACCAGGCTGCAGCCTGAGCATCTAGGCCACTGCTAGGGAAGTAGGCCAGTAACTGTGAAGTCACAATTGCTGGCTGAAATAGCAGTAGATTAAGGCACAGACACTGCGCATAAGATAAAATAACATTTGCCACTCCATCGTGTGGCATGACCACACAGACAGAAGTAACGCCAGCTGGCTCTGCTACAGTTACAGGCTGGGCCTCTGCATGAGCACTCATAGCAGTCCTCTGCTGCTTGCTGGGACTCTGGAAAGCAGGCTGGCACTTGAAATTTGTAGAGGGGGCTTGAGTTCACCACCAACACTGCCCACAAACAGTGGGAAATCAGCAGATTTGCTGAGATACCTGGGAAGCCTTTAGGTGAGAGTTAAATAATATTAAAAAGAAAAAATTTTCCCATGTTAAGAATGGCAAACACCAGCCGGACAGTAGTGTTTCACACCTTTAATCCCAGTGTTCAGGAGGCAGATCCAGGTAGATCTCTATGAGTTCAAGGCCAGCCTGATCTACAGAGCAAGATCCAGGACAGGCACCAAAATTACACGGAGAAACCCTGTCTCGAAAAACAAACAAAAACCAAACCAAAACAACAACAACAACAACAAAAAGAATGAGAAACACCACAACGCAAGATGCTAGGATGCAATATAGTGGTATTATGGATGGTTTGAAAATGGAAAATTTAAATGAGGGGATAAATGACTTAGCTGGCATTGAAATAATGTCAGTTGTAATTGCTATCAGTTTGATATTTTATTCTTAAAAAAGAGGTTTAATAATTGCCAAATATGATAATTTGACTGATAAAATATAAGCTTTAGAAAGACTTATTACTGATAAAATACAAGCCTTAGAAAGGCTTACTAAAGAAAATAATAAAAACAAGCTGATAAGATAAAAGTCTTAGAAGGATTTACTATTGATAAGCTATAAGCTTTATAAAGACTTACTATTGATAAGATATAAGCCTTAGAAAGACCTACTAATGAAAATAAGGCAAATACTCAGACACAGACAGAGGAATTTAGAGCAGAACCTGCCACACCATTGAATTATGAAATTGAAGAAGAGTGGAGCAGCTCAAGGTTATTAGAAAACCAACCTTAATTTATCCAGTTACCATACAAGAATGACCACCAGATGATAGGCACACCCAAGGCTATGCAGAAGCTAATTGGAATCCTGTAGAAACATTAGATTTGAAGAAATTTAAGGAAGCAGTCATTTCATATGGTATGCATTCACCTTTGTGAAGCAGATGTTAAATTCATAGACCACTTGGAGCAGAATTATTCTGCAAGACTAAGAAGATTTAGTTACAGCAGTATTGGAAGCTGGTCCTCAGTTACAATAAAGACCATGATGGAGAGAGGAAGCTAGGGTTATAGAACAATGAGGTAGGGCTAGAAGTCATGAAATTTCCCAAGACCAGCTTCCCAGTGAGGGCCAGTATGCCAGTCTGCAAAGGACCCTCCATATTTGATGATAACACCTTGATTCTATGATGTGTAGCAGCTTTGAATGATTGGAATGGGGTTGAAGAATCAGGAAAGAGGACTGAGTCATTTAATAAAATTATATAAAGCCCAAAAGAAGCCTTCACTGATTTTTTTTTTACAAAGATTAACTTTAGCTGTAAATAGAGTGGTATCAGATCCAGAATTAGACAAATATTAATTAAATCTTTGGCTTTTAAAAATGCTAATTCAGAATGTAAAAGGGTGATTAGGCCTTTAAAAGGAAGATAAGCACCCACAGAAGAATGGACCCACAATTCAACTGACATTGGGTCTCATACTTACAATGATACTTGGATACAAGAGGTGATTTCTAAAAATTTTAAGAAAAATCAAAATGTCAGATGTTTTAATTGTGGTAAACTAGGTCATCTGAAAAGGGATTGTAGAAAATGTGTTTCTAGAAACAATGTTTTCCCTAGAGATAATCCAAATAGTAGGCCCCAGCCTTCTGGAGTATGCAGAAGATGTGGCAAAGGCCAGCAGTGGACTAATGAATGCAGACCAATAAGGGACAGGCAAGATAACCCTTTGCTATTGGGAAATGCCTTAAGAGGCCCCAATGTCAAATTTGGTTCAATCATTCCCTGTCAGCATTGGGGAAACCCTTCCACATATCAATTAAAAGACTTAATGCCTGTTATTAATAACCATACTACTTTGGATGGCAAAACAGCTTTAGTAGCTAAAACAAAATTGTCAGGAGAGATCATAAAACAAGTATTTTGTCAAACTTCCATAAATGATCAAAGACCAAACGGCAGAGGTGGTACACGCCCTTAATCCCAGCACTTGGGTGACAGAGGCAGGTGGATCTCTGTGAGTTCAAGGCCAGCCTGGTCTATAGTGAGAATTACAGGACAGGCTTCAAAACTACACAGAGAAACCCTGTCTCTAAAAAACAAAAAACAAACAAAAAAATTGAGTGTTTAGTAGATATAGGCACAGATGTAAATCATTTCACCAAAATCTTGGCATCCAGATTGTCCTCTTCAGGAGATAAATGTTCATCTTCTAGGGATTAGAACTTTATCAGGTAAAACAAAGTGTAAGATGGGTCAAGTGTATAGGGTCAGAAGGACAGATAGGAAAATTAAAACCAAATGTGGCTAACATAGCAATGAATTTATGGGAATGTGATTTGTTGCAACAATGGAAAGCACAAAATAACATTCCCCCAATATCAGAAACAAACTATAAATTAGTGCACCCTTCTGAGAATAATATTAAAAGAATTATCAATAACAGTCACCAACCATTCAGGTTGTACATAAACAGAGCACAACAGCTGTGTGGGTGGAACAATGGCCTTTGACACCAGAAAAATTACAGGCACTAGAGCAGCTGGTACAGGAGCAGCTAAATGCTCAACATTTGAAGAATATACCAGCCTTTGGAATTCTCCTATATTTGTTACTAAAAAGAATGGTAACAGATTTAGAGCCATAAATAAGGTGATTCAGCCAATGGGCTCTTTACAGCTCGGAATTCACTTGCCTTCTTTACTGCTTAAGTGATGATCTATTATAGTGATTGATTTAAAAGACTGCTTTTTAAAAACTATACCTTTACAAGAACAGGATAGAGAAAAATGTGACTTCACAGTGCCTGCTTATAATAATTCCCAGCCTGTTAAAAGGTACCATTGGAAGATTCATCCACCAGGAATATTTAACAGTCCCACCCTGTGCCAATAGTTTGTACAATAGCCATTAGAACTAATTCATAAACAGTTTACCATTATATGGATGATATCTTCTTGGCTGATTAGACACAGACACTTTAGAAAAATATTTGATGAAGTACAGAGAATTTTGCCTTGTTGGCGATTATAAATTGCTCCTGAAAAAAAACACAAAGAAGAGATTCTTTTAACTATTTAGTATATAAGGCAGGTTTACAGAAAATACAAATCAGGAGAAATCAATTATGCACTCTTAATGACTTTAAAAAAATTGCTGGGAGATATTAACTGGCTATGGACCACAATTGGATTAACAATGCAATAACTAAGTGATTTATTTCAAACTTTAATGGGTTGATAAGGACTTAAACAGTCCAAGAAAACTATCAGCTGAGGCTGAGACAATATTGGCTCTAGAAGAAAAGAAATTACAGGATGCACATGTGGATCACTTAGATCCAGAACTTGATTATATTCTGATAATTTTACCTTTTACTCATTCTCCTACAGGGATTCTTATGCAGAGAGAAGATATCTTAGAATGGATATTTTTAGCACACAAACAGAGTAAAAAATTAAAGACCTATGTAAAAAATGGTTTTTGAATTGATTCTGAAAGGAAAATTGAGACTTTGTCAATTAGCAGTAGACCCAGTAGAAATTGTGGTACCTTTCACTGATGCTCAAATTGCCTCATTATGAGCAGAAAATTAACATTGGCAAAGAGCTTGCAATAATTTCTTGAGAGAAATTAGCAACAAATATCCCCAAAACAAGAGACTTCAGTTTATAAAAAGAACTAATTGGATTCTCCTTCATATAATAATAAAGGGAACACCAATTTCTGGAGCCCCTGCATTCTATACTGATGCAAATAATTCAGGAAAGGCAGGTTATAAGTCAGGAAAATTAAAATGGCTCAAATCTTATATGATTCAGTTCAGAAATCAGAATTATATGCTAGTCTCATGGTTTTATTAGATCTTCCAGAACCTCTTAATATAGTAATTGATTCTCAATATGCAGAGTTGTTTTACATATTGAAACTTCTGAACTATTCCAGATGATTCAGAATTAACTGTTATTTATTCAATTATAAAAAGTAATCAGAAATAGAAATCATCCTTTGTATATAACGTATATCAAATCCCATACAAGTCTACCATGCCCTCTAGTATAAGGTAATGATAAAGTCAATCAGCTTTTGGTGAGAAGTGTGCTAGAAGCCTCAGAATTTCATAAGAAATACCATGTTAACAGCAAAGGTTTAAAGATTTTTCTATTACTTGGCAATAAGCTGAAGAAATTATAAGGAAATCTCCTACTTGTTTTTGTACAACCAAACTCCATTACCTATAGAAAGTAACCTAAAAGGTATTCAAAGAAATGAAATTTGGCAAATGGATGTGTTTCATTTTGCAGAGCTTGGAAAATTAAAATATGTGCATCATACCATAGATACATATTCAGGATTTCAATGGGCAACTGCCTTAAATTCTGAAAAGGCGGATTCTGTAATTATACATCTATTAGAGGTTATGGCCATCATGGGTACACCTGACAATGCTCTAGCATATGTCTCTAGGAAAATGAAACAGTTTTTTGCACATTACAACATAAAGCATATTACAGGCATACCACACAATCTTACAGGACAAGCAGTTATAGAAAGATCTAGTCACACTTTAAAAGATATGCTTAATAAACAGAAAGGTGTAATAATGACCCCCCGAGATAGATTATACAGTGCTTTATTGTGTATTAAATTAAATATTAATTATGTAAATATTAAATTTTTAAAGTACCAATAAAAAATGACTGCAGAGAGCCACTGGATAACAGGGGAAAAAAACATTGAATTAAATCAGCCTATATATTTTAAGGATGTGTTGATCTCAGAATGGAAACCAGGACATGTGTTACATTGGGGAAGAGGTTTTGATTTTGTTTCCACCAGAGAAGCTATGGATACCATCAAGATTGATAAAAATTAGATTCGAACAGGAGAGACCTCTTGATTAGGAGAGGTGATAGTTCATCAAACAGCTTGGTCATTCAATCCAAACTTCTAAGACTAACAAATGCCTTTCATTTGATTAGGTATGAGAAAAATTATTATGAAAAGATAATACTTTTACTGTTGCCAAAACAATTTTGTCTTAACAAAGATATAACCTGACAAAAAAGGAACTCCCCAACATTAGGGTTGGGGAAAGGTTTTGTTTTTGTCTTTCCAGGAGAATAAAAGCATCCAACTAAGGAATCTGAAGACCACTGGACAAATGAGACATCTGAAGGACAAATCATTCAGAGAAAAATGCCCCAGGAAAAAGAGTAAATTTGACCTAATGATATAGCACACTTCCAATAGGATAAAATTTCATAACTCTTCCCAAATATTTGTTCCTGCTGCTCTCTACAAGCATAAAAAGCAAATGGTCTTTTTGTAGTCCCAGTTCAATTAAAAATTAAAGCTGATTTTGGAGCTGGAGCATGGTTCTCTCCTTCTGTAAACCCAACCATGCTTGTTAAAGGAAAATCCAAATCTCTGTCTCATGTCAGAAGAGTCACCTGATGTGGGACAGAGGAAACCAAAATTAAGGGACTATCCTACTGTCACTAATCTCATAATCCTTTGGTTTTATTTTGACTCTTTAAAACTTTTCTTAAGGTATAGATATTAAATTTATAAGATTACTATATTGCTGGGTGGTAGTGGCGCATGCCTTTAATCCCAGCACTCGGGAGGCAGAGGCAGGCGGATCTCTGTGAGTTCGAGGCCAGCCTGGGTTACAGAGTGAGTTCCAGGAAAGGCGCAAAGCTACACAGAGAAACCCTGTCTCCAAAAACCTAAAAAAAAAAAAAAAAAGATTACTATAAATATATTAAACTTTCTGTCATGGTATTATTGGTCATATAGAGTACTAATTCTAGAAATAGGCTTCATCTAGTTCCTGTACATGCTGTGGGATGATACCCTTGTATACTGGTTTAATAAAATGCTGATTGGCCAGTAGCCAGGCAGGAAGTATAGGCAGGGCCAGCAGAAGAGGAGAATGCTGGGAAGAAAAAGAGCAGAGTCAGGAGTCACCAGTCAGACAGAGGAAGCAAGATGACAAGGTAGAACTGAAAAAAGGTACCAAGCCACGTGGCTAAACATAGATAAGAATTATGGGTTAAATTAAGTGTAAGATCTAGTCAGTAATAAGCCTGAGCTGATGGCCAAGCAGTTATAATTAATATAAGCCTCTGTGCGTTTATTTGGGGAACGTGAGTGGGAAAGACTTGTCCCAACTGCCAGCCAGGTGGGACACAGGAAAACTTCAAGCTAAATTTGGCGCCCAACGTGGGGTTCTCGAATTTCCATAAGACCTAAAAGAGTTTAAAAAGGACTTCTAAACACACAATAATGGAGCCCAAAATAGCTTTCTACTTCAGGGCTCATGTGGGCCAAGATATAGAGACAGCAAGGTACAGAGATGCTGTGGCATGCAGACTTGAGCTACAGTATGGCAGGCTCATGGTGTGTGGGCTTGAGCTACAGCATAGTGGATTCCAGTCAAGTTACACAGCAGTTTTCTTTAAGCCTACAACACACTGCCTGGCAGATTTAGCTTTTGCTAGTACAGAAGAAAAAAAAAAAAAAAGGTTTCTGGGCTACACGCTGCTGGATGGAGACATGGACCCACTGCTTCCCAGAGTTGGTGGTGAGCATGATTCCCACAGAGCTGGTGGTAAACTTAGTTCCACTATGTTGGGAAGCTGAGGTAGGCAGAGCCAGCAGCCAAAGCTGCCATTTCAGTCCTAGCCACTGCAGTTTAAAGCAATAGATTCACAATAAAACAGATTCAGATGAAATAAACCTCTAAACAGTTTACATTGTGTATAAAAAAATATATGTAGGTTTGGAATATAGACAATTATATAAAGAAATAGAAAGTTTTAAAGAATAAAGTCTTTAGAGAGAAAGTAAAAGTAATAAAAAAAACATAAGCCACGTAAAGATGGAACTCACACAGAGTCTGGATTATGTTGTCTTTGGAATTTTTAACTGCAGAGAGACATTTGATTGTAAAAGCTGCTGAGTTAAATCAATATAGATATTTTAAAGGTATCTGGACTTCAAAGTTTATGTCTAAGGATATGTTACTTTGGAAAAGAGGTTCTGCTTTTGTTTTCACAGATGAGAGCCTGTGAATTGCTTCCAAGCTAATCTAGTTTGATCAAGGAAGACCCCCTGAAAGGTCTCTGATGACACCATGGCCCAGATTATTAAACATCCAAACACAGCTTCAAGACAAATGGCTCAGACAATGCAGCCTCACAGACTATTCCAGTCAGGATTTGACCATAATTCTTAATTTTCTCAGGATCCCCATAAGACTGCCAGTGCCCCCATCAGCAGAAAGTAGCATAGACTTCTACTCCCTCATTTCCACAAAATGGATTATGGATGTTTGTGTTTGTTTAGGTTGTTGATTACAAATTGTTATTGGTCATAGTCAATCTCTTTCTAAAAAAAGGGGGATATGATATAGAAATATAGGCTATAGATATGATAGGATAAAGGGTAGATTATTGAATCTTTTAAAGAGCAACAACTTGCTTAAAATGTTTTATATTGCTATAGATTTTATTGATACAAATTTAATTTTGTTATACTGTATGTATATTCCTACTCTTGTTTATTTTGTTTGTGCAACTCATTTGAAATTGTAATGTATAGTTGAGAAATATATTAGTTATCTATGATAATCAAACTTATAGTCATGTTAGTTTTCTAGGTATTCATATATTTCCATTAGGTAGATAATCTTCAAATACTTCAAAGACCTATAGAATATGGCATTTAAAATGTTTTAAGAACTTAGACTTTCCTGGACTATGAGACATGTCTGTTCCTGGCAGCACTAATTATTTCAAAGAGGAGGGTGAGTGTTGAAGACACTTCATATGGAGTTTATCTTCTTCATGGCAAAAGTTAACCATTTGGGCAAGAAACTGTTCTTGCCTGGACTGCTTGACCACATTTTGTATAAACTGGACATTCAGGACCCATAGGAAGGTGACCACTGAACTTTGTGAGATGGTCCTTCAGGTTCCTGCTTCACAGAGGAAACTGCCAGACATTCTACAGGATATAGAGAGAAACAATTGAGAGACTCCAGGTCTGTAGGCTGAAGATGGCTGCCCCAACATCGCAGAACTTTGGGTAATTGTCCAGGTAGCCAGCTGTCTCTGTCATTCTAGATTTTTGGAAGTTGCTTACAATGCTCTTCCTGTTTACTCAGGCATTTGGATTGAATTTGCCAACTACAAATGGACTGGACATTGTGAATGTAATCCTTACTTGATAATTGTTCTTATTGTATATAGTTTTACTGTGTTAGTTAAAACCTTTCCTTTTTAGACTAAAAGGAGAATGCTGGGGGATACTGGATCACACTGTGAATGCTGAGTTTCCATTTGCATTGATTAAATAAAATTTTATTTTTTTATTAATTAATCTTGGGTCAGGAGGCTGAGTTAGCAACTAGTTTACAGAAAGCAATCATAGGAGCACCAGAGGGCATCTGGAAGAGATAGACACAGGAAGTAGCAGGGAGGGATTTGGAGTGATAACACATTTCTTAGTTTGGTGGAATGGAAGCATGAGCCTTTTGGAGACACCAGCAAGGAGAAAGGGTTAGCTAGTTGCTACTCAGCTTCTCTGAGTTTGCAGGGTTTCCCCCCAGCCTTTGAACCTTAAGTCTTAGAACAGAATTCCTGCCAGGCCATGGCCTGAGCAGCCAGGCCACTGCAAGAGAAGCAGACTGGTAATTGTGGAGTCACAACTGCTGGCTGAAATGGCAGATTAAGGTGTAGCCACTGTGCTGAAGATAGAACACCACATTGCAGTTCAGATGTTGTCAAATTAAAATTTAAAACTACTGAAGCATTTAGCTTTTCTTAAATATAATTAAGGCAAAATAACAGAAAACCATTTGGAGACATAGGAAGGTAAGAAAAGACTTCATAAAAAGTTTTTTCAAGTTTCTAGATTTTTATATTCCCAGGTAACTATGTGATGCATGATACTTTAAAAGTAACAGGCTTTTCAATTCACAGAGGTACTTTTTTTTGCCCCTGAAGTTGTTTGACATTTTGACTTAGTTTAAAAAAGTTAATACTCCTGGACAAGTTACACAGCTTAGCAGGTAAAAGGAGTCTGCCACCAAACCTGACAACCAGTTTGCTCTTTGGGACCCATATGTCAGGAAAGAACTGATTTCCATGGCCTGTGGAAACCCCACTCCCATACACACACACAGATAAATAAATGCAACAAAAATTTTCAAGTGAATACTGATAACCAACTTTTAGTAACATTGTGTATTTATGCAGTAGTTAATAGCACCATCTTTTGGGCCATGAAAAATTGTTCTTAATGGTAAATATTTCACTTCTATATAAAAATACTCAAAGGTAAGAGGAAATTCACCTTAAATTTTCCCTGTACCAAGTTATTTTACCATCAAGTACCAGATCATGTTATTCTTCCCATGCATTTCAAAACAATTCCAACAACTCACCACATCACTTACCATTGATATAAATTCTCCTTTACAATTTTTAGGATTGTTTTAATCCCTACAATAACCTTAGTTTGCAGTGTCAGGATCCTGGCACGATCTGGCTGGGTCAGTGCCTGTATTCAATGTTTCTAGTAACTTCAAAAATCTAAATATACCAATTAGTATAATTTTTTCCCTTTCTAACTGAAATTTGTTTTTAGGCAATAATATGTTAATCATGGAAATCTATGCTAATGGGCAATGGTTAATAGTACACAATGTATAGAGCTTAATTTTTGATGTTTAAAATCTCACTTGAAATTATTTTCAGTGATAAAGCAAATGATATTCGTTACAACTCTCAGGAAACAATTATGACCATAGTATGTAAAATAAATCACAAATTTTTTTTTTTTTTTTTTTTTTTTTTTTTTTTTTTTTTTTTTTTGGTTTTTCGAGACAGGGTTTCTCTGTGTAGCTTTGCGCCTTTCCTGGAACTCGCTTTGGAGACCAGGCTGGCCTCGAACTCACAGAGATCCGCCTGGCTCTGCCTCCCAAGTGCTGGGATTAAAGGCGTGCGCCACCACCGCCCGGCATAAATCACAAATTTTTATTGTATAATTTGTAATAGCTACTCAATTCTGTAAAAAAAAATTACAAACATCTTAATATTTACATATGGTTTCATAAACAAAGCTGGCAAAAAAACAAAGCCAAAACAAAACAAAAACCCATAATTCCTAAGAATTATATATATTTATTAAAAATTCAGGAATTTTTATAACTGTCACTTCTGAAAAACACATTAAATACTAAAATCCAACAAATGTAGAAGCTGAAGGGGAAGAAAAAAATGTTGACAGCAGACTACTTGAATTTTCTTCCTCCCAAATATCTAAAACATCACACATTCCACTGTTTTCAGTGTAGCTTGTAAAACCCAAAAATTCTGATTTCTCTCCACTTGTCTGAAAGAGGTCCAGGAGAGACTGTACTGGTGACCCACAAGTTCTGTCTTCACATGCAGGAAGAAACTCAGTTCTTTTCTTATCCAGTTCAGCACTTGGGTCCACATTTTTTTTCTTTTGCCCTAACAATAGTCTCACTTTCCGCTGGATCTTACCACAAGGCAAATTATCCATATTCTCAGTGTCATATTCATTAGGCTCCTGAGGACTACAGAATGGAGTTCTAGCCTTCACTGTTAGGTGTTCTTTTGATGTATTTAATGTCACCAGGTCAGAATCATGCTGTAGACGTTTTGCTGAAGAATGTGTAGTATCTGCAGTGAATTTTGGTTGGGGTGTACTATTTTCTGAACTGAGATAAGAAACTTGCACACATGACTGTGGCACACCCAGAGAGTCACCTCCCCTCTCTACTGAATCATTTCTATTAATAATTAATTTATGTTCAGAAGCATCAAGAATTCCTTCCTGTTCATTTTTACATGGAGGTAGCGGTGTGCAATTCTGTTTTAGGTCAGGTTCACTTGCATTGAACATGCTCACTGTTTTCTCATCCAGTCTTTTCAATCCAGTTGAACAGTAGGACATGGGTTCTGAAGCAAACACAAGCCTTTGCTCAGGTTGCTGGGTTTCTTCATACTGAAAATTCTGCTTGAGTAGTTGCTCATTACTTTCTCCCATGTCCTGGAAAATGGGCTCCAACTGTTGCTTCTCCTTTGGTTCAGTGTTTCTCAGGACGTTTGCAGAAACAGAAGAAAGGGATCCGATGCTGTATTTTATTCTTTATAAAGAAAACAAAACAAACAAAAAACCCAGAAGATAGAAATTAGTAAAACTATCTGAGTTATTTAAGAGACTGATTTAAGATAAATCTTAACATTTACTTCAGATGTTTTAAAAGTGAAAAACAAAAACCACCTCCATACAGCTGAAAACTCTAGTGTACCCATTTCCCATCCACATTCTTCTCCCTCCCTGAGTAACCAATATGCTGAACCTTGAAGTAGTCACGAGAAACTAAAACATGAATCATGTAACCAAAGGGAGACGACAGGATCTGTCTCCAACCCTGACTTTGTAGTTATCCTGAGAAAAGGTCAGCACTTCAGTGCTTTGGTTCCTATTAATGTACATTTTACTAGTTTTCTTTTCTTTCTTTTTTAAAGAAAGTATTATTAGAAGCTGAAAGCAGAAACATACATTTTCTATTTATATTTAAAACATTTCATATCAAAGTGAACTAGATCTTTGTATTTCTAAAGGTAACAAAGTAGTCCTTCAATTTCACACAAATATTTGAGCCAAAACTCTTCTTCATGTAGAATCTTAGAATACTTGGGATACTACTATCTCTTGAACAATCCCAAATTATGTACAAATGAATGACAAGTTAACTGGTCACCAGTCACACTTCGCATTATCTATGACAAGAAACCACGAAATTCACCCGTCTCTACAACCAGAATGGTTTCCTTTACTTATAAATGTGGTTTGCTCTTTAAGATTCCTTTTGTGCCTCATCTGTGAGGCCCTAGGTTTGATCCATAAAAAGCAAAGCAAAACCAAAATGGGGACTAGAGTTCCTTTCAACAAATGGTTGGTAACACTAGTCCCACTGTACTTCAGAGATGTACATGGACTAACAAGTAAAAATAGTGGTGATAAAATGATCAGGGAATGACTAGTTTAAAACTTATGTTCAGGACCTTTCTGAAGCTTTCAGAAAATTTTAAGTTTTCAGTTAGCCCCACACGGCCACATTAATAAGTCAGCCATAAAGTACCATCGGAGCACTGCAAAAATCCAGAATCTAAAAATGGAACACTTCCTGCTCACTTTCCAGAAGCTGTATTTTAGTATCACATCTCTAATCTTTATGCCTTAAGATTAGGATAAAAACAGAAAACTGAATTATCTACTCTATAGCACATCCATATAAAAGCATTTCTAAAATTTTAGATTTATGAGTATACTCTAATTAGGATCCAAACTGTCAGTGTGCAGTTACTGGAAACTGAACAGCATGGTATTCATGGTATTGCCAATGTCCTACTTAGTAATCAACATTTTTAATCTGAGTATACTAAGTTTCATGGTTTAAGACCAGAGGCTGACAAAATCGCTTACTGGTAGTATCTGGTCTTCACTTTATTTTCAAACTAATGTTTTGCTGCAACATAGCCATGTTCTGTAACAAAGCTGAGCAGAGGCCACTGAGCTCTTTCAGTTCACAAAACCTAAAATATCAACTCTATACTGACCTTAATAGAAAAAATTGTGAACTCCCTTTCAAAAGCATGTCAGAGGGAGACTACGTACCTTTGGTGGTGGGGAAAAAGAAGGGAAGAAGGAATTAGTTCTAAACCATATTTATGTCATGTTAAAAAAAAAGCTATATTCCTTCTAAGAGCAGATAAACTTTAGATTAATTTTTAGTTTATAAAATAGCTTAACAACCTAAGTAGAACTTTGGCAAATTAATTACCTTTTCTTTTTAGGTGTGTCTCTTTCATATTCCACAAAATCAAAAACTAACTTAGATATAATATCATCAACAACTTGATACTGGTTACTCTGTGCAAAGTTTCTGTGTTTCTCACTCAGAAGGTGCTAAAACAAAACAAAACAAAAGCATCATAAAATTGTGTTCAATAATTATATCAATTAAATAAAAAAAAAAATTCCAAACCACATAAAAAGCCTCTCATTATATATATTTATATCAATTCTGTCTGTCTGTCTGTCCATCTATCTATTCATACATCCCAAACTCTGACAGCAGGCACTGTGCTGCCTCAGTCTGCAATCACTGCACTTGGGGGGAAGGTGGGAGGGCAGCTGTGAGCCTCAGGTCGGCCTGGGACAGACAGTGACTACCGCCACTTTACTAAACTTACTAAATATTTATCTTTAGACCCACAGAATAAGTGCAGCTCTCACCCCCATCAAAAATCTTCTCTTTGCAACAGACAGACACCACAGAAAACCACAAATTGAAAATGCAGAAAACAAGTGATTGTGTGGTGTCCAGAGAACATCCCAGGAGAGGAGGTCAAAAGATTGTAAGAGCCAGAGGAACAGGAAGTCTGCTGTGAGACGGCATCTCCTGGAAATGACAGGAAAACACACTCACGAAGTCTCAAAGAGCTGAAGAGAACAACTCTGATAGCATACTAAGACAGAAGGTAGAACTCTCATGGGTTCCAACCCTTTGTAGACAAAGAAGGGCAGCAACTAAGGAATGCTGAGGGTGGAAGAAGTATCTTCTCCAGGAAGAGCACACCATCTTATACAAGGTAGCCAGCCTGGTACTGTATCCATACAAGTAACATTTTATGGACTGAAGAGAAGATATAAAGAAATCAATTTTTAAGGAGAGTCCATGAATTTTGAGAGACAGCAAGTGGTAGTAATTGGGGTGGATGGGGGACGGGGAAGGGGGAGAAATGATGTATTTATATTTTAATTTAGATATTTTTAGAAAGACCTTTCCTCAGCTGGGAGTGGGAGAGCACGCCTTTAATCCCAGCACTGGGAAGGCAGAGGCAGGTACATCTCTGTGAGTTTGAGGCCAGCTTGGTCTACAAAGCGAGTTCCAGGATAGCCAAGGCTGTTACACAGAGAAACCTTGTCTCAAAAAGAACCAAAAAAAGAGAAAAACAAACAAACAAAAACCTTTTCTCAAGACAAAAAGTTAAGAACTACCTTTAGCATCCAGTAACATGCTAATATTTTATAAAACATCTTTTCATCTACTACTGCTTATAATTACCAAGGTAGGGCTTAGAGAATTAAATGAAGTCTTTTAACTTAATATACAAAAATCTGGGCTGGAGAGATGGCTCAGCGGTTAAGAGCACTGGCTGCTCTGCCAGAGGTCCTGAGTTCAATTCCCAGCAACCACATGGTGGCTCACAACCATCTGTAATGCGATCTGGTGCCCTCTCCTGGCCTGCAGGGATACATGCAGACAGGAAATTGTATACATAAGAAATAAATAAATCTTTAAAAAAAAAAACAAAAAAAAAAAAACAAACAAACAAAAAAAAAATATACAAAAATCTAAAACCTGTAATAGTCTAGAAGGTAAGAGTTTAAACACAATCCAGAGGGCTGGAGAGCTGGCTCAGCAGTTACAAGCACTTAACTGCTCTTCCTCAACTTGAACTTGGTTCCCAGTATCCAAATCTAATGGCATACAATCACCTCTAATCCAGTTCCTGGTAACCCAATGGCCTCTTCTAGATTCTACACATGTGCCATATGCTCACGAACATGTAAAAATAAAACTTAAAACTCAAAACCTATGATAAATGCTACAAAATATATACATTACAAAAAGACTCATGGTTGAAGAAACATCCACATATGAGCAAACAGATTATTTCATTATCTATTGATCATAACAAATTATCTCATCACATACTGATCATAACAGAGGAACTTTTCAATCTTAGAAGTGATTAGAAGGAAAAATAATCTGGGCATGGTAGGACATATCCTAGCATTTAGGAACCAGAGGCAGGTAGATGCCTGTGAACTGGAGGGCTACCTGTCAACATGAGTTCCAGACCAGCCAAGGCTACACAGGGCGACCCTGTCAAATAAAATACAAACAAATTTATGGTGTACAACTCACAGGAAACCAAGTTCCTTCTGAATGAGTGAGATCACCAGGCTAATTTTACCATTTGTCTGTTAGCTGATTCAGTATATTATATCTAAAGCCTAGAGCTGGGTGTGGTGGCACACGTCTTGAATCCCAGCATTGGAGAGGCAGATTTCTGAGTTTGAGGCCAGCCTGGTCCACAGAGCTAGTTCCAGGGCAGCTAGGGCTACAGAGAAACTCTTTCGGAAGAAAAAAAAAAAAAAAATCCCATCTTAAAGTTCAGACTGAGTTCATTTATATTCTGGGAAGGAAAAAGAAGCACTTATTAATTTTAAGTGAAACTCCAATTTTATGTAGTTCCTCTCTACATCCACTTAGTTTTTTTTATTACTTAGGTATTGATTTAAATGCCTCCGCTGTCTGTGCCTTCTCTAACACCGTAAGTCAAGTAATCTTATTTCATTTTAGCTTTGTGTCTGGGAACTGAACCCATAGTCTCACATGTGCTAAGCCTATGCTTTCTACTGGACTACACTGCCTAATCCCTTCTCATCATTGAATACCATTGAGCTTTATATATAGTCCATTTTACTTGAACATTCTTCAAACTAGAATTAGAAAAACAATTAGGTTTATATCATCCTTCACAATTCATGCCCATTACCTGCATTCAGACAGACCTTCCTCATCCCCTTGTAGTTAGCCTTTCTTGTTCTCTTTTCTACATGTTATACTGTACTCATATTTGCTTACATGCTTATATATATTAATGGATAAATTCCACATATGGAAAAAGAACATGGAGGTTTTTTCTGAGATTGTGTGATCTTGCTTAAAATTATACATTCTAAGTCCACTCATTTGGTAGCTAAGTGCCTAAAATATATTTGATACTGAAAGTGCTAAATTTAGTATGAAGCTCCACAATTTTCAATCCGAATGCCTAATTTAACTGTATAGAATTTCACTGAATTGTATAGACTCTGAGTCCACTTAATTTTAGTGTATGATGTTTATATTTATTTGCATAGTTTTTTTAAATAATAAAGTTTATTTTAAGAAGTAAAAATATAAAGCTGGGAGTGGTGGTGCATGCCTTTAATCCCAGCATTGGGGAGGGAAAGGGGAGTTCAAGGCTGGCTGAGTCTACAAAGCAAATTCCAGGACAGCCAGGGCTGTTACACAGGAGAAACCTTGTTTGGGGTGAGGAGAAGTAGTAAAAAAATATAATTCACCACACTTGCACATAGATATAAACCTATTATATGCTGGCTACACAAGCTAGAAAAGGTGGGGAATGTCTGCTTTACCTCTAGTACACAAAAATATTTGTGTATTTGTGTACAGGCCAGAGGCTAACCTTGTTTCTCATTCCTTCCTCAGGGGCTGTCTACCTGGAACTCTTCATCAAGGAAAGTAGATGGTAGACCAGCAAGCCCCAAAACTACCCTGTCTCTGCCCCAGCACTGGGACTAAGCATGCACACCATCATGCCTAGGATTTTATGTGGGTTTTGGGGATCAATCTTAGTTCTTTCATAAGCACATCACTGACTAAGCCATCTCCTAAGTCCTCAAAAATATCTCCTAACTCAGTCTCTTGGCATGTGTAGAATCACTGTGAAACTCAAGGTTCAAAAACAACGAATTTTTTTCTTTTCAAAGATCTCACTATGTAGCCCAAATTGGTCTCAAACCCAAGACCCTTTCTGCAGCCCATGCCTCCAAAGTGCTATGATTACAAATAAGAGTGACCTACCTAACTCAGCTTCTTTAGTTTAAATTTAAAAAACAAACAAACAAAACAAAACACCCTATCAAAGTCATGATCTTAAATTTCATTATCACATCTACTTTGAAATTTATTTTCTTTGTGGCAACCAGTGGACAACTTTCCTACTACTCTTACATTTTCTGAATATCACATTAGAACCTCAAAGATTAAGAAAAACAAACATTCTAGATTATTCTGTTCTCCCAATGCCAAGTAATTACAGAACCAACCGATAACCTTAGTTTCAAAACAACCAGAAAGAACAGGGAAAAATTTGAGATACTTTAAGCTTCTGAGTCAATGCAATTTTAAACTAACTGTATTTTCTCCTTTATTATATAAGTAAAACAAAGCAAAACCCCTGGTAAGTATTACTATATTTTGGGTTACAAAACAAACTAATTTAAAAGATGAAGTCAGGGATGCTTTATGAATCAGTTATTTTCAGGCTTAATTCTCTAAATTTCCAACTAAATCCAAACAAAACACTAAAACCCTCTGTGTGTCTGAGACACACACACACACACACACACATATATACATGCATATATATTTATTTATAATATATTCAAAAAGATATATAAGTATATTTATATTTAAATACGGGTCTTGTTATGTTGCTTATGTTGTCCTAGAGATTATGCACTCAAATATTCATCCTGCCTCAGCTTCCTGAGTATTTGAAACTAGAGAAGTGTAAGTTGTGCAACACCATATCTGTCTATCTTTTAAAAGTTAAGAATTCAAGAAATAACTGCTAAGATGAAGAAGCACTTGCTGTGCACTACACGGGCACACAGATTGCCAGTGACTGCAAAGTTCTTACTTTTTATCAGTTTACAAACTCCAGTAGTCCCCATCTTTAAAAACTACCTTCATCTAATACGCTCTTGCAAGTCTTTTCTTTTGTAATTGCTCAGACCAAAATACAGTAACTTTTCACTTATCCACCATCTCTCAATCCAGAATCATATACATCTTCTCAGTCTCATCCTTCAAGTGCCTCAAGAACTCCCATCACCGCTTGGTATTTGTACATCTTGTACTCTGAGTCCATCAACCAGTTCTGGGCATTCCCCTGGATGATTTTCAGTCAGTATTGAGAAATCTGGTTATCTAACTTTTCTGTATTTCTACTTAGACATCACTTAGGTATTTCTTTGCCAAATCTAAATAAAAAGCAACACCTGACTCCTGCTTTGATGCTCCTTGCAACTGACCTAATACTGTCTACATAGATTTTGTTATTTTTATCTTGTAGTTATATACTAAGTACTCAATATAGCTACTGAATGAACAAAAACTATTTCTTTCAATGTTGATTTCCCTCTTTGGGTTCTTAAAACTTCAAGTGCTTCCGGCCAAAGATGTAGCAGTGCTGATGCTCATGCCCATAATGTGTAGAGTTCTAGGTTCCATCCCTACCATAGAATATACTTGTAACTATCATGCTGCAAACTACCATCAGAATAGTAAGGTAAGACTTAAACGTAAGAATGTGTCTGGGCTTTGAGAAACACCAATCCCAAGTGTAAAATGACATTTACAGTTTCGAGATCTTCATATTTCTGTAAGCAACATTCACAATATCCTTTTTTTCTCTTTTCCTTCAACTGGAGTTGAACTGGGGTTCCACCACATTTATCGCCATCCGTAGTAATTCTAGTGATAAAAATACATAGTAACAAAATTAACTGCTAAACTCAATGATTAATTTAAAAATTACTTTCTTAAACAATCATATGCAGAATCTGCCATAATCAGAGACTTATAAGAGCAAAGACCTTTAACTGCATTTCAAGAAATATAAAAAAAATGCAATAAATACTCTGAAGAACAGTTCAAATGGTCAAGAGAAACAGGTTCATTACTGGAGCACCACTCTCATTGAGAATTTCTAAATCATGCACTTAAAATAAGACTAAACCTAGCATAGAGGTATTAAAAACATACACAGGAAAACAAGTACACATACTACTACCACGGCACCAAGTGCGATACCCCAAATGTTCATGAAGAAAAAAATTGGCAATAGTGAGAATCTGAAGAGCATTCCTTCTAAAAATAAAGTTTCAAACCAACCTGAGTTTAGGCTGAGCTTGCTTTTGGATGTTAGATGGCTTATCTCCATCAAATGGGCTGCAAGGCTTCTGAGTAGAGTAGTTTATAGAAGGCATACTGGTCAGCTGAAGGTAAAATGGCCTGTAAGACCTAAAGGAGTAAAAACAAATATGTGAGTTTCTCTAGAATGAAAGGGAGGTTTAAAGCCTTGCATTTCAAAATCATGTAATTCACCCCAATCTGAAATAAACAATAGAGACTTGGTAGGGGTCATCTTCCTTTCAAACAATCAATTTGTAGGCCTGTTCTTTTCTTCTTTTTTGTTTTTTGAGACAGGGTTTCTCTGTGTAGCCCCGGCTGTCTTGGAATTCAACCAAGCTGGCCCTGAACTCACAGAGATCCGCCTGGCTCTGCCTCCTGAGTGCTGGGATTAAAGGTGTGCGCTGCCACTGCTGCCGCCACCACCTGGCTTGTAGGCCTGCTCCTTTAACATTTAAAAAACACTTTTTTAAATTGAAAATATTTTTTCACACAATATTCTGATCACAGTTTCCCCCTCCCTCATCTCCCAGATCCTCCCCACTGAAAAATCACAATTTAAAACATACCAAAACGCCTTCCACCTTAACTATTTGAAACTGTACAGTTAGTCACTTAAGCATGAAGTTCTGGAAAGAGTACCCCCTCCTAATCTAACATCAGTGGTTTTCATCCTTGCTAATGCTGCAGTCCTTTAATAGAGCTCCTCATGTTGTGGTGATCCCCAACCATAAAATTATTTTTGTTGTTGCTTCATAATTGTAATTTCGCTACTATTATGAACTGTCATGTAAATATCTGTTTTCCAATGGTCGTAGACGACCCCCATGAAAGGGTCATTTGACCCCCTCACCGCAACCCACAGGTTGAGAACCACTGTTCTAGATACTATTTGAAATGTACATTTAGTCACATTAAGCATTAAGTGGTGAAATCACTACCTATCCTCTATAGGCTTACCTTGCAAAAGCAAGAACCCTACTCACTGAACAATAACTATTTCCCTCCAGCCCTTTAACAACCACCAGGGACTGAATCTGAATACTCCGGATGCTTTATGTACATGGGATAATGCAATATTTTTCCCTTCGTATTTCTCTTAGGATGATGTCCAGAAGGTTCATCCATGTTGTGGCATGTCAGAATTTCAATCTCTTTAAAACATTCCACTGTCAGAATACACAGGCACATATATCTTCCACACCTCATTTATCCATACATTTGCTGATGGGCTTGGGGTTGCTTATACCTTTTGGCTATTCTATGTTTCTCAGATACATATGGAACTAACCTAATGGAACTAAAGAAGTCTCACTGTGATTTGGATTTGCATTTCTCTACTATTTTTTTTTCCTTTTGAACTGTAGGGATTATTCTGGATATTAACTCTATAAATATATGCCTTCTTCCATTTATTGGGTTAATCTTTATATTGCTGTCTTAGTTAGGGTTTCTATCGCTATGATAAAACATTATGACCAAAAGCAACCTGAAGAGGAAAGAGTTATTTCTGCCTCCATGTTCTAATCACAGGCCATCCTGAAGAGAAGGCAGAGCTGAATTCAGGGCAGGAACCTGGTGGCGAAAGCTGAAGTAGAAGCCATGAAGGACACTGCTCACTGGTTTGCTGCTTGTGCCTTCATCAGCCTGCTTTTTGTCTTTATTATCACTATTATTATTTTTTGTTGTTTTTTTTTTTTTTAAGATCAGGTCTCTCTGTCTATCCCTGGCTGTCCTGGAACTAGCTCTATAGACCAGACTGGCCTCAAATCAGAGATTCCCCTGCCTCTACCTTTCTAGCACTGGGATCAAAGGTGTGCACCACCACTGCCAGGCTTCTTTATTATGAATCTATTTAATTTTTATTTATTTGTACGTGTATAGGTATTTGCCAGAATGTACATCTGTGCATCATGATATGTATGCAGTGTCCACAGAAGCCAGCAAAATGCATCACATTCCCAGGGACTGGAGTTACAGACAATTGCTAGCTGCCCTGTGGGTGCTGGGAATTGAACCCTGGTTCTCTGGAAGAACAGCCAGTGCTCTTAACCACTGAGCCATCTCTCCGGCCCCAAATGCCAAGGTGGAATTACCAGCACTATTAATCTTCTAGTGCAGTCTACGATTATAGGATGTCTGACCCATTACCAAATTTTGTGACAGGATCTTGCTACGCTGCTCAGGATGGACTCGAACTTGAGATCCTCCTGAGGTTACAAGCATGTTAGATTACCATCAAACCTTAGCCAGGCCTAATTTTAAATTGCAATTTCTCCTCACAGTAACACATTTAAAAACTTCATGTATCTAAAGATTGTATTATTTATTTGTGTATACATGTATGTTGGGTGTCAAGGACACCAGAAGAGGGCGTCAGATCCTCTAGAGCTGTAGCTGCAGGTGATTATAAACCACTCAACACGCATGCTGGGAATTAACTCACATGATCTGAAAGAACAGCCAGCATTCTTAACCACTGAGCCATCTCTCCAGCCCCATAACACAGTTTTAAAAGGAAGCTTTCAACACTGTAATCACTTCAGTGAACACTGAGATAATGAGCTATACTCGGCCAAAGAAGTAACTAGAGAGCTAAGAGAAATTAACCCAACTTTTCTAACATACCAAATTAACTTACCTGTTGATTTAAGATTATCTTAGAAAACGAAAGAGTTTGGAAAGCTATCATAGTAAATGTCATATTTAGGTTTTGTATTTCCAAGTAGTATCTATCATTTTTCACAATTATAGGGGAAATCTTTAGTAACTGTTCAAACTAATGACACTGAATTTAGTCAGAATGATTATTTAAAATACCAAAAAAGAGATGATTTTATGATCAGTCTACAGTAAATACTCTGAATTTAAATCTACATAGGATGAAGCTAAATTCAATCCGTGAACATAAGAGAATTAACGCTCAAGGCACAACACTGTCATATAAATTAATGGAAATAGGTCTAATGAGATTTTCTCTGTAATACCAACTCAATTTCCCACACACTGGACTTTGACACTTACCGGTTCACATCTTCAACCTTTAAAAAAGGCTTTTTGAGTCTCCCTGCTTGAGAAGAAAAATATCATTAGAACTTTCAGATGGGTACTTAAAGACTCTACTGTGGGTAAAATCCCCTCAAAGTCTTCTAAAACCTATAGAATTGAAAGGTGTAGGCCTAAGGTAAAATATTTTCCAATATCACTCCCCCCCCCATACCAGCTCTGTCATATCCGAGAAGACAGAATCTCTCTACCGCAGCCCAAGCTGGGCAGGAACTTCGAATACTCCAGCCTCAGTCTCTGCAATTTTGGGATTAGACATGTGCCATCATAACCAGCCATACAAGATTCTTAAACTGAATGGTGCTGATATTTTCACACTGTAAAACTATCTCAAAGCATTGTTTTATGCTCATCACAGTGAATGGGTTTGAGTAATTGCTTCTTCTGGGACTCTACAGAGCTTTAAAAAATGTTTTTGAAAATATTAACTTGGGGCCGGGCGGTGGTGGCGCATGGCTTTAATCCCAGCACTCAGGAGGCACAGCCAGGAGCATCTCTGTGAGTTCGAGGCCAGCCTGGTCTACAGAGTGAAATCCAGGACAGGCACCAAAACTACACAGAGAAACCCTGTCTCAAAAAAACAAAAACAAAAATTATTTGAGTGCTGGAGAGAGAGTTCAGCAGTGAAGATCACATAATGCTCTCGTAGAGGACCAGAGGAGTGCAGTTTTCTGCACCTACGTTAGGTGAGACTCACAACTGCCTGTGACTCCAGCTCCAAGGTCCACCAACCTCTTCTGGCTTCTTTGGGTACTTGTACTAATGTACACATAACCCCTTCCCACAAAATAATAAAACAAATAGCTTAAAAAACAAACAAACAACTTAACACGGGGTAAGGTAGTGCCATCAGACTGCTGTAGAGTTCCATGTTCTAAAAATTACGAAGAAATCCTTGAATAAGTCATTTAAAGCACTATTTGCTAACTTAGAAAATCTTTCTAAGTATATATATTTGGACACCCTGGAAATTTAATCTAGGGCATCATGTATCTGAATAAGTACTCTACCACTGAATTAAGAGTCCCAAGCTACAGTCTTCATGTAATTTTTTTCTGCTCTCTAAAAGAAAATTAAACATTGTATCAGAATACTTACTTCTTGCCTTCTGTATTCCAGTACCAGCTTTTTTTCCCTTTAAAAAAAAAAAAAAGGTGCAGTGAAAATACAATAACTGTAGACAACTGTTCTGTACCTTCGAGAGAAAAAATCCATAGGGAAAATACTGCACAAAGTGCATGGTTATTGTTCAAGGGGGAAATCTTGTTTCTTAAAATCAATTCAATCAAATAAACTGAATAGCACTCAAGAACTAAAGATCTTGATTATCTATGTAGAAGTTAGTCCTATTTTGCATTCTTTATTGTGGTGCCTCACAGTCCTGACTATAGATTCATCCCCTGCATTCTAGATTAAGTTTTAGCCTTCAACATGAATTAATAAGAAAAAGGTACAGTTAACAGTTGAGACCTATATGAAACAAATACTTATAATCCACTTATAACTAAACTCTAGACAGCATTCAATAAGCAACTGGGTAGGTACATAAAAAATTTAAGGAAGAAGTAGATTGTGAAGATGGTGCTAAACCTGGACTTTCAGTCATGAAGGTGTCTGAGTAAATGACTCAAAAATTACACAACTTCGTCTTTCTCACTAGAGAAAAAGCAAAAGAGGCTCCAGGAGCCCAGAGAAGCCTCCGCATTGCTTCTTCCAAGCTGTCCCGAGGGTGCAAATGCAGTATGGGCAGTAGTGTAGGCAGTATGAGAAATCCCCAAGTTCTTATTACAGGAGCTGGGAAAGGGAGCTTTGAACAGAGGATGCAAGGAGCAGGCTGGAAAGGGGCACACCCAATTGCTTGTGTAAATCCACAGATGTGCTGGGCATAACTCAACTTTGCACATGCTATCAATAGATCCAAAGTACAAGACAAAAAGAGCTTTGGAAGTGGAACTAAGATTTGAATCACTGACCAATCTCAGACTAACCCGTGAGCAGTAATGTAAGAAAACCCCAAGGCTGCATGCAAGTCCTTGAAAAACTGCAACAAATTAGAATGACCTCGTAATCACAAAATTAAGACAGAATTTATAGTCTGAATAAAAACTGGATGGATATATCTGTTAAAACAACAGTAATGCAGTGGCACACACTTTAATCCCAGCATTTGGGAGGTAAAGGCAGGTGGATTTCTGTGAGTTTGAGGCCAGCCTGATCTATACAATGAGTTCTAGGACAGCTAGAACTACATAGAGAGACCCTGTCTCGAGAAAAACAAACAAAACAAAGAACAACAAAAATAACAAAGCAAAACCAAAATCAGCTTTGCCTAACTGTTATAACAGCTATGGAATCTGCACAACACTGGCAGTATCTTGTGTGTACTCAAAACTTACCTGATACATAAAAGCTTACACACATACCCCAACAGAAATTGTAGATCTGAAAAGTATGGCACTCATGATACAAAATTTACTGTGTGGACTCAACACCAGAATGCAAATGACAAAGTGAAGTGCCAGTCAACACAAAGATAATGAGTAACCAACTGGAAGTGGGGGGGGGGGGGGGGGGAATCAGAAAAACAAAACAAAACAGGAAAATCAAAACCAACAGAACCTCAGATACAAGTCCTTAGTGTTACTGGAGTTGTGCAAAGTGTTAAGATGCCTATCATACTACATAAAATAACCCAAATTACCAAACTACGTTTGTCTCCATCACTTTTTATTTACTCTATTAACTTCATTTTCTTTATATCCAAGTTATTTAAGGACTGAATGATAGAAAAGCAAACCACATAAGAATGGTCTGAGAAATAAGAGAAAGCAGGAAGAAGCGAAGAGATGAACAGAGTTCAAGGAAAGGATGGACAACAGCAGGAAAACCAACACAGCTGGCTTTCAAAGGCACCAAAAGGGGCTGGTAAGCCGCTCAGGCGTTCAATACCTTTTCAGTTGAAAATGAGGAAGGAGTATAGGAGCAGACATCCGTGAAATACTGAGAAGATGGACTGTGAAGACTGGAGAGTAGACAGACGGAGTGTGAGATCAAAGCAGTCTAAAGGACAGAAAAAGGGTGACTCTGTACAGAGGCTCCAGGGAGAAGGCAGAAGCCGCCAACACCGACGGCGGCAGAACACAAGGACAGCTGCAGCACAACGCCGCAGTCAAGGCCTTACACCAGACCAATGGCTAGACGGCACAAGACTGTGACACACTGCCATTCAGAGCAAATGAAATGTGTATTTGAATTTTCTTACATACAGGTTAATTTGAGTATCTTTCCGCAGAATAAACAAACAAAAGTATCTATTAACAAACAGCAGCAATAAAAAAGGATGAAAGAATGTACGTCACTACTCCAGAAATAATTTTCACTTCATGAATGTAAGTTTCAAGTCAAATGATACACAAACATTACATAGGCTTACTCAAAAAAAAAATTCTGACAAAGTGTTATTTGACTTATTAGGAAATTACTCGTAGATATATAAATAAAAAAACTAAGCTATCACTTTGAACAGTGCTTTAAAAATAAAGAAAACAACATACCGTATCCCTCACAGAAGTACTTGATTTCTTGAGTGTACATAACTCTTTCTTCTTCTGTTCAATGTAGTATCTAATGTCTTTATTGAAAGAAGGACGTAGATTAGCAATTTTACCTTTGGAGTTAAACAACGATATCTTAAGTGGCAGTAAACTTAGGTTAACGGTTCACCATTGAAAGTACCCCTACTATCAAAACTTTTACCATGTAAAGTTAAGAACTAAGAGACAGACAACAAATATTGTCAAAAGACCCTTACCATCAATATGAAGAATCTTTACTCCCCATGATAAGGCATTTGATAATATACTATTAGCAGGAATAAAATCCTGTAAAACAACAACAAAAAACAAAGCTGGTCTAAAAATTACTATTTTAAAAAAGCTATATAAATGCTAAACCACTGAAGAGCTTATGCATAAGTGTCCCTAAAGAATGACAACAGTAATGAGGACCTTGTTTTATATTTTGGCATTCTTAAATCAATCCTAATTAATAGATTCCTATGTCTCACTCTGTAGCCCTGGCTTGCCTGGAACTCAGAAATCCACCTCTCAAGTGCTGGGAATAAAGAAATGCCCATTATGCCTGGCTTAATAATTACTGTACAGTCTAAGGCAAACTTTGGCTTTACACTAATATTTCAGATGGCCACAAGATGGGGATGTTTCTCCAGGAAAAGTAGCTTCTGCTTTGGACAGACTGAGATGATGCCTTGATTTAAACTTTTCTCATTAAAAACTAAAGGATATCTCTAGAGTATCTGCACTTTAATTAAAAATTCTGTGTGTGGTGTGTACATGTCTGTGTGGCATGCAGAGGCCTGAGGTCAATGTCAGGTGTCTTTTTTCAATCACTCTCCACTTTTAATATTTTTAGACAGGGTCACTTGTTGAACCTGAAAGTCACTAATTTGTAGGGGCCCACAGAAGCTCCCTAGTAAGGCCTTACTCAAGGTCAGAGAATCTGAGCTTGCTTTGCTCAGCAGGGCTGCATAATGGGATGATTTGGCCAGGGGTGTGGTTACCAGGTGTTTCAAAGGGTCTACACTTGGCTGTATGTGGTACGCTGATCTTGAAAGGGGGAGGTCTTTTGCCTCTCCCCTTGGTAGTGTATAAAAAGCCCATTAGAATAAATCTCAGAGTGACTGGGTACTGACCCAGGGCCCTCCCGAAGCTATCCTGTGTCTCTGTCTTTCTTGTCATCTCATCTATATTTCTATCTGATACTTCCTCATTCTTCTCTCCTCCCCACAAGAACCCTTCAACAGGTCGGAGCTGGTCTCCCATGCTAATTCAGCTAGGCTGGCTAGTCAATTTGCTTCAGGGACCCACCTGCCCCACCAAAACTGCCAAAAAACTCCAAGGCTGGGGATTCGAGGCACCTGCTGCCATGCCTGGCTTTTTACTTTTAATGTGGATTCTGGGCATCCAGATTTAGTTCATGCTTTCATGGCAGGCTTTTTTACTAACTTTACAGCCAGTCCAAGTCAAATAATTTTTTTTTACATTTACTTATTCTCCATGTGTTCGTGTCTTTGTGTATGTGTGGGTGCACACATATCACAGTGCACACCTAGAGATCAGAGGGCAATCTGCACGAGTCAGTTCTTCCCTTCCACCATTTGGATCCTGGGTATCAAACTAAGGTCAGTAGTCTTGGCTTTACCCACTGAGACATCTACCCAGCCTACAGTTAAATTTTTAATAAAATATAGCTGTAATGCCAGCACTTGGAAGTCAAGCAAATCTGAGGCCAGCCTGAACTACATGAGACTCTGTCTCAGCAAATCAGACAATAAAGAAGTAGACTATGCACTGCATGTTTTTTCCCTGCCTGTCTCTGCATGACAGGGTCTCCTGCCCTGGCTGGCTTCCCTAATGCTGCTCTGCCTGGCTTATGAAGAGCTGGGGTGGAGCCTAGGACCGAATGTGTGCTAGACCAGCCCCATCCCAATGAGCTCTAGCTGCAGCCACACACTGTGAACTTAAAGTTCCTACTCACATGATCCTTGACAGCTTTCTCAGCTAGAAACTTTCCTCGGCTCAGACACACCTGTACGAAGACCAAGATAACAAACAAACAGTTATAGTACTTCATCATAGAAAGGGCTAGAAAGAGGAAATCATTAAAGTAGATAAATTTTGTTTATATCAAGCCCCAATGGCTAGGAACACAGCAAACACATGGTCAAAAGTGACTTCATTATTCTCTTGGCAAGACAGATTAGTAAAAAAATTCCTTTTCCTCTTTTTTTCTCCCCAGTGGAGAAAACAACAAAACACACCAAGAACAAAAAGAAACTGAATGAGATCCCAGAGGGTCAACTGTTTTAGTAAATGTAACAAAGATTAAAATAGTTAGCATCCACTGCAATTTTAAATCTACAATTGTCAGGTTAACATTTTAGATTTTAGTCTTTCCTTTTTGGTGATACATTCTAGCAGCCATCCTACAACTGAGCTATGTCTCCAGTGCTTCTAACACCTTTAGATATGGTCTCACTAAGTCGCCCAGGCTGGCCTTGAAACTGCAATCCTCTTGCTTCACAGTCCCAAGGAGCTGGGATAACAGGCCTGGCTTAGTTCTGTATTAACTGAAGATTTAAGAAAAATAAACTTTATACACAATTTTTTATAAACTATCTCACTTTTAAACTAAGACAGCATGGAAAGTTGCTGAAAGGCTATGAACAAATTGAGAGCTTGTTGCTAGAACATGACCTTCTCCCCAAACAGCACTAACGCACAAGCCTGACGCCTCCTCTTCCCAAGTGATCTCCAATGTAACTCAGGTTTCCCTTTTCTCTGTATTGAGAACTGGGAAACTGCTTTCCATAAGGCTATCACAGATAAGGAAGGTGTGCTTTAAATGGCAACTTAATTACATGTCAACCTAACAATTTAGATCCATGAAGTGTTTTTTCTCTCACTCTCTTCTCTAAGTATTTAAATCAGTTAGTTTGTCTTTCCTATTGTCTTCCAACTTAACGGCAATGATTTGACAGGAATGTACTGCCAGTACATTTTTAGCCTGGATTTTAACTTATCTTATCACACACATATTTTCTACCCGTCACAAAATACTTGTTTTGATTTTTCCACCAAGCTCCTGGATGTGTAAAATTATGCCTAAAAAAATTGTTTGAGTGTGTGTGAAATAGGCAGTAAGCTGGAACTGGTCAATTTGCTTTTCTCTACTTTGAAAATTTTAAGTTTCTATTTTTTCTTCAAAAGAATGACTAGCTATTAACTTTCATGGTAAAGTATTCTAAAAATAAAAGTTACCCTCTAAAGTACAAGTACAAGCACACTTTAGGAGTCAGGGTACAACTTTGACTACACTGTATTATTAAGGAAAAATTATCACCTTTCAAAATGACGGCCAACGCTATCAAAGTGAGAAAGCATAGAGCTTTGCTTTATTCTAACCAATCCATCTATATGCTATATGCCTGCAATTGAAAACCCAGAGTCAGGGGTGAGGGTAAACATCTATAATCCCAGTACCTGGGAGACAGACCGGAGGGCTGAGAATTTTGAGGTCAGTCTGGGCTATGTAGGGAGTTCCAAACTAGCCTCAGAGGGCTACAGCGAGAGCTTGTCTCACAACAAGGAAACCATGAGATCCCCTTTCCTAGAGTCTCAAAGCATGGAGAGCACACTTACTCTGTCTGGAGACTTAAAGGAACTTCCATCATGGCTAGGATGAGGTGAGGTGGTTTCTGCAGTATACGCAGATTCTGGACTTGGTACAGGAGAATTTCGACCCAATGTTTGTGCATATTTTGCTTCCTTTTTATTTGAAACAAGATAACTGATATCTTTGCTGAGAAATTCTTCAACTCGCTACAAGAAAACAAAGTATTTTTAATAAAAACTCCAAAGCTAATTAAAAACACTGCAAATTCCAATTTGATGTAATCTAGTATCTCACAAATTGGTAACTGAAAATTACCAGTAGTTCTGAGAAAGTAGAATGGGGGTTCCATTAACAGTATAATAGTGTCATGTGCTAACTACTATTCTTAAGTACTCTATCCTAATTAATGTAGTCCACGTACTCCCATGGCACTTATCTATGTATATGGAGATGAAAACTGAAGTGACTTGCTGGAGTCATTCATACCAACAAAATTTCCTACAGAGATGAACTGTTCTTTGCCTGCACCACGTAACAACGTTGCACAAACCTGCTACATGCAGCGACTAAGCGCTCAAAATGTAGTTATTATAGCCAGGCCACTGAATTTTAAATTTTACTTAATCTTAATGAATTAGCTACTATCTGGTACATCACAGTTCTAAATCACTAAGTTTATAACATTTTCTAAGACTTAAACTTAGAAGAGGAAACTTGTACTCAACAAGGCTAAAATTTGCCCTAACATGCTTTATGGGAACACACACATGAAAGTGAATGTTATTAAAACGCATACCATATAAATACAGCTGACATGGAAGACTAGGGACTTTGAAAAGCTCTGTCTAATTTCTACAGTCACACTCTGAATAACAAGGTCTGTCAGCAAGATGCCTCAATAGATTGGTGCTGATCTGAGTTTGATCACCTGGACTCACAGGGCAGAAGGAGAAAAACAATTCCTGCAAGTTCTTCTCATGCGCTCACACTTACGCACACATGCATGTGCACACACACACACAGAATAAAAATTTTTTAAGATGCTAAAACAAAAAAGGAAGCAAAGCTTGTGATAGCTAAGTTAATTTAAGCTACATTAACTCAAAATTGGCTGTTGACAGGAGCAACCTTAGTGAAATGCAAACTATTTTCTTTTACCCTCAGGCAACATTCATTTTCACTGACTAGCTAATAAAGTATTCACATTTATTCCAGAAAATATGAGTCTTGTATAAAGACAGGAAAGAATGTAAATAATAATTTATATATGAAATACTGTCTTAAACTGCATCAAGTCTCTAGTAACCCTCTCTCAGCGCGCACACACACACACACACACACACACTTCACACGGTGTATATATGTATACTAATTTAACTTTTTTTTTTTTTTTTCGAGACAAGGTTTCTCTGTGTAACCTTGGCTGTCCTGGAACTCACTCTGTAGAGCAGGCTGGCCTCAAACTCACAGAAATGCCCCACCTCTGCCTCCTGAGTGCTGGGACTAAAGGTTATGTGCCAGCACCACCCAGCTTTGTTCAACTATTTTAAGTGTAACAATTCAGAGGCAATCCCCACCTTTATAATGCTAAACAACCACCACTACTATCCATTTCTAGAACATTTTCATCCCAAATTTAAATCCTTTAATCCTCCACGTCCTCATGCTGATAAACTCTACTTTCTGTCTCAATGAATCTGACTATTCTGGAACTTCACTGCTATAGTTTGAATGTTCCCACTTATATTGTAGAAATTTAATCCCAGTTGTGAGGTATTAAGGTGAAAACATGCTAGAGAGACAGCTCAGCAGGTAAGAGTACTGGCTGCTCTTCCAGAGTACCCCGGTTCAGTTCCCAGCACCCACATGGCGGCTCACAACCATCTGTAACTTCAGTTCCAGGGGATCTGAGGCCCTCTTCTGAAGTCTTCAGGCCCTGCATGCATGTGGTGCATAGACATATGCAGGAGAAACACTCAAACACTTGAAATAAAAATAGATACATAAAATGGTGAAAGCACTCTAGAGCAGTGGCTCTCAGCCCGTGGGTCATGACCCATGGGGGGGTGGGAATCACATATCAGATATTTACACTGCAATTCCTAACAGTAGCAAAATTACAGTTATGAAGTAGCAATGAAACAGTTGTATGATTGGGGTCATCAATACAACATGCGGAACTGTATTAAAGGGTCACAGCATTAGAAGGTTGAGAACTGCCGTTCTATGGTCTTTGGAGACAGACTCTTTGAAAGTTAGATAGACCATAAAGGCAGGATCAAGCCCTAGCTACTGCTCTGGCTATACAAAAGGAAGAGACCTAAAACCGGATGATCAGGCAGTCATTGTATTGTTACTTTTCTCATTGGCTCTAACAAATACCTCAGAAAAGCAACTTCAGGAACAAAGGGCGTTCTGGCTCAGGATCTGAGGGAATATAATCAATCCAACACAGCAGAGAAGGTGTGACAGTAAGAGCATGAAGTGGCTGATCACAGTAAGTCATGAAGCAGAGAAAGACGAATGCTGGCGCTCCGCTAGTGTTCTCAATTTTATTCAGTCCAGAACATCAGCTCATGGAGTAGTAGTCCTTTCCTAATTCGCTTTCTGTTACTGTGCTAAACACCAGCCAGAAACAGCTTGGAGAGGAGAGGGTTTATCTCTGCTTACACTTCCAGGTAACAGTCTATCATCTAGAGCAGTGGTTCTCAACCTTTCTAATGCTGCAACCCATTAATAATACAGTGCCCCATGGTGTGGTGACCCCCAACCATACAATTATTTCATTGCTACTTTATAATTGTAATTTTGCTACTGTTATGAATTGCAATGTAAATCTGAGTTTTCTAATGGGTTAGGGGTCTTGACCCACCAGTTGAGAACCACTCATCTAGGGGAAGCCAGGGCAGGAGCCTGAAGGAACTGAAGCAGAGACTGTGGAGGAATGCTGCTCACCAGATTGTTCTCCATGGCTGCTCAGCCTGCAGATGTCCACATCTCTTTGACACCCTGCTTTCTTTCAATTCTTTCAGGTATATATACCTTAAGCACATTGCTAAGAAACCTTTTTTCCTGAGACCACCCATACGGTCTGCAAAGCTGTCGCCTCATTTTACATTCCCACCACCAGTGGACAAGTAAAAGACTGTGAAAGTTAACACTTTCATTTTCTGGGTTTTTTTTGCCAGTAGCTAATGGCATGATTAAGGTTTAGATTTGCATTTAGATGATGATTAGAATGCTGTGGGCTACTGGTACATCTTTTCTGAATGTCTATTTAGGCCCTTCACCCATTATTTATTTTTATGTGTATAAGGGTTTGCATGTATATATGTGTGTGTGTGTGTGTATCTGTGTGTGCTTAGTGCCTGCTGAGGCCAGAGGAAGGTGTCAGGTCACCTAGAACTATACACAGATGATAGTGAGCCACCATGTGGGTCCTGGAAACTGAACCCAGGTCCTCTGTAAGAACAAGTGCTTTTAACTGCTGAGCCATCTCATTTCTACAGCCCGCTTCACCCACTGAATTATCCTTCTTTTGCTGAAATGCAGGTCTCCATATATTCTGTAAATAAATCACTTATTAGATATATGATATACCATTTTGCTTTGAAACAGGACTCAGAGTCTACGATGACCTTGACCTAAGGATGACCTTGAATGTCTTGATTCTCCTGCCCTTACCTCCCGAATGCTCTGATGCCACTGCCACACATCTGTGCCACTGTTTGCATTTTATGCAATGGAGAGACTGACCCCAGAGCTCCATGTAGTCCTAGCAAGCACTTTATCAACTGAGTGAACAGGAATGATTCACAAAATATTCTCTACCATTTGGTGGGTTTCTTGTTAATGTCCTAGAAGAGGGATGAGTTGTTCATTTTAACTAAGTTAACTTATGAGTCTTTTAAAATTGCTGCCGATGAGCAGATACAATTTTGGTATTACTGAAATCACTGCAAAAATTCAGTATTATAAATATTTCTTCTAATATTTTCTAATTATTTAGCCTCTTACAGTTATATCTTCGGTCCATTTTGAGTTAATTTTTTTGCATATGATGTAAGGTAAATGTCTAAACTCATCCTTTTGCATGTAGATATCCAGCTCTCCTGAAACTGACTTGTCATTTAAAAAACAAAAACAACTATATATAAAATAGTTTATTTCTAAGCTTTCACTCATTGGCCTGCATGTTACACTACTATAATACCATAAAATGTTCCCAGTTTTACATTTCTTATAAACAAAGTTAAAACTCCTTAATGTAAAATTTAAATGGAGGTGGAAGGGCTGAGATGGCTCAGCAGATAAAGCTCTTACTACACAGAAGACTCTGGATTCAGCTCACTGCACGTACATGGCAGCTCACAACCATCCCTAACTCCAGTTCTAGGGGGTCTGCTGCCCTCTCCTGGCTTCCTTGGGCACCCGTGATGCTTTTGTGTACACACACCTTAAAATAAATAATAATACTTTCTGTGGTAGTTCTGGGCACAGTACAATACACAGAGAAACCCTGTCTTAAAACTCAAAAATAACATCACCACAAAACCAAAAGGAAACCAAACCAGAAAACCACCTCTGCTGGGTGTAGCAACAGCTCAGGTCTCTGTTATTTCAACACTGGGGAAATGCAGATAAAAGATTATAAGGTTCTAGGCCAGCCTGCGGTATAAAGGATGATCTGGCCTAACACAAAGCCATGTCCACCCTCACCCCCTCAAAAACTTAAACCTACTCCTCTATCCTTCATAATGTAGGAAATGTCCTTTATAATCTGGTTCTAACGTAACTGATTATTGCCACTTCCATATCTAAATTTCAACCTCAAGATATGTTGTAGCACCATCAGGTACACAAATACACCTACCTACACAGGCATACATCGTAAGTATGTTCTTTCCAAAAATTATGCACAGTGTACTAAGTACATCCCTAACAGACCTTTAAGACCCAACTCAAACATTAACTGTGCTGATTCATATTGGCAAGGAGGCATTTTCATCTGTGTCCTAAAAGCAATTTCTACATATTCTATTAAAGAATTCACAGGGCTGTTCTATAATGACTTAGTTATTGTGTCCACACAATGTCCTCTAAAATCCTTCAGCTGGAAGTAATCTCCCCCTTCCTTTTATGTTATATTATAATCAACTGTACCCATGTGTTGTGTAAGTTTCCTAGAGGATTGAAACAGTTCATCCTACAGGAAGCTCCTTAAGCAGGAAGGTAAACAACTCAAAATAGCTTTAGGAAGTCTCAGAAACTGACCAGACTCACTAGGTCCCTCCCTGATAGAGCAAACAATAAAAGCTGAGTGTTCCTCTCAGATGAAAGGAAGCTGAACTGTAAAGACTCTCAAAGTAGAAAGCTGCAAAGACTCTGAGACCAGACCAGCTGCCTGGAAGAAGCAGAAACCAGCTAAGCTTCCTGGAAGAGGGTTAGACCAATTACTTGGAAAGGACACTCTCCAACCTCCTGAGCTGCCTGCAGGCTGGGCAGTGTGCTCCAGGTTTCCCAGCTTTTGTGAGCTGTCACTCACACTGGGGTGGGGCTTGGTGATGCAGCTGTCTTTGAATCATTTCTGCTCCTATAAGTAATCCCAATAAAATTCATTAATTCACCAAGTTATACTTTGGTGGTATCCATATTTTGATCTGTCATGGGATCCCTACCTGGGGTGAGTAGATGTGTGTTGTGTCTCCCTAGGAAAGATTTTTCACACAAAACCATGCCATCTCTATCTAGATTAGAACTTCAGGAAAGACAGGCACAGGATTTATTTTTGAGCCTAACATAACACAATACCATGCCCTGCAAACCATACTTAAATAAGTGTGGTGATATTTTATTTGTGCTCTAATAAATAAAGCTTGTCTGGAGATCAGAGGAAAAGGCCAACCATTACATTAAACAGATGTCAGGCAATGGTAACACCCGCTTTTAATCCTATCACTTGGCAGACAGGAATCTGTCTGGATCTCTGTGAGTTCAAGGCCACACTGGAGAACAGAACTAGGCATGGTGACACACGCCTTTAATCCCAGTACCAACCATAGAGGTCTGGAGGTCTGTATAGACAGGAAGTGACAGAGCTGGGCAGGAAGAGGAAGTGATGTAGCTGGACTGAGAGAGTGAATGAGAGAACAGAACAGAAAGGCATATAGGTGTGGGTAGACAGGAAGTAGCTCACATTTGGAAGCTTCTGAGTTGGTGAGGTGAGGTTGGCTGTGGCTTTCCCTATTTCCCTGATGTCTCAGGTTTTCACCCCAATATCTGACTCAGAGTTTTTTATTCAATAAGACCGTTTAGCAATTCGTCTACAAATTATAGTTTTACCATGGCTTTCAATTTACTGGAAATTGTTGCCCCTGTCTTTTAATGGCTCAACATAAAATTATACTTAACTCTGTCCTCAGGAGCACAACATAGTAAGGTCTGGCCCTGTCGGAACACAGCCCAGGAATGGAGTCACATGAGAATTCTGAGTGCTAGTGAGAAAACTCCAAGAAGACAAGAGTCTTGACCTCAGTTTCTTCAAAACATAGAATTGTTGTTGGAATGTGTTTTCATGCCCCTCAGGTGTAGCAGACAGGAGTGAGTTACTTCAGCTGTTATTCATGTGCCTC
Source organism: Peromyscus californicus insignis (assembly GCF_007827085.1). Taxonomy (NCBI): domain Eukaryota; kingdom Metazoa; phylum Chordata; class Mammalia; order Rodentia; family Cricetidae; genus Peromyscus; species Peromyscus californicus. The sequence continues at coordinate 13,389,093 of NW_026294584.1, read as the reverse complement.
TCTGGAAAATCATGGTTTTTCCACATGTGGCTTATCCTTACGGATGTCATTTTTTTTTTTTTTTGGTTTTTCGAGACAGGGTTTCTCTGTGTAGCTTTGGGCCTTTCCTGGAACTCACTTTGTAGACCAGGCTGGCCTCGAACTCACAGAGATCCATCTGCCTCTGCCTCCCGAGTGCTGGGATTAAAGGTGTACGCCACCACCGCCCGGCTGAATGTGATTTTCTTAATGAAGGAACTCTGGCCAGCTTGAGCATGGCAAACATGGCTCTGACAGGCCCGCCCTTCTCCCCCATTCCCTCGGCCTTGCTAAAAACCATAGATGACATCCCTAAAGCCGGCCACCAAGGACTACTCCCTTACCTGGCCACTTCCTCCTCCTGAGGCTGACTGCCACGGTCCAGTTATCAAAGTATTTAAGTCCAGCAATCCATAGCCCCCTTTGGCTCTCCTAATTAACATGCCCAGTTAAAATTAAAACACTCATCCTAACACAGGGTTTCCCCTTGTACCTTTATTTTCCTATGGGCATGTCTGTCTCCTCTCTATCCAGAGACAGTCCTTTGTCGTCCCCCACCCCTTCTCCTTTGTCCTCTATCTCCTGTTTTTCTCTCTTATTCCCTGCCCTTTATCCCTCTGGGGGAAATAAATCTCCTTTGTGCTGAGAACGTGGTCTTGGGTGTCCTGAGCAAACAATGGCCCCTTTCACTTAACCCTCATAGTATAAGTTGCCTGGTGCTCTGAATAAAGTTGGCTACTGCACGAGACTTTAGTCCACCTCATTTGTAGGCTCTGCTCTCCCAGTTCCATGCTGCCAATAAAGCAGTGACCATTACCCTTATATTTATCTTTCTCCAATTGTTTTACTCTAGTCTAAACTGTTTAGAAATGGGCCAGCCTATCCTTCCTTCTGTTTCTCTAAAGAAGGTCTTACTACATAGCCCAAGCCACGTGAACTTTTGAACTCATGATCCTCCAGCCTTACCTAAACCCTGGGATTAGAAGCATATATGCCAGCAAGTCTGGCTCTATGTCCTTATGTGGTTTTGATTTAGCTACTCTTCTTAACACTATAAAACAAAGTTTGTGAAAACTGACTGCAATTTAATTATCATGAGTATTCTGTGCAAATGAATAGGATACTAACATGCTTTCATTAAGACTAGGAAAAAATACAGAATGTGTTAATTAAACAATGACACTATTGGGATGATCTGAAGCAAAGAAAGTAATAAAAAGGATAGAAAGGTTATATAAAACTAGGAACTGGGGAAAAACATAACCTTTTAAATGACTACTTGACAAAATTAGTGTTTGGACCTAGGAAGTGAATTGACATCTTTGAGTTATATAGGAAAGTATGATAAAGACCACAACTAAGTACTTTTTTTCCAATAAGGAAGTTAGTAAAGTGTGGAAGTAGGCTCTCTCTTTTCACCATATGGGTCCCAAGGATCACAATCAGGTTGCCAGGTTTGGCAGCAAATGCCCTCCCTTACTTGCAAGCTACCTCACTGGCCCAGTACTTTTTTCCCTGGGGGGAGAGTGCAGATGCAATCTCCAATAACAAACTGTGCAGCAGAGCTCTTTGCATTTAGGAAATCACAGGGTCAGGACAGATGGACTTACTGTACTATGAGTATTATGATAAGAGTGCCATGGATCAGCCCTACCATGGGAGAATCACCTTCGTGATCATGGTAACTCCCCTGCCACATAAGTATAAAACTTATGCTTCTAATATGTCCACTGAGATACTTGAAACCATTTGATGGTAAAATTTGACACATATAAAATCAAAATCTTCCTTAACTACTATCTATGGCAGAAGTAATTCAAAAGTTGTTTCTTGAAAATACCTTAGAAAGTGCCGTGAGGATGGGAGAGAAAGAAATGAGTAGTGGAAATAATTCCTGTCCTGGTGGTCACATTGCTAATTTAGTCAAAGCTTCCTTTTCATAGGTTTCCCACACTGGATTTATAGATATACCATTATCTGAAGCATCTACTGCTAAAAACAAATCCAAACATCAGTGATTTAAACCTAAAGTTAACAGAGTGAGCAACATATCTGAGAAAGCTATCAAGCATCTATTAGCCACTGACAGTTACAAGAAAGAATGGTGGCATGCCATGTCACTCTGGGAGTTAGACCAGCAGACAGCACTTCATTTCTAAAGCAGAGGGGTCTTCACACATATCTAGGGCAGTAAGTACATTACCATACCCTTGATAGACCACACTATCAATGGTGGCAGGTCTATCAACCATGACCTCTAGAAGTGCAGCCATATGGGTCATTATGATAAATGCCACCATAAATACGTGATAATGAGTCAACAAAACGAGTATCAGAAAAGTAGGATGTTCAGGGGAGTTGGAAGGGGCCTAGCTATAAAGGAGAGAGTGAGCAAGAGATAAAGGAGAAGGAAGGGTAATAAGGGGTAACTGATTACATTAAAATTCGTATATGAATGTAATCGACAAAAAAGAAAAAAATTCTATTTACCGCCCCCCCCCCCCAAAGAAAAATAGAAAAATTTCAAGGGCAGGTAAGTAGAATATCACATTAACAAATAATTCTAAGGAATCTGTGAAATACTCTTTTGAATTTCCAGACTGGAAATGTGAACTTTCAGAAACTCAAAATTCCAGTCCAGTAGAAACCTTTGAAACAGTAAAAATCCTAATAACCTCATTTGCTGGAATTTAGGTAATATTAACATTACAACTAAGAAATCTTTTAGACTTTGCCTAAGTTTTCTAATCATCTAAGTAATGTTTATAACAGGGAAGACAGTTTAACTATAACTCCAAACTGCTCCCTCAATAACGGGCTGCTGTTGACTCAGTAGTCTGTCTGTCTCTGTCTGTCTCTGTCTCTGTCTCTGTCTCTCTCTCACACACACACACACACACACACACACACACACACACACACACACACGAGTACATTATAAAAGTCACATCACAGATATATCACTAAAGAACTATTTTAACAGCCCCCCTCAGTATCAGTCAAGTAGTTCCTGCTGATTTGGAAGGCAATTCACTAGGACAAAGGACTCTCTTTCCTTTATTCTGAACCACTCATCACAGAAACATTTTGTCAGGTTACAAAAGGCTAAAAAAGTGTGTTTTGTCCTTTGGTGTTGGGACTCGAGCACAGAAAATCTTGCACATGCCCAGAAGGTGCTAAACCACTGGGCTACACTCCCAGTCCCCAAAAAATTCATTAATAATAAACAATTCATAGTTTTTAGGCTGCTATTGATTAAATGGCTATAGTTTGCCAAAATGAAATTCTTTAATGATTTTATATCATAAGGTGCTAGGCTAATTTTCTACTCTCCGTGAGTGTGCAGTTTTCACTTACCCCGCCAAGATCCTTGATGTCTTTTTGGAGTTTTTCACATACGGTGATAGAAGGCAAGTCAAGGTAAAATATTTTTCCACAAAGAGGCTTATATTTCGATTTTTCCAGTCTATTATCAGTTTTCAGGGATTTCAAAGACGGTCTGTTCTTTTCATTTTTGTCCTGGATGCCACCTGTGATTACAAAAAAGAATCAGGTAATCAGGTCTGCTTTATGCAGACAAAAATTTACCTGCTTAGAAAATATTAAATGACCTTACCACAGAAAGGAAAATTATTAGTCATACCAACTTAAGTAGTTAGAATCTTAATGTATTCCTGAATATTACCACTTAGGATGAAGGCAAACTGCCCTGTATGCTTTCCATAAATTCTATAGTGGAGAACAAGAGCTGAATCAGCAGAAAGTAGTCATTATTTATTCCTGTTCATATATGAAGGGAACTCTATAAAGCCTTTCTGAAAAACTTACTTTCTCAGGATGTAGAAATACTTCACGGGAGTATTTACTTATTGAAGTCAGCAGTTCTGTGAAAACTCAACACAGGTGTTTCAAATTTTAAAACTATTTACTTAGGCAAAAAAAAGTATCTAGAATAAACAACCCAATCCTCAAGGGTTACTGAGTGCTCAAATTTTGGTTTCATAGTTTCGTCTAGTACTAAAAAGAACTAAATGATCTAGTTCATGCACTTTGTTTACATTTTAAAGACTTAGGCCCACTAAGGACATCGCCATTTATCTTCTTCCTTTTATTTTAAAAGCAGATGAGAATTAAGCAACTTCTATAAACTTTTCAAACGCAACCTGCATTTTATGGCCTGGTTAGCAGACACACATGCATCTCTCAGAAAAACTTTTCATCATAAGTTTTTATTTTTTATACGACCTAATGCAGCTGAAATAGGAACCTGTTTCTGTCTTCAGGTGTCTAGGAGGCTGAAATCAACAGGGCGCGTTACACACACAAACACTGCTTTAATTATGAGGGAAGGAACTAACAGTCACAAACGCAGCGGGCGCCGCGCTGGGGCGCTGGGGCGGCGCGGCCGGCCGTCGGGGACCCGCGCATTGTCTCCAGCTTGCACCCCGGGAATGGGGGACGGCAGCTGCGGCCGGAGGGCACGCGGGCCCTGCCGGAGACCCCGGAGACCGAACGCCTTCGGGGCGCCCAGAACCCACCCAAGTGCAGAAGCAGCAGAGCCCCCCGCGGGAAGCCTCCCTGGAATCCACCGTGGAACCGGCCGAGCAGGAAGGGATTAAAGGGACCGCGGCGGCGGGCGGGCGGGCGGGCGGGGGAGGGAGGGGCTCCGTACCGGGGAGAGGCGCTTTGCTGTGGATCCTCATGGTCTCCAGGTTCATGGCAGCCACCAGGCACCTACATGCTGGGTCCGCACCGGGCGCCGCACGGGACGGCCGCGAACACGGAGCTCCGAGGCCCGGCCGCCGCGTCCGCGGGCCGACTTCCACGGCCGGTTCCGGCGCCGAGCCTCCGAGCAGGAAGGGGCTGCAGCGCCGACCTGCGAGCCGCGGCGGTTAAAGATTTGAAAACGCGTCACGCGACCGCGACGCCCAGGCGACGCGCTCCCCGCCCTCCCTGCGCCGGGCCGGCCTCGCGCAAGCTCCGCCTGCCGGGCCGCGCGCGCCGCAGGCCCCGCCCCCGGGCGCTGGCCCCGCCCCTCGCCCCGCCCCCCGGCGCGCCGGCCTGCCTCGCTTCAGACCCCGGCGGGCCGGCGTCCCCGTCCAGCTCGGGCGCCGCGCTGCACACCCCGGAGTGTGGAGCGCCCCCGGGCCGTGGGTGCCGCGAGCCTCGCAGGCCGTGTGGCCAGCATCACCCGCTGCGTTTGCTGCGACCCCCCCCGCCTTGCAGTCGCCTCGCCACCAGGTACGCCACTTAGCCGCGTGTGGGACGCGGGGCCCCGGCTCCCGCCGACCTGGACAGGCCGCAGAGGTGGCCGGGGTGGCGCGGGGCGGGGGTCAGCCCCCGGACCCGACTCTCGCTGCCCTTTGGGGACTTTTGTTCTGTACAGGCCTGTCCTTTGTGTGTGTGTGTGTGTGTGTGTGTGTGTGTATGATTTTTTTTTTTTTTGGCAACAATAAAAGAGTGGAAAATGAAATGTCAGGGTTTTCACCTGTAAAACGGTAGTGATAAATGGGATAATGGTTAAGACGAAACTGAGGGGTTTGTGATTTGTTTTAATTTTGCTTTATAGATGAGAGAACGCCTCATCAACACTTGTTCTGACTATACTTCTGCTTACTCACCCTTACTTGTTTGGTACTGTTTTGCATTTCTTAACTCCTGGCCATAGTAGACCGTCCTTAGTATTGATCTTTAATGTAGTACCTCAGACCAGTCAGTGCAAATAAGTATCTTGAAGCACAGACAGTGAATTGTGAGACTGCTAGGCAAGGTCAGGACACCAAGATGGATTAGGTTTGCTAAAGGAAATGATCTTGATTTGAACAGGTTAAGGATGGAGTCCAGAGCAACACTCGTGGAACTGTCTTTATTACACTGTTTATAAGACAGTTGGAGATACTTTTCTGTATTCACAGAAAAGACTGGGAGCAAGAGCCCGGAAGGGGAGATATACATTAAGAGACATTGTACTGATGGATTTGAGTTCATATACACGTGCTTAACAGATCTTGAGAAGGAGGCGATACAGTTTGAGCAAGCATTTAATTTTTTTTGGGGGGGAACTCAATTTTCAAAATGTAATGTAAACTACAGAAAGAACATGGAATTTCCATGTTTGCAAAATGGTTTAAATGTTTGAGAAGCATGAATACAGACTAGAATTGAAGCCACAAGTGAGGGGTGGAATGCCTTGGAGTAGATAGAGCGTGTGTGTGTGTGTGTGTGTGTGTGTGTGTGTGTGTGTGTGTGTGTGTGTGTGTGATAAAGAAGTAGAGATGGTCAGAGGATAAGGAAATGAGCTTGAGGCTCAGGAGCTGGAAGAGAACTTCGGAACAAAACTTCGTGGTGGGAAGTCGTGGAATTTTCTTACAGAATTGAGGTGGGTCCAGCTTCACTAAACTATAGGAGTTGGATAATTTTGAGGCTTAGTTTTAGTCTATGTGAAAAGGGGGAGATAGATGGATATTCTTGAAAGCACAGTATAGCCTGGCACAGTAAGAGCTCCAAAAATTCCTGTCATTCTGATGAGCCTTGCACAACTTCTCCATTCCCAAGACAGTTCAAAACGGCTAAAACCTGAAGTGGAGGCCTGTGGTTTCGATGTGGGAGATGCCATTCATTTCCTTATGACAGTTTGAATGATCATGTAGATAAGTACAATTTGAATGGTAATATAGCTAAGAACTAGTTTAAAACCGTGGGTTTGAAGTCACAGGTTGAGCAAACTGTTTGATTGTTTAAAAAAAAATGCCAGTAAGGAAAGAGTGATAGAAGGAAAGACTGGGTTTTTTGAAGTTTTCAGGATATGGGAAAGATATAATCATGTTTCTTTTGAAAGTGATGAAAAGTGGAAATGCATTTTATGCTCTTGTGAAAGGTGAGTTATATTTTTGAGACAGGACAGTAAAAGTGTTGGACCTGTGCTGTTAGACTCCATTATGTGTTACGTAAGTGATAATTACAAGCCATGAATGAGCAAAAAAAAATCTACTCACCATGTAGTTAGTAGTATTTCAATCTATCATGCAGTGTCATTTTAAAAAAAAGTTAGTGAAACTCAAATCTTATAGTAGCCACAGGAAGAAGGACTTGGTCATAGACAGAAATCTCCTTACCTGTCCTGTCAGTAGTCAAGCCTATAAAAGAATGTGGTTTATGTTAAAGCAGATCTTGTGGTCCCCCCCACCACCCCCAAGACAGGGTTCTCTGTGTGTAGCTTTGCGCCTTTTCCTGGAACTCACTTGGTAGCCCAGGCTGGTCTCGAACTCACAAAGATCTGCCTGGCTCTGCCTCCCGAGTGCTGGGATTAAAGGCATGCACCACTACCTCCCGGCTAGATCTTGTTTTTGTTGTTTCTCTTTGAGATGATGTCTGCCTGTAGCCCATCCTAGCCCTGGGACTCACTACGTAGCCCAGGCCGGCCTGGAATTCAGTAGAGATCCTCTAGTGTCAGCCTCCCAAGTGCTGGAATTACAGGCATGAGCCACCACACCCAGCTTAAAGTAGATCTTGAAAATGTACCTCATAGAGTCCTTCAGATGAAGGGTTTTCATTCAAGAATAAGTGAATGGGGCCAGAGTTATTTATAGTAAGAAATTGTATTAAAGCATCCTGTTGAGAAAAACTGAAGAACAGTGAGCAGAATTATGTGTGTCCAACTTGTTTGTTTAATTTTGGTAGTTTTTTGTTGTTGTTTATTTGTTTTGTTTTGTTTTTGAGACAGGGTCTCAGTATGTAGTTCTGGCTGCCCTGGAACTCGCTATGTAGATGAGGTTGGCCTCAAAATTCAGAGATCTGCCTGCCTCTGCCTCCTAAGTTCTAGGATTAAAGCTGGAAGCCAACTTGTGGCCCAGCACATTTGTAGATAACCACATATGTCACAATGTCAAAAGTTTGGACAGCCCTGGAATTAACTGGCCATGTATTTGGCTATGAATCAAGAGAAATGAATTCATTTAGAACTGGTCTAGCCTTAAAGTAATTTTATGACCATGGGCAAATTGTAAGTGTGTGTGTGTGTGTGTGTGTGTGTGTGTGTGTGTGTGTGTGTGTGTGTGTGTTCTGGGCACTGAACCTGGTACCTTGTGTTTTACCACTGAGTTACATCTGTAGCCAAATATTAACCCTTATTCTGTAATTTTTTTGTCTGTTAATGAAGTTAATATCTGCTCAGCCTACTTCACCACTTTTGTGATTATCAAAGGAGGCCTAATCTGCTTTTTTCAGATTATGTCACACATAACCAAATATACATTTTATAGTCTTGAGTTTAGACGATGAATACTTTTATAATACCTGTTACTTTCCTTTTTTTTCCTTCCACTTAAGCCTTTCTCGCCAAAAGTTGGGGGTTTTTTTTCTTTCCTATTCATAGACTTAACCTTTATCTACTGCTCACTGTGGCCTCCATTAATAATTATTTGTATTAGATTCATCTGCCAGCTGTCATTATGTAACATTGTGGCAAAAGCGCACAGGCGAGCAGAGAGGTTCAGCTCATGACATCCAGGAAGCAGAGGGAAGGGAGGGGCTGACACATGTAATGAGAGAGGGTTTGTGAACATAAGAGTGATTGGAATGGCGTACAGCCAGTGAAAGGGTACGTTAGTCTCTCCTGGAAAGGAGTTTGTATCAAAATTTGTTTGTGAGTGAGTGACCGAGTTTTGCTGTAAAGTCCAGACTAGTCTGTCGCTCCATCCTTCTGTCTCCGCCTCCTAAGAGCTGGGATGTCCACCACCACACCAGGCTTTGTATTAGTGGTTGTTTGTTTTGTCTGACATTGGGTCTGCCTGTGTAGTCCTGGCTGTGCTGGAATTCACTCTGTAGACCGGGCTGGCCTTGAACTCATAGAGATTCTCTTGTCTGCCTCCTGTAGCTGGGGTTAAAGGAATGTGCCACTACTCCCAGCTCTGTAGTAAGCTTTTAAATATTATAGCCTAGCTGCCTTAGTTTCCTCAACAAGGGAGTGTAGGAGACTACAAAAAGATACATGAATAGGAGATTATATCAGAATGGCTTGCCATTGAGAATTTGACAACAACCTAAGTCTAAGAGATTGTTTAAGCATAATTATACACTCTAAAGCATTAAAAGTGATATAATATTTATCTGTCTGTATTATATTCATAGCAGAGTACTAAGCATAAACAGTATTTACTGTTTTTTCAGAGCAGCATGTACATATATCAATGTCTAAATGTGTTTGTATGTATATATACATATATATGTATATATGACTTCCAAAAAGTAATAAATATTGTCTGTCTCAAGAAGTTTTTATGAGATACCCATTAAGATCATATGTTTTTATTTTATAACTATGCAACAACTACTGATATGCAATAAAGTTATGCATTATTAAATGGTATTCTATTCTAGAATAGAGAAGGTATCTATGCAATGTTTATCTTTAAACATACAGATTTTGTATGTTCTTGTTGGTTAGCTGCTTTTCCTCTGGCTTTGGGCAGAGGGTGTTTCTTTACCTATTGGTTACCTGTCCTGCAAATGTAATGCTACTCATACAGCTTAGCCAAACACGTTCTTATCAGAGGGCGTGTGCTATTAATGGCAGTTACACACTAGCTTTCATCTGTAACTTACTTACTTTGGGCAGTGATAAAAATGTGCTTTGATACGAATTTTATTCTGTTTTATTTTTGCAGTGCTTTGGATCAAACCCAAGACTTGAGCATGTTAGGCAAGCACTCCTGATATTGCTTTTATAGTTTAGCAGGTAATGTTGAAGATATTTTCCACTCAATTTTATTACATATATATATATATATATACATATACATTTTATGTATTATATATATGTGTGCACATATATTATTTTATATTTTGCTTCAACAGATTCTTTTTCGACTAGTTAAAAATATGGAGCCAGAAACCGAGGGGCCACCACCAACAGTCCAAGTGACACCTCTTCAGCAAATGATTGCCTCTTGTACTGGAGCTATATTGACATCACTAATGGGTAAAATTATGTACCAGTACAGATTATGCAACTTTGAATGTTCCATTAGAGTTTATTATCTGTGAAGTAATGATATTATTTTTGAGGGATGTGTGTATGGGATGTGTGTATGTATACATACTTGTTGTTTGTGTATGAGTACATGTGACAGCCAGAAGTCAATGTCAACATCTTCTGTGCTCTTTACCTTATTCCTGTGTGTGCCTGTGTATATATGTGTGTGCATATGCATGCATGCATATGTGTATGCAAGTGTGTGTGGAGGCCAGAGTTCGATGTTGGATGTCTTCTTCAGTCCTGCTCCACTTAATTTTTTGAGACAGCCTCTCACTCAGCTGAAGCTTAATGATTGACTAGCAAGCCCCCAAGGATCCTCCTGTCTTTGCCACCCCAGTGCTAGGATTACAGTCCAGTGCCACTGGGCCCAATGTTTAACATGGGTGAAGGGGATTCAAACCCTAGTCTGCATTCTTGTGTAGCAAGCACTTCACTGGGTCATCTCAGCTCCCAGACTAATGATAGTATACAACATGTAGGATGCCAGAATTTCTTCATCAGCACAATGATGGGAAAAAGAACAGAAAAGGAAGAGAATTGAGTTTCTGTCCTTGCCTGTTCACTCACAGGTCGTGGCTACACTCTCGAATACCAATTTTTCTGAGGTTTATCTTTTAATTGAAAATAAGAAGTTTCAGCTGGGTGCGGGGACACATGACTTTAATCTCAGGATTTGGAAAGCAAAGGCATGTAGATCTTTGCAGGGCGGCCTGGTATACATAAGAGTTCCAGGACAACTAGGGCTACATAATAGAGAAACAAAACAAAACAAAAAAGCAAAAGAAAATGGAGGAAGAAAATTGGTTGGTTTTAAAATAAGTTATCGGAGGTCCCTAAAAACAGTATTAAACTTTTACAGTTCCCTTATGTCTTTTAGGAAATAGAAAAGGAATAAAACATTTACATATGGAATAATATAATTTTGGGCAACTTAATTTAAGTTTCTAAGGATTACGTTTTTATGTTTCATATAGTGCATTTCTTATAGACATAGCCAAATGGCATACATGATACCTTACCATTTGAATGATTTTTAAGTTGGCTAATTTATTTAATTAAGATAAGAAGTGATTAGAACATATAAACCAGTTGCTTTGTGGTGTATATTTAGGTCAGCATTCAAGTTAATAATGACTTTACAAATTATCTAATGTGACTTTCTTGTTCTTTGATAGAGAATAGTTTTCTTGAAACCACAATTTGGTATTTTTATCTTATTTTCATGAAATAGAGGATGCAAATGAAAATAAGATGCAGATTTTCTTTGTTGTTCCTAATGCTGAAGATGATTTATGGCTAGTCTACCCCAAATTTTGTTTCCTACAGGCTTTATTTGATGCAGATAAATTGATCAGGTTGGGAAGACTAGCACTGTCTGAGTTTTAGTTACTTGTAATATGAAGTTTTTCTCAAATTTTTAGACTTTTAGGACTTTCATTCATTGCTTTAAAGAACATATTTTTTATAAGTGTAGTGCTTTGGTTTTAACACACTGTGTTAAATTCCATTTGGAATTGTAGTTGCAGATAGGAATGACTTGTACTTGTGAGAAGTGATTCGAAGTTTGTCTTCACTAGCTGAGGACAGAAATATGGAGAACTGCATTTAGGAGCAGTAAGTAGAACACCTCAGTGGTGAAACACACATTCAGTGCTGTTTTTAGATAAACACTTTATCCATTGCATAGAAATGAGGAAAAGTATGAATTGATGTATAGTTTTTTAAATGACCATATATGTCTTAGAGAATTAGAGATAACATATCTTAATTAAAATTTCTATATTCATAGTGACACCCCTGGATGTTATTAAGATTCGACTCCAAGTCCAGAACAACCCATTCCCCAAAGGTATGTATATTCGATACCCTGACAGTATTGTTAGACTTTTTAAAAATGTTACTGTGCTCATTTTTGTTTGCATAATATTTCTGTTAATTTTATTAGAATTAATACCTTATCTAGAAACATTTTTTTCACCTTTTAATTGTACCCAATGAGGTGTAGGCAGAAAAAATGTGTATGGTAGTATCCTTTATTTATTGTATATAAATACATCTATCCATCTATATTGTAACATTTTTATGGACTACCTTACTGAAGTAGAGAATGACTATATATGTGAGTATATGCTATTCAGGTAAGAATAGCCCCTTTCTGTCCCTTTAGGAAAGAACAGGTTTCTAAGAGATAACAACAAAACATAGCAAAATAAAATACAGTAAGATAAAACAAAACCATCACATTGAAGTTGGACAAGACACGCCAACAGGAGGAAAAGAGCCTAAGAGAAGGCACAAGCATCAGAGACCCACTCGTTTACACTCTCAGGGTCCCATAAAAACACTAAACTGGAAGCTATAACAGACACACAAAGGACCTGGTACAGACCCAAGCAGGCTCTGTGCATGCTGTTTCTCTGGTGAGGGACATCTTGATGGCTTCTAATACCTGGCTATTATGAATCAGTGAACATGATTGAACAAGTGTTTCTGTGGTAGGATGAAGTGTCCTTTGGGCATATGCCCAAGAGCGGTGTAACTGGATCTTGGGGTAGGTTGATTCCCGTCTTCCTGAGGAACCATCACACTGATTCCCAGAATGGCTATACAAGTTTGCACTCCCTCCATACCTTGTGTAAGGGGAACACCCCCACAAGCTATGGAGGAATGTTTCCCTTCCTCCACATCCTCGCCAGCCTGAGTTGCCACTTGTTATTGATCTCAGCTGTTTTGACAGATGTAAGATGAAATCTCAAAGTAGTTTTGATTGGCATTTCCATGATGACTAAGGATGTTGAACATATTTTTAAAGTATTTTAACGAACTTATTGGTTTTCTTGATTTCAGCCCTGAGTTTGATTATTTCTTGCCATCTATTCCTTTTGGGTGTGATTTCTTCTGTTCTAAAGCTTTCAGAAGTGCTGTTAAGTGTGAGGTCTCTCTGCTTTGGTTTTTTTTTTTTTAATTTAATTTTATTTTATGTAGGTACCCAGTGCTATGGACTTTCCTCTTAGAACCACCTTCATTGGGTCCTGTAAGTGTGGGTGTGCCTTGTACTTTTTCTCATTCAGTTCTAGAAAGTCTTTAACTTTCGTCTTGATGCAGTTTTCATTCAGTAATGAGTTGCTTAGTTTCTGTGAGTTTGTAGACTTTCTTCTGTCTGTTGTTGATATCCAGTTTTATCTGTGGTGGTCAGACAGGATATAGGGTTTCAGCGTTCTTATATCTGTTAAGACTTGCGTTGTGTCCTAGTATGTGGTCGGCTTTGGAGAAAATTCCATGAGGTGCAGAGAAGAAGGTATATTCTCTTGTGTTTGGCTGAAATGTTTTATAATATCTGTTAGGTCCATTTGGTTTAGAATAACAGTTAACTCCAGCATTTCACTGTTTAGTTTTTGTCTGGATGACCTGTCTGTTGGTGTGAGTAGGGTGTTGAGGTCTCTCTCCCACTATCAGTGTGTGAGGGTCAATATGTAATTTAAGCTGTAGTAGTGTTTCCTTTGTGAACTTGAGTGCCCTTGTGTTTGGGGCATAATTATTAAAAATTGAAATGTCCTATTGGTGAATTTTCCCTTTGAATATGTAGTGTCCTTCCCTAGCTAATCTGATAGTTTTGGTTTGAAGTCTATTTTGTCAGATATTAAAATGGCTACACCAGCTTGCTTCTTAGGTTCATCTGCTTGGAATATCTTTTTCCACTCTTTATAACCCTGAGTTGACAGCTGTCCTTGATGTTGAGGTGTGTTTCTTGTATACAGCAGAAGGATGGGTCATGTTTGTGTGTTTCCCATTTTGATTTGCTGGTCTGGGATTGTTTGTTCCTTGTGCTTTTGGGGGTGGTTAACCTCTTTACATTGAAGTGTTCTCTCTGGCACCTTCTGTAGGTGTAGATTTGTAGATAGATACTGTTTAAATGTGGTTTTATCATGAAATGACTTATTTCTCCATCTGTTGTGATCGGAAGTTTTGCTGGATATAAGAGTGTGGCCTGGCATCTGTGGTCTCTTAAGAGTCTGTAGAACATCTGTCCAGACTTTCAGAGTCTCTGTTGAGAAGTGATATTTTAATAGGTCTGCTTCTATATGTTACTTGTCCCTTGCAGCTTTTAATAAAAATTCTTTGTTCTGTACATTTAGTATTCCAGAGGAAAACTTGGTAGAGTTGGGCCTGGAATAATAGGATGAGTGGGGAGGAAGGTTGGAGAGGATCTTCCTGATTAACTGGACATGGGGGCAGAAAGGAGGGGGAGGCCACAGCTATTGTCTGCTACAGAGATGGGCGTGAGACTGGGGAACTGGATTTGGAGGAGAGAAGGGAGAGATGAAGGTCTGCAGTTAGACCTGTTTCCCTGTTATTTTACCTGTTTCCCTCTGTTATTTTATATTGCAAGATTGTTCATTATTGGTGTAATTATTGAGTCCACTCCACGTAGTTAAAAGGAGATTTATTTAATGGCGTAACTTACAAATTAAGGGATAGGTAGGTCGCGGGGTCTGGGGAAAGTGTATCGCAGTCCAGCGGTGTTCTCTGGAGCTCTGCTTGGGCCACCTCCACCATCCAGGGTCCCGCAACCGAGAGTGCTCTCCCCATCCAGATCTCGGGTCCCCAGGCGCCTCCCTTGGCCCCGCCTTGTAGGCATGACAGTTGCTGAAGTCTCAATGGGGGTTGGAACTTCCAGATCAAAGCTGGAATGGCTACCCACTACAGTTCATTATATGACTCTGTGTGGAATTTGATAAAAGTAATTCTATATTTTATCAGAAGGAAAGAATACCAATTCTATAGTCAGTCTTGAGTATATACAAATAAAGGTGAAATGAACCATCGTATTTCAGATAAGGATGAGTGAATAGTAAAAAAAGACTTTTGTACATTAAAGAACGTTGTGGAAGCAGAAGGGGATGCTTAGACTTGTAGGTTAAGACACACAGAATTACATGTCATTGAACAGAGAAGACATTAGAACAAGTTGTGTTAAGTTAGTAGAGCTGACAGCTGGTAGACAGAGCAGTACAAATGGAGAAAAGGACAAGCATTGCACTACTTACATTAGTAACTTATGTTTTCACATGAATGTCCCTTGTGTGCAGGAGTTGACATGCAAACATGCTGCTCTTTCTGTCTTCCATCTCCCATCCCTTAGTAACCAAAAATATACTACTGCAAATTTTTTTTCTAAAGCTATGGTTCTGAAAATATAAAAGCCACTAATTCATGTTGTCACTTTTCACAGTGTGAGTTTAGAGACCACTACTGACTTACCTTAAGCAAAATTGAACTAATTGTGTGTGCTCCATCCTAGAGTTTCTCTTTCCATACTTTTCTAGTCTCACTGTACTTGCAGTTTATCTGTAAAAACAATGTAATTATAGGAAGTAACTCCTGGTTATTGGATTCTTCTTTATTAGGAAAGTGTTTTGTGTACAGTAACGGACTCATGGACCATATGTGTGTCTGTGACAATGGAAGCAAGAAAGCATGGTATAAGAAGCCAGGGAATTTCCAGGGAACGTTGGTAAGGAGATGCTTTTGTTTGGAGTCTTTATATGTTTTCTGTTCTTTCATTTATTCTTATATATGGCTTTCTAATTATAAAGGAATTAAAATTCATCATACCAAATCATGGTAAAGAAAAGTATTTCTTTCCTTTATAACTTATTCATCTTGTTTATATAGGAAAAAGAAGTAGCTTTTTAAAGTTATTTTTAAATTTTTTGAGAATTGTAACTCTCCCATATTTTTAAAAACATACAAACAGACTCATGTATGTTTGTCCCGTATCCTTGGTGGTATTAACATTAATGCACTTCTAAAGAGAGTACTGTGTGGACTTTCTTGTTTCCCTTGAAGAACAATACCCATTTTATTTGTTCTCTCAGCCACTCTGTAACCCCTGGCAACCTCTAATCTGTTCTTAATTTAGAAAACTTGGTCCTGTAAAAAATGCTATATAAATGGAATCGTGGCAATATGCTACTTTAGGTGTTGCCTGCCATTTTTCACTTACATAACAGTCTGGAGATGCATCCAGGCTCTTGTATGAGTCCATTATTTGCTTCTGGTTTATTGCTCAACAGTTTGGTGTAGATGTGCCACATTTCCATTTAGGGTTGTTTGCAGTTCTCAGATATTGTGAGTAAAAGCTGCTACATTCATTTTGTTTGCCTGGGGCGGGGGAGCAGTATGTGAGATAAACTTATTCTTTAATATCTCTAAGATTTTTTGGAGGAATTATATTACACTTCTGTTCCAACTTAGGGTGAAACAACATCTTTAATTTGTTGGGTCTTGCATTGAATTTTGTTTTGTTTTGGTTTTTCAAATAGTGTCTCTCCGTATAATTCTAGCTGGCCTGGAGCTTCATATGTAGACCAAACTGGCCTCTAACCCATGGAGATCTGCCTCCCAAGAACTGGGATTAAAGTTGTGTGCCACCAAGCCCAGCTTCCAGTGCATTTTAAATCTACTTGCAACACTATAATTGAAACATTTCTTTTTCTTAAAGATAAGTTTTAAATTCACTGTCAATTTTTGTCATTTAATTAATAGACACATTCTATTAATGCAGTTACAGGTGTCAGGGTTTCCACTTGCCTCTTCCTGTTCTTTTGTTTGTTTCTGTTACTTCTCTTGCCCTCCTTTGTGTCACGTGTCTTATCATTCCGTTTTCAGCAGTCATGCTGTTGTGTATGTGTTTCTTAGCTGAAGCAGTCCAATTCTTTTTTCTAACTTCAAGTATGTTGATAAATGATCATTCTATGTTTTTGTTTTGTTTTTAACATTAGCTGTTTTGAAATCTTTGTCAGGGAACTCAGACATCTTAGCTCATTTCCAGTGTTTATTATTGTCTTGTCTTCATTTAGTATAACACCTTCCTAGTTCTTAGAATGGGCATTTTGAGTGTTGTTATTAAATCTCAAGTTCCAGTTAAACATTTTGTTTAAACTTTTTTTTGGGGGGTGGCGTAGGGGACTGTTTCACAAAGGAAGAGTGAGTATCACATGGTTAATGCAGCATAGCTAGAAATCTAGGTTCTTCACTCACCTCCAATTGGCAGCAAGTTTGGGGGGAAACTTTACTGTTGGGCAGAAGTGGGAGTTTTGGCTCTTGCCACTGGTTCTGAGATGGAGTGACCTCATGACTGTCAGACGATGGCACGGATCCTCCCTCTCCACTATTCCTCTTCTGACACCTCCTTAGTGTAGTAGACAGACATGTTATCTGAGGGACAGGAGTTTCACCTTGTTGGTCTTCTGTAATGCCAACCCACTGAAGGTGTTAGAGTGCCTCATTGCAGCCTTGTGAGGAAAATCTCCACGACCTTCTTGGTTTTTGCTGGTGTGGTTCCGAGCAGTGGTTAGCTGGAGGAGAGCAAATGTGTCCTATAAGTTCTCTCTTCCCAAGCGTCCTTTTACCCACTTGTGAGTGGCTTTTCTCAACAGTCTTTTAAGGTACAGTGTTGTGATTGTGTCCACATCTTTTTAGTTGTATAGCATACTACTTTATGACTATAACTTGTTTTATTTCTCTGCTTATTAGTTGATGGGCATTTAAGTTATTTCCACTTCAGCAAGTGAATAATGTAGTTATGAACATTTAAATTTTTGTGTGAACGTGTGTTTTAATATCTCCTGCATGTGTATCTAGAGTTGAATTTTGGGGTTTTGTGGTGCCACTTTGCTTAACTTTTTAAGAAACTGCCAAACTGTTTTGCAAAGTGGGTGTACCATTTTACTTTCTCATAAGCAATATATGAGGCTTCCAGATTCTCCAGTCCTCACTGGGACCTTTTTCTCCTTCTCCCCTTTCCTCCCGTCCTCCTTCCCTCCATTCTGAGTTTGTATTATTAAGTTGTAAGAATTTGTCTGTTCATGGCAGGCTTCACTTTAGTTTCTGACTGCTTTTAATTTCTCTCAAGATACTTCAGAAAGTGGTCTTTAATGACACTGTCTCAAATGTCATACTTAAGAGAGTATCTGTGATCAATTCTGTACTTCCTTTTTATAGTAATCTTATAAAAACTTTTTATTTAAAAAATTTTAATTTATGTGTATGTGTCTGTGTGAATCTGTGCCCACATGTGTGTGAGTACCCACAGAGGCCAGAAGACAGCATCAGATCCCTTTGGTATATGTGTCTGTGTGAATCTGTGCCCACATGTGTGTCAGTACCCACAGAGGCCAGAAGACAGCATCAGATTCCTTTGGAGCTGGACTTACAGGCAGTTGTGAGCCACCTAACATGGGTGTTGGGATCTGAACTCAGGACCTCTGGAAGAGCAAGCTTCACTGCTAGCCATCTTTCCAGCCCCTCAAAAGCTTGTTAGGTAGAAACAAAGTAAAATAAGTTAAAAAAAAAAAAAAAAAGAACAAGTAATGGAAACTTCAGTGTGTAAGAATACATTCCACCTTATATATGTGAAATTGTCTTTGTTTTTTTAAGAATGGGCATCCACAAGTCCAAGAAACTTGTATTTTAGAAATGGATGTTTAAAATATTTAGATTATCAATTATTACTATAAATTTTTATCAGGTTTAAAGATATATTTTTGTTTACCTTTCTATTGTAATTTTAGGATGCCTTTTTAAAAATTCTTCGAAATGAGGGCATTAAATCCCTTTGGAGTGGCCTGCCTCCTACTCTGTAAGTTGAAATTTACTATGTTTTCTGCTAAGCATGGTTATAATCAGCCTGGTTGAACAGACTCTTGCATTTTAATATTAGGACTCTTTCATTTCCTGAAGTATTGGTTTATGAGTTTCACAACTGTACATTTGATGTCCTAGAAGGACTCACAGAACTCAGGGAAGGTTATATTCATGTATATGGTCCATTACAGTTACAGCATACCAGGTATAATTGGGAAGGAAAAAGACACATGTCACTTTCTAAAATCCTTTTCCTGGCATAGCACAGGATGTACTTACTCTGGCAACAAGTAACTGCAGTGTGTGAAGTATTTCTGCCTTGGAAAACTCACCTGAGTTTCAGAATGTAGTGATTATTGCATGTTGGCTACATGGAACATTCTGTTTTTGCAGCTGAAAAAATGTCATACCCCAGAAAGAAAGTAGTTGTATATCACAAATCACACTGTTACATAGTCAGTCTAGACAAATTGTTGTAGAACTTCAGACATATCTAAAGTACTATCCTCAGGAACATTCTAGTGGCTAAAGGTTAGCATACAGATTGGCCCTCGTGAAGATATTATAGGAAACTTAAGCAACTATGCCCTCTGTGTTGTTTTTGCTGTCTACGTTTTTTGTTTTGGTTTTGTAATAAAAATCAATAATTTTGTGTTTTTCTTTTTATTGTACTAAAACTGTAAGGTATGTTGGATATTTATATATCCAATTCTGGTTCTCTACTAAGTACAAATTTGTGAATGAATATGGTAAACTCGCAAAGCTAAATGTAAAAGCTCCAGCAAATGTTTTGGCTTCCTTTGTTTTATTTGTTTTTCACAACTTTGTCTGTCTTTCAGAGAGGATTATTCAATCTTGAGTCATATTTGAGGCATATATTTTAATGCCTAAGATGATTTCTTTTTAAAAAGATATTTTTATTTAACTTATTTTATGTACATTGGTGTGAAGGTGTCAGATTCCCTGGAACTGGAGTGATAGACAGTTGTGAGCTGCCATGTGGGTGCTGGGAATTGAACCCAGGTCCTCTGGAAGAGCAGCCAGTGCTCTTAACCAGTGAGCCATCTCTCCAGTCCCCTAAGGTGATTTCTTACTGCATTAATCTATATGACATACTGCTGCCTGAAAGTTTTACTTGAATTTAGTTAGTAATTCCCTTTGATATCAGAATTCCCTCACAATTAACATGTATAATCCTGGCAGTGTAACTGTAATCTACTTCTTATAAGCCACTGTGATGTATGATCTGTGGTTTAAAACTGTTTTACAGTTGTTCTTAGACTTTTTAGAGAAATTGGGGTTGGGAAGCCGGCTCAAATGATGGCAGAGCACTCCCTAGTACTCACTTACGTCAGGCACACTGGTGCGCATCTGTAGTCACACCACCAGGGAGGCAGAGACAGAAATGTCCCTGCTGCCTGCTGGCCAGATCACTGAGCTTGTGGTTCAGTGAGAGACCCTATCCCAAAGAGAAACGGGATGGAAAGAAACTGGATAAGACACCCAACTTTGACGTTGTTGCTTTGTGCATGTACACACACAGGCCTATCCAGGTACATACACATATGTACGTGCAGATATGCACACAAGCGTATTTCTCTCACGGGGTAATTTTTTTAGTTTATCCCATATAAAAACTTATAACATATGAGCTTAGCAGTATAGCTGATACTTTTGATAATTGTGAACATATTTTGTGTCTTTCTAACAGAGTGATGGCAATTCCTGCCACAGTTATTTATTTTACCTGCTATGAACAATTAAGTGCTTTTTTGAGAACTAAATTAGGAGAAAATGAAACCCGAATACCAATAGTTGCTGGGATTGTTGCCAGATGTAAGTAATGAGCTTGTTTTCATTTAGATTTCTACTTAGAACATCTATTTAGATTCTGATATTTACAGAGAATCTGTTTAACGTACAGAATATTGGTATGATGTATTTTGCATTCTAGTTTGTATTAATTATTGCTATCTATACTCCACAAGTCATTCAGTAAGGAAGTGATTTCCATCAGAATGAGATAGGGTTATTTCATCTTCACTGAATCTTAGATAGTTACTTAACAGTGATGTTAGAACTGATTGTTATTCACCTAAATTTTCAATATATTTGAGTCCATACATGACTTCAAGCCAAAGCTTTAATCACATTTCTTATAAATTCTAGGATTCAGAGCTTAGTCAGAAGGAAAATTGTGTCTGTGCAAACATTCCCTGTTAAATAGGCTTATGCTGGGCATGGTAGCACATGATTTTAATCCCAGCACCTGAGAGACAGAGCCAGGTGATCGCTGAAGGCCTGGCCCAGTATAGAGAGGTCTGTGCCAGCCAGGGCTACATAGTGAGACCCTTCATCCAAAAGAGCAGAGGAGATGAAGTAGTTGTTGCTGTCTATCTGGGAGTACTAACTGGGGTTTCTAGTGGTTCTCTGGCTGGCTCTAGCATTTTTAGTATCACCCTTGAAAGAGTTGAAATGAAGAAGAGGTATAACTTTGGCACAGTTATCATGAGAAAAAAACTTTTGACATCATTAGCTATTCTCTTTCAATCTTTAGAGACATTAAGTAACTGAGGGTAACATAGAACATGAAATATTAATGTAGAAAGGTAGACTACTGGGGGCAGAAGCATGCAGGGAGGAAAGGGTCCACGTGGAGGTGCGGGCAGGAAACAGAAGTCAACCAAAACAAAGTATATCTGTAAATGCCACAAGGAGCCTTTTACTTTGTCAGCTAATTAAGTTTTTAAAAATACAAAACATAGACTTAACCTAGAAGGAGAGTTTCTTTTCCAGGGTGAGGCTTGCTCATTGCACTCTTGGTGTGCTGACTGCTGCAGGTTCCCCAAAGCAGGAAACTTGAGTGCATAGTTTGTGGAAGTGGGAGAGGGGATAAAAAACCAAAACAGAGTGTTCAATTTGGCTCCCACCGTATACACCTTAATCTTTCTGTTCTTGTGTTTGTATTAGTTGGTGCAGTAACAGTGATAAGTCCATTAGAACTGATCAGAACTAAGATGCAGTCTAAGAAGTTTTCTTACAAGGAACTACATGGATTTGTGAGTGGGAAAGTGTCTGAAGAAGGTTGGATTTCCCTCTGGAAGGGCTGGGCTCCAACTCTACTTAGAGACGTGCCTTTCTCAGGTGGGATTTGTCTTATTAGTAGCTGTTCATTTTAGACCTCTGTCTTAGGTCATGTATTAATTTTACTAGGTTTTAAACTCTTTATGGTTAAAAGTAAAATTTTCTGTATTGACCACAGATTTGTAGTTCATTATTCAAATTTGAGACTTGCACAAGCCTTTATTGATTGAACAGTTTCTAATTCAGGTCCTTGTGTTTTCTTATTGTGTCTAATTGTTGCTAAACATTCATGGTACATATTCATACTCAGATAAAACAGACTACCTTAACACTGTCCTAAACAAGTCATAATAAGGCAATTAAAAAACAAATCAAAATATTATAAAATGTACTTAAGACCATCTTAAAATTAACTGAACTCTTAATTTTTCAGTAATTAAAATGAATGCACACCTGTGGGCTTGCCCTGTCACCACAGGAGGTTGGACGTCATGTGTTAGATCATGAAGCCATTTGTGCCCCTTTGCTGCTGCCCCACACCGTAACCCAGTGGTAACCTCCATACCAGCTTTTTAAAGACACTCATGAAAGTCAGAGTAGAGAGGTTGGTTCTCTCCTTCAATGATGCAGGCTCTGGATTTCACACCCAGGTTCTCTGACAAAGCAGCACGTGCCCTACCTGCTGGGCCACCACACTGGCCCCATATTGGGTTTCTATCATCTATTTGGTTATAATATGTTTCCTAAAGTGTTATGCTTAAAAATACAATGGTTAGTTTTTGATCTTTAAAACTACCTTCCCACCTTCTTCCTACTCAAAACTTTTCATAAGATACATTCTAGAGGTAACCGTTTCCTTACTTTTTATTCTATGTATAAATAAAATAGTACTGCTCTGAAATAAGTTTTATATAGTTTCTTATTTTACCTGTGCAACAGTTTTCCATAGTGGACTTGCTGATTCATTTAAATATCTTAGGTGTATTTCTAATTGAGGTAGTTAAAAGTGAGGGGTTTTTTTGTTGTTGTTTTTTTTTTTTTTTTTTTTTTTTTTGAGACAGGGTCTTTTTATGTAGCCCTGGATAACCTGGAACTTGATATATAGACCAAAGTGGCCTCAAATTCATGGAGATCTGCCTGCCTCTGCCCCTCCAGTGTTACTATTAAAGGTGTGTGCCGCTGTGCCCAACTAAAACCAGGTGTGGTCCTCATGTCTGTAATAGCAACCCTTGAGAGACTGAGGGATGAGGATTACCATGAGTTGGAGGCCAGGTGAGATTATACAGTAAGACCCTGTCTCAAAAACACAAGAACAAGACCAAAGAGATGGTTCGGCAGATGGGAGCACTTTCCACATTTGCTTTTCTTGTAGACAGCCTGAGTTTGGTTCCCAGATATACATGGCAGCTCATAATCATCATAACCCAGTTCCAGATCTGACATCTCTTCTGATCTCTCTTGGCACCAGGCATGGCAGCATATGCAGGAAAAACCCATAAAATCAAATTTTAAATTATTTAGAACAGCAGAGGGGACAAAATAGTCAGTAGATACAGGTGCCTGCTATCAACCCTTGCGACCTGAGTTCAATCTCCAGGACCCACATATAGAAGGAGAGAACCAATTCCTGAAAATTATTTTCAGACCTCTACATGTGGACTCATACACCCACACACAATAAAACAAAATTTAAGTGATTGTGTGGATTGATACATATATCACCAATTATGATGGTTGCTGCTGTCTTATACTTCCATAAGTTCTTCATTGTCAAGGTCCTTAAATTATGTTTATTTGATCATTTAAAGTGTCTCACTTTGATTTGCATTTCAGTGATTACTTATAAAGGTTGGCATTGTTTCATTGGCCATTTGTTTAGAGATAATTGATTTGTGGATATGACCCAACATATAAGTCACTGTCAGCATCATTCATTGAGTAACTTTAGTTTGTAAAGAGATTTTCATGTATGGATGGAGTTTGGTCTTACTGGTTCATTTGAGCAATACTCATTTGCTAGTAATACTGTCCAAATCACGATCGCTTTATAAAAAAAATCTTGATGTTGCCTTATTTTTCTTTTATAAGAATGATATATTTGTGTTAATAATATTCTTTAAAGTTTCCAGTAGCTATCTGAAATTTTCTTCATAAAGGTTATATACACTTTTTATATATTTTATAGGTATACTACATCCTCTAGGCTTTGGTAGTGTGTGTGTGTGTGTGTGTGTGTGTGTGTGTGTGTGTGTGTGTGTGTGTGTGTGTGGTTTTGATGGGGACTCAACCCCGGACATTATATGTGCTAGGTCAATGCTGTCTCTTTGAGCTGCTTCATCAGGCCTTGCTAGTTCTTTTTAAAGTTGTATATTTATAATAAATATGCTTTATAAAGCTTTGTGGGTAGTATAGTTGCAATTGAATTTTCCCTATTAGTTGATGTCTAGCTACTTTTTAAAAGATAAATAAACACTAATTTGCCTAAATATCTTTCTGAGCTTCTTTGTAGATAATATATATTAGGACTTAAATGTTTTTATATTCATTTATCCTAACTTTTTTCTTCCTGTACATTAGCTGTCACATTTTCTACAAGTTTTTGGTGCATATCTTTTATCAGTCTGAAAAAACACTTTTTAATCTCCATATTTCCAAGAAATTTGAGTTTGCTTTAAATGGAAGTGTTAATTTTATTAAATGTCCTCCATCATAAGTAGGCTCTCCCATGGTTTTATTCATGCAGTATGTAACATGAATTATACTAACTACCCTGATTTATGGGATACCTCCATCTAGGCATCGTGTATGGCCTTTTATGGTATTCTTGTTCAGTGTGATTTGTCTTTGGTGTGCATTCTTACACTGTGCTGTAGATCACCCTGTGTATGTCCATTCTTCTGCTTGCCCTGTCGAGTGTTTATTATACTTCAGCTATATTGATGGAGAAGTTTTTGTTTTCTTAAAAGACTGTTAAAATATTACTTAGAATTTCAGTCCCCTCTTTTAATCCCGTCTAGTTTTAAGCATAAAGGACGGTGTATCAAGGCTAGAGTTTGTGTTTTACTTTGATTTATAACATCATAGCTCTATTCTCCAAAGTCTACATTGTGTTTCTAAATTTGTGCTCATTTCATTCTCTGTTTTATAGCAATGTACTGGTATAACTATGAGATTTTAAAGAACTGGTTGTGTGAGAAATCTGGTTTATATGAACCGACATTTATGATCAACTTTACTTCAGGGGCATTGTCTGGTTCTGTAAGTTTTTTGTTTTTTTTTTTTCCGTTGTTGTTGTTGTTGTTAATATTCCAGATACTTGCTAATTAGTATTAAAACAGAACAAGATCTTATCTAGCATTTCATGTATGTTGAGAGGACACTTTTTTCCTGTTTTCAGGAAATAAATTGTTAGCCATTAAAATATTTTCAAATGTACTTCCTATTTATGTTTTTATTCTATACACATTCATTTTTGAATAAACTTGTATTGGTTAGCTAATTATAGGTACCATCATGATTGTGTGGATACAACACTTTTCTTACAGAGTATTTTACAGTACATTAACTCAGTAAATGCTGGTAGATATGGTTAGCTAATAGTCATGGAGTTTTGTCTATATGAATCACCAAATCAAACAGACAATGTTCTAGCCTCTGCTGCTGTGATTCTTTGGGAACATTTTGACTGTTAGAAGTTTCTGAAGGAATTCTGAGAAACAGAAACCAGAAGGGAAGACTCACAAAGGACCATTTTGGGGAATAGGAAGCTCATCCCTCCTTAACCTTCAGGTGGTGCAGATTCATCTCCCCACCGCCTTGGCCATAAAGAGTTTCCAGAATTAATGTATGATCATTTACCGCATGACACAGACAGATGGTAGTTACAGAGCAACAGGACTAAGTCAGCACTGAGTGCTTGAGAGGTGGAAGCAGGAGACTTGGGGTCGGGGCCAGCTTGGACTATGTGATGACATCCTTTGTCTTTAAGAAAGACAAGTGAGAGTTACAGGGCTGAGTGGAGAGGTGAAAAGTTGCAGGAAAATTTGAACAATGTGCCAGAAACCCTAGGATAAGGATGCTGGTGCTGGACATGCAGAAGTGAGAAAACAAGTTCAGATCTAATGTCGCTCAGTACAGCTGCAGTGACACAGAAGTAAATAATTAGCAGTGAGTGACGGCGGTATCAGGACACACCAGCTGTTCAGGAATAGAAAGACTCCAGTTTAATGTTGCTACTGAACGTAAATGTTCATTTTAAGTCTGGAAATTATTGGTAGCTTTAACAGCTTTCAAATAAAGATTTGTCTGTGCAACTGAAAAAGCACATGGATATGATGATGCCACAAACAGAGCTGTCTTAACTGTTGTCACTTAGAACGTGGAGTCACAGCCCGTTGCCTCTTGACTGGAGATGAGAAAACGGCAGTGTATTTCACGTTTGCAATCTTTGCAGCTGAGTTCAAGAACAGCAGAGTTGAGATGAGATAAAATGTGATGCTTAAGAGGCATTTTATTAATGTATTTATTCAAATGTGAGCTAGGAAGCAAAAAAACAATATGGATATTGTATCAGATATGAGACCATTCTTAAAGGAATTTAAGTATCTTTTAAAATCTTACTTAAGGCAATATGGGAAAGGGTGTTAAATTGTATCACTTTGAGAAAAGTTTAGAAAATGTGATTTTTGAACCTTTGCAACTGTAAAATCCATTAAAAGATATATAGAAACTAAAAGTTTGAAGTACATTTTCATTAACTTCTAAATTTATTTTGTCTAATATTTGAACAATGTTTGCTGGAAATTTTCATATGCTAAATACATACTGGAGAATTTCTACTTTAAAATATATTAAAAAGCTGAGTGTGGTGGCTCATGTCTGTAATCCCAACACCTGACAAGTATATAGACAGGGTTATCAGGAGTTCAAGGTAGTCCTTGGCCACTCAGTTGAGTTGAAGGCAAGACTGAGCTACATGAGACCCCCCCCCCAACACACACACACTCACATACACACCGACAGTACATAGTAAAATAGTATTGTATGACACGTAGAATCCGAAGGTACAAACACTGGTGTAAAGCCACAGAGGACTGATGCTGTCTTTGCCATTGGCAGCTATGTGGTCAGGAAAGAAAATGGAGTTTTCTGAGGCAGTTTACTTTGGAGTTTTATGATGAAACCTTGAGATGTAACCTGTTTTCATCAATAAAAACTCTTTATGTATATCTGGTTTATTTTACATTTCAGCTTATTATTTTGTCATTATCCATATTAAATAATGTGATAGTACATTTTTAAAATATTTTTGGAAAACGTAAGGATTTAAATTGACTTTTTGATAGTTTGCAGCTGTTGCAACTTTACCATTTGACGTGGTGAAAACACAGAAACAGACACAGCTTTGGACGTATGAGAGTGGTAAAGGTGAGTTGAAGCATTTACAGATGTCACTGTTTCCTTGTGTGATTTTGTTAGGAATACGTAGTCAGGAAACACCATTGTTTTTCTTAGACCTTAGTCCTCTTTAATGAAACTGATAGAGATGTGCTGGTAGAATGCAATACCTAGAGAAATACTAACAAGTGTCCAGGAATCTTAAAGCCTGTTTCCTATCTGTCTCTTAACTGCTCTGAAGAAAAAAAATTACTTTTATCACAAAAAGCTACGTTGTTATAATTTTTCTTGTAGTTTGTTTTCAAATTTATATTTTTATTTACCATATAAGTATTCTTTGAAATAAGTCAATAAAATAAATCTAGACAAATCAGTATAAATGATAAAAAACAAACAAAAACCCAAAAAAACAAAAAACAACCTGGCCATCCATGGCTACATAGCAAGACCTTGTCTCCACAAAAGGTGGTAGGAAATTACTAAGGAATTTTTTTCATGAAGTTGATGTTTGGCTTCTGTATTCTTACTTTTTTTCCCTACCTGTTTCTTCATCTTTATTTTGTATTTCTTTGTAACCTATAATTTCTTCTGGAACGAAGTGTACTCTTATTTACTTCTACCGGACCTCACCACACATACCATCATTTACTTTGGTTTAAAAGTCTAGCAAACCTGTCTGTGATTGTGCATGCCTGTAATCCCAGCATTTAGGAGGTGGAAGCAGGATCGTAAGTTCAAAACCATCCTAATATACGTGGTGAGACCCATCTGGAAAAGAGAGGGAGATGAGAACAGAAAAAAGAAACAGTATATAACAGGCCTAAAGGAATTACCCTTGGTACAGTGTTTTGTATAAGCTTCCTGACAGCTTATTTTGATGTAAATACTCTTCTAGCCTGTGAATTTTTTTTTGCATAAAGTTGGCAGTATAATATTAAAGAAATGTTGTTTATAGACCTCTATAAATTAATCTGAATGGGTTTATCTTTGACCTACTAAATACCAAGTTTCCTCTAATATCAGACACTAATGAAGCCTGGGAGGTAATTATAGTTTATATTCTGTCTCTTTTCTCTGTAGGAGCCTTCTAGCTGCCTAAGCACTGTCTTCCTTTGATAGCTTAGAATTATTTTAATTCATTCTTCCTTCTCATCAAAATACGTTTGATCCATTAAGTATCTGGTAGGAGTGTTCTATCTGGTGTAATTTCTCATAAGCAGCATGGTTGTGGTGATGGCATTGGGACCGGGACAAGGAAGCCATCTTTTCAGTATTACTGCTTTTTCTGATCAGTGCCTCTCCTTTTCAGCTCACAATGGGGAAGCTTAGAGAAGAGTTGGGGTTTCGTTTTCTGTGACTCTCATTGCTCACTTTGACCTATTATTCCACTTGAGTAACTGCTTACCACTCTAACAAGATACATATGGGTTACAAAGTTATACAATAAATCACTTGAAACTGTTTTGTATTATCCATCATTTGTATTACACATTATTTATCTGCCCCCCCCCCCAAATAACTTTGCTCTGTTTTGAAATGACTTCACTTATCTCTAAGTGTCTTAGTTACTTTTCTGTTGCTGTGACAAAACGCCATGACCAAGGCAACTTCTAGAAGAAAGCGTTTAATGGGGGATTGGCGTTTCAGAGGGTGAGTCCATGACTGTCATGGCAGGGAACATGGCAGCAGCAGGCAGGCATGGGATTGAACAGTAACAGAGCTTACAGCTGAGGCCGAGAGAGGCAGACAAGAGACACTGGAATGGTAGAGCCCCCAGTGACACACCTCCTCCAACAAGGCCATGTCTAACCCTTCCCAAACTATTCCACTAACTGGGAACCAAGGATTCAAATACATGAGCCTGTAGAGGGTGTTCTCATTCAAACCACCACGCTAGGCATAAAAGAAAGTGAGTTGATATGGAATGATACGTCCGTTCTTCATCTGTTACTCAGTTATTGCATGTCTACTCTGTGGTAGGTACCAGGCAGCAGTACAACAAGAAATGAGGCACTCAAAAACCTACCAGAAGACAGGGAGCATGCAGAAGCACATAGGCTGTAGTAAGTGCCAGTTCTATAACATTTACCTCATCTATGAATGTGTCATTTTTATATCATTTTTTAAAATTTGGGTCACTAAGATTGTTCAGTAAGTAAGATACTTGCCACCAAGCCTGATGACCTGATTTCACTCCCCAGGTTCCATTCAGTGGAAGGAGAGAACTGACTCCCACAAGTTGTCCTCTGACCTCCACATGTATGCCATGGTGCATATTCATAAATGCACGGATTAATTCATTTTTTAACAATGTGATGCTTAGCTTCACCATTTTAAACTTGACCCAAATTTGTCGGTTTTCTAGAGGTTAAGTTTCACATTCTCCAAACATATTTGATAACTTAAAATATTATTTGAATTTTTAATAATTTTAATTCTTAATTAAGAAATAGTTTGGGTATTAGTACATTATAGTGATTTTTGTCTTTTTGGATCATTTTTGCCTTAAAATCTATTTTGTCAATCACTGAGTGGTGGTACATGATCATAATCCCAAGAACTTGGGATGCTGAGGCAGGAGGATCTGGAGTTGAGGTCTAGCTGCCTACGTAGTAAGACTGTTTTATAGGAACCCTGAGAGGGAGTCTGTCCAGAGCCCTAAGCACAGCCCTCCCTGTGTGCTTTGTCTTCTGTTTACTAGAGTCTTATTTCTGCCTTTCACAGCCAGTCTGTTTCTTCACGAGAGATAGGAGTCTTGTCCATCAGCATATTGTCAAGGCTTGGGTTTTCTTTAGTCCATTCATTCAGTCTACAGTTAAAATAGGCATTTTTAGAGGATATTTTTCTGTAATCTTTCCCTTTTTGTCCAGCTTGCTTAGGGGTATGTCCTTTAGTCTGCCTTCGTGACTAAGGATTGTCATCAATATAAACATTGGTAAATAAAATTGTGCTCTGCAGTTCTCAAAGGTCAGAGAGGGCAACACAGGATTGTTCGTTCATTGTCAGCTGGTCCCAGGCGAAGACAGAACTCTTGAGCTGTGAGTGAGCTGTTCACACGAGAGCTTGCCTGCTTCTGAGAGGTGTTTTCAAACTTACTGTGTCTTTATTCTGTGGACTCAACCAACTCTACAGAAACTATGGGAAGTGAAGGTCAAGTGTGTACAGTTATTTATAGGCTTTATATTTAAATGTAGTGGCATCCTCCTTTAGCAAAGTTTTTTGAGTGGAAATAACTGAGATGGCATTGCTACCTAAAACCTGTCATTTGAAGGAAATAGTGCAGATCTAATTAGAAGGGTTTTGATTAAAGCAAAGCACCATTAGAATGACCCATCCTCAGAACCATTCTTAGGCAAAAAAAATTTTTTCTTCAGTTAAACTATGGATAATAAAATTGAAATGAAAGTGTTTCTCTGGACTTAGATTACAAATACGTTAGATATATTAGGTGGGTTTTCTGTGTCTTCCATTTTTCTTCGTGAAAGACTCTTGACATGAAGGAAAGTACAAACAGTAACACCACTGATTGTGTATGCTCCTCCGTGCTTTGTATACAGATGTGTGCACGGTTTTGCAGTAGAGCTGCCATCTTTTTAAGGAAGCCAGCTACTAAAAATTGAACTTGGGTCTGGTGGTTCACATCTGTACCCCAGCTCTCAGGTGAGGCAGGAAGATTGTGAGCTTGAGGTTAGCCTCAGCTAGAGAGCAGAGAGCAGGGCAGGCTAGGCTATGTAGTAAGAACATATTTGAGCATAACAAAACAGATTGAAAGTAACTCCCAGATAAACAGGTATTTTCTTAATATAATGAAATCTTATATTATCAGAGGTAATAAGCACCTTTATATATGATCTTGTGAGGGTTTGAATAAGAATGGCCCCATAGGCTCATATATTTGAATGCCTGGTCCCAGTTAGTGGAACTGTTTGGAAAAGATTAAGATTGGAAAAGATTAAGAAGTGTGGCCTTGTCAGAATAAGTATGGCCTGTTGGAGGAGGTGTGTCATTGGGGGTGGTCTTTGAGGGACTAGGCCAGGCCTGGTCTTTCCCTTTCCCTCTGCTGCCTGAGGATCAGGGTGTAAACCTCTCAGCTACTGCTCCAGCACCATGCCTATCTGCTTCTCACCATGATGATCATGGACTAACTCTCCAAAGTTGTGAGTAAGCCCCAATTAAGTGCTTTTTTATACAAGAACTGCCTTGGTCATGGTGTCCCACAATAGAACAAAAGCTAGGACAGGTCTGTGATACAAACTGTTGAGTTGTGGTTTATGGTGCTATAGTACTTTTTTTCTTTTAACATTTATAGTTCCTGTGCCTTTGCGTTTGTCAACCTGGGCTATAATGAAGAACATTATTGCTGAAAATGGATTTTCTGGGTTGTTTACAGGTAAGAACCCTTGCTTATAATTAACTTCTAGGAAGAAGTGATAGGTAACATTTTATATTTATTATTTTCTCCTAAATATTGTTATAAGGTAAAGTAATGTTCAATAGTAGATTTTTGTTATGAGGAAAATTTGATTTTGAAGTTGGGAGTAAGCAGTTTGTTCTGTTCTTTGCTACCTATTTATGATATGGACTTGGTACTGCAGTTCATTTAATTTGGTTATTATGAAGCTAAATGCTACATTTTTAAAAAATAAGGTAAAAATTTTTTTTTTCCTTTTCAGGTCTAATTCCTCGATTAGTTAAAATTGCTCCTGCTTGTGCCATTATGATCAGCACATATGAACTTGGAAAGGCTTTTTTCCAGAAACAAAATATTGAAAGGCAGTAATTCTCTTGATGGACTTTTGTCTTAAAATATCAACCAGAGCCAAATGAGATGAAGATTGATAAGCAAGCTGTTTTTTTTTCAACATTATTCTCTTACAGTGTGACTTTATCTGTCTTCCCTATAATTTAAGTGAATAATAATTTCTAATCTACCTCTAAGCCATAATCCTAGTTTTAATTTTTTGAGATTTTTAAAACATAATCCAGAAGCTGCAGCCATTTTGTACTATTGCAGAGAAAATTACTCCTTAGGAGAGAAAGAAGTTTTCTGAGTACATATAGCATTATATATTTCAGTATGTTAATGCTGTGAATGTGGCGGCACATCAGAACATTTAGATGGTGTACTGAATGCGGTCTAGAGAATTAAGTTCAGTCTCACGCACAGCAGAGAGTGGAAGGAGTTGTCAAGTGGCAGAGTTCACCTTCCCCAGATGGTGGCTGATAACCCCTTCATTCAGGTGCATGGTGTTCCCTCACTCTCCTTACTGCTGCCCTAAGGCCTCGTGGAGCTTGGACTTTCCCTGATGAAAGCTGCAGCCACTTTATCTGTATGAACCAAAGTACAATCATTTACAGGATGTGGCTCCACATTTTAAGACTAATTCACTCAAATTTGGGTCTGCAGTAGAAAACCCTGCTGTACTTAGACTAGTGAAAATAAATAGTTTTGGGCATGGGAATGTGCTTTTTACCTAGCTTTTCTTCCAAGTGTCATTGCTTGTAGAGTTCTTTAGGTCAGTTCTACAACTTTTTCCAATAAAATCAACATACGAAAAGGCCAAAATATAAAATGATCCAAAATTGTCAACTCTTTATGTGATGTCCCCAAATAATGCTTCTACAAGTGGAAAATCCTGCACCTTCCCTTGGGTGATAGCATACAGAATGTAGGCACATAGAAACATTATAGAAATTGCCTTCAGGCTGTTTGTATAAATTGTACATGACATATATGAATATATTTATCACTAAGTAGGAATGAGGTTTTTGAAAATTAGATTTGTTTTTTGTGTTTATCTATGTATATATGAAGGTCAGAGGAAAACTTTCAGGAGTTGGCTCTCACCTCCCATCATGTGGGTCTTGGGATTTGAACTGAGGTCCTCAGGCTTAGCAGCAAGTGCCTTTACCCACTGAGCCATCTTAATGGCCCAGGAATGAGATTTTTAAGTATGATTGAAGTGTAGCTCAGGGGTAGAAGAACGCTTGCCTTTGGAATGTGAAACTCTTCTGTTTGATCTTCAGCACAGATGATAAATAATTTATTAATAAATAAGGTGGCAAAGCAAGAAATGCTATTCTGTTTTACTTATCCCAGTAAAGCAGAAAGCATGTTATTACATTCTGTTTGCATCCTATGAAATATGAAGTCTCTCCTCCCTGCCCCAACAGCATAATGTATTTGGTAACAGTGATCTCTAGTGTTGGTAGGAGAACAAATGCATAGTAGAAAGTGTTTGTGTGTTTCATCAGAAATAAATGATACAGGGTTTATTGTATCATGGTGTTTTACATTACAATCCTGTGTTGATTTACATTAAAAGTTTAATATATCCATATACATATTTGTGATATTCTTTTTTTTTCATTAAAATATTTTATGCTGCTTAAAAGTACCATTGTTCTTTTTGGCAATGGTTTTCACATTCAATCACTATATAATGCTATGAAATACATACATGAAAGTTCATTATTAAACTTAACCTTTCCCTTAGTTTTTTTATATTTCTTTTTATTGTTAGAAAAGGGCAAGAAACTCAGCACAGAAACATATTTAAAAGAGTATCATCTATTATGGGAAAAGTTCCCCTCTACCCCTCAGTACTGCACGAAAAATGATTATGACACAATAAGTTAAATAAATCTAATTTTCCAATAGTATATCTAACACATTACATGCAGTGTAGTTGGAGGAACTGGAGAGAGGGCTCAGGTTAAGAGCAACAGCAGCTCTTCCAGAGGACCTGGGTTCAATTCCCAGCACCCACATGGTGGTTCACAGCTGTCTGTAACTTCAGTTCCAGGGGACCCATTGCCCTCTCTGGCTTCCACAGGCACTGTACAAACATGGTGTACATATGTGTAGGCAAAACATACACGATACATTTTTTAAAGAAATATAAATTGACATTTTCTCTACATTTAACTCATAAAGAAGCATTAACACTTTTTTAAAAATAACTTTTTTGTATTGTAGGAGTATTTGAATAAATTTGGTCTGGGAAATAGCTAAAATATTACACTTTGAATTTTTTCTAAAAGTTTTGTCTTCTAAAATAGTGGAACCATTATTGATGTGATTGGGTATCCTCAGAAACTACAATAGTAGATAAACTAAGCTTTTGACCATGTGTGCTTCTTGGGTTTTTGAAGGATTTGCCATCTTTGCAAGTATAGCCTGTACTCATGCTCTTTATAATGTGATTGGTTGTTGTGGTCTGAATGTGAACTGTTCCTCATAGCTTCAAATGTTTGAACACTCAGTCCACAGTTGGTTGCTGTGGGATGGTCTGTATGTCAAGTGTGTTGCTGATTGGTCAATAAATAAATCACTGATTGGCCAGTGGCCAGGCAGGAAGTATAGGCGGGACAAGGAGGAGAATAAAGCTGGGAAGTGGAAGGCTGAGTCAGAGAGACATTGCCAGCCGCCATGATGACAAACAGCATGTAAAGATGCCGGTAAGCCATGAGCCACATGGCAAGGTATAGATTTGTGGAAATGGATTAATTTAAGCTATAAGAACAGTTAGCAAGAAGCCTGCCACGGCCATACAGTTTGTAAGCAATATAAGTCTCTGTGTTTACTTGGTTGGGTCTGAGCAGCTGTGGGACTGGCGGGTGACAAAGATTTGTCCTGACTGTGGGCAAGGCAGGAAAACTTTAGCTACAGTTGGTGGCCTTGATTTAGAAGTTGTGGATCCTTTAGGAGCTAGAACCTTGATGGAGAAAGTGAGTCGCTGTGGGCAGGGCTTCAGGTTTGATAGCTTGGCACCGGTTTCTCTCCCTCTTCCTCTCATTGGTGTTCTTGCTGTGCCATGATGAACTGTGTCCTTAGAAAATGGCCACAATGGACCCTTCTCTCAAGTTGCTTTTTCTCAGGGAGTCGAGCACAGCAACAATACTAGTGATGGTTATAAGGACACAGTTTCCCAGGTTTAATGTTAAATGTTAAATTCTCATGAACTTTATTACTTAAATGTTCTGTTTTTAAAGAAATGTATAGAATATTCTGGTAATACAACCTTTAACACATGCACATTAACCTAATACATATTTGGCTTTTTACAAAAAGTAGGTATGGAGTAAAATTCAATTTTTAATCCCCAAAACTACTCTTTTTCTTATTTAACTACATATGACTTATAAAATTTTCTCTCCATTTTTCTTGGGCACAAATTCAGGGATACATGGAAATTTTGTTCAATGTATTGCTTTTACATTTTTCCAAAATGAACTTTTTAAAATTAAGACTATTGCTTTTATTTGTTAATCTGTCAACATTTATCAAGACATTTTAGATCTGTTATGATGGCTCAGGGGGTAAAGGTGCTTGCCACCAAGCCTGATGACCTGAGTTCAATCCCCGGGTTCCACATAGGAGAGAATCACTTCTGACCTTTACTTGCATATCTTGGAAAAGAAGACATGTTGAAAATTGTCAGTCATAGAGGAGGTTTCAAAGATGTGATTGAGAATTATGAGAAGTTGAAGACCTAGTCATCCAGTCTTGAGGTAGAGAAAACGTGACAAAAGTCAATAGCCATGGCTTTTAGTTCATATGGCTTGAGCAATGCACATGCGTGGGAATGCTGGGGGGAGCTCCGACTGGAAATGTGGCCGGAACTGTGTGTCAGAGGAGAGACAAGACCATAGGACGCCAGGAGCCTCTGCTGCAGCTGTGGATTGGAAGTGAGACTAAAGGCATGGAAAATAGAATTTATAATGTCCAAAAACAATTTTAAAGTTTTTATTTATATTTAAAATGTACCCTACAAAGCTACAAAGTTGTCATCTTTATCAGTTAACAAGAACAAATGCTAAAGCTGCTTTTTTGTTTCTTGAGAGCAAAGGGAACTGATTTAATTTTTTTTCTTTTTCTGTTTGAGAGCTCTGAGGCTCAAGATAATCTTGAACTGTGTGCTAGCCTAGCACATTCTGGACATTTACCTGAGGCTGGGGACTTTAGCAAAGACCCCAGTAAACAACAGATTTGAGATCACTGATAATCACGTCAAAATGTTTATCAAAACCTAGAGTGATGGGCTGGAGAGATGGCTCAATGGTTAAGAGCACTGGGTGTGCTTCCACAGGACCTGGGTTCAATTCCCAGTACCCACATGGCAGCTCACAACTGTCTGTAACTCCAGTTCCAAGAACCCGAGAGACACATGCCTGCAGAACATCAATGCACATAAAAATAAATCACTTAAAAAAAAAAACTAGAGGGACAAAAACTGATTTGTTTCATCTTTTTTTTTTTTAAATTTGCGCCAACTGTAACCACCAGTTTGCATTTTTCAGTGATCTGTTTAAAACTAGTGAAAGTGGTCAGATTCAAAATGAATAGCTTATACTAACCCTCACCAAAAAAAAAAAAAAAAAAAAAAAAAAAAAAAAGGGCCGAGAGAAGGGTTCTCACTTGCAGCTGATAACGTCTATACAAGAACCACAGCCTTACAAAAATACTCCACAATGACGTCTGTCCAGCACTGCCCTCTCTCCCTGCTCTGACATATTCTTTTCATTATTCCTTGTGGCCTAGGCATGTTCGAAAATGGGCACTCTTCCCCTCTCATCCCTTAAGTTATTTCCCTTTAGAAGACAAAAATCACTTTCATTACTGTTACTCAACACGCTAGATGTACTAGTCAGGCGAGAAGAAGAGTTTCCACACTGGAAGAGAAGTTTTCATTTCACACACCCAAGATCCATCTAAAACTATTAGAACCAGTAAGTGAATTCAACAAAGTTGCAGGATACAAAATAAACAGTAGTATTCTTATATTTGCCAATAGCAAATTATCTGCACTAGAGACTGATAAAGCAAACGTGTTTACAATAGTTGTCCTCTCATTCATGTACACATTGATTCCTAGGAATAAATTTAACTAGAAAAGGGTCTACTCACTAAGAATTATAAAATATTGATGAAATTTTCAAAGATGAAAAGAAATGTATGCTCCTAGTTTAGGAAAAGCCAATACTGTCTGTTTGAGTTATCTTTACACAGCTATGGTCAAATACCTGAGGAGAGGAACTTAGCCGGAAGAAAGACTTAAGTTAGCTCACTGCTTCAGAGGGTTCAGTCCAGGACTGCATAGCCCACAGCACTGTACAGAATTTAACAACGGTGGGAGCAGTGGCAGATTGGCTTCTTCACCTAGGCAGATGGCAAACCGAAGAGCAACCCACATCATGGTGGGCAGGAATAAACAGTAAGAGAAAGCCAGGGCACTGCGTAGCCTCCAACCTGGTCTCCACCTTCATAGTTCTGTCACCTCTCAGATTCCATTCAGATGTTCAATCCATCAATGAGTTAAATCTTTTAGGTCTGAGCCTTCACCATCTGATTGTGTCTGGAATGTTCACACATAGACTCAGGGTGTGCTTCATTAGCTTCCTAGGTATTTCTTAGTCCAACCTAGTTGACAAGGTAAACTATCTCACTAAGCAAATTTAATCAGAGATTCAATGTAGTGTCTCTGTCTCTCCCTACCCCTGACTACCTCTCTTTTATCAACCAAATCCATTTTGAATAAAAAATACCTACTGGAGGTCTTATACTGCCTACTTAAAAACTACTACAAAACTACTAATCAAAGCAACATGTTATTAGCATAAGACACATAGGCCAAGGGAACAAAGTATTGATTCTAGGAATAAACCCATGCACTAACATGCAGCCTTTTGATTTCTTAAATGATTTTTGACAAAGGTATTAAGTGAACACTTGGAGAGGGGACAGTGTTTTTAGTAAGTGATACTGGGGAGATTGAATGCCAGCATCTAGAAGAATACCATCAGGACTGTGTGAGGTTTCTGCAAACACCAGGACTGGAAGAGTAAGGATCCATGGAGGCAAGAAGGAAATCCAATTCAATACTCAGTAGCCATTCAGACTTCTAGACTGTGACACTAGGCAGTTTATTTTTGGCATATTTAAGTACAGTACAATTTGGAAAAATGTTTCCTAGTGTAA
Organism: Peromyscus californicus insignis; assembly: GCF_007827085.1. Taxonomy (NCBI): domain Eukaryota; kingdom Metazoa; phylum Chordata; class Mammalia; order Rodentia; family Cricetidae; genus Peromyscus; species Peromyscus californicus. The sequence continues at coordinate 13,350,928 of NW_026294584.1, read as the reverse complement.
CATAAGCCTGTGTGCACAGGAGGCATAATTACATTGACACTCAAAGTGCCTGTCACTTCTTCCACGGAGATGGGTTCCAGAGATAGGCTACACGTGCTATCTTAAGGGCCTAGCGGAGGATCTGGTGTGGTCTCAGTCATACAGGTAGCATAGAGGTCATCTGGGCTATTACCCACCTCCAGTCCTGGTTGTGAGACCTTGGGGGAGTCCCTAGCCATACAGATAATGCAAAGGTCACCTAGACTATTAGGTACATCCAGCCTTGGTTGTGGAAGCTTAGTATGGCCTGGCCGTACAGGTGGTGCAAGGATCACCTAGGCTGTTAGCCACCTCCAGCCCCAGCCTTCTGGGTAGAAAACAAGGTGACACATCTTTTCCCTTGAAGAGACAACTCTGAGTGTTTAACATTCCTGGTTTCCCTAGTGCTATCTGTGAGCACAAGGACCTTTGTGCTCCTAGCAGAACTGGGAAGGTCACTGTGATTGTAGTGCTTGGCCAGCAGGTTTAACGCTTGGTGTTTCCAGTACTAGGTGGGGAAAAGCCCCAAGAGCTAGACTCATATTTATGACTAGTTTTAAAAATCAAGGAAATTAAAGACATAATTTAAGATCGAAACTATGAACCCATGAAAGACACATCAAGTGCCAAGATACTAGAAAGGGCAGGGTTGTTTTGGTCAAGACCGTAGAAATACAGGCAACAAAAGCAAAAGCAGACAAAATTACAATAAGCCAAAATCTCTACAGCAAAGGATCACAAGAGTGAAGAGTCAACCCAATAGAAAGGGAGAAATTACAAACTACCTGTGATACAGTGTTCAAATCCAGACTATATAAACAACACCTAAAACTCAACAGCAAAACAACAAAACCCTTAGCGATAGAGGCTGCCAGGATGGCTCAGTGAGTAAAGGTGTTTGATGCCAGGGCTGATGACCTAAGTCTGGATCCCTGGGAACCACATGGAACGAGAGAACTTACTGCCACAAGTTGTTCTCGGACCTACCCACATGTGTGCACACACATTGTCTCACACACACACAAATAAATATAGTAAGATTTTTAAAGCATAGGATATATACATACAGACTTACACACACACACACACACACACACACACACACACACACACACACACACACACATTTCTCAAATGGGAACATGCAGCTATCTAAGAACTTACATAATAGCCATCTCCTAATACATCACTAATCATCAGGAAAACTCAAGTCAAAAATCACAGTGATGTGTTATCTCAGTAATAATGGCTATTATCAAAAAGACTGACACTAACAAGTGCTGGACATGGTGTGGATAATAAGAAAATCCTTGCCTTCTATGGCATTGGCTGGACTGTTAGTCAGCATAGGCTTTATGAAAAATGAAAACAGACTGGCATATGTTGAATTCCACTATGATTTTATATCTAAGTATATTGAAAGGACATCTGGACTCCCATGTCCATTGCACAATAACCACAAAATGTAAACAATGTAAGTGTTCATCAAATGATGAGTTAATGAAGAAACAACTACATAGACCCAGAGGAATACCGTGACAGAATGGAATCCTGCCATTCCCAGCAATGAAGCTAGAACTGGAGATAATGTTAAGGGAAATAAACCAGGCAAAAAGAAAAGTACTATGTAATCTCACACAGGGTTTAAGAGCTGATCTTACAGCTCTTCAGGGTAGAATGCTGGTTAGCAGACACAAAGGAGAGAGAGGAAAGAGAGAAAGGGGGAAGAAAAGATGGAGGAAGTGGGTCAACAGGTACTAACTTACCATTACGAAAAATCAATTCTGATGTGCTGTTGTATACTGGAGCAACTGAAAACAGCATTCTATAACTTTAACCCCAGAAGAAAGAATTTCAGCATAAAAGATTGATACATGTTTGAAGAAGAGATGAATATGTTTAACTTGATTGAAATATTATCTGATGTATGCATGTATATGTATGTATATATGTGCTTTTTATATTTTAAATATGAACCATGTCTGCCTGCATATGGCCATACCCCATGCTATGATAATAATGCGCTAAACTCAGAAACTAAGCCACCACCTTAATTAAATGTTTCTTTTATAAGAGTTGTTGTGGTTATGGTGTTTGTTCACAGCAACAGAAACACTTACTGAGACAGAAGTTGGTACCAGGGACTGGGGTATTGCTTTGATAAGCTAGATTATGTTTTTCTTTGGACTAATATGGGCTTTGGGAATTTGGGTTAGAAAGCAGTGAATGCTTTAAGTGCTGCTTAATGGACCATACTCATAGGAACATGGAAGACAGTGGTGCTGAGGGTGATCTGAACTGTGGGTGCCTGGATCAAGAGGTTACAGAGAAGAAGAATGTCAGTCTGTGGCCTAGAGACCAGTCTTGGGATACTTTGGTGAAGAATGTGACTGCTTTTTGCCCTTGTCTGAAAAGACTGCCTGAGGCTTAAGTGAAGAGTTTTGGATTAATTCCATTGGCAAAGGAAATCTCAAAACAGTCTAGTATAGACTCTATTGTGTGTTTATTAGCATTAACTCTGATTTATTTATGATGAAAAGGAACAAGCTGAGTAAGGAAAAAGGTAGAATATACAGATTGAGGAGAAAAGGGTCACCAGGAAGTGGAATGGAGCTAAGTCCTATGTTCAAGGAGATAAACAGATTAAGAAATGGAATAAAGGGGGTGGTGACCTCAGGGTAGGATCCCACAGCTTTGTTTCCAACTTGTGTCAAGGAATTAAAGAACAGCTTAGGCTCAGGCATGGTGGTTCACTTCTTTAATCCCAGTACTCAGAAGGCAGAGCCTGGCAGATCTCTGAGTTTGAGGTCAGTCTGGTCTACAGAGCAAGTTCTAGGACAGCCAAGCTTAGGCAGTGAAGGTAATCATCAAAAACAGCAAGCTGGCGAAGATGTAACTTAACAAGGTGGGGCCATGTTCCAGCCCCAGCAAGCAGCAGAACTTGGCAGCTTTGACCACATGGTTATGGCTTTAGAGTAAAGGAATAACTGAGGAAAGCTGTTGTAGAATATTATTTTAAGGCATATTACTTTTGTTTATGTTGCATTTGTTTAACTCTGTGAAGCTATGTTACTATGCCTGTTTAAAACACCTGATGGTGTAATAAAAAGCTGAACGGCCAATAGCAAGGCAAGAGAAAGGACAGGTGGGGCTGGCAGGTAGAAAGAATATAAATAGGAGAAATCTGGGAGAGGACAGATCTAGGAGCCAGAGAAGGAGTAGGACTCCAGGGACCAGCCACCCAGCTACACAGCAAGTCACAGAGTAAGTGTAAGATTTACAGAAGTAAGAGAACAGGAAAAGTCCAAAGGCAAAAGCTAAACAGGATAATTTAAAGTTAAGTAAAGCTGGCTAGCAACAAACCAAGCCTAGGCCAGACATTTATAATTAAGAATAAGCCTCTGTGTGTGTGATTTATTTAGGAGCTGGGTGGTGCCCCTCCCCCGCCACCAAAAGAGTAAAAAAACCACCAACCACAGAAAGTTGTAGAGGCCACGCATGTGTCAGGAGTGTCCCTGAATGGAGGCCTAGAGAGGCCACTGTGTGAAGCTGTGAAGTTGACTCCCGGATTGCCTTTGAGACCCCAAGATGTTAGAGATGCCAGAGTCCTGGATACTTGCCAAGAAGAGCTGCTAACAGCGAGTGGAACGAGCCCAAGAGAAAGAAGTGTATTGCAGCCAACAAAGCTGAAAGGAGTTGGAGATCTGAAGAGCATCTTGACATCAGACATGGAGATACAGCGTTTGGAGTCTTGCTTTTGTCCAGTATTTTCTCACTATGTTCCTGTCCCTATGTTTTGGAATGGTAATGTATATCTTGTGCCATTATATGTTGGAAGTATATGATCTGCTCTTTTATTTAATTTTACAGCAGATTACAGTTAAGAGATCACATGAATCTCAAGAGACATTGAACTTTAGACTTATAAATAAGTTTGAGACTGTTATAGACTATGGGGACTTTTGAAGTTGGGCTGAATGCATTTTTGCATTATGATATGGCTATAAGCCTTTGGGGACCAGGGAGTGGAATGTGATGGTTTGAAAGAAAATGGTCCCCAAAGGGAGTGGCACTATATAAAAGGTGTGACCTTGTTGGAGTAGATGTGGTCTTGGAAGAAGTGTGTCACTGTGGAGGCAGACTTTGAGGTCTGATATATGCTCAAGCCACACCCAGTATCTCAGCCTACTTCCTGTTGTCTGTGGATCAACATGTAGCAGCTCCTCCAGCACCATGTCTGTCTATACATGGCCATGCTCCCCGCCATGATAATAAACCTCTAAAACTGTAAGCCGCCACCTCAATTAATTGTTTTCCTTTATAAGAGTTGTTGTGTCTTTTCACAGCAATAGATACCCTAACTAGATACCTGTGAAGGATTTCTCTTTAATTAAATAATTTGAAATGGGAAGATCCACTTTAATCAGATCTTTGAAGTGGGAAGATAAACCTTTAATTCAGCCTTTAAGTCAGTCTCATAAATTCCATATATATATTTATACTACATCTCATATATTTATACATATAATATTGTATGTTATATTTAACAAATATATATATATATATATATATATATATATATATATATAAATCCTATAAGATGTTACTCTAGAGAACTCTAACACACCTGCCTTCAATGGGTACTTCAATTTAAATATACTTAACTAAATTTTTAAATGCTGAAATAGAAAACCATCCCTCCCTTCTCCTTGTCTCAACCTCTGAGTATGCTACTAATTTACTATAGCATGTATTTTGTTTTTTGAGACATGGTCTCATTATGTATCCCTGGCTGTCCTGAAACTCTCAATGTAGGTATATGACTGGCTTCAAACTCAGAAATCTATGAACATGCACACACACACACACACACACACACACACACACACACACAATAAGACAATATGATTAATATTTAACAAGGTTAACATCTGAAGAAGAGGAAACCAAGTCAGTAAACTCCAGCCCACTTGGCTCTTCTGAGTCATTCTTCAGTTGATTCTGTGTCTGCAACATCTTTATCTAAAACTTAAAGAAGCTACCTGACATATTTCAGATTTGCCTTGTATAATTTCTTTTATGAACTAGTATTAAATTGGTGATTTTAATGAAAACACAGTATTTATGATATTTTATCTTCTCACTAATCATAATGTGTTATGGTTGTTTCCTTACCCAAACCTCCTACCTGACTTAAACAGTCTTTACACTTGGAAAGCTTCACATTTTAAATGACTAACTCCACAAAATTCTATCACTATTTGCTATTTTTTAGATAACAATTCTAGATTGTAAACTAACAAAACCAACTCTTAGTTTCAGTGGCAACACTATTCACGCCATTTCTTGACCAAACAGTAGAATGAAGAGCTGCTTCCCAGATGGAGTTGCAGTTACTATTAACTAATTTTATTCTTTGTCACTGTGGACAGGATTTTGTAGATTGACACTATTTTTGAATTTTTAGAGGTACTTACTCACATATAATTTACAAAACCTGAAACAGGACATATAGACTCAGTGTATTTAGTATTTTTTTTCAAGGTATGCTGTATTTTATTTAACTATTCATCTATCAGGAGAGAGTTGGGTTGAATAAAGTAAAAAAATTTTTTTTCATTAAATAGCCTCATACACTTTAGAATAATGAACATACCCATAATTTTAGGTACAAGAAACCCCAGTCAAGTGGCTCTGAAGAAGAAGATGTCACTTTAGGAGTGACATCAGAATATGGGTATTTCCTGAAGCAGATATGTGTCCCAGTCTAGAAATGTGGACATTCAGGAAACATCCCTTTGCTTTTTTTTCAAGTCTCCAACCAATTTTGAGAGCATTAACTTTTGTCAGTCTGTTTAAAGATACACTGTTAAGGTCTGGTTTCCTAGGCTATGCTGGAGCAAGCCACCAGAACAGTCAGCTGATTGGTGCTATCCCGTGGGTGTGAAGTGATCATCAGCTGCTGTTGTTCTCTATCAGGTGGCAGGAACTGGCTGAATCTGGCTTGGAAGCTCAGGGAGACCCCAGAGTATCCTTTGCTGTACACATGGAGCCGGTGGTGGTGATCTGTCCATGGAGAAGAATAAAGCTCTGTCCTCTGACCCCGTCCCAGGTCCATTCTTCCCTGCCACGGCCATATCACCAGGCTGTATTTCCTAGTTCTGGTGTCTCAGCCACTGTGTGATGCTGGCAAGTGAAGGCATAAGAAACCAGGTGGTCTGTCTTATTGCTGTGAAGAGACACCCTGACCACAGGAACTCTTGCAAAGGAAAACATTTAGTTGGGGTGGCTCACTCACAGTTCAGAGGTTCAGTTCATTACCATCATGGTGGGATATGGCAGTGTACAGGCAGACATGGTGCTTGGGAAGTAGCCAAGAGTCCTTCATCTTGCAGGGAACAGGCATATTTAGCATTTTGAATCATGAAAAATAAACTATGTTTAATAATTGATATTGTGAACTAAAGCCCCCGAGAAGAGCCACACGTTACATTGAACTTTTTACAGGACTGACTGACTTCTAAGAATTTCAGTCTATATGGAGAGCTGTGTAACTTAGCATTCTTGAGACTATTGTCGAAAACCTTTAGAATGTATGAATAAAACAACCAAATGGCGTAGCATCTGTGGCCTGCAGCTGAGGGTACCCCACTTTGCTGTTCCCTGCTTACCTGATGCTTCCACTGATGCATTTGAAAAGTATCTTGATTTATGACCTTCTCTGTCCTGTTTCTATTAAAAACAAAAATACAAAACAAAACAAAACAAAAACTTCATGAAGTTAGTACCTCATTGGAACATGGAATCTGAGGAAGCCTAAATCTGTGTTCCTATGCTATGGTCACTCATATTTAGCACCAGAATAATTCTTGCCTCCTTTAAAGGTGACCATTGTGTTTTGGGGTCAATAATACTGAAGAATTTAACTCTTTTGTTTTGTTGAGATAGTGTCTCACTAAGTAGCCTGGGCTGGTCTCCAACTCAGGATCCTCTTACCTAAGCATTCAAATGCTGGAATATATACATAAAACCACAGACATAAAGATGGGTGGTAGTGGCACACCTTCAATCCTAGCACTTGGGAGGCAGAGGCAGGCAGATCTCTGAGTTCAAGGCCAGCCTGGTCTACAGAGTGAGTTCCAGGAGAGCAGGGCTACACAGAGAAACCCTGTCTGAAAAAAAGCAAAAACAAAAAAGCTCATAGACATACCTAAACAATGTTTTTTGTTTGATTTTTGCTTTTTTGTTTTTTTACATTTATATATATGTATATGTACGTGTGCAAGGGAGTTATATACATTTCACAGCATATGTGTATGCATATGTATGTGTGCATGGGGGTATATACATTTCACAGCATATGTGTATGGAGACTAGAGACCAACATTTGGGAATCAATTTTTTCTTTCTACCATGTGGGGCCCAAAGACCAAACTCAGGTTGTCAGACTTATGTGGCAAGCTCCCTTACCTTTTGAGATCCTTCTCTGTACCCCCCTTTTTTCCAGTCTCTTTTTTTTAAAATAATGTCTCATGTATCCCAGGCTGACCTTGGACTTGGTATGTAACCAAGAGTGGTATTAAACTTCTGGTCCATCTTTCTTCACTGGAGTGACAGATGATGTACGGGCCAACCCACTCAGTTTCCTGGGAAATGAACCTCCCCAGCCCACAGCTTCTCTTTAGCTGATTCTCTATTTGCTAGCTTCAGGGTAGTTCCTTCCCCTTGCTTTGTTAAAGGAGGGTGTGATTTCCTCCACCATTGCAATGGAAGCAGTTGATAATCCTAAGTTTATATTTCGAGAGGAAGACAGAAATGTAACAACACAGAAAACCTCAAGATACCAGTCCTGAAGACCATATTCACTGAGAAGGCACAGGGACTGGGCAAGACAAAAAGGCCAAGGTAGTTAGGCCTGGAATCCTTCACAACACACCTGTAATTCCACAGTTAATGACACTGAGGCAGGAGGACCAGAAGTCTAATACCACTCTTGGTTATACACCAAGGTCAAGGGCAGGTGAGATATATGAGACACTATTTCAATATTTTTTCTTAATTAAAAAAAAAGCCTGGAAAAAATAGGGGCCAGAGAGATGGCTCAGAAGGTAAGGGATAAGGAGGTTATGAGAGTGAGGTCAAGCTGGGATAGATAAATTCAAGACAACTTGGATTAACTAGGGAGACCCTGTTCCAAACAAATGAGCAAACGTGAGGCTTATGAAGGTTCTAATGCATTCATTCTCTAGTGTTAGGATGGTCTGCAAAGAGGGAGACAGCCTAAAGCCCTGAAATTTCCTTATGAAGGTTTTAATGCATTCTCTAGTGTTAGGATGGTCTGCAAAGAGGGAGACAGCCTAAAGCCCTGAAATTTCCTTATGAAGGTTCTAATGCATTCTCTAGTGTTAGGATGGTCTGCAAAGAGGGAGACAGCCTAAAGCCCTGAAATTTCCTTATGAAGGTTCTAATGCATTCTCTAGTGTTAGGATGGTCTGCAAAGAGGGAGACAGCCTAAAGCCTTGAAATTTCCTTATGAAGGTTTTAATGCATTCTCTAGTGTTAGGATGGTCTGCAAAGAGGGAGACAGCCTAAAGCCCTGAAATTTCCTTTGTAGGAACCTTTTAAAAAGAGCTTTAAATACAGCCATCCTAAGTGCCAAACCATTGCAGTTTTAGAGTCAAGGCAAGTGCTATTTTTAGTGAGAGCAGTTTACCATGTAATCCACGTATACTGCAAATACAGGCAGATTATAGCTAATACTGGCAGAGGCAAATGCAAGTAAGTTCTTTTATTGATTACTAGTGTTACAGCTCATGTCACACAGCACAGAGTAAGTATAATCTCTGCATACACAGAATAAATACAAGTTAAAGGGACTGCAATAGAGGTCAAGTAGATTCAGAAGTAACTGAGAAAGCACTGTACGGCAAGAACAACCCAGGACAGGAACAGGAGGGAGCTGCTAGGCCCGCAGGAGTCAGCCTTGAGAGCAATTGTGGAGTTCAGCTGTGAAGTGAAGGGGTGAGCCAGTGTCCAAGAGCAGGAAATGGTCTACCCTCTCCAGACTGGACATGACCCATTGGTCAGGAGCAGGAAACAACAGGTCATGTCTAGATCCAGATGAGCAAACGGACAGGCAGGCAGTAGAGTAAGCTATCAACAGTGGGGGGACCAAGCTGAGCAGAGGGTCCTCAGTCCTTGCCACACACGCCAGATATCAGATGATAGGTTGGTGTGGGACCATGGCATCGCTGTAATGTTAGGTGTCTAGGTCTTTATGGGATCCAGGAAAGAATTATACTCTTTCCTAGGTCTGGTGTGTCTGGTAAGTTCTTGGGCCTGGTTTCTCTGATATGATTTTAATATGCCCATGTGTCCCCATGGTTTCAATTATCCTCAATACACTTACAGAGTGGCTACATACTTTTCCCAGGAATAATTAATCTATCAGTCTTTGTTGGCTGGGTGGTACCTGACAGATGACACAGTTCTGGGTCCACCCAGAGCTGTAGTCACTCTCCCCAAAAATGGAGCCAAAGGTTGCCTGAGTCTTCTATGGCATTGTAGCCTGATAATTCAGTGCTTCATACAGTGTGGCATGGCTTAGGGTACAGCATAATCTGGACACTTCTCCTTTTCTTTTGAGACAGGTCTGCACAGCTCAGGACAGCTTTGACTTTGCTATCATCCACTGCAGCTTACTGAGCTGGAAGCTCACAGGTCAGTGCCGCCATGCCCACAGCTGTGTTCTTACTGGATTGATGACATTAGCACAAGCTCTGACAGAAGAGGGGAAAGAACGCATCTGCCCACTTTACCTGGGGGCTTAACCTTTATAAATATGTAGCTTTCTTTACGTTTCCAGGTTCTGAAGCAGGAGAGTTGCATAAATGGGCTAAAGAGCAGATTAGTACAGACACAGGAACTAGTCAGGGTGGGCAGGGACCCCAAAGCAGCAGGTCCAGGAGTGTCCTCGCTGCAGGCCAGGGATGGCAGCAGAGCTTGGGCCCCTGCTGCCACCGATAAATGCTCCTCTCCTAAGGTTGTATGTGCCTCTGCTACTGGTGCTACTGGTTGGGCCAACCAGACTGACCTGCTCATTCCTCTCCCCTACCTCAAATGAGTTTCTGCAACAAATTCTTCAAGGCCTCCACTGGCAGCTCAATGGTATCCTATTTCCTGTGAACTCTCCTGCAAGATGGGGTTCTGCTTACTCACTCACCCCCATCTAAGTCTCTCAAATTCACATTCTGTAGTCTATGGATTTCAATCTTGAGCCAAGAAATCTAGAGCTACTGACTCAAGGCAGCTTTGTCGGCCCTGGCGTTTTCCACACCCCTAGTTAAGCTGAGAAATTTCCATCGTTCTCAGCCATACCCTGTTGTTGGATCCTAACGGCTCCCTCGGGGGAGGGGGTGAGAAGGTGCAGTGTCAACAGCACAGACACCGGGAGTCCATTGAAGGCAAATAACGAACTTGTTTATTCTGTAATGGGGAGGCCTTATATACCTTCCTCCCAGCACCCAGTCTGCGTAGTTGCCTCTCATTGGCTGGGCATGATCAGGAACTCTGACAGCGCCTGTTGCTAGGCCTCAGGCAGACTCTAGGTTAGCTCATGAGGAAGTACATTATGTGCATGCCTTAGCAATTGGTCTGAGCCAATTTCCTTGACCCTATGGGCCTGTCCTACTACAATACTCCAATATTCTCATGTCATATTAACATACAGGCACATAGATACTGTTTTGTTTTGTTTTTCTAGAAGGCACTGACTCCTCATGTGGGCCCAGAAGGTAACTAAAAGCAGGAAAAAGTCTGGCATTTTCACAGCTCTCTCCTGTAGATGTTTTGCTTTCAACTTTTACAATGCCTTGGTTCAAATTCGTTGTGCTGAACCTGAAGACACCTTGGATTCCAGGAATACCTTTATGAACATCCCCAAGAAATGATGATCCTCACAGAACAGATCACCTACCCCAAAGGAGAGCAGTTGTCTAAGTTTGGTTGAATGCCCAGAGTGTTATGGAAATTCTGTCATTAGTCCACTAGCCAATTGAAGGGAGTGGCTTGGCCCAGAGGGTGGAGTTTTTATTATAGGGTAGGTGACCTGAATAAAAGAGGGGGCCATGAGATGCGTGCTCTCTTGGAAGGTGGACAAACTGGAAGCAAGCATGGCTGTGGCCTTGGTCTAGGTTCCCCATTCCTCTTGGGAACAAGGAGACAGTGGCTACGGCTGACCTGCTCAGATTCTTGTTCTGTCTTGTGCACTGAATATTGCTTGTTAATAAACTGTAATGTGATCCCCTGACTTCCTTCTTTATCTGGCGCCCAGCGATGCCTGTGCCCACCCTGACCCGAGGCTAGCCCCTTCAGTCTGCCAGCCCGCCTGCCACTTGGTCCTCGTGATCACACTGCCTTGAGCATTTTCGCTGTGTGCCACTACCCTCCCAAGCCCAGTGCAGGTGAGCGCTAGACTACAATCTAGTCTGGCATACAGCTGCTCTCTCAAACCAATTTTGTTCAACGGGAACAAGTGTGGTACTCAGTCTGCTGTGGCTCAGTTGCAGAGCCTGAGCTGCTTTGGTGCCGCACCTGCTCCACCTGCTGGTCAAACGTCATCACTACATCTATAACAGTTCTCCAAAGATCTGAACTGCAGGTAGGTCACTTGACAACTTTTAAACGGTAAATAAGTAATAAAAGTAAATAAATGAAAAAAGGGAAAGGACAATCTTAAAACTTTTCCCAGGTCAATGACTGGGAATATCACAATGCAGAGAATTAGAACCCTGATCACTGCTACTGTGGATGGGATGCTAGGACTACTAACTGAGGAGATAAACAACTTAGTTAAAGTGTTATTAGTCTGGCAATCCATATCTTATCCTTAAAAAATGGTTGGATAATGGTTCCATATGTGAGAAACTGACTGAAAAGATACAGGTCTTAGAACATGGTATGTAAGCCTACAAATAGTAACTAAGGAGAATAAGACAGCTTTGAGTGACAAGACAAAGGCTTTAGAAATATTTACCATTGAAGAGATCAAGAAGGTGACTGACAATATGCAAACCTTACAATTAGTTACTAAGGAGAATAATACAGTTTTGACTAAAAGATACAGGCTTTAGAACTGTTTACGGATGAAGAGAGTAGAAGGGTGATGGATAATATGTGAGCCTTAGAACAGCTTACTACTCCAACTATACAAGCCGTAGAAAGAGCAACTACTGGTAAATTACAAGCCTTAGACGAATTTACTAAAACTGATAATAAAAGTGTTCAGACACAGACAGAAGAATTCAAAAAAGAACCAACATCACCATTACCTTATGGAATTAGAGAAGAGTGGTAGGTTATATAACACCAACCATGATTTGTCCAATTAGTATTAAGAAAAACCACCAAACGACAAGTATCCCTAAGAATATACAGAAGTGAAATGGGATCCTATAGAAATGTTAGATTTAGAGAGAATTAAGGAAGCAATAGTTTCCTATGGTATGCATTCAGCTTATGTGAGGCAGATGTTGAATACATGGTCCTCTCAGAACAAAATTACACCAACAGCCTGGAAAGATTTAGTTACAGCAGTACTGGAATATGGTCGTCAGTTAGAATGGAGCAGCTGGTAGAGAGAAGAAGCTAAGGCCCTTGAACAACAAGGTAAGGTTAGAGGTTATAAGAACTCTAAAGATCAAATCCTTGGTGAGGGCTCTTATGATGATGTGGATAGTCAGGCTACGTTTGATGAACACACCTTGTCCCCATGCCATACAGCAGCCTTAAATGCTTTGTACAAGATTCAAGAATTAGGAAAGAGAACTGAGCCATTTACTAAAGTTATACAAGGCCCAAAAGAACCTGTCACTGAATTTTTGCAAAGACTGACTTCAGTTGTAAATAGAATGATATCATATCCAGAAGTTAGACAAATATTAATTGAATCGTTGGCTTTTGAAAATGCTAATTCACAATGCAGATGGATAATTGGGCCTTTAAAGATCAGATCAGCCCCTGTAGAAGAATGGATCTAACACAATGTCATTATTGAGTCTCTCAACCATGATACTTGGAAAGGAGAGGTTATTTCCAAAGGCTTAGGGAAAAATCAAAATGTCAAATGGTTTAATTGTGGTAAACAAGGTCATCTAAGAAGAGATAGTAGGCAGGGCGTTCCTGGAAACAATGTCTCTTCTAAAGATAACTTGAGCAGAAGGCTTCAACCTTCTGGATTATGCAGAAGATTCGGCAAATGCTGACACTGGACCAATGAATCCAGATCAACAAGGGACAGGCAAGGCCACCCTTTGCCATCAGGTAATGCCCTGAGGGGCCTCTCACAGGCCCCCATGTCAAACTTGGTCCAGTCATTCCCTGTCACCCTGGGGGAAACTCCTCCCCAGAGCAATTAAAGGACCTGATACCTATTGTAAAAAACCATACTGCTCTGGATGATAGAACAGCTTTAGAATATAAAACAAAAATTTCAGGAGAAACCATAAAGCAAATATTTTGGCAAACTTCTATAAATGATTGAAGGTACTATTGTTGTCATAAATCCCTTACCCCTCCAATTTATTTTGACTCTTTAAAAATCTTTCTTTAGGTATATTACTATCTCATAATTTAAACTTTCTGTTTTGATATTAATGATGTTTAAGTTTTCCACAGTGAACAATAAACTTTCCTAACAGTGATCTCTGAAGTCTCCAAAAAGATGTGACTATTCTACCTGGACTGTAATAATGCCACTGAGCCGATAAACACCACCCAAAGATTGGCTTTGGACTATAAACAGCTCAGGACAATTCCAAGGTGGCTAGCTGAGATGGTCTACCCTCGTGCATCACTCCAGCCAGAGCTTCAGATAAGCTCTGCACTTCCCATTATTGAGAGACTAGCAACAAATGATGAAGCTAGTTCTCCCAAGACTTAACCATTGTTTCCCTCCTTACAGGGTCCCCTAGAGATACTGTTGCTCCTCAGACAGCAGGAAGTAATTCTAAGAACAGGACACCCACTTTCCCAATAGGTGGGGTGGATGGTTTTTGATCTTCCTCAGGGTTGTGGATAACTGTCATTGTGTAGGGGGCGTTGGTTATAAGTTGTTATAGGGCTGAATAAAAGAGATTAGACTCAGGAATTTCATTTGGAATAGAAAAAGGGGGGATAGATATGATAGGATAAAAAGGCAGATTATTAAATCTACTGGCAAACTAAAAAAGCAATTATCTGTTTCAAATCTATATTGGCACGGAGTTTTGTATATCAATATACAAATTTAGGTTCTTTTTGTCATATTATAAATACCTTTCTACTTCTGTTTAAGATATTTTTGTATATTGATACAAATTTAAGGTTATTGTTCTTATACTGTACATCTGTTTCTAATTTCGTTTAACCTATACAGCTTACACCTATACTGCTTGTTTATTTATATATGGTGAAGTCTTAGTCCTTAAGAGCAACAAAAGATAATATACAGGTTATAGTCACCCATAATTATCAAATGTATAGTCATGTTAGTTAGGTTTTCTAGGTACACAGAGATATGTTTCAAATGGATAGGTAATCTTCAAACACTTCAAAGACCTACAGAATATGGCATTTAAATGTTTCAATAACTTAGAATCTGTTTTTTGATATGAGACGTGTCTGCTCCTGGTGACACCAATCTACTTCTAAAGAGGATGCTGGGCACTGAAGACACTCCATATGGCACAAACTGGCCTATAGGGCAAGAAACTGCCGTTTGTGGTGATATATTTGTAATCTAAGAAATGAAGCTTGCCTGAAGATCAGAGGACAGAGTCAGCCATAGAGATCAGGAAGTGGTGTCACACACCTTTCATCCTAGCACTCAGGAGGCAAAGACCCATCTGGATCTCTATAAGTTCAAGGTCATGCTGGGCTATATGACATTAAGCAAGTATAAAAAAGAAACAGAGCCAGGCAGTGATAGCACACACCTTTAATCCCCGCACTAGGAAGGCTGAAACAGAAAGTGATATAGCTGGGCGGAGAAAGGGATATAAGGCAGGAGGAGACAGAAATTCACTCTCTTGCAGACACTCTGTCAAGCTGAGGAGTTGTTGAGGTAAGAGGTGGTGTCTGTGACTTGCTCTGCTTCTCTGAACTTTCAGCTTTCACCCTGATATCTGGCTCTGGGTTTTTATCATAAGACCATTTAAGATTCATGCAATATCTGGCATCCAACTTTTGGGACATAAATTCACGAAAAAGCCACTTGTCTGTAGCTTTGCAGCCACCAGCTCAGGCCAGAGCTGCACATAGCCAGAGTCCCTACCCTGCTGGCTAAGTTTCTGCTGCAGCCTCTCTGCAGCAGACTCCACAGACTTTTGGGCTCCAAAAGCCCCAGGAGTTAGCCTCTGCACATTCCCCTGTGCACAGCTGGCTCTTCTGCTTCTTCCCTCTCCTGGAGGGCTGTGGCTTTCTCTGGCCCCCTCCTCCGGCTGTGGCCACATCTTCAACTGAATCGTCATTGTCAGATTTGGTGAGTCAATTGGGATTTCTTAAAGGGAGAAATTAAAGAGTTTTTTCCCACATTAAAAAAAAAAGGGAAACATTATTACAATGAAAGGAGTTAAGTCTCTGTTTGATAATATGATAGATGATTTGAAAATAGAACAATTAAATGAGAAGATAATTAACTCAGATGGGATTTACATAATGTCAATTATAAACATTACCAGTTTGATCATTCTTGTTTCAACCCTAAAAAAGTTGGTTATGAGTGCCAAGATACAAGTCTTAGAAAAACTTATTAAAACAGATCATAGAGATATTTAGACCCTGACAGAGGAATTTAAAGGAGAACCAATCTCAGCATTGCATTATAAGGTTACAGAGAAACAGCCTAAGGCTTTCAAACAGCCAAACTTAATTTATCCAGTAACTTTACAGGAAATGTGGATAGATATCCTCAAGGCTATGTAAGAGCTGACTGGGCTCCTTTGCAAATGTTATATTTGAGGAGATTCAAAGAAGCAATAGTCTCATATGGCAGGCACTCACCATTTGTGAAGCAGATGTTAAACTTGTGGTCAGCTTGTACAGAATTATCCCTCAAGACTGGAGAGATTTGGTTACAGCAGTCTTAGAGGATGGTCCTCAATTACAGTGGAGGATCTGGTGGAAGGATGAGGCTAAGAGCCTTCAACAATGATGTAGGGCTAGAGTTAGGGAAATTTCCCAAGATCAACTTCTTGGAGAAGGTGATTATGCTGATATACAAAGACAATCTTTATATGATGACCACACCCTGGCTTTATGCCACACAGCAGCTTTGAATGCTTGGAACAGAATTGGAGAAGTAGGAAAGAAGATTGAGTCATTTACAAAAGTTATACAGGGCCCAAAAGAAACCTTCACTGATTTCTTACAAACACTGACTTCAGATATAAATAGAGTAATACCAAATTCAGAAGCTAGACAAATAATAATTGAATATCTGCCTTTTGAAAATGCTAATGCACAATGCAAAAGGGTAATTAGGCCATTAAAGGTGAGATCAGCACCCTTAGAGGAATGGATCAAGATACAATCAATATTGAATCTCAAGACCATGATGATGCTTAGATAGGAGAGGTAATTTCTAGAGGCTTGAAGAAAAATCAAAATGTCAAATGTTTCAATTGTGGTAAACAAGGTCACCTAAAAAGGGACTGTAAACAGGGCGTTCCTAGAAACAATGTTTTTTCAGGAATAATCCTAACAGAATGCCCCTCCCTTCTGGATTATGCAGAAGGTGTGGCAAAGGCAGACATTGGACTAATGAATGTAGATCAACAAGGGACAGATAAGGTAATCCCTTGCCTTTGCCATTGGGAAATTCCCTAAGGGGCCTCTCGCAGGCCCCCTTGTCAAATTCAGTTCAGTCCTTTCCTGTCATAGTGGAAAAAACTCCTTTCCAGAGCAATTAAAGCACCTAATGCCTACTGTAATAAACCATACTGCTCTGGATAACAGAGCAGCTTTAGAAAATAAAACAAAAATTTAAGGTAAAACCATAAATCAAAATTGATAAAGATTAGATTTGGAAACTCCCCAAAGTTAGTGTTGGGTCAGGGTTTTATGTTTATCTTTTCAAGAAAATAAAAACAACCATCTTGAAAAATTTAAAGACCTTTGGACAAATAAGCATCCAAAGAAGAAGGAGGAACTACCTAGAAAAAAATTCCTAAGAAAAGGAATAATCTGACCTAATGCGATCTCTGAAGTCTCCAAAAGGATGATGATTTAAATATTTTACATTGGATTGGATTTTTGTATATTGTATACAAATTGTGTATATTGATATGAAGTTGAGATTATTTTTGTTGGAACATACTGTACATACATTTCTACTCTTGTTCAAGGTATTGTACCTATACTGCTCATTTAACAATGTAATGTAAATTGCTAGTCCTTGAAAGTTATTATTACAAACTATTTAGGATAATTAATAAATGCAGGTTAGTAGTTAGTCACCTATTACAATGGAACTTGTAGTCAGATTAGGTATGTTTTCAAGGTCAAATAGAGATCTGTTTTAGATAGGTCATCTTCAAACACTTCAGAGATCTACAGATTATGGCCTTTAAGATGTTTTAATAACATAGATTCATTTTTTTATGACAATGAGACATGTCTGCTTCCTGGCAGCACCAATCTACTTCAGAGAAGATGGGCATCAAAGAAATTCCATACGGTGTTTACTTTCTTTGTGGTAAGTTAACCACTGGGCAACAAAATGCCCTTCCCTCAACTATTGACAGTATGCTGTCCAAAACGGACAAGCTGGACACAAAACAAAGTACTGCCAAATCTTACCAAGACAAGGTAGGAAGGCCCTTCAGAATATTCTCTTTACAGAAAAGTCTGTTGGATATGCTAAACCTGTATGCTGAAGATGGATACCCCAACAATGCAGAGGAACCTTGGGTGACTGTCTAGGCAGCCAACTGTTTCTGTCATTTCTCACATTTTTTGGAAGTTGCTGGCCTGTACTTCCTGTTTACTTAGGCAATATTATTTCATTCTCCTGGTCTCAGGAGTTGAAGACCGGATAGTTATAGTTTTCCTTGCTAATAAATTCAGAAAAGAAACTCATTCAAGAGGTGTAAAGTGTATAAGTTTGAAAGACATCAAAAGATAGTTTTGGGTTGGTAATACAAGTTAGGATAGAAAGTGAATTAGATACAACACTATGGATTCACCAAAATACGATAAATAATGGAACATTTTCTCTGAATTTGTCAATTGTTAATGGACTGGATATTATTAATGTAATTCTTGACTGTATATAGCTACTGTACTCATTGTACACAGTTTTTCTTATATTGGTTATAGCCTTCTTTTATTATTTTAGACAAAAAAGGGGAAATATGGTGATATGTTTGTAATCTAAGAAATAAAGCTTGCCTGAAGATCAGAGGACAGAGTCCGCCATAGAGATCAGGGAGTGGTGTCAACACCTTTAATCCTAGCACTCAGGAGGCAGAGGCAGAGATCCAGATGGATCTCTGTAAATTCAAAGCCATGCTGGGCTACACGAGATTATTAAGCCAGTCTAAAAAAGAAACAGAGGCAGGCAGAGGTGGCACAAACCTTTAATTCCAGCACTTGGGATCACACACCTTTAATCTTAGCACTAGGAAGGCTGAAAGAGAAAGTGATATAGTTGGGCAGAGAAAGGAATATAAGGCAGGAGGAGACAGAAATTCACTTTCTTGCAGATGCTCTGTCAGGCTGAGGAGTTGTTGAGGTAAGAGGTGGTGTCTGTGACTTGCTCTGCTTCTCTGAACTTTCAGCTTTCACCCTGATATCTGGCTCTATGTTTTTATTATAATAGGATTTGTGCAACAGTCCTTGCCTAGACTGCTGACAGTAGGTAGGTACACTGTCCAGTCTGGACAAGCAGGACACAAAGAAAAGTGACTGTCAAACTTTGCCAAGAGAGGGTAGGACAATTATTCAAAATTTCCTGCTTCTGAAAAAGTTCTGTCAGAGATACTAAACCTGTAGGCCAAAGATGGATGCCCCTCATTGCCCAGGAACCAACCACCCTGAACAGTGACTGTCCAGGAAGCCAACTATATTTGTCTTTCTTACCTTTTAGAAGTGGCGTGCTTGTGCTTCCTGCTGACTCAGGTACTATTGTTTTCCTTCTCAGGTCTTTGATGGGGTTGAAGACTAGACAGTTACAGGTATTGTCTTCTCGAATCTTAGCTAAAGATATATTAGGTACAAAACTTTGGATTCTTCATGAGAGGACAGCTATTGGAGTAATCTCTATAAATTCTTCAATTATTTATGGCCTGGACATTTAGAATGTATTTCTTACTTAATAATTATTTTTGTTATATGTAGTTCATTTTCGTTTAGGTTATTACCTTTTCTTTCATCTGAATAATACTTGATAAGCGTTCTTACTGTATATAGTTTTATGATGTTAGGATTAGAATTTTCCTTCTTAATTAGACAAAAGAAAGGGGAAATGTTATAGGAATTCTGTCATTGGTCTACTAGCCAATGAAAGGAGTGGCTTGGCCCAGAGGGTGGAATTTTTATTAGAGGGTAGGTGACCCAAATAAATGAGGGGCCGCCAGATGCACACTCTCTTGGAAGGTGAACGAACTGGAAGCAGCGCCTACGGTAGACCCATGGCAGATTCTTCGTTCTATCTTGGAGTGTAGTGCACTGACACTGCTTATTAATAAACTATAATGTGATCCCCTGACTTCATTCTCTACCCGAATTCTAGGGTGAAAGCCCTGGTTCCATCTCTGTCAGCCTCTTCAGGCTAAGTTCTTAGGCTACCATTCTAATATGCCAGCTAAAGATGAGTAATGGGGGCTGGGGGAATAATTCAGTGTGTGCCACACAATTGTGAGGACCAGAGCCTGTAACTCAAGCACATGGAAGGCAAAAATGCAGTCCTTGGGACAATTCTAGCTGGACTGGCCAGAACTAACAAGCTCAAGAGTCAGCAAGGAACCCTGATTCAGTAAGTAAAGTGGAGAGTAATGGAGGAAGACACCTGTGATAGTTTGAATGCTAAATGTTCCCTAGTGTCGCCAGCAATGGAACACTTGGTCCCCAGTTGGTGGCATAGACTGGGTAGGTTTAGGAGGTGTGGCCCTGCTGGAGGAAGTAAGTCACTGGGGCGAGCTTTGAGAATGTAAAGACTTGTGCCATTTCTAGTTTGCTCTCTCTGCTCTGTGCTTGTGGTTTAAGATAAGAATTCTCAGGTGCTGCTCCAATTACTATGCCTGCTGGCTGCTACCCTGACCCCACTGTCATGGATTCTAACCTCAGAAACTATAGCTCAAAGAAGCTCTTTCTTCTATTAATTACCTTGGCCATGTTTTATAACAGCAAGAAAAAACAAAGTAACTAATACCACACCCAATGGGCCCTCACATGCATACACAATCATGTGTCCATATTTACATATGAACATACACATGTTCTCACATGTGTGAACATGCATGCATGTATTTATAGCACACATATATACAAGTGCCAAAAAATGAGTAATGGGCACCAGAAAAAAAAAATACCATGCCTATGATAGAGATTCCAAAGCTGATTAGAACACTGTGACTGTGGTGAGTTGGGATATTGCTGATCCAGAGGTATTGTAGATTGCTTTTTATTGCTGTGGTAAAACACCATGACCAAAAGCAACTTGGGAAGAAAAGAGGTTTATATGGCTTATACTTCAGAATCATTGTCCCCCATGACAAGGTAGAGGATCTGCAATGTTCTGACAGGTCAGAAACATTAATTAAACAGTGTGGGCTGGGCTTTTAAGGTATTTGGGACACACTGAAAAGATCAAATCTAAGAATCACGAATATAAAAAATGTGAAGAATTTCCTTACAGAGACGAAAAACTATTTTCAACCAAATCATAGCAGAAAATTTCCCTTATTTGGGCAAAGGGATGCCTCTGCAGACACACAAGGCACAATCCCAGAAAAGAATTTCTCATTCTACTTTAATTAAAATTTCAGAACTAAGAGAATATATTGATGGAAACTTAAGAAAGCAGAAAATATATTGAAAATAGCAAGAAAGAAGCACCAAGCCAAATATGACATGACCTTCAGGATGGATGTATGAAGACAGACCTTTAAGATGGACACATGAAGACAAGACCTTCAGGACAGATGTATGAAGGAAGACAGGACCTTCAGGACAGATACACGAAGACAGGGTCTTCAGGACAGATATCAAAGGCTGGATCTTGGCATGACATCTTTCAAGTTTTAAAGAAAACAACTGCCCACCCCATCTATACCAGCAAAGTTACCAGTAACAGTTTGAGAGAGAAAGGACTTTCCACGACAAAAACAGGCTAAAGGTATTCACTAAAGCTGCTTTGCAAAAGATACCTGAAGGAATTCTTTGACTGAATAGAAAGACAAACACACCCAGCAGGCCTTGCAAACCACTTCAGATGAGCAGTTAAGCAAGAGAGGAATAGGAAACACCAAATTCTACAAGATCAACAAGATGACAGAACATAAATATACATCACTCAGCCGGGCGGTGGTGGCGCACGCCTTTAATCCCAGCACTTGGGAGGCAGAGTCAGGCGGATCTCTGTGAGTTCGAGGCCAGCCTGGGCTACCAAGTGAGTTCCAGGAAAGGCGCAAAGCTACACAGAGAAAACCTGTCTCGAAAAACAAAAAACAAAACAAAACAAAACAAAAATATACATCACTCAACAATCACTCTGAATACTAGTGGTCTCAATCCACCACTGAAAAGACACAGATCAATAGAGTGTATCAAAATGCAAGACCCATTCTTTGTGTGTGTGTGTGTGTGTGTGTGTGTGTGTGTGTGTGTGTGTGTGTGTGTGTGTGTGGTGTTCAAGAACTGTACTTCATCACAAAAGACAAACAAGACAGATGCTACCTTAGGGGACAGGATAGAAAAATGTATTTCAGGTGAATGGAAGCAAGCGTCAAACAGGATTCACTGTTTTAATATCCAACAAAACAGACTTTAAATCTACTCAGAAGAGAGAAAGACAGTCACTTCTTACTAAGTAAACAATCCACCAAGAAGACATTACAATCCTAATCATATACATATCAAGTGTTGGTAGCTCTAATTTCATAAAACAGATTCTGGTAAAGGTAAAGTCAGCTGCATAATAATAGTGGCAGATTGCTATAGCCCATTCTAACCAATTGATGGATCATCCAGGCAAAAAGACAACAGAAAACGTGAATTAAATGAGATCACAGATCAGATAGATTTAACAGACATCTAGCTAGCATTCCATCTGAATACTGCAGAATGCACATTTTTCTCAGTAGCCCAAAGAACTTTATCTGAAATCGCTGATCTATTAGGGCAGAAAGTGTGTCTTAACACATACAAGGAAACTAAAAAAGCTCCTGAATTCTATCTGACCACAATGGTCTAAACCTGCAAATCACCAGCATGAGAGTACAGAACAGTGACAAACTCATGGGGACCAAATGACACCACTTGATGATGGCGATGAGATCAAGAAAGGAATCTAGACAGACGTTCCCAGAAATAAAAGAAAATGAAAACACAGTAACAAACACTTAATGACACACCCGAGGGACTTGGAAAAACCAGTAAGGCTGAACTCAAATCAGATCAAAATAAAATTAATCAGGGTAGAAATTAATGAAATGGAAATGAAAAATTACAGAGAATTAATGAAACAAGGTAGTTGTTTGATAAGTTAAATAAATGTAACTAAATTTGCCTAAAGCATGAGAAAAGACCAAGATTAAGAAAATTAGAAGTGAAAAGAGAGCCATTATGGCAGATATAAATAAAATTCAGAAAATTATTGGGAGATATCTTAAACTATATATATATTCTGCTAACCTGGGAAAATCTAAAAGAAATGGATGAAGGAAATACACGCATGTACATAATATAGACCAATCCATATTGTGATGAGAAGGGACTCTTTGGTAGGAATCTCTGAGTCCATTGTACACCATGGGCAACGTCCTGATACTTCTGGAAAGTTCCAAGAAATGCCCCTGATTGGGAGGGATAAAGGAGAAATCTGTCCTATATTCAGAGAATTTTGGCATTACCTTTACTAGAGCAGTCAAATCCAAATTGTAATTACATCACATGGCCACAAGATGACCACATGTCAACATATTTTCAGGACTATATAATTTTGTTAAGGTTTTGCTGTAAGCTACTGATTGATTTAATTTCCTTATCTTCCCCTATCCTGAGTGCTTGAATAATAATAAATCTGGAGTGTCAGAATTCTGTCAGCTTCATATTAGAAGAGTTGTGACGTCATCACAGAGGGATAGGAATTCTCAACTCCATTAGTATATGGGACCCCTGTTCTATATGTAGTCAATAATTCTCAAAATGTCATGTGGTCTATAAAGAGTATTTCTTAAAGTACATATATAATCTGTCTTGAATAAAAGGATTTCTTCAAATCACATTCATTAATATTTTAGGTATAACTAATACCCACTATTCACTATATTTGCTGAAATAGAAATTCAGTGAACACTTGAATTGGGTAATTATTTTTGTCAGGGAACAAGACTATTACTGTATTATTAAAAAACTTTAATACACATGCAACAATTATAGTACATCAAGGCAACAAAATAAACATGAAAAGATAAACATAATTCAGCATTCTTTGTGGGGTTCTGAAAAATAAATACTACCACTGAAAATTAAAGATTGAGACACACAGTTTATTCATGCAACATTTATAAACTGCCTCTAGTTTTAAATGAACTTCAGAAACTTGGATTTCATAGTAGCAGATGAACTTTATACCAAGAACTCCAAGAATGAAGGGAAAGCCATGATCCTCATGTGTCATGTCTCAGTCTGCGGTTTGCAGTAGGGTTATGTGCACAAACTAGTGTTTCTATCAGACAAATCTGAAAAAGTGTACCAACTGGGAACCTGGTGTTCCCTTTTACTTTATAAAAATGTATGAAAAGATCTTAACAAGGTTTTAATATATGAAAGAATCATAAATGTCAGGTGAGAGCAGGTCATGATGATAAAGCATTAAACATTTTGATAGTTCTTAGGAAAGTAGAGGCGTGCTCACGACCAGCCTGAAATTCTCAGTTTTCCTGACCATCTATTTCCCCATGTGCCCTCCCTCAGGCCCCAAGGTCACATTGATTAAAAGCAGCTTTGGACACTGTATTCTTAATGCGGTGTACATTATTCAGAACAGCTGGAGGTGCTAATTTTTAAGAATGTATGCATTTGTACAAGTATTAAAGCCTTCAGCTATGGGAAGAAAGGTCCCAGTATGTTCTGACACATCCAATACAAAAATTTATCATGAGCTTCCACACCTCCTTTGCCCCTGAAATGACTGTCTGTTCTGCCTCGCTGTAAGGCTGCTCACATCACTATTAATTACTTGATATTCCACACCATGAGACTAAGCTCCAAGCATTTGCGAGAACCTCCCATCCCTACACTTTGGACACAAAGAATGAAAATGTGAGTTCAGCTCTCCTCGGACAGCTTTATAGGAGGAACAGATTCCTACATGTCACAGGTGCTAGGTTTAAATATAAAAATTAACAAACAAAAATGCCACATGAAGTCCCCAGTAAGTATTGTGACCTCCTCATGTAAACAACATAGAAAATTTCTTTGGCACACTTGTTTTCCTCATATTACTCACTATAGAAAATATACTTCATACATTTTCATTTTCAATGGGTGGAATTTTTAGGGACATGTGAAGCTGTTTCAAAAACTGCAAAAAGATTTGAAACACGGATATGAAGAAAACCACTTTTCCCATAGACATATAGGATTTTTAAACACTAAGATCAGTTTAAAAATGAGGTCATGGTATAATGGTAAAGGGTGTGAAACATCCAAGATATAATTAATTGTTGTACACAGGGGGAAAATAGCATTGTAGCTCAGACATATTCACAGTCAGACATGCTGGTCACTCATGAGTCCTTCATTTAAAAGTTTCTCAAATCCTTAAACTAAACTCTAAACTTCTGATGTAAATAACACCTTTCCAACATTTGTTCTGCATTTTGGAATGTTTCCAACTTCTCAGGCACAACTGATCACATTTTAAAATTGATAATTTTAAAAGGAAATCCTGAGAAAGTAAGTCAAGAAATGTATTCATTTTCTTAGATATAAAATGCTTTTCCTACATACCTTACAAATTAAGTCAGCAAATGCCTAAAAAGGTACATATCTACAAAATTTATGAAATGCTAAAAGTTGGTACCAAATGATAAATGATAGAAGAAAAACTAAAAGAGCCATTGTGCCACTGTGGCCGAGAGCCTTCTCCTGTACAAACATGTCACGTGGACATCGGAACTTAGGAAATACTTAATGAAATTAGTTATCTTCTGTGCAAATTTAACCACTAAATAAAGGAGTGAAAGAAAACACTAATTTTAAGTCTTGAATAAAATCTGAGCCCAGTCTCTGCACACCAAGACGCATTTAAACAAATATATAAAAATCAGTTGAGTAACAACTTTGTACAGTTTACAATGGATTCAGACAATCTTTGTAAGATTTCTTTAAAGCCTATTCAATTTTAAGCATCCTCAATGACAAATGTAAGATTTAAAAAAAAGAAAAATAGCAGGACTATTATGCTTTTCCCTCAGACTTTACATGGGCTGGGCTGAAATCCTCAAACGACAAAATGCCACGTGTGTGCCAGAATAATATAAAATTTCAAAGATCTCCCCAGCAGCCAAACTTATGGAAACTGAATATTTACAATACAGAAACTCTGGGATTTTACGTAGTCTTTCAGGATGGAGTCAGGCCTGGACTTGTCATCTCGCCTGTGGGGCTCGCAAGGCAGTCATTGGATTTTAGGCTCGTGAGGGACTTGTAGCTTGCCACTGATGTTAGTGACCCACAGAGACCAAGCAGTGAGGGCGTATCTTCTTTACCTGGAAGTTAAGATAAAATCACACAAGAGTAACAGCCTTCATGAATCACACAGCGAGACCATAGCTTCTAAGGGAGTGAAGATGTATCCGAGTGGCTAAACATACTTCACCTTTCAGCAGTTTTTAATATCACCCTTAAAAGCATTAGAGTATGTGCACTTCTCTTCAGATTTCTTGTATAGATGTTTGAGATAATGTATTCTAGAGTAAAAAGGGAACAGCTGCCTTTTGTTTACTTACTGAAACAGATCTCTTTATGACATTCCGGCTGTCCTGGATCTCACTATGTAGACCAGGCTGGCCTCAAACTCACAGAGATCCACCTGCCTCTACCTCACAAGTACAGGGATTAAAGGTGTGTACCACCATGCCCCTCAAAAATAAATTCTCATATATTTTTGAGAATATATTCACACTCATTCATCCAGTCAACTAAATAACACTAACTGTTGGCTAGCCAGAGAGAATATGGGAATCCCATACTTACATTAAGAAGGGCACTAGAAACAAACTTACCCTGATCAGACAATACTCACTTCCTGACCATTTATATTCAGTATATCCTGCGTATTGGGGTCTGAGTTTTTAATTATATATATTATATATTTAAACATTTAAAATTAAATTAAATTAATTTAAAATTAATATATTTATTATTATATAAACTTTTAATTATAAATATTGTATTTAAATAAATATATTTTAATTATATATAATTATAAAAATATAAAATATACTTTTTTAGTTATTTGTGTGCATGTCACAGAGTATGTGAAAAAACATATTTAAACATTTAAAATTAAATTTAATTAATTAAATTAAAATTAATATATATTTATATATTATATAAAAATTTAATTATAAATAATGTATTTAAATAAATATATTTTAATTATATGTAATTATAAAAATATAAAATATAGACTTTTTTAGTTATTTGTGTGTGTGTCACAGAGTATGTGAAAAAACAACTTTCAGGCTTTGGTTCTCTCTTTCCACTAAACATCCCCAATGAAAAGCTGAATATGAAGAAGTTCTAGAATTTAGCATTCATGACTAGCCTGAGTGACATGGTAAGTTCTCAGCATCCTGAGCCATATGAAATCCTGTCTTAAAAAAATAAAATAAAAGCCAGGTGGTGATGGTACATGACCAGCACTCAGGAGGTAGAGGCAGGCAGATCTCTGTGAGTTTGAGGCCAGCCTGGTCTACAGAGTGAGTTCCAGGACAGCCAGGATTACACAAAGAAACCCTCTCTTGAAAAACCAACCAACCAACCAACCAACCAAATAAATGAATGGATAAATAAAAAATAAAATAAAATATTCTGAGCTACCGAAGTCACTTTTATTTTTTTTTATAGATAGACAGGGAAAAAGGGTAATTAACAAAAAAAGTATGCTTAAAATCTAAAAGAAGCAATAAAAAATCTGAAAAAAAGAAATTGAGAAAATAATTCGATTTATAATATAATCCAAAAGAATGGCATACTTAGAAGTAAATTTAACCAAATAATAAAATACTTACACACTTAAAATCTTTTACCATATGTACCTACCAGGACAGATTAGACTAAAGCTACTCTCAAGTTTAATGAGAGCAATTTTCCTTATGGTGAATGGAAATAATGCAGAAATCAATGACTGTGCAAGACGTTGAGAATAGAAACAATCGAGGGCTCAGCTCTGATGAAGACATTTATATCACTAAAGGCTCAAGTAACATTTGCAGAAAGGGGAGCAGGAAGTCCGTAAGAGCCAGGATGTAGAGAGCCGGCTGTGAAATGCCAACTTCTAATCACAACACAGATAAAGCAAGCACTTGGAGCAAATGTGCCTACTGGCACGGGGCCCACACAACTTGGGACCCCCAGCAGTCAGCCATGGAGAGGAAGATGCTCACTTACTGCTGATCTATTAGCAACATAATGCATTCTGGGGGAAGAGCAGGGCACACAGCATCTAGTTGTATAGGCCCTGGTGAGCACACCAGGCTCTGATGGATAGTTATAAATACAGGGTCACACAGTCAGTCCTCCGTAAACTCTGTGAGTCATGAAACAAATGAAAGTAATGAATATGAGAGAAAGATCTGTAAGGAAGAGGAGGGGCCTGCAGGTATGGGAGGGAAAGGAGAGCTGAAGGGGTGACCAAAATGTACTAAACCATGTATGAAATTGTCAATGAACACAATTTATTAATTAAGAATAAATATATTTTAATTATACTTAATGATTATTTATTTGCATATGTGCATGTATGTGGGACATGTTTGTAATCCCAAACACCAGAGGCAGTCAAAAGGATTACAAGTTTAAAGCCAGTGTGGGCTACGGAAGAACACTTTGTTCTTAAAAACCAGAAATGTTAAACTACTCATGAATACCAAAGCCACTTCCTTCCTGTCTTAGTTAGAGTGACTATTGCTATGACGCAACATCATGATAAAAGCAAGCTGGGAGAAAAGGTTTTGTTTGGCTTACACTTCCACATCCTAGTTCATCACTGAAGGAAGTCAGGACGGGAACTCATACAGGGCAGGGACCTGGAGGCAGGAGCTGATGCAGAGGCCATGGATGGGTGCTGCTTACTGGCTTGCTCCCTATGGCTTGCTCAGCCTTCTTTTTTATAGAACTCAAGACCACCCCCAGCCCAGGGCTGGCACCAACCAAGATGGGCTGGGCCCTTCCCCATCCATCACTAATAAGAAAATGCCCTATGGCTTGCCTACAGCCCAAACTTACGGAGGCATTTTTCTCAACTGTGGTTCTCTCCTCTTAAATGATGTTAGCTTGTGTCAAGTTGACTTAAAACTAGTTAGCACACTTACCTTCACCAATGAAATTCAATGAGTCTTGTTTCCCATCTCCTTCTTGTGAGTGGCTGGGATCCAAGGAGGCCTGAGACAGGCTAACTTCTGCTGATAACTGGTCAAGGCTTTGGTAACTTTTACTGAAAATAAGGATAAAAAATATTGAAATTTCTTTTCACTAAAAAGAACATGTTGTGATAGTCCTCAATGTTTTATAATGCATTAAAATTGTAACGAATTTTCTCACAACATCTTCCCTAAATTTTGCCTTTATCATAGTTTCTGTGTGATTTCCATTATACTTTTCTCCCTATCTACTTTGGAAGCTTATCTATTTTGTTCATTGAAAAACAGAAAAGAATAATAATTTGTCAAGCAAATTATCAAATTGATTATCTATTATCTAGACAATTAAAACGGGAACTTCTAATCTAAGGAATACTACCAATAAAGAAACAAAAGATGCCTGACAGTAGTGGCGCATGCCTTTAATCCCAGCGCTTGAGAGGCAGACGGATCTCTGTGTTCGAGGCCAGCCTGGTAAACAGAGTGAGATCCAGGACAGTCAGAGAAATGCTACCTCGAAAACAAAACAAAACAAACAAAAACCAAAAGGCAAAATTTAATAATGAGCTATCATTTCGAGCACTTTACAGTGTCATCTACAAAGTGCCTTCAGTGCTGCTCAACAAAACCGATATTGTACATTCTTGCAATTTAAAAGTTTAAAAATGTTGAGGAATAAATAGCTATTGTATTTATAGACCGTCAAGACAATCTCCTCTCCTCATCTGTCTGGTGTTTCAAGACCCTTTTGTATTATACCAATTACTTAGAAATATTATATCAGAGGCTATTTCAGTTAGAAATAAAAAATTAATGAAAGACTATTAATTTAGTTTTCAGGATAAGGCCAACAAAAAAGATATAATCAGGTTTGGTGTCCTTTGTAGTTCATGTAAAATCAGAATTGATCATTGTTTACCAACATGAGTGGACTAAGAAAAGGTTTTTCAAACTGAACGTCTTTCATATGGTAGTCAGATCCTATATAAATCCACAAATATATATATATAAACACACATATATATATACATACATATATAATATTTACAGGAAAGCACATATGAATCAAATGAACTCTTTTTATAGCTGTCTGTATGTATACAACATGAGCAGACCTGGTCACAGATCTGACAAAGGAACATATATTAAAAGCTGGATATAGTGGCACAGGCCTTTAATCTCAGCAATTGGGAGGCAGAGGCAAATGGATTTCTATGCATTCAAGCCATCCTAGTCTACATGCCAGGTTCCAGGCCACCCAGAGCTACATAGTGAGACCCTGTTTCAAGGAAAAAGTTTTGAATACTTATGTCCAGATATTATCTTATGCTAAATGAAAAGTACATGGAAAACTATTCCATTACTAAAAGTAGATTTTATATTAATAACATGAACACAAATTACATTAATAATAACAACCAAAATAACAATAACAACAAAAGGCAGGAACCAATAAGTTTACTAAAAAAATTATTATTTTAAATCAGTTTTGTATTATTTATTTCCCATCTATCTTACTAAGATAAAATTTTATAGGCTGCCACAGTGATAGAATACATTGATCAGGAATTCATTTTTTTCTCTCTCAAAAAAGAAGAAAAAGAGAAGGCAGAATGACTTTACTAACTTACAGTACAAACAGTGTTCTCAATTTATACTAAGATGACTTCTCAAATGTTTAGTGCTTAAAAGTCCTTAATTATAATTTTAGATCAGGAAACTCTGATAGAGCAGATAATGCATTTATAAGCTACATAGTATACAATAAAGCAATACCCAATATTTATAAAGCACTTGGTATATGCTAAAATACAGTGCTATACATTAAATTAAATGTATATGATGCACACATGTATGAGCATATGTACACATATACAATTTTATTTCATACTGAACAGGAAGTTAGATATTAATTATTATTATTATTACCCCTATTTTTTTTTTTAATGGAAACAGGGTCACACATAGAGTAAACAGCCCTAGCAGTTTGCCCTTGGACCTAACCATCGTCTAGCTGCTGTCATCTCCACTCCAGCACCAGAGGAAGGACCTGCCTTCCTACGTTATGGAAGGTCTTCTCAAAGAGCCCGCATCTGTATTTAATTATTCTGTCCCTGTAAAATTCATTGGCTTTCATTAAAGTTGTATTTTCTTATCTATAGAGGATGGTAAGAACGTGGGGGTCTTTTTTCCGAGGTGTGTATGTGTGTCTACACCTGTGCAGATGCACACACAACAGAGCAGGCCTTCGGATGTGCTCTATAGGCTAATATTACTTGAGATGAGGTTGCTCCCTGAAATGGAGGCCTGTTGTTTCAGTGAAGCTGACTTTTGAAATCCAGTCCCAACCTATGCTTGGGGTTACAGCTGTTGTGAAGATGTGTCACTGTGATTGGTTTAATAAAAAGCTGAATGGCCAACAGCTAGGCAGGATTTCCAGGCACAGAGGAGGCTGGGAAGAAGGGTAGAGATGCCAGGAGATACAAAGCAAACAGGATAGACACTATGGAGATCAGGTAATAAAGCCATGAGGCAGAAAGTAAATTGATAGACATGGATTAATTTAAGTTATAAGAGCTAGTTAGAGATAAGCCTAAGCTATCGGCCAAGCTTTCATAATTAGGATGTCTCAGTGTCATTTTTTTTTTTTTTTTTTGTGAGCTGGTGGCCCAAAGAAAAGTCCAACTACAAGCAGCCATGTCCAGACTTTCAGCATGGGTGCTGGGGATTCAATCTCAGGCCCTCATGTTTACAGAACAACACTCTTATCCACTAAGCCATCTTCCTGGCCCAGAACATGGGATTCTAATGGGTGATTTTAAATGTATCTTCACAAATTATTTTCTATGTTCAACACACAGAATTATTGCTGTTTAACTAGTGGCTTAAGATGACTTTCTGACACTATTTTTATTGTAATAAATGTGTTAGTATTTTTTATTTGAAATTTATATGCAGAAACATTTAAAAACAAAATACTCATAAGCAAAAGACAGGAATTTGTTGAATACCATAACAGAGTTTGGCAGCACATATTTACAATAATCTCCAGGTCTGCTGCTTACTAGAGGAAGGAAACTTTGAAAGAGACCCTGAGAATAACAATGTCGGATGAGCTTCCCACAAAGCTGAAGTTCAGAGGGACTGATATTGAAACTTTTTCTTTAATTTTTCCCAGTCAGTATCAATCCTTGAGTTTACAGTTGCTACTTATTCAAGGGAAATGAATGAAGAAACAGAATTTGGAAACAATGATGCTTTAAAACAATACCAAATATTTCATCCCTAAATTAACCCTTTACTCCTAAGACATTAATAGCAGTACCTACTGTACATTCTACCTCTCTTATTGAAGACAAGCACAAACCCACCAGTAGGAAGGAGACTTCAGCTTCAGATGAGGAAGAACGGTGTTAGATTACATATTCTTATCCAATTTCTAAAAAGACTCATTCTCATAAACATTTGTAGGTTTGTAGTAAACTGTCTATGGGAGTTCTGCCATTAAGAGGTCATAGCTAAGTCCTGAGAATTCTAGATTCATTAACATCATGAGATTTAATGTACCCAGAGAGATACATAAACTAATACATATTGCTGCTTCTCAGAACAGAATTTTTAAAATATAAGTAGTTCAAGGTCATAAAAATGAGAACCCAAAGCAGCAAGAAGAACACCTTCTGTAACACAAGACCATGTCATTTAATACATTATGTTGCTAAATATAATTTAAACTACTAAGAATGGTGTCTTGTGTCATGGGTAGTCTTCTCTCAGTCAATGATTAGAAATAACGATACAGTTTTTATATTATATATTTGCTCAAAAGGTGTTCTAAAGTCAGTAATTCACATTATCTGGTAGTCACTGCACAACACACTCTGTGATGCAGAGAGGGAAATGAGTATTAGCCACAGGGAGAAGTGAAATCATGTGCCTGATTGCTACAATCCACAGACGCAGAGAGGCTAAGTAACAAGGAGGGCTCTGGGGGGACGGACAGATTTCCCTGGGAAGGGGAAAGAGAATAGATGATGTGGGTGGACTGGAGGCGGGTGGGGATGGGAATAGGAGGGATCAGGTGGGGGATGGAGGGACAGAGGTAGAGAGTATAAGGAGAGACAACTGGAATTGGGGGGCATTTGGAATAAGATATGGAAACCTAGTATGGTGGAAAGTCCCTGGAATCTCTGAGGGTGACCCTAGCGAGGACTCCTAGTAATGGGGGTACAGAGCCTGAACTGGCCATCCTCTGTAACCAGGCAAGACTTCCAGTGGTGTGACTGGGACACCAATCCAGCCAAAAAACCTTCAATCTACAATCTGTCCGGCTGCAAGATGTGCTGGGGCAATGGTAGTTCAGAGCTTGTGGGAGTTGGTCTAACTTGAAGTCCACACCAGGAGAGGGAGCTCATGCCCCACACTGCCTGGATGGCCAGGAACCAGAAGCTGGATGGCCCTGAGACCTAGGGCAGTTCCAAACACGACTGGCCAAAGGGGTGGGGGTCAGGGAGTCAATAAAATGATTCCTAATGATATTCTGCTATACTCACAGCTCAAGATTGGTGTCTAGCCCAATGTCATCAGAGAGGCTTCCTCCCCAGCAGCTGAGGGGAGCAGATGCAGACACCCACAGCCAAACATTAGGCAGAGCTTGTGGAACCCCACAAAAAAGATGGAGGAAAGACCTCACAAGAACACAGCCCATAGACATCAGCTAAGCAGGGCTCACAGACTGAAGTGACAATCACAGAGCCTGCATAGGTCTATGCTAGGTCCTCTGTATATGTTGTGGTTGTTAGCTTTGTTTTTTGTTTGTTTTTGTTTGTATTCTGAGACAGAGTTTCTCTGTGCAGTCCTGGCTGTCCTGGAACTCTGTTGACCACACTGGCCTTGAGCTCACAGAGATCTACCTGCCTCTGCCTCCCAAGTGCTGGCTTAAAGACAAGCACCACTACCACCCAGCTTATTTTGGGGGTTTTGTGGGACTCCTAGCAGTGGGGGATGGACGTCTCTGACTCTTTTGCCTGCTCTTAGGACCCTTTTCCTTGTACTGGGTTGCTTATTCCACTCTTGATAATGAGGTTATGTGCCTACTCTTACTGCATCTTATTATGCCGTGTTCAGTTGATATCCCTGGTAAGCCTGCTCTTTTCTGAAGGGAAATGGAAGAGCAGTGGATCTGGAGGAAAGTGGAGGTGGGAAGGGGCTGGGAGGTGTGGAGGGAGGGGAGGCTGTGGAAGGGATATAATGTATGAGACAAGAATGAAGAAAAAAATCATGTGCATGATATTCACAGGCATATGTATGCACATGGAAACAGAGAAGCTATTTTTAATTCTTGTTTTTCACAGGGATATGTTTAAATAACAAAATTGTGAGGGCTGGAGAGAAGGTTCAGCAGTTAAGAGCAATGACTGTTCCAGAGGACCCAAGTTCAATTCCCAGCACCCACATGGCATCTCACAACTGTAACTCTAGTTACTGGAGATCTGGCACCCTCACACAGACATGCACACAGTGCACACAAAAGGCACCATTATTTCTTTTGGTTTCTACAAACTGTAACAGCCAGTTTTGTATTCAAACTGAAACCTAACACAGGCCTATACTTTTTAGTAACAACAAGCCAAGTTTCAGCCAACCCCAGAGGGCCAACTGGTCACATCACCCCCAAACAAGGCCACCGCCTCTTCCCTCTATGTTCAAGTGAGGTTCATGCTTAAACATAACCAGTCAAATGATATTCCTACTTTGCTTTCTGCTCCCTTTATAAAAGCCACTGCTTTCTGCTGCTAGGTGAGTGTTCTCTGAACTTGTTCTGAGTGCTGCCTAGTTCACAAATTTGCTGGTACCTCAAATAAGCACTGTTAAGCCCAACTTGTCCCAAGCTTGCTTCTGACACTTTCTCCTTGAATTCATCTTAGGCTAGGTGGTTGATTAATCTTCTAGAGCTTTAGGCAGTGTACCTCCTTTGTAGGAGAAACTTATTAACACCAAAATGAGTGAACTGTAGGGCCAGCTACCAAGAGAGCTGATAATCCTTATTAAAAGAGATCTAGCCATTCCCTCCATAATTTGTAAGTTCTCATAAATGATGGAAAAATCTGCTTAGTTTTAAACATGATTTATAGGAAGCTCCCTATCCAGACCTCCACCTTTAAATGAAGTAATTGGGATTACATACTCAGAACTATTAAGGATCAATCAATTTTCTGTAAGGTTCAGAAAGCAGATCTTGGAATGTGAGATAAGTATGCACTCCTTTGTATGGAAGATTAATAAAGAAAAGACCATGTCAACTATTAATACTCGCTGAGAAGTTATGAAGTGCCAGATGATGCACCTGACTATTAGACAGGCCTTACTTTCGGAATTATATGGACAGAAAGAGAAAGTTAAGGGAAGGAAGCATCACTCAGTATCACAATGTAATCAATTAGTGGTGGTTACTGACAATCACTGAGTTTGAGCTCTGGGTCCAGACTCCTCTGTACTATACTGCGCCTGAATACTTTTTGCTGAGGGATAGCATGTAGTGATATATTATGTACCCTAATGAACTTGCCCGGGGATCGGAGGACAGAGCCAGCCACTAGATTAGACATAGAGGTCAGGCAGTGGTGGCACACACCCTTAATCCTATTACTCAGAAGGCACACATACCTTTAATCCCAGGAAGTGACATGGCCTGGCAGAGAAAGGTATATAAGGCATGAGGAAACAGGAACTAAAGCAGTTCAGCTAAGACCTTTTTGGGTGAGGACTCAGAGGCTTTCACTCAGGATTTGTGGAGTTGGTGAGTTAAAAGGTGGTGGCTATAGCTTGCTCTGCTTCTCTGATCTTTCAGCTTTCACCCTAATATCTGGCTCTGGGTTTTTTATTATAAGACCTTTTAAGATTCGTGTTACAATAACAGGGTCATCTAAAAACAGTAAGAACATAATGAGGGCAAGTCAAGTTAATACTAGAAAAGGATACTTTCCTTCTCAGCTGATGATGGGAGTCAAGAAGCACAAACTAAATTCATGCTGAATAGACAGGCTGGTCCCCTGCCTTTGTTTCAAGACTGCAATCACTTGGACTCCTGTGATACTGCTTTGTAAATAAGTTATCCTTACCCATGCAAGTGTAAACCAGCGATAAACATCCCACTTGTGGGCCTTTATTTTAAACCTTTATCTATTACTACTATTGTATGTGTGTGAGTGTGGGTTTGTGGCTGAGGCAGGCCCACATCGGGTTCTTTATTGACACTACAATAGGTAATGTGTGACCAGGTAAAAGCATACATCTTCTGTCAAAAATATTTTATCTTTTTACAGTGATGTGGATAATGCAAAGAAACGTTTTAATTTAGCAGATTTAATGCAATCCTAGTGTGTGTGTGTGTGTGTGTGTGTGTGTGTGTGTGTGTATGGTTACAGGTCTGAGACCATCCTTGGAGACTATTCCATAGGAGCTATCCACATTTTTTTAAAAAACAGACCTAAGGCTTTCCAGCCAGGCTGAGCTGCCTGGCCAGTGAGCCCCAGGGATCCATCAGAGTCTGTCTTCTTAAGATTAGGAATACAAGTATGGCCAGCCGTATCTAGCTTTTTACATGGGAGCTAGGGATCAAATCATAGGTCCTCAAGGTGGCACATTCAACACTTTCATGACTGAGTTCTGCCCACTGGCCCTGTCACAATAGTGAACATGTGTGCATGATATATGCATATATATGTATCCATGTGAGTGTGCACCCATGTTCACATGCATAATTTTCAGACAGGGTCTCTCAATGAAACTGGAGCCCTTGGATTGGACAAAACTAGCTTACTAGTGGGTTCCAAAATCTCCCTGTCTTTGCCCTCCCAGTGTTAGGATTATAGGTATGTAACACTACTCCCTTTTTATGTGGGTGAGGGAGATCCAAACTCAGGTCCTCATGCTTGCACAAGTAGTTTATCAACTGAGCCATAAAACAGCTCATCTTTGTAAATTTAAGAGTCTCTCATGTGTCACATATAAAGTATACCATATGCTTCTATAAAGCATGTTTCTATCAGAAACTTGAAATGCAAACTGTTGTACTAATTCAGTGTGACACAGAAAGGTAAAGTTATACCCAGCATAGGCTATAGCTATGTAAACTTGTTCGTTTTGTTTTGTTTTTCCAGACCGGGTTTCTCCGTGTAACAGTCCTGGCTGTCCTGGAACTCACTCTGTAGACCAGGCTGGTCTTGACCTCACAGAGATCTGCCTGTCTCTGCCTCCTAAGTGCTAGGATTAAAGGCATGCGCCACCACTGCCTGGCCACTATAAACTTTCATATGAGAATATAAAGGAACTCTATGCTAGCCTATGGAATGCCCAAAGCCAATACTTTGAGTCATATTAAGAAATGATTTAATAGATGAAAAGGGTTCTGGTTTATTCCACAAAGTGTCTATTCACCTCTACTTGTCTCTAACAATCAATGAGACAAGAAAGAGCTCAAGTCTCTAGTACTACTTTCAATAACAGAAGGTCAAATTTAAATTGCACCCTATCCTTGATAACAACAACCCCCCAAATCATAAGAATAAAGAAGGTGGAAGTTATGCTTTTGCTAAAACATGTCTGTTCAAGTAACTAGTCAAGATGCAGAAAACTAGATGAACGCCAGACAGACAAGCCAACAGAAACCCTAGCTAATAGGGCACTCTAAGAAGCATAGGTAAAAAAGTATGACTTTGCCAGTGACTTCTAAGCACAGAGACTCTAAAGAAGAAGAGATAAAGGAAGAGGGGAAGAAGAAGGGAGAGAAGGAGGGAGAAAGAAAAAGAGTGAAAGGGAGAAATAGAAGGAAAGATAAAAATAAAAGGGGCTGGGAGGGAAGATTAGGGACACAAGCTAGAAACTTACTGAAGAAGAAATACAGTGGAAACATATGATTAAGATAGAAGTGTCAAACCCCAAGAGCTGCTGATATAACCTGATTTCAAATGTAGATTGTCTGAGATTTTGCAGCTCATTCAATATTGACAACATTCTGACCAAACGAAAGGCCAAACATCAGGACAAAGAAATCACAACCCAAGGTAGAGTGATTGTGCTACAGCTTCTCAAAATTAGACTGATGAATGAACAAAACTCAGATCCACTGAGAACCGTAACTTTATATACTTTTAGGAGATGGAATATGGAATTTTTAAGAATCTGGAAAATAGCCGGGCGATGGTTGCACATGCCTTTAATCCCAGCACTTAGGAGGCAGAGCCAGGTGGATCTTTGTGAGTTCAAGGCCAGCCTGGTCTACAGAGCGAGAACCAGGAAAGGCACAAAGCTACACAGAGAAACCCTGTCTCAAAAAATCAAAAAAAAAAAAAAGAATCTGGAAAATTAATTCTAGGCTACTACATCCTAAAGCTAAAATTTAAAAACAAATGGCTCATGAAAACAAGTCCATAGATACAACTAAGACTGAATGGGAATATAACAGAAGCAGGAGACAGTTGGTCTGACACTATTACCTAGGAATTCTTCAGATACTTTGCTTCCCCAGAGTGCCTTGGCTTCAAATGTTCAGACACCTGCTTCTTAAGGGAACCTCATTGAGGGAGTTCTAAAGCCTATCTTTGCTGCAGAAAAATAACTGAGGTGCCAAAGTGGATAACCACATGTTTTGGTACAACTAAATGTGTAATTAGTTGGAAAAAAATATTACACTTACTCATACCACTGTTTATTGTGTTTTCGGTAAAGCAACGTATCCAAGGCAACAGCATTGACATCCAGAGCTCCTGGGGAAGGCCACTGGTTGGTGAGGTGGGCAGTTAACTCTTGTCTTGATCTTAAATCATTATTCTTTAGCACAGTCCTGTGAATATTAAGATGGTGAGTGCTTTTGTCTTTACTATTTGTTATTCTTTCAATGGCAGGGAACCTAACTTGTACTTAGGCCCCAAAGTAATCGTTTACAAATATTATGTCAATAGACTGAGCAGAAACACAGCAAGGCTGGCTGGGCCTCGGGCTGTTTAATCTTCTGCAGCATGTGCTTTTTAGACTTTCTGTGCTGGCTAGGATCAATCACTACCACTGAAAATCAGACTTCCTGTCTTCTCCAATGAGGTGTTACTAAAGAATTAAAGGGTCCATCAGCACTTTATACCTAAATCAAAAGCAACGGTATCCTAGATACAGACTACCAGATGCTAGCTAAAATATAGATTCCATGTCTAAGGATCTCCTGGCTTAAAAACTCGGAGTAATAATTGAAAGTAATTTAACTCAAGTAAAAAGAACAGTTAAATCAATTAAAAAAATAGAAATATAAGAAATTTTAAAATTCATGCAATATATTTTAAAGAATATTTTAATTTAAAAATTTCCTTCACTTATCAACCCTTCTAATTTTTAAATTTTTAATTATGTCTGTATGTGTGTGTGTGCATGTAGTATGTGCACATGAGTACAATGCCTTTTGAGGCCAGAAGAGGGCGTCTGATCCCCTGGAGCTGTCTGAGATAATGGTGGGAACTAAACTCAGGTCCTTTGCACAAGCAGTATTTGCTGCTCTTAACTGCCAAGCCATCTCTGCAGACCCATAAAATTGTTTTTGACAGAAATGACTATTAATAAAGTTTCATGAAATAATTAAGTCAATTTCAAAACTGTACTGAATGCTATAATCAATCAATTGGCAATGTTTCACCATGTTTTCCTTTACTTTTTATAGTATTGTTACTTGACAGAAACAACTTGCAAAAGAATTCAAGTTTTGACAAAATTTCAATTTATAGAAACCAACTGACTATTGTCATGAGACTAAGTCAACATTGGAACTGATTAAAGAAAATTTAAAAGCAATGGTCTTACTGTAGCTCTAAAAAACCTTACAGAACACCTTGGCAGCACGCATTCTCAAACAGGAGCCTATGAACTTTGTGTATTAAGATTCTGAATCATCAGGTCAGGCACAGGAAAGGGATGGGTGCCTACTACTAACCTCCACAACCCATAGTCCTGTTCTGGATGGGGAGAGTTCAGTGAGCAGCTGGCAGCACAATCCTGCACTGAAGACAACTGACCAGCACAAGCCTCTAACTGCCAGCAGTGGGTCTACATCATAGCCATGTTTACATGTCTCTAACGGGCTAGTTCTCTAGGGTACAGTTCTGATTTTACATAGTATTATAACTGTATTTTAAAAATGGGTTTCACTATATACAGAAAGAAACATCATCTAATACAGACACTAGATCTTGTCTCATTAAACTAAAAAGTCAGAGAGAATGAATCTTACTAAAATACTTTTTTTTTTCCTGGACAGCTGCCACAATTCTTTTCAATGGAAAAAGACATGAAACTCATTTAAAAAGACTTTCAAGGTACTTTAACATCGCTTACTTACTGAAAATAAAACTTTACAGAAATTTTAAGATTGTTAGAAAAAGAAGAAATAACGATTACTGGCTTGATGATCTACCACAATACCTTACATTATTTTGGGTTTTCCTAGTAGATTTTTCTCTATTAGATACTTGCTTCACTGGAGGTTTCTAGTGAATACCAATGGAAAACTCAACCTCATTGTCATGAGTGGATCTCAGGCAGCATTCCCTACGGTGTGAGAAATGCAACTGTGCATCTGTGAGTAACTGACACTGGCCGTTTGTTAAGGGCGAGTAACATCACAATTTCCAATGTATAATGCAGTTTCTCATTGCAAAGTGAAGCAACCAGAACCGGCTTCACAAAGGTTACAACACAACAGTTGTCCAAAGAAAACTTCTGCTTAAAACCGAATTCAGGAATTATCTTTTATTTAGTGTACTGGTAT
Source organism: Peromyscus californicus insignis (assembly GCF_007827085.1). Classification (NCBI taxonomy): domain Eukaryota; kingdom Metazoa; phylum Chordata; class Mammalia; order Rodentia; family Cricetidae; genus Peromyscus; species Peromyscus californicus. The sequence continues at coordinate 13,310,251 of NW_026294584.1, read as the reverse complement.
ACAGGGGTGTAAGGATAACTTCCAGGAGTTGGTCTCTCCTTCCACCATGTGGGTTGTGGGAAATGAACTAAGGTCATCAAGTTTGGCAACAAGTACCTTCAGCAACTGAGCCATCTCGCTGGCCCTCAGTATTATCTTTGGACCTTTGTCCTTAGAAATCCCAACGATACTGTTTCTATGCACAGCTGCTTGTCCTTTGAAACGAGCTAAGAGACTTCAGTGTGTGGAATAGGCATAGTTTTGGTTCATGTAGTACCCACTTTCCACTTTTTATAGGAAACGTGCCATCGGGAAATCCTGGCATTTGTCCTACCCCTATGGAACAGATAGGTTCATAGGGAACTCTTCCAGAGTAAACTGTACCTAGGTTTCCATTCTTGGGCACACCACAGAACAGGCATGTGAGTTAAGTTAGATTAAAAACTTCATTCCGTATTTCAGATCTTGACAAGAATCTAATCTGCGTGACAAAAAGGAGGGGTATTTATCTACTCAAGCAGTGGGGCCCTGACTAAGATCAGCGGAGAACTTTCCACAGTTCCTACTTTCAGCCTGCCTCTCTCCAGGCCTGCTTCTCCATTCTACTAGCCTGTAAACTTCTCGTAGCTTTCCAGTAAATTTTATTGTAGCCAAGAGTTAACTGTAGTTGCTTTCAAACTAAACAATCCCATCATTTCTCTTAAAATTATATCAAACTGACAGCAAGTCCTATTCAAAGTGACTCAAGTAAGGTCAGTAAAAGGAAGAGCATTGTTCTTACCTGTGCCTAGCCTAAAAGTGACGTTACCTTACATTACCAAATAATTGTTCATCACGTTAAATCAGTGACTAAAGATAAATATGCATTACTTCATATTTTACTAAAAACTCTAATTAGGGTTGAAATTAATCGGCTAATCTAAATGTGGAAACATCCTATGTGATGGAAATAAATCAACTTATCAGTCACACTAAGGGAAAGATTCTACAGAAAGGTTCACTTCAGAAAATTTTTAATCAACTAAGTAACAATAATATATTATCTGTAGTGGGTAGCTGTTCTAGCTTTGACCTGGAAATACCACCCCCCTTGAGGCTTTGGTGGAGCCGAGAGAGGACCCCTGAAGACCCGAGATCCAGATGGAGGAGCTCTCTTGGTTCCTGGACCCTGGACGCTGGAGGTAGATCGAGCAGAGTTCTCTAGAGGACACCGCTGGACTGCGCTACACCTTTCCCAGACTCTGCAACCTATCCCTTCACTTGTAAGCTACCCCACAAAATAAACCTCCCTTTTAACTATGTGGAGTTGCTTTAATAATTTCACCAATAATTATCAATTAAATTTGAAAACTTTTCTGTGATATTTATCTCTAAATTAATAAAAGCTCTTTTCTCTTTGGATTTTTAATAGGAATTATTCAGGAATTTCATCTCTCAAAATAATGTAATTCAGTATTGATGAATACAAAGATTAAAAGATCACTAGAGAAAGAACTTCATGCTACAGATTTTAAGTCAGATTAATTCCATCAAGCTTAACCACATTCTGACATATCTGATGCTCAAACAGTGACTTTGAGAGGACCCCAGAGGGAACCATATACAAAATCTAAGTTTACTTAACTCTTGAAAAATTATCATTACCTTGCCTATGTTCTTTAAACATTAATCATACCTCAACCATATTTAAAACAACCAAATTATAGGGCTGGAGAGATGGCTTGGTGGTTAGAAGTACTTGTTGCTCCCCAAGGGACTCAAATTTGGTTCCCAGAACCAATGTGGGTGGCTCACAATCACTTGTAACTCTAGCTCCAGGGGATACAGTGCCTTTTCTGAGGGCAATATACCTATGTGGCATACACTCACACAGATACACATATACACATAAATAAAAATAAAAATCTCTTAAAAGTCCAAATTCTATCCATTCCTCAGCATCTGTTTCACTTTCTGACTCTCCATGAAGATTTTCAGACTCTTATTTGGTACATTCTGAGAAGGGCCATCCTCTCTCTATCACTTTGCTCACTTCTCAGATCAGAGACCATGCTGTGTTCACGATGAACTCATACTTGTATCGGTTGGAGAAACACTATAAGGTTTATGATCCTTTGCACTAAGGGAGTTAACATCTGTGGTTCCAAGTACTCATAAAAAGTCCAAAAGGTCCAAGACATGAGACAATTTTCATTTGTTTTTGTTTTTGTGTTTCAAGACAGGGTTTCTTTGTGTAGCCTTGGCTGCCCTGGAATTCACTCTGCAGACCAGGCTGGCCTTAAACTCACAGAGATCCGCCTGTCTCTGCCTCTCGAGTGCTGGGATTAAAAGTATGCACCACCACCTCCTGGCAACATGAAACAATCTTTAATTGTGATAAAACAAAACACTTGAAGCATGGACGCCACGGTGTAAGTTGTTTTAAAGGTGAATATCCAATTGCACGAGGATTGGCTGTTCTTTGAATGCATCCACCCAGAAGCATTCACTGGAAACGTACTTCCAAAGGCAAAGATGTTGCAGATGATGCTCATGGGAGATGTTCAAGTCACAGGCTAATATACTAGTGCCAATTAATCCATACATGGACAACCAAGGGGCTTGAGGGTGGACTTGGATTTTTTTTTATTCTTACTTGTGTCCTCCTGTCTTCTACTGTGGGATGACAGCACAAGAAGGACCTTTATCACAGGCTGGTGCCATGCTTTTGGACTTCCTGACTCCAGAACTGCATTCTTTACAAATTACAGCTCCAGGAATTATGTTACAGTATCAGAGAATGAACTGAGACACACTACAGAAAACCTGTGATTTCCCACCTATTCCTTGTCTAATGTGCCACAATTCTTGGTGTATTCGAGTGCTCTGAGACATGGCAGACTGAAAAAAATCTTGGGCTATAGCCTTAATGAAATTAAAGAATATATTACAACTATAGTAATGCAGACTTTTATGCATTTAATACAGGGCATCTCAGTAAAAGAACTGAAGTTCAAAGAAAGAGCAAGTCATCAAAGATGAAGTAACTTCATTAGGAATTACTGCTACAGGAGGGAAACAACCATCTTCCAGACACTGCTAGTTCCCTGTTAGTCACTGCTCTGAACCAAGGCAACCCTGTGAAGGCACAGACAGTTTACTTGCTCTTCCATCATCGGCAACTGGAACTGGGCCTGACTTATCATATTATTTTCAATTAATGCTTACCAAATGAATGCAAGAACACTAAAAAGGCAAATACTAAGTACAAGCAAGAGTAATGAGAATGAATATATTGTTATCCATGGAATGTTTTATAAAAATCAAAGAGCCCCAATCAGTAAAGGAAAGCTCTTTATGAATAATTGTAGGCAGTAAGTACAGAAGGAATAACAATGAGGTAGTCCCGTTGTATAAACCCCAATTAACCAGTGAATGAACTGGTTAGGTATTTTTCACCCATGGCTCAAGCCATCAGATGAAAGGCTGACACAAACTTTCATAAAGAGAAGTCTGTTGTCACCATCTAAATCCAGTGTTCATTCTTAGGATCATCAAAACTGAGATAATCATTGTGCTTCCCAACATGCCATGATATGAATTGAAGTACATACTACCTATAAGATATTCTTGTCCCAAAAGCTCAATTAAAATTTACATGAGAGCAATTCTCTGCCCTGAACACATATCAGAAATGCCAGGGAGGCTTTTTAGTATACATTTGCCTGGATTCTATCTCTCACCAACTAAAGCAATAACTGGTAAGTCTCAGCTATGTATGACTTTTTGTCTTATTTTATTCCCATTACACATAATAAATCGTTTCTATTAAATAACTACATCAGAGATAAAGAAGAAAACAAAGGGGATAAAGGAATAGGGAGAAATAGGGTGGCAGAGAGAAGAACAGAGGGGAGGAGGGAAGGATTGCAAGAAGCAGAAATCTTACATAACACATTCTCAAGGGAATCTAGAAAAACGAGCACTTGGGGACATATGAGAAGAACTGTAACTGTAAGAACAGACCTTACAGATCTTAGAAACTGAATGGGAATAAGTTAGACAGGTACCCACTCATTTTTAGTATTTTGTCTTTTGATCTTAATGCAAGCCATCAATATCACTCCACCTTTTCTACCACCACCACTCTGCCATCTATTTGGGCACAGGTCTGGCTAACCACAGAACAGACCTGGCTCACTGTGTTATTTATATTCTCTCCTGGTCTCCATTCCATCTCAAGTTCTTTCTATACATGTGACTGGGATCAACCAGAACTCATTAATCTGGACGCAAAGGATCTACTTTACAGAATATGAGCATGCCTCAAACTTTAATGAGTCATTTAACCCCCTGGAGAACCTTGTTAAAATCAGATTCTGAACCTAGGCTGGAGTGTGTTAATCCATCCAGAGAGGATGCCAATGGAGACAATGACTTAGACTAAGGCACATGTAGAGGTTATCTAATAGAAATATAAGAGGAGTTGGGCTGTAATTTGAGATAGTCGAGCTGTCAATTCTGACTCAATAAAGTACACCATAGAAAAGATATTTTTAGACAATTGCAAGGATTTTGTTATTAACGAAGATTGGATGATAAAAAGAAATGCTTCTAGTTTTATTGGCTGAGATTATGTGAAAAAATGTCTAGTTTTAAAGAGCTGTGTAGTGAAGAATATAGGAATGGAAGGACATAATTTGCCTCAGAAACAGTTCAGAAAAGAAAAGAAAACTGACCAGTCTGGGCAATGGCTAACTGGGCTTACCATCACTCTTTTATAAACATTTGATACTTTCTCAATGAAAACATTAATAGCTCTAGACTCTAAATGATACAAATAAACAGAATAGGAGAAAGACAGTGAGGCCTGTGCTACAATGCCCAGCTACTCTGCTTTCTGTCTCTGTGATTTTTGACTGCTTATGTTTCAGATGTAAATTATCCTCCATAGGTTCATGTTTCAGCTTGTGGTCCCCAACTAGTGCCACTTTTTGGAAGGTTGTGTAACCTTTAGGAGGTCTTTGTGGAGAGAGGGACTCACTGCAGCCAGACTGGAGGTTGGACAGCCAGGCCCCCTCATGCTCTCTTGGCCTCCTGAACGCTGCACTGTGACCAGCTGCTCCACTCTACCACAGCCACACTTCACTGCCATGGTGGAGTGCATCCCTCCTTAAACTCCCTCTCTCCCCGAAGCTGTGTCTTGTCAGTTATTTGGACACAGCAGGGAGAAAAGTGATTAATTCACTCCTGTAAGTGGAGTCAGTTTTTTTGTGAATGACTTTTTTCACTTAGCATGAATAGCATCCTTGTTGTAGCATACCTTTCACCCCTGTTGCGGCACATCACAGAATTTCCCTCTATTTTAAGTTAGCTAACGTTCTATTTTATGGATAAACCCCCGTCTGCTTTCTTAGTTCCTTTGTGGTTGTTCTAGTCATCGCTCAGAATGGTAGTGAATTCTCAAACTATTACATAGCTTTTTCTTGCCTTCAGTTCTGTTTTGTTCTTCATAAATTTTGATGCTTTATCATTTAGTGTATAACTATATGAGCTTTTATTAACGTGTCTTTCAAACAGTCTTATAGCTTTGCAGCTTTAAAGTATTCCTCTGATACTTGTGTAAGTATATCTGTTCTCTTTTAATTACTGTTCCTGTGTATTATCCTTTTCCCTCTGTTGTCTTTGGAGCTAAAGCGAGTCTCTTGTAGACTGCATGTTCATATGGACCAGATGATTTCTTGTCCTATGCTTCCAATCTGTTTCTTAGAGAGCTTTACTTCTAATAATGGAGACTCTGATCAATATAGAATTTGTTTTCAATATCTATAAATTATCAGTCCCTCATTTACTTATTTGCTTATTTGCTAGAGGAGACACTTCATGTTATCTTTTAAAATCTGTTAAGAACTGTGTTCTCACATATGGCATATCTTGGCCTGGCCCTTGAGAATGCAGATGCTGGGTACAATATTAACTGCTTTAACGTGCTGTGAAATCCTTAGTTCCTTTGTGGTTGTTCTAGTCATCGCTCAGAATGGTAGTGAATTCTCAAACTATTACATAGCTTTTTCTTGCCTTCAGTTCTGTTTTGTTCTTCATAAATTTTGATGCTTTATCATTTAGTGTTTTACCATTGCTAAAATTTTCAAGTCCCTCATTTACTGGTATACTTGTTTTTTTCATGTTTTTGTAACACAGTGTTTCAATTTCTTTACTTCCTTTCATATATATTTTATGTTTTCTTTGGGTTACTATAAAGATTACATTTAACATTTTAAGGCTATAATACTCTAATTTGAATTTATATCAACTTAACTTCATGAATATAAAAGAACTATTTTCCTTTATTTCTGTCTTCACTCTCTAGTTATCGATACTATAAATGACATGTTTATACATTTTTGTCCCCAAATAGAATGTAATGTTTCTTTAAAATGCACTAATCTTGCAAATTATGTGGAAATAAAATAGTGTTATAAATTGAAAATAATAATAGGAAAATTTGTATTTTAATGGAGTATATCGTAGAGGAAATGGAGTACAATTCACATCAAATGATTGTCTTTTAAAATTTAGTATTCTACTGGATTTCCCATCAATATTTAGGAAAAATGTAATACAATGTGGTTTACCTTTCTAGTTTGACCGCATTTTCTTTTTTCTGCTTTCTTTGTGTGTGTGTTTATGTCTGTGTGCACACATCTGTATCTGTGCACACATGTGTAGGCTACTGGACAACCTTTGGTGCTAGTCTTTGGGCACCATCCACCATTTTTATTTTTCAAACAGCATCTAGCTCTGGACTGGAGCTTGCCAAGCAGGTTGGACTGGCTGGCCAGAGAGACCTAGGGACTGGCTAGTCTCTGCCTTCCCTTTGCAGTGCTGAGATGACAAGTATGGGCCACAGCACCTGGCTTTTTCACATAGGTTAAGGGATCAAATTCAGGTCCAGAACCTTGCCAACTGAGCCATTTCCTTAGTCCTCACTGTACTTTTTTAATATCTGTTCTAATACGGATAATGGAGTATGCAACTCATATTAACATGATTTTAGTTAAACTTTTATTAAGTATTAACAAGTATCATCTGCTAAATGTATTATGATCAGATGATTAGGATAGGTCATGACATCTACTTTAGAGTAGACAATGATGACATCATTGTACTCTCTTGCCAGGATCTGCAGCACTCACCCTAACTGTGAACCAAAGTATCACACCACAGACTTATGTTTTGCTGGCTGATGGATGATACCACAATGATTTACTGTGATCTTCAGCAACGGGGTTGATTCTTGAATTACCTCGACAATGAGTAGCTGCTTATATTGTTTAGACTCTTTAGTTCCTTCCCTTACAAGATCTTACAGAAAATGTTACCATTGCTAAAATTTTCAAGTCATTAACAGGAAAAAAAATGCACCGTGAGCTGTTAAGAATTCTTCATATAAGAAATCTTCATAAGACAAGATTTTCAGATTTTACACGTTGTTCTATGGATCTCTATTTCTGAGGTTTGTAGTATGTGCTTTACAATTGTTTAAACAGCAAATCTACTCAAGGGCCCAAATCTGTGCCTGTTAACAGACTATCCCTATTACATATAACAATCCATGGTCTTTAAACAACCATGGGATTGATGATGTCAATCTTCTACCTCACTATCTTGCAAACTACTTGTAAGAAAAGATCATGTGCTCTTAGCTTCTATTAAGCAAGAGATCCTAAAAGCATACATATAAATAAATGACTATTAACTAGAGCTAAACTCATTTCTCCTACTATAACAAATCTTATATATATTGATCCAAAGAATAAGTAATATTGTAAGCTTGTTGATATTCATTTTATTGGATAAAGTTCAATGCATGAACTGGAGTTAATATTTATTGAAGTAAAAAAAAATCAATATGAACCACATATCTTAAAACTATGAGAATTAAACTTAGAATAATGCAGTATCTACAATGAAGTAATATTACTAATATTTTCAGATTCAAAAATTAGTTTTAAATTTTAAAATATCCTAATATTTTTAAACTTTATTAACTGTGAACTCAGCTTTTTTAAAAAAAGTGCCCTTTTTTCCAGTGTCTTGTAAGATATTTATCATTTTATCAAATATATGAATGAGAAAAAGGATGACATTTACAGGTGACACCTATTAATTGGTAATTAAACAGGATGCATCCCTATACACTGTGAACATACCCTTGTATAATGATTTTGATCATTCATCCAACTGGCATTTAAAAGTTAGAACTCAAAAGTTCGTATCTTGAAACTCAAAACCAAAGCAGAAGAAATAATAATCTGAGTACCCCTGCTAGTACTTTGTCTACCAACATTAACATTTCTTTTCATTTTTTGGTTGCCTGACACAGGATATTAGGAAGCTCCAGGCTGTCTTCAAATTCCTAACCCTCCTGCTTCCACTTTCTAAGTACTAATTATCCGTGTGTGCTGCCTGGCCTGCCTTAACTTTTTAAATAATACACCAAGTGAATACTATCTTTATTTTTGAGGTGAAGGGCCAGCAGCTTCAAGACATTAATTCAGACCAAGCTGACAGTGGGCAAGGTCACAGCTACTAGCTGAGGACAGTCCTGATCTGTAAAAACTGTCAAAATGCTCTTGTATTACATGCATTACTAATTACAGTGTAACCAAAACTACAAAATGTTCACATTTTATGAGCATTAAAAACATAATCCAAGAATAATATAGTAATTTAAATTACATATATTAAGAAATGTTGCTGGGCAGTGGTGGCACACACCTTTAATCCCAGCACTCGGGAGGCAGAGGCAGGCGGATCTCTGAGTTCGAGGCCAGCCTGGTCTACAGAGTGAGTTCCAGGACAGCCAGGGATACACAGAAAAACCCTGTCTTGAAAAATAAGAAAGAAAGAAAAAGAAAGGAAGGAAGGAAGGAAGGAAGGAAGGAAAGGAAGGAAAAAAAGAAAGAAAGGAAAAAAGAAAAAAAAACAAGAAAAGAAATGTTCAAAAAAAAAAAAGCAAGCTGAGTAGAAAAGGATTCAACTCATCAAGAAAAGATATTCAACCTATATAGGAAGAAGCATTACATGTCTTTTATTCTCTCTCTTAATATTCCTCTTTGAATCTTACACTGATGTATTTAAATATTTTATCTTCTCAGAAGGAGCAAAAGGAACCGCAGTATCCTCTCTGATGCAGGCTACTTGGCGATGGATAAAGGCCCTCAACAATAAGGGGAAATGCTCACTCTCTCCATAGCTGTGAAAGTGCTCACACTATTCTGCATCTCAAATCTAATCTGCACTAACTGATTAATTCAATTGCTGGTTAATATTTAGTATTATTAACCATTAATTATTAGTTAATTTAGCAATTAATACAAATGATTTTAATGAATTAAGTAGTCAAATGAGAATATTCAGGATCCTCTAAAGTAGTTTTATGCAAAGGAATCTTGGGAGACAACTTACAACAACCTGGAGGTCACAGCTCTGTTACTTCATGGCAAACGCTTAACTTCTAAGTTCAAGAAAACAGTCCAATTTTTATCAATGGATACATTCCAAATATTTATTTTATTGAATTTGTATGGATGGTTAGTTAGTCTACCTGTATGTCTCTGTATCACATCTGTGCCTGGTGCCTATGGATGTTAAAAAAGTGTATCAGAGCTGGGCGGTGGTGGCACATGCCTTTAATCCCAGCACTCGGGAGGCAGAGGCAGGCGGATCTTTGTGAGTTCGAGGCCAGCCTGGTCTACAGAGCGAGATCCAGGAAAGGCACAAAGCTACACAGAGAAACCCTGTCTCGAAAAACCAAAAAAAAAAAAAAGAAAAAAGTGAATCAGATCATCTGGAATTGGAGTTATATATACATGGTTGTCAGCTACCATGTAGGTGCTGGGAATTGAACCTGGGTCCCCTGGAAGAACAGCCAATGCTCTTAACTACTGAGCCATCTCTACAGCCTTGAACATAACTTTTATTTGTTGCTTTATTAATATTGTTTTGTTAAAATCTTCTTTAAAAGGTATTAGGAATAACTGTAAAGTTCCTTTGCAAAACCAAAAGGATCTATAACAGTTTTACTTTACTACACTATAACACAGTGCATGCTAAAAAATGGGAGTTTTCATTTAAATTATAAAAAGCAAATTAAACTTATCAAAACTTAATTCATCAATTGAAAATATTTTTAATAAAGTAAAATTAACTTTTTTTGTTTATACTTAATTTTTAAAGACAAAGTCTTGATATATAATAGCCAGGATGGGCTCAGCCTCATGACCTTCTCAGCTCCTCAGTGCTGAGATTAGAGGCTCATGCTGAGTCTAGCTCATAAAGACTGATTTTATGATGAAAATATTTAGACAAGTTACCAGTATTACTTTTTAAACCTATAATTACCTTCTTAATCTTTTAATTATAAAGGAATCCCAGCCATCTTTACTATTTTGGTCTTTCTAGTTTTATCCATCCTAACAGAAGCTAGGTTTATGGAGTGTGACTCATGATGAGCCTCTACATTAGAAGGAACGGGAACAACGAGTGGAGAAATTATTTTTATCAACACACAAACTCGTAGAAAATATTGTGAGTTTTTGTTTACTTATAGAATTTTTTACTTAAAAAAGCCATCCCCTGCCAGGTGTGGCCATGCACATATTTTCTCACCACCCTGGAGGTAGCGGAAGGAGTTTGGATCTCTCTGAGTTCACCAGCCTGTTCTACACAGTGAATTCCAGGACAGTCAAGACTACACAGTGAGACTGTGTCTCAAAAAAAACAATGAATAAATAAGTAAATAAATAAGTAGGTAAAATAAAAAGCCATCTGTCATGTTCAATTGGCCTCATAATCTCTTATCATATTTTATGGATAAATTACAAAGGAAAATAGCAGCAACCATACAAAAGACAGAATATTCCAGAATAGTTTTTCAACTCATTACAATTTATACCATTAATAAAGAGCCAATAGACTTCACAAGCTTTTGGGGTTACAGTCTTAAGGCAAAAGTAACTTCTGTGTATGAGGGGAAAAAGGGTAAGTTTATCAAAGCAAAAACAAAGGAACAACACAATACAATAAGGATCACTGGCCTGTATTTCTTATAGCATCCATCTCCTGTGAGACAAACAGAAACTGCTTTAAGTTTAAAATGACTGAAAATCAGAACCAAAGAGAACAACCTTGAGCTGGACTTGATGACAGAGAATCAAACTGCACTGAGGGACAGTTTTAGAAGAATTCATGACATTGAAATGTGAATGGTGGGGAAGACTGGAGCATTTAATCAATTTGAACTTTGAAAACTGATTCATGAACTTTGGCTATACACAAGAATATCTTTATTCTTAGCAAACTTCAGACATAGAAGCAGAAGGTCTGATAATGTATACAATATTTAAATGGTTAAAAATCTGCATGCATGTGAGGAGAGGAAGAGAATTACAAGGCAAAATGTTAAAATCTGATAAATCTTGGTAAATAAATATGAAAATTCTGTGTACTAATCCTTATAATTTTTCTGAAAGTCTAGTAATATTTAAAAATCATCCTTTAAGAGTAAAAACCATTCTGTGGAGATTTTTCACTATAAACAATTAACATAATTTTGACAAAATAGTAGAATTAGTGTGAGTGCTTTAACAGTGACAGGTGAAGGAGCTCATACAGAATGCAGTTCCATATACAATAATCTGTTCATCTAACACTGCCTGCTATGAATTTTTTAAAGAGGAAACTGCATTAAATTGTGCACAGTGATACCCTGGCAGAGCCTGGCATCAGTTTCATCCATCACAATTGCACTTAGTAATATGGTCTAATGTACAATCCTTTCGCAGTCAATCAACAACGAATTAACTACATGAATGCTTAAAGGCTGAGGATGTGCTTCAATAAGTCTGATGCCCAGCACTGCAAAAACAAAACAGAGACTTGAGCAAAAACATGCCTTTAGAATGTATACTACACAGAACAAGTGAAGGTATTTTAATTTTCATCTTTTTTTCTAATTTCCCACAACGAAAACAGATTACTTTTCTAGTAAGGAACAAGAACACCTTAAAAAAAGTGAGAAGATCTGAGAGGCAAGCAGACTTCCTGGAATTTGAATTGTATAGCAAAGCACATTCCACGCTGATGTCTATGCATTGCCAAAGTTCTTATAAAAGGATCTCACTTACAGCTGATCTTGAAGCTCCACAATGATGTATTCTAACTGTTCCTTCTCCAACTTGTGGGCCAGATCAGAATCTTCAATCCTCTGAAGTAGTACTTTATTCTGAGAGACAGATTCAGAAAGTTGGTTCTCACGAAGTCGTAAGAGTTCTTCAAGATAACCCTGGAAACAATATCACAAAGATAATGTCAACTGCAAAATTCTAAGACGTCTTAAGATAAATGCTGAGCACCACCAGCATTACTTCCTTCTATTTTATAATGAAACATATATTACTGATGAATGATTTTAATCATATATAGAAGCTTAATATGCATTCTCCATTTTTGAATGTTATTTGGGAGGAATGGACTGGGACACAGGGTCTAGTTATATACTCCCAGATGACCTTGAACTTCATCTCCTGCCCTTGTCTTCCCTGCCAGAGTGAAAGGGTTATTTAATGCACAGGACTTAAATCAGACTTCATGATAATAAACACAGGTTTTCTAAGTCCATGAATATCTAATTACAAATATCAATACTCGCTGGGCAGTGGTGGTGCACGCCTTTAATCCTGGCACTGGGAGGCAGAGGCAGGTGAATCTCCGTGAGTTTGAGGCCAGCCTGGGCTACAGAGTGAGTTCCAGGAGAGGCTCCAAAGCTACACAGAGAAACCCTGTCTCAAAAAACCAAAAACAGACAAACAAACAAGCAAACAAACAAACCAAACAAATATCAATACTCTAAATTTCACTTTCTATATACAAGAAACCAACTAAAGATCCCACTCATTAGGAAGAAATAGAAGGCAGATGACACCTTCAAAGTAATCACTGCTTCTCCTGGATTGGTGGGCACTATATATTTGATGTTTACAGAAGTTAATCAATAAGTTAATTAGACTTAACTTACTATTAACATAATTGGTATAAAACCCAAGAATAAAAATACTATTTCATTTCTGGGTATGCATGCCCATGTTTTCTGCTCCATTGGAATCTGCTTCTTTTGTCTTCTCCTGATAGACTCCAAGGTTAACTGCTTAACACTACCAGGGCCTTGCTTGTTGAAAAGATTTCTTTTGGAACAGAAACAACTTCTTTCTTCTGTTTCAAAGACCAAAGTTGTTGGTTTTTGCTACTTCCTTCTTTCAACCAGTAATCAACTTTCTCATGTAAATGAAGTTATTAGTGACTAACAGAAGCAAAGGTCTGTGTTGGCTGGAGCATGGTGTAATGATTGGGTAACGAAGGAGTCACCTGTTTGACCTTTTTCTCACTGAGAGCACAAGAGATTCATAACCAAAGTATGACTTTACAAGTGTCTTTGGCATCTAGCTTCACTTCTTTAGGCATGCCCCAATAAGCCACTGCCAAATCAAGAATTCCTTCCCACATATTGGCTAGAGATCTCGTTGACAGATATTTTCAAGATTAGTTCAAGGCACTGTGTAAACACTTTAGAAAAGTAGACCAAAACAGAAGAGGCAAACAGAAGAGTAAGCAAAGAAGCTACTTTTTAAATGTTCATCTTTTACTATTGAGAAATTAAGACATTCCCAGGATTTCCTTTCCTTTCCACATTGTTATCTATCTATCTATCTATCTATCTATCTATCTATCTATCTATCTATCTATCTATCTATCAATATTTTCATGTGTGTGGGAGTTTTGCCTGCATGAATGTTTGTGCACCATGTGCATGCCTGGTGCCTGTAGAGGCCAGAAGAGGGTTCCAGTTTCCCTGGAACTGGAGTTAGAAAGGATTTGGCCTGTCTTGTGGGTGTTTAAAACTGAACTCTGAGGTACTCTGAAGAGCAGTAATCTAACCACTGCGTTGTCTCTCCTTCCACCTTGTCTTTAATGTTCTGGAGTTTTCTGGAGTTCTGGACCAGGAACACCAAATTCTCCCTAAAATCACTAGTTCCATGTTCTCTGATACCATTTTCAAGTTCATCAGATAAAGTCTCTGAATTTGGCTTGAACAGTTGTTTGCTCTTATAATTCTGAAAGAAAGGCCTGCTTGGTACATAATTCTGCCACATACTCAGTGTCTTAGGGTTTTCTATTACTGTGAAGAGACACCATGACCATGGCAACTCTTACAAAGAAAACATTTAATTGGGGCGGCTTACATTTTAAGAGGTTCAGCCCATTATCATCATGGCAGGGAGCATGGCGGCATGCAGGCAGACGGTGCTGGAGCTGAGAGTGCTACATCTTGCAGGCAACAGGAAGTCAACTAACTGTGACACTGAGCGAAGCTTAAGCAAAAGACCTCAAGGACTACCCCCACAGTGATATACTCCCTCCAACAAGGCCATACCAACTCCAGCAAAGCCACACTTCCTAATAGTGTCACTCCCTATGAGTTTATGGAGGCCAGTTACATTCAAACTACCATAGTCAGTATCATTGCAGTTTCAGTATTCAGCCTCATACTAGTATATCTCCATAGTTCCAGTATTCACTGCCCACTCCTGTATCTCTGCAGTTCCAGTATTCACTGCGCACTCCTGTACCTCTGCAGTTCCAGTATTCACTGCACACTCCTGTACCTCTGCAGTTCCAGTATTCACTGCGCACTCCTGTACCTCTGCAGTTCCAGTATTCACTGCGCACTCCTGTATCTCTGCAGTTCCAGTATTCACTGCACACTCCTGTACCTCTGCAATTCCAGTATTCACTGCACACTCCTGTACCTCTGCAGTTCCAGTATTCACTGCACACTCCTGTATCTCTACAGTTCCAGTATTCACTGCGCACTCCTGTATCTCTGCAGTTCCAGTATTCACTGCACACTCCTGTACCTCTGCAATTCCAGTATTCACTGCACACTCCTGTACCTCTGCAGTTCCAGTATTCACTGCGCACTCCTGTATCTCTGTAGTTCCAGTATTCACTGCACACTCCTGCATCTCTAGAGCTCCAGTATTCACTGTGCACTCCTGTACCTCTGTAGTTCCAGTATTCACTGCACACTCCTGTATCTCTAGAGTTCCAGTATTCACTGCACACTCCTGTATCTCTGCGGTTCCAGTATTCACTGCACACTCCTGTATCTCTGCGGTTCCAGTATTCACTGCACACTCCTGTATCTCTGCCGTTCCAGTATTCACTGCACACTCCTGTATCTCTGCCGTTCCAGTATTCACTGCACATTCCTGTTTCTCTGCCATTCCAGTATTCACTGCACACTCCTGTACCTCTGCAGTTCCAGTATTCACTGCATACTCCTGTACCTCTGCAGTTCCAGTATTCACTGCACACTCCTGTACCTCAGCAGTTCCAGTATTCACTGCACACTCCTGTACCTTAGCAGTTCCAGTATTCACTGCACACTCCTTTATCTCTGCAGTTCCAGTATTCACTGCACACTCCTGTACCTCTGCAGTTCCAGTATTCACTGTGCATTCCTGTACCTCTGCAGTTCCAGTATTCACTGCACACTCCTGTACCTCTGCAGTTCCAGTATTCACTGCACACTCCTGTACCTCGTCAGTTCCAGTACTCACAGTACATTCCTGTATCTGCAGTTCCCTTTCTGGGAAAGCTGTAAGTCTTCTTCTCTAAAAGGATGCATCTCCTGACATTTATCTTCAGGAAGCATGATGTTTCAGAAAATTTTAAAATTAACAGCTGGCCCCAAAGGTGATCAAAATATCCTTTCATGATGCAAAAAAATTCTCTGTGTATTTCCAAATGTGGATTGCCCTACAGTCTTGGATGCCTTTCACTTTTTTATAGTAAGTTGTTCAGCAGTATGTACAACTTCAAGTAGGAAGTTTTGAAATGTGGTGCAGTCAAGAACTGGGCCACCCAAGGTACTGGATCCACACACATCTTGCTTTACTTTGCAGTTCTCAAATGAGAAACAGTATGAGCAGTTACACTCTGCCACCAAGAGGCTAGACTTTCCCTGAACAAATAAAATTCTTTCTTTCCTTCAAGTAAGTCTACCCCAAGTACATCTCCTTTAAGCACCAGTTCAAATGTATGACACTGATAAGCCAGCCATTCCTACTTTTGAATTCTCAATGTTATTATCTCATTTGCTGTTCTTATCTGCTAGATTATTTTGTGCCTGTAGCTGAGATCCTGTAGTTGTTTGTTTTTTGAGGCAGGGTTTCTCTGACTGTCCTGGAACTTGCTCTGTAGACCAGGCTGTCCTGAAACTTAGAGATCTGCCTACCTCTGCCTCCTGAGTGCTGGGATTGAAAGTGGGTGCCATTATTCCTGGCTCATCTCTGAGTTTAATTGCCTTCAGACCATATGACCATGAGGGACAGGACCCAGAAATCACAGAACAAGGCCGCAGGGCAGGATGGGAGCTTCTGGCAGCTTGGAGCTCCCATCCTGCCCTGAGGCCTTGATGCATGCTGTGAACCTTCAGGTCCTCTACTGATTTTTTTATTCATGTGAATGTAGATGTATGAGTCAGTTTATGTGTACCACTGAACATGCAGGTTCCCCACAGGGGCAGGAAGATATTAGTTCCCCTGGAACTGGAGTTAAGGGTGTGAGCTACTTGATGTGGGTACTAGCAACTGAACCTGGATCTTCTCAAGAGCAGCAGGCACTCTTAACCACTGGGCCATCTCTCTAGCCCCTAAAGGTATTTTAAAAAAATATTTAATTTTTTATTTATGTTTATGGATGAATGTTTGACTGCACACACGTGTGTTCCATGTGCATAAAAGGTGCCCATGGAGGCTAGAAGAGGGCTTCAGATTCCTGGAACTGAAGCTACAGATTGTAGTGAGTTGCCATGGGGGTGCTGGGAATTAAACATGGGTCTTCTGTGAGAGCAGCTGGAACTCTAACCACTGAGAAATTTCCACAACCCCTAAAAATAATTATTTTTAATTTGAGAAATTTCATATGTAATTTAAGGCAAGTCTTGGTTAAAAATTCTCAAGCCTTGTTAATAGTAGCAAGTATATACCTCCTAGCTTTGAAATAAAGATCTATTAGAAAACTTACTCTATGCAATTACTTTTCAAAAATCACATAGATATTAACATTTTAGCATAACATCAGGAGGAAGTATCATATTTTCATTAGACTGCAGGCTTATTGGCTATGAACTGCTGAGTGTCATAGTCTAGCTTTGCCACTTATATCACAGTACATGCTATCTCATTTGTGACATTAACAAACTGCTTTCTTTCTTTTAGCTTCATGATACCTGTTAATAGAGGCTAGTATTACTTGCCTCTGAAGACTGGTTTCCATAGTAAATTTCATATATTTACTTTATAATTGAATCTCAATGATTGAAAATAATTTTATAAACAAATCTTTTTATATATTTATACAAATACTTTCAAACATTAGCTATTAAAGAATACATAATCCATTATCTCAATTAATTATCACTACAGTAGGAGTCAATATAATGATATTCTATAATCTGGAGGAAAGGTAGTATCTTGAGAAATGTGTTTATCAACTCCTTTTCTTCCTGGTTTTTATCATGAATGTTGTCTTAACATATTGCTTAGTTTCCCTGAGTTTTGTCTGTATTCTTTTGAAACATGTTTTTTTCATCTACATTGATGAGGTTAGCCAAACAGTCCATTTACTTTCAATACTATATATTATTTCATTGTATGAATATTATAGCACTGTGGAATACTTTTGTACAATGTGAATGTGTGTTGCTCTCATTGGTTTAATAAAGGGCTAACTGGCCATTAGCTAGGCAGGAAGAGGTTAGGTGGAAGAGCCAGACTGAGAGCATGCTAGGATAAAGAAGAGTGGTGGTGTCAGCCAGATGTAGAGGAAGCAGGATGTGCAGAAAATGAGTAGCAAGTCATGAGTGATGGGGCAACACATAGATTAATGAATATGGGTTAATTTAAGTTGTAAGAGCTAGTTAGTAACAAGCCTAACCTACCAGCTGAGCATTTATAATGAATAAGAAGTCTCTGTGTGGTTATTTGGGAGCTGGCTAGTGGGACAGAACTGACTTTCAGGACAGAGAAAGTCCAGCTACAAATGGCATTCAATGTGGGGCCACATGCATCCATATAAAGACTGAGAAAGTTTGAAAAAAGTTTGGAACTGAGTCAAATGTGGCTTCCTGATGACCTCCTTCTCTCTGGTAGGCTTGGTGCTAATAGAGGTGTGGCTCTTTTAAGAGGCCTTGCCTCCAAGCACTTGCATGGGCTTTGTGAGCAGTGGGTGGGACAATACTCGATAGCATAAGACTAGGTAAAAATGCTTATAGGAGCATGGAAAAAAAAACTTCCCAGAGTTGGGGTGGTAAATACGACTCCTGCCAGACCATGAGGCTAGGCTCCCAGGGAACCAAGTCGGGGGAGCCACTTGCCAGCATGCTATGAGCTAAGCTGCTCAGTGGTTTTAAGTTTTGCTCATGCAAACAGAAAAGATTACAGATACACAATAAAGACAGATCCAGACAGAAGAAACCTCTAAACAGGTTACAATGTGTTTAAAAATGTACATAGGCTTGAGAAGGAAAGGAGACAGGGTATGTACAAACCTATGTACATAGAAAACAATAGTTTATTCTTTTCTCATAGAAAAGAGAATAGTTTAAAAATAGTAAAGTCTTTTAAAAAAGAAACTAGTGTGAAGGAAAAAGTCACATAATGATGGAAAATACAAGGGGAGTCTAGATTCTGTATATTATGAACAAGCAACAGCTGCTAAGAGACATTGGATTATGGAGGCTGCTAGATTAATCCAACCTATATATTTTAAAAATGTCTTGACTTCGAAATGGAAGTCAAAAGGTATGTTGTTTTGGGTAAGAGGTTATGCTTTTGTTGCCACAGAAAATGAAAGGCTGTGGATTTGTTCAGGGTTGAAGATCAGGTTTGACTGAGGAAGACCCCTTGAAAATCTTGGCTACAGACATAAATAAGTAAACCTAAAAAAAAAAAAAAAAAAAAAAAAACTACAGGATAGGTGACATATATTTTACCTGCTCAAACATAAAACAAAAAAAAATCATCTTTGGATGACTTGTGTACAACACATAGTCTATACTTGTATTAATGTAGATATATATGTTACCTTTGAAACTTTACGTATTTTCAGAACAAGGGGACCAGACACCAATGAAAACAAATGGCCCAAGCGATCTAGCATCTCAGAATGCCTCTATTGCAGTTCTCTCATGAGTTTTGTAACCAGAACAGCTTCAAGGCTGTTGGCTGAGATGGTCTAGCTGCACAGACTACTCCAGCCAAGACTTGACCATTATCTTGATTTTTTTCAGGGTCCCCTAAAGATGACAGCACCCTCCTCCCAGACTATAGGAAGCAGTCTAGAGAAAACAATGCCCACATTCCCAAAAGATGGGTTACAGATGTTTGTCATCATTTAAAGGGGGTTGGTTACAAGTTGTTATTAGTTATGGTCAAAAAAACAAGCTAAATAAAAGAGTTAAATTCAAAGAGCTCTTTCTAAAGGAAAATAGTGGGTTATAATATAGAAATGATGAGATAAAAGGTTAGATTATTGAATCTACTTTAATCCAAAAAGCAACTATTAATCTCAAAATATTTTACATTGGTATGGATTTTGGTTTACTGATATAAATTTAAGTTATTCTTGTTATACTGTATGTATGTTTTTCTACTCTTGTTTGGGGTATTGTGCTTATGCAGTTCATTTAAAAATGTAATGTATAATTAAGAAATACAGGTTAGTAGTTATCTATATAATCAAATTTGTAGTCATAAAAGGTATGTTTTCAAGGTTTAACAGATATATTTAGATAGATGGTCTTCAAACACTTCAAAGACCTACAAAATATGGCATTTATAATGTTTAATAACTTGAGGCTTTTCATGATAGTGAGACATGTCTGCTCCTGACAGCACCAATTTACTTTAAAAAAAAAAAAAAAAAGATGGGCATTAAAGAACCTCCGTATGGAGTTTGCTTTCTTTATGGCAAAAGCTAGCCATTTGGGTAACAAACTGCCCTTGCTTTGACTGCTGATAGTGTGCTGTCCAAACTGGACCAGCAGGACACAAAAGAAAGTGACTGCCAAACTTTGCCAAGACAAGGTAGGACATTCGATCAAAATTCCCTGCTTCTCAAAAATGTCTGCCAGATATCCTAGACCTAAAGACCAAAGATGGATACCTCAACATTACAGAAGAACTTTGGGTGACTGTCCAGGTAATCAGATGTCCCTGTTGTTAGTTAATATTACACCCTTCTGGGGTCTTTGATGGAGTTAAAGACTAAATAATTAGACTTAAAAGTTTTCCTTAGTTATGATAAAAAGTAAATCAGATATAAAACTTTAGACTCACAATGGTAAGATAGATAATAGAATATTTTCTCTAATTCTGTCAAGTACAAGTGGACTGTATATTGTAACTGCAATTCTTACTTGATAGTTGTTTTTGTTATACATAGTTTTACTATGGTACAGTTAAAACCTTCCTTTTTAATTAGACAGAAAGGGGGAAATTCTGTGGAATAATCCTTTTGTACACTGTGAATGTGTGTTGCTCTCATTGGCTTAATAAAGAGCTAACTGGCCCATAGCTGGCAGGAAGAGGTTAGGTGTAAGAGCCAGCCTGAGAGCACATTGAGATGAAGAAGTATAGAGTTGCCAGCCAGATGCAGAAGAGGCAGGATGTGTACAAAATGAGGTAACAAGCCATGAGTGATGTGGCAACACATAGATTAATAAATATGGGTTAAGTTAAGTTGTAAGAGCTAGTTAGTAACAAATCTAAGCTACCAGCTGAGCATTTATAATGAATAAAAAGTCTCTGTGTGGTTATTTGGGAGCTGGCTTGTGGGACAGAGCTGACTGGCAGGAAAGAGAAAATCCACCTGCATTACAGCTTAATCCCTGTCCAGTCAATGGCCATTAGAATGATTTCAGAATTTTCTTGATAATAACAATAATGCTATAAGCACAGTTATATGTTTCCTGGATCACATATCCCAGTGTTCTGAGGAGCAGAATTGCTGGGGCAGAGGCCCCATACATTCTCAGTTATCAAATGTCTAATTGTTCTTACTACCATTTTTATATTTTATATTAATCATATTCCTATCATGCATTATACTTTTATGACTTCACACAGATATCAGTTCACTGAAGAATATTACTGGTTTGTCTAGAATCAGAAACAGTCACTATGTGGTAGGAAGCACTGTTGTTAAAATAGTTGCTACAGTGTATCTCCAAACCACAGATCTAATGATTTCATTAGTCAGTTCTGGGGAACAATTTTTAAAAGTTCATTTTCCAAAAGAGTGTAAGTGTATCAGTTTTGATACTTAAGAAGTTCTTCATTTCAGTTTCCTAAGGCACTGACATGGAATTATTACAATTACTCTCTAATAATTACTGATAAGATTTTGGTTACTTTTTAGTTATGCTGCCTACTCTCCTCATTTTAAAAACTGTTTATCTTTGTCTTAACTTTTTAGAATAAATTATTCTGCCATGGACTTTTCTGTTTCATTGGATGTGGCAAATAATCACCATTTGGTTCTGCTAATCTCTCTTCTTTTGATTTTGTCCATATCAATGATTTTATTATTTCCCTTCCTTCGAATTGTTTGTTCTCTGCCTATGTTTTAGATAATTATCTTTCTAATTTCATTCTTCTAAGTCCTACAGATAATGGATAATTGCTATCCATCAATATGCACTGTTTTCAGTTGCAATTATTTCTATTTGCTTCTTTTGCCCTATACTTCAGAAGTTTTTTTTTTTTTTAATCTAAGTACGTGATATACGAGGGTGATAATAAATTGTGTGTTGATGTTGTAGTTTGAATGTGCCATGTCCCCATAGGCTCATGTGTTTGAACATCTGATCCCTATCTGGTGGTGTAATATGGTAAGGCTTCAGAAGGTGAAGCCTTGCTGGGGAAGGTGAATTACTAGGAGCAGGACTTGAGGTTTTAAAGTCTAGCCCTACTTCCTGTTAACTCTCTGCTTTCTGAGTTTGGATACAATTTGACTAGCCTTATGGTCCTCTCAACATGGCTCTCCCACCTCTGCTATATCTTCCTCATCATGATAGACTGCATGCCTAGACACTACAAAACAACATAAACCTTTTCTCCCTTGAGTTGCTTTTGTTAGGGTATTTTATAACAGCAATGAGAAAATAACTAAGAACTACCATCTGCCTTTACTGCACTGTGATACTGTGATCACTATTATCTCTTTGGAATTTGGAGTATCAGCATTGCACTGTAGTATGCTTACTGGAAGTTACATAGCTATTCCATTTGTGCTTGACAAGTAGGCACATTAAATTAATTAGTTAATATTAATAATATTCTAGTCATCAGATTTTATATATTTTAGATAAACAGGTGAAGGAAATGAATAAAACCACCCAAGACCTGAAAATGGAAACAGAAGCAATAAAGAAAACACAAACTGAGGGAACACCAGAGATGGAAAATACTGGTGGCCTTTAGGGAGCCTTCTTCAAGACTGCACCCAGGGTATGCAAAAAAAAAAAAATCCATGAATGCAGCAAGGGCTAGACTTTTTCTATCTGAGGGATATTCAAAAAGGAAATACATGCTTTCTGATGGTAAGTTTATTGTTTTGTTAAAGTTTCCTATATTCTTATTAATCTTTTCTCTATTCAATCCATAAATTACTCTGAAAGACATTAAAATAACCATAATTTTGGATTTGACTATTTCTTCTGGATATTCTATTAATTTTAAGTTCATAATTGACACATTATGAGATGTATATGAATTCAGTATTACTATATATTATTAGGAATTGTTCTTTTTTAAAAGACAGTATCAGTAGGTTGCATATTGTGTATGTGTGTATATGTGTAACAATAATGACTAAAGAAGAAGGTGTCATGAATTTCAGAGGGAGAAGGGGGAACATAGTAGAAGGGGGAGGGGGCAAGAAGAGTGGAGATGATGTAATTATACTACTTATAAATGAATTCTCAAAAATTAAAATATTTAAATGAAAAGACAATATTACCATACATAGAGACTTATGCCTCTGATCCTAGCACCCAGGAGGGTAAGGTAGAGGAATTACTGCAAGTCTGAGGCCAGTTTATTCTAATCCCATTCTACTGGAAGCCACACCAGTACTACTAGGAACTCCAGTTAAAACACCACCCACCACCCTCTAAGATCCCTTAAGCCCCACCCAGCAGTCCCCAATAGCACCCTTTCCATGGGCTCCATATTCCTGCCCACAAACCCTGGTAGAAGACTCTCACCCAGGAGCCCCAGTTAAGACACTGCCCCCTAATAATCCTTAAGCCCTGCCCAGCAGTCCCCAACAGAATCCCCTTCCCTGGGTTCCATATCTCTGCTCATAACCCAGCAGACAACTTCTGCTCTACTGTAGGCCACACGGGAACTCCAGGCTCATGGAACTCCAGAGAACACACCAGTATCCAGAATCCCAGAGGCCATGCTAGCTCCCAGAATCCCAGAACCTCAGAAGCAAAGGGAGCACCTAAAACCCTATTGGAGACATACTATTGGACCTGAAGACTTGCTGGTCACCAGAACCACTGAACACAAATTATGGATACAAGTATCAACAATGAACATAAGATACAGAAGAAAGAATCTCAGGCATAGAATATATGACTGAAGAAATTGATACAGCGGTCAAAGAAAATGTTAAATATAAAAAGTTCTTGGCTGGGCAGTGGTGGCGCACGCCTTTAATCCCAGCACTCAGGAGGCAGAGGCAGGCAGATCTCTATGAGTTCGAGGCCAGCCTGGTCTCCAAAGCGAGTTCCAGGAAAGGCGCAAAGCTACACAGAGAAATCCGGTCTTGAGAAACCAAAAAAAAGTTCTTGGCACAAAACAGCCAGGAAATCTGGGACACTATGAAAAGACCAAATCTAAGAATAATAGCAAAAAAATAATAAGATGAATCCTACCTCAAGGTCCCAGAAACTATTTTCAACAAAATCACAGAAGAAAACTTTCCTAATCTAAAGAAGGACATGCCTATAAAGGCACAAGAAGCTCATAGAACATAAAATATATTGGACCACAAAATAAAGTTCCCCCAACACATAATAATCAAAAAATGAAATGTACAGAACAAAGAAAGAATATTAAAAGCCACAAGGGGAAAATGGCGAGTACACATGAATGTAGACCTATTGGAATTACACCTGACTTCTCAATGGAGACTCTAAAAGTCAGAAGAGCCTGGAAAGATGTCCTGCAGACTCTAAGAGACCACAGATGCCATCCTAGACTAATATACCTAGCAAAACTTTCAATCAACATAGATGGAAAAAACAAGATATTCCATGATAAAGTCAAATGTAAACAATATCCACAAATCCAGCCTTACAAAAGGTGCTAGAATGAAAACTCCAACCTAAGGAGGTTAACTACAATTCATGAAGACAGGAAATAACACACACACACACACACACACACACACACACACACACACACACAAACACTACCACCACTACCATCACCACCACCACCACCACCACCACCACCACCACCACCACCACCAACAACAACAACAACAACAAAATAACAGGAATTAACAATCACTGGTCATTAATATCTCTCAATATTAACGGACTCAATTCCCCAATAAAAAGACACAGGCTAAAAGAATGGATACAAAAACAGAATCCATCCTTCTGCGGCATACAAAAAACAGACCCAACATCAAAGACAAACATTACTTCAGAGTAAAGGGATGGAAAAAGATTTTCTAAGCCAATGGACCCAAAAAACAAGTTTGTGTAGCTATTCTAATATCTAACAAAATAGACTTCAAACCAAAATTAATCAAGAGATAGGGAGAGACAGCTCATACTCATCAAAGGAAAAATCCACCAAGATGATGTCTCAATTCTCAACATCTATGCCCCAAACACAAGGGTACCCATATTTGCAAAAGAAATACTATTAAAGATTAAATCACACATTGACCCTCACACATTAATTGTGGGAGACTTCAATACTACACTCTTACCAATGGACAGGTCATTGAGACAAAAACTAAATAGAGAAATACTGGAGCTAACAGATGTTATGAACCAAATGGGCATAACATATATCTACAGAACAGTTTATGGAAACACACACACACACACACACACACACACACACACACACACACACACACAAATACTTTCGTCTCAGCACCTCATACTTGGTTACAAAAGCAAGTCTCAACAGATACAAAAAAATTGAAATAACCCCCTACTATAGGACCATCATGGATTAAAGCTGGATTTCAACAACAGAAACAACAGGAAGCCTATAGACTCATAGAAACTGAACAACCCCCTACTGAATGACTACTGTGTCAAGGAAGAAATGGAGAAAGAATTAAAGACTTCCTAGAATCCAATAAAAATGAATGTACAACACACAAATTTATGGGACATAATGAAAGTGGTGCTAGGGGGAGAGTTCATGGCACTGAGTCCCTACGTAAGGTATTTAGAGAGGTCTCATATTAGCTATTCAACAGTGCACCTGAAAGCTCTACAACAAAAAGAAGCAAATGTAGCCAAGAAGAGTAAATGACAGTAAATAATCAAAGTCAGGGCTGAAATCAATAAAAATAGAAACAAAGAGAACAATATAAAGAATCAATGAAACAAAGAGTTGGTTCTTTGAGAAAATCAACAAGAGAGACAAGCCTTTATCCAAATTACCAAAAAAACAGAGGTACTATCCAAATTAACAAAATCAGAAATGAAAAGAGGGACATAACAACAGACACTGAGGAAATCCAGAGAATTATTAAGTCATACATCAAAAACCTGTACTCCCAAAGGATGCTCAATCATACCACAAGGACACTTGCTCATCTGTGTTTATAGCAGCTTTATTTGTAATAGCCAGAACCCTGAAACAACCTAGATGCCCTTCAACTGAAGAATGGATAAAGAAAATGTAGTATATTTACACAATGGAGTATTACTCAGCTGTTAAAAACAATGATATGAAATTTGCAAGTAAATGGATAGAACTAGAAAAAAAAAACATCCTGAGGGAGGTAACTCAGACCCATAAAGACAAACATGGTATGTACTCACTTATAAGTGGATATTAGCTGTAAAGTACAGGATAACTATGCTACAATCCACAGACCCAGAAAGACTAGTAACAAGGAGGGAGCAAGGGGGGATGCTTGGTTCTCCCTGGGAAAGGGAAATAGAAGAGATTTTGTGGGTGGTATGGGGGGGGGTAAGTATGGGAACATGAGGGATCAGTTGTGGGAGATTGTTGTAGAATATAGTTTTAAGGTGGTTACTTTTGTTTATGTTGCATTTGTTTAATTCTATGAAGCTGTGTTACTTTACCTATCTAAAACAACTGATGATCTAATAAAGAACTAAATGGCCAATAGCAAGGCAGGAGAGAGAAATAGGCGGGGTAGCAGGCAGAGAGGTATATAAAAGAAGTAGTCAAACAAGGAGAGGAGGACAGCAGGGGCCAGCCACCCAGCTACACAACCAGCAATGGAGTAAGAAAGAAAGAAAAAAGTAAAAGCCCAGAGGCAAAAGGTAGATGGGATAATTTAGGTTAAGAAAAGCTGGCAAGAAACAAGTCAAGCTACGGCCAGGCATTTATAATTAAGACTAGGCCTCCATGTGTGATTTATTTGGGAGCTGGGTGGTGAGCCTCCAAAGAGAAAAGACAACCAACAACATTTTGGCGTACCAAGGTGACACTCGAATTTCCCTAGGGCCTGAGAAAGCTGAAAAGAAAAAAAATGGCTCCTTTAAGAGTTTCTGCCAGACAGTTTCTGTCAGATACCGAGCCCGTGAGCAGCTGGTACATTAAGTAGGAACAATTAACTAAGTAAAAAGGCCTGCCACAGCACAAGCACCGTCACTCTAGAGTTCGACTCTAGGAAGGCTGAATGCACTTCCTGGTCAGACAAACCTTTGACCAGCCCTGAGTTTCACAGCTGTTTTTCACAACCCGAGAAGCAGGTGGAGCCAGCAGAGAGCAATTTGTGGAGGATCCAGGTATAGGTTAGCAGTTTAAAGGTCTGCTCACATGGTCAAAAAAAGACTAAGAGATTTGCAGTAAAAGAGGTCCAGGCGGGAAAAAAAGAAAAAAAAAACTCTAAACAGGTTCCAGTGTGTTTTACAATGTGTGTAGGCTTAAGAAAGAAAGAATTGAGTATAGATAGTCGTAGAAAGAAATAAGTAGTTTAAAAATAAAGTCTTTAAAGAGAGAGAAAAAATAATATAAAAGAAAAAGCCATGTAAGATGGGAAACACACAGGGAGTCTGGATCTTGTATAGTATTGAATTTTTTGATTGTTGAAAAGCAAAGGACAGCTGCAAAGAGACCTGGAATTGAAAGAGAGACTGTTGAAATAAATCAGCCTGTATACTTTATGAATGCCTTAACTTTCAAAAATTACATTTGTCAAATGGAAATAAAAAATGCTTTGAAGAGTTGTTGCTTTTGTTTCCACAGGAAATGAGAGGCTGTGGATTCCTTCAGAAATAATATAGATCAGGTTTGATCAGGGGAGACCTCCTGAACCTTGACCGGTGATATCTATCAACAAAAGCTACTGCTGGTCTTCCCAGGACTTGGCCATTATCTCAAAATTTTCTCTCTGTGACACTAAAGAAACTTCATCCATAGACAGCAGAAAACAGTTTGGAGAACATGATGTCCATTCCCAAGAGAGGTGTGGGAGGCTTTTGTAATTTGGTGGGTTATGGATGTTTGCTATCATTTAGGGGAATAGAGTATACTGATATAAATTTAAAGTTATTTTGTTACACTGTATATGTGTTTCTACTCTTGTTTAAAGGAATTTTGTATATTGATAAAAATTTAAGGTTATTTTTGTTACAATATATTGTATGTTTGTTTCTATTTTTGTTTGAGGTATTGTGCCTATGCTGTTCATTTGGAAATGTAAGGTGAAGTTCTAGTTTTTGAAAGATATTATTAAAAACTATATAGGATAATCAGGAAACATAGATTAGTGGTTAATCATTTATAACAACCAAAATTGTAGATATGCTAGGTATGCTTTCCAGATCATATAGATATATTTTAGATAGATAGATGGTCTTCAAATCTTTCAAAGACCTATAGAATATGGCATTTAAAATGTTTTATTAATTTAAAGTTTTTCATGACAATGAGACACATCTGCTCCTGGCAGCACCAATTTACTTCAGAGATGATGGGTATTGAAGAAACTCCTTATGGAGTTTGCTTTCAATGCAGCAAGGCTAGCCATTTGGGCAAGAAACTAATCTTGCCTGGACTGCTTGACAGTATGTTGTATAAACTGGACATGCAGGACCCACAGGAAAGTGACTGCTAAACTTTGCCAAAACAAGGTGGGATGGTCCTTCAGAGTTTCTGGTTCACAGAAGAAACTGCCAGATATTCTGCAAGACACAGAGGAAAGTGACTGACAAACTTTGCCAATACAAGGCAAAACAGTCCTTCTAATTTCCTGCTTCATTGAAAAGTCAGCCAGATACTCTAGGCCTGTAGACTGAAGATGAATTCAAGGTTTCAGTAGGAACTTTGGGTGACTGTTGAGGCAGTCAGATGTCATTTCTAGAGTTCTGGAAGTTGTCTGCAATGCACTTTTTGTTTACTCCAATAATATCATCCTTCTGGGGTCTTTGATGGAGTTGAAGACTAGATAGTTATAGTTGCAGTTTTCCCTAGTTATGATAGAGAGTAAGTTAGGTAAAAAACTTTAGATTCATTAAGATAGGATAGATAATGGAGTATTTTCTTTTAATTTGCCAGACACAAATGAACTGGAATTCATTACATTGTGAATGTAATCTTTACTTGATAGTTGTTCTTATTGTGTACAGTCTTATGTTAAAGTTAAAACTTTTCATTTTTTGTTTAGACAAAAAGGGGAAAATGCTGTAGAATATTATTTTAAGGTGTGTTGCTTTTGTTTATGCTCTGAAACATTTGTTTAATGGTGCAAAGATACGTTTGAGTAAATAAAATTCACCTGCGGTCAGGAGGCTGAGTCAGCAACTAGCTGACAGGAAAGGGTAGGGAGCAGTCAGGTGGAGAAGAGTTTTTAAGGAGGGGCGAGAAAAGCGTGAGGGCTTTTTGGAGGGTGCAAGCAAGGAGAGGAGGTGAGCTACTTGCTATTCAGCCTCTCTGAGGAGCAGAATTCCACTTTACCCTTTGAATCTTGAGTTCTTTAAATGACAGAGATTTAGTTAAGTTCCCTTTGTAGCTTTGAGAGAGTCAGTGCCGGAGGGAACAGAATTTCCCCAGGCTGCAGCTCTTGCAGTCCTACTGCTGCTGATAGCAACAGTTGCTGATTTGGACAGCTGTGGCTTAAAAGGCAGCAACGATTTTTTAAAAAGGCAACCGGGGATAGAGGGGGAAAAGTACTGAAGGACACTAGAAAAAGGGGGACATTTGGGGTCAGGTAGAAACCTAGTGCAAGGGAAACTCCCAGGAATTTACAAGGATGACCTCAGCTAAGACTCTTAGCAATAGTGGATATGTAGCCTGAACTGGCCTTCTCCGGTGACCAGGCAAGACTTCCAGTGGAGTGACTGGGATACCAATCCAGTCACATAACTTTCAACCTGTAGTCTGTCCTGACTATGGGATGTGCTGGGATTGGTGCCTCGCCCAGTTGATATCAGAGAGGCTTCACACAGCAACTGATGGAAACACAACCAAACATGAGGCAGAGTTTGGGGAATCCTATGGAAGAGGAGAGGAAGGATTGTAGGAGCCAGAGGGGCCAAGGTCACCATAAGAAAACCACAGAATCAATTAACCTGGGCTCACAGGGTCTCACAGAGGCTGAACTGACAACCAGGGAGCCTGCATGGGACTGACCTACGCTTTCTGCACATATATTACAGTAGTGTAGTTTGGTCTTCCTATGGGACTCCTAACAGTGGGAGCAGGGACTGTCTCTGACTCTTCTGTGGGCTTTTGGTACCCAATTCCTCATACTGGGTTGCCTTGTCCTGCCTTTATATTAGGGGAGGTGCTTAGCCTTATGGCAACTTGAGATGCCATGTTTTGTTGATATCCATGGGAGGCCTGCCCTTTTCTGAATAGAAATTGAGGAGGAGTGGATGGGGGAGGGTGGGTGGGCAGAGGGGAAGTAGGAGAGAGGGGCTGAGAAGAAAGGAGGGAGGAAAAACTGGTAGGGATGTAAAAAATAAATTAAACAAAAATATGTATACAAGAAAGAACCAGTAAATAAAAATAAATAAATTTTTTAAAATTAAGAAAAGGAAATCTATTTGTATTTATAAACATTTTCCTGATTGTATTTTTTGTTGTTCTAATATTTCTCTTGCAAATTCTCCTGGCTTTCCTTACATATGTCACTTAAGAATATTGCTAAATTTGAAGAATGAATATAAGTAAAACATAATGTGGTTCAAAAGTGAAGGTTACAAACTCAATGGACTTGAGTTGAGGCTGAGTTTTTCTATTATAGAGTCTATCTACTGTTAGGTTTCAAACCAGGCACAAATGGCTGAGGTGCCTATTTCACATGCCAAAGCAGACTCTGGCAGCCAGGTTCTCCCTGCATCCTCCATCACTCTCTGTCACAGGCCTCCTGTACCACGACCCAACTCTCCAGCCCAAAGCGTTGGGCTGTTCTTCCCTATATAATCCAACCATGCTTGTTATCCACTCTCTTTGTACCTTTGGGGTCTCCTGGCTGCTGCACCTTGTTCCCATCTCTCCCCACTTCATCCCACATGTACAGCTCAGTCTAAACATGTCCGCTCTGAACTCACCCAGATGTCCCTGCCTCTGACTATGTCTCCCTTTTATCTACAATAAATCATTTCCTCTACTGCTGTGGATATCGTTCTGTATAAATAAAACACTGATTGGCCAGTGGCCAGGCAGGAAGTATAGGCGGGACAAGGAGAGAGGAGAATTCTGGGAAGTGGAAAGCTGAGTGAGGGAGACACTGCCAGCCGCCGCCATGACAAGCAGCATGTGAAGATGCCGGTAAGCCATGAGCCACATGGCAAGGTATAGATTTGTAGAAATGGATTAATTTAAGATATAAGAACAGTTAGCAAGAAGCCTGCCACGGCCATACAGTTTGTAAATAAGTGTCTGTGTGTTTATTTTATAAGTGGGCTGTCGGACTGCCGGGGCTTGATGGGACCTGGACAGAAAACTCTAGTTACACTCTACCATACCTAGGAGCAGTCACGTTTCTTTATTTTACGTTTTACTTCTTTTTTTTTCCATTCATCTACTCTGCCCAGTTCAGTCCTAGGAAACAAGAATTGCTAAAATAGTCAAATTTAAAAGGCAGACATCTACGTGCTAAGGCTATCACTGATTTTCATAAATAATATTTCATAAAGTTGCTCACAGGAATTAACATCTCAAATATATAAAAATATAAATTTTTAAAAAGTTTCATTTTATAACATAAAATTATGAAAAGTTTAACAGAAGCCTTTCCTAAAACTTATCTTTTATTTCTATACTAGTTATTAATAAATATTGTTTAAACTGATGGGTTTCACAGGGATATTTCTATACATGCATATATCACACTTTGATCCTATCTCCACCGTCTCTTCCATCTTCTCTTACTTTGTGTACACTGGGGAAGTAGTCTGCCATCTGAGCTACATACCAGCGTCCTTAATTATCTTCTCGAGTGCTAGTCCAGTGGTCCAATTCTTGTCTTAGCTTACACTACTGGAAAGTCTTTATTTCTCTGAAGGTTAACTTTGAGAGGCACAGTGATCAGGTTGGTAGGTACTTTCTGTCCCATGTCAGACAGACTATTCCACACCCCACATGTCAGACAGACTATTCCATGCCCCACATGTCAGACACACTATTCCACACCCCACATGTCAGACAGACTACTCCACGTCCCACATGTCAGACTATTCCATACCCCACATGTCAGACAGACTATTCCATACCCCACATGTCAGACAGACTATTCCAAACCCCACATGTCAGACAGACTATTCCACACCCCCTGGCTCTGAGAATTCCTGCTGGGAAAGTTGCTGCTATTCTGACAGGTTTGCCTTGAAATTCAAGTTGAGGCCTCTTCAGCTTTTAATACTCATTTTTGTTGTTGTTCTATACTTTCAGCAGTTCAGCTATGTCATGAAGAAGTGATTCTGTGGTCACGTCTATTTGGGGTCATAAATACCTCCTGTATCTGTATGGCCATGTATTTCCCAAGATTTGGGAAATTTTCTACTATTTCAGTGAAAGGGTTTTCTATATTTTGAGCCTCTTTTCTATGTCTAATAAGCATATACATATGTTAAGTCAGTCTATATGCACATCTATCATTTACCTACTGACCTGCTGACCTTTTATCTTCTAATGATGTCCTAGAGATCTCACATACATACACACATGCATATATAAACTCACACATACACACATATATATACATACACACATACATCCATATATACATATACACATATATGCATATACACATACATACATGGGTGTGTGTTAAGCCTGGATATCCTCTTTTGCTTGATCTACTCTAGGAGTGGAGCTTCCAACTTCATTTTAAAGACTCTTATTGAGATTTTCATTCCCCAGAAATCTGTTTGGTTCTTTTCACAATAGCTATTCATTTTTGAGACAAGAGTCTTACTATGTAGCCCGGGGTGGTCTCAAACCCATAGTGATGTTCCTGCCTCAGTCTCCTGAGCACTGGGATTAAATTCATGTCAAACTATGACTGTTATTAAGTACTCTTAAAAAGCATTCTTTTTTAATTATTTGTCATATCTGTTGGTATATTCATTTTGATATCTTTGGAATCAATTACAAGAGAATTATGAACTTTTTAAGTGATCATGCCCCTTTGCACTAATGTCTCCTAATTGTATGTTGAATTTTGTGTATAAGCATCTGTTGAGATGGGTATTTTTCCACTTTTATTATAGTTTTAGTATAGAATGCCTTCCAAAGGCTCATTCATTGAAGACATGGCCCTGCTCAGAGATTTTGGATTACGAGGACTCAAACCTCATCAATGAGTTAATCCACTTAGCTTAACAGACTACTGCAAGCCACTGGGAACTGAAGGAGGTAGGGCCTAGTTGAGAAAAGAAGGCAGATGCATGTTTCTGGAGCTACACATTGTCCTTGTCACTTTTAACTCTTTCGGTTTCCTTACCACCATAAGGTGAGCAGCTTTGTCTACTACAGGCTCATGAAATAATGATGTTCTGTTTTACCACCATCCTGGAAGCAATGGACTAAGCCAAATATGGACTGAAAACTCTGAACCTGGAAACCAAATAAAACATTTTATTTTTCCTTTAAATTATTTCTCTCAAATGAGGCATTCTGTCACAGTTTTTATGAGGGGTCTTCATAGTAAGCAGTTTCTCTAGGTAACATGACCTTGGATGTACGTTTATTTTATGGTGTACTATTTCCCTTTAGCTCCTTTGCTTGGTAATGGGGCTTTCATACAATGTATGCTAATTTGGAGTCTGAAGAACCTACCTTTTCTGTAGGTCTCAGAAGAGTGGGCTTGCTGTAGTGTGATACAGACAGTAGAATATCTGATATATGGTACAAACTCATTGTGCCTAGTTTTCCAGATCTGATTGCAAGGGATAGTCTGACACAGGGTCTGGAGAAAGCCTATGTAGAGGTCTTTCAGGTACAGTGTCTACAACCTTACTCTCTGCTGTTGCTATGGGGATGGATGTCTAAGAATGGATCTTAGCTCAGCCATGTCTAACAGGAGCTAGGTCATCAGCTGGGGGATTAGATCCTCTGTTCTTTAAGTATGTACCAAGGTTCAATCAGCACAGGGTGGTGGAAATATTACTGTGTGGGCTGGGAATACATAGCTTAGTAACAGAGAGTCAAGCAAATGAGCTCAAAATGTTAGGCTTGCTCCTCAGAACCACACAAAAAGAGGAAACAAACAGCAACAACAAAAGAATAAATACAAGCAAGTCAGATAAGACAGGCCAGAGGGATGGATCAGCTGGGGAACGTGCTTGCTGTTCAAGCCTAGTCACTTATGTCAAGCCTGAAATCCACGGGAGAAGGAGAAAACCTACTCCCCGAAGCTGTCCCCTGACCTCCACGTGTATGCTGTGACAGTTACATCCATGTGTGTGCGTGCACGTGCATACACACACACACACACACACACACACACACACACACACACACACACACACAAATAAAAAATTAAAATTTTAAAATAAAAATGAAAATGTCCTCTCTACTAAAGCAGATACACACTCTCCATGATCAGTTTCTTTCCACATTTCTTAGTTACGTGCCCCTCCAGGAGAGCAAATGCAGGTCCTTTTCATTCCTTTCCTCATCCACTTGTTCCTGACAGGTGGCACCAGCATTTGAAATACCTTTAGTGCCTTTGCTCCAGAGCAGCGGTTCTCAACCCGTGGGTCACAACCCCTTTGGGGGATGAATGGCCTTTTCACAGGGGTCAACAAAGACCACCATAAAACACATATATTTACATAATGATTCATAACTAGCAAAATTACAGTTATGAAGTAACAATAAGAATAATGTTATGGTCAGGGTTCACCACAACATGAGGAACTGTATTAAAGGGTCTCAGCATTGGGAAGGTTGAGGACCAGTGCTCTGAGTAAGATCTAGAGCTAGTACATAGGCCCCTGCAGGTTTATTCTGCAAACACTTGCTCTGCATACTTCATGGGGTGAAGGGGGGCAGAGGATGCTAAAGGGCATCAGGATCCCTAGCACTATCTGTGGTGGCCACTCAGGGGCTTGTGAGAGGATATGAGGTTATAAGTCAACAACAGGGTTGGACAGCATGGGCCCTGCCAGTCACTGCTAATGCCCAGGGCTCTAGTGTTTCTACTTATCTCTTAAGCAGAATCAGCTGACAGTCTTAAGAGGAACTGTACTCAGTTCCCCTCCCTGTCATAGACAGGTTACACTTTGATCAGAATTCTCCCAGGGGACCAGGCTCCAACTCAGTACCGTAATCATGTTTATTGCCAGTTCCTGGAAACAGGTGCAAGGCACTTTGATTCCTGGAGTAGCAAGCTCAGACAAGACTTTTTCAAAACAGCTTCCCAAACATATGCTGAAAAGTGGAGAGAAATTCTCTAGTGCCTAGTCATCCTGTTAAATCTGGTCACTGTGTTCCCACTGCACCTCTGCACAGTGCTGGTCCAGCTGTGCTCACTGGGTCTCTTCCTTGTTCACCTTGAAGTCCTTATACAATCGATGCTAATAAACTGACTCACTATGAAAGTGCATGGATTTCTCCAAGTGCTGTGTAGGATGCTGAGCATCACTGTTTTCCTATAGTCACAGCTTTAAGTAGCTTCTCCCCAAGGGCTGCTCTGTGATGCTGGGGATGGAACCCAGTGATTGGTGCATGCAATGTACATGCTCTACCATTAAGCCACCCTTGCTCAGCCCTTGGCTTTATTTAAGACAGGGTCTTGCTCTGTAGCCTAGGCTAGCCTCCAACTCTCATCCTTCTGTCTTCTCCTAAATGCTGAGATTACACACTTGTGCCATCATGCCTAGCCTCCTCAGTTGTTTTGTGTCTTGTAGGGAGTTCCTCTGGGCACCTCTAACCTGCCACCTCGTATCTCTCTTGATTTTTAATAAGATTTGATTCAGAAATAGAGGGGAATAGCAGTGAGCACACACTTTTCTTTAGTTAAAGGATCTTTGAATAGTGACAGTCCAAAGGTGAAATACAGAGACAAATGAAGTGACTTTTAACAACTGGCAAATACCTTCTGCTCCAGGGTCAGCTGGTATTTTTGTCTGACTCTCTTACACTTGTTGAACCAGCTGTTCTCATCTATGATGAGAGGTGGCCCCACGTTCTCTGGAGTGCTGCTTTCACTGTCGCTGCTTCCAAAAGTCCTGAGTTCTTCCTCATCACTGCTAATGCTATCAGAACTGGGAAGATCAAGGGTGAAAAGGAGAGAATGAAATGGTATATTCCAATTTGACCCTTAAAATTAACACTTCGGTATTGTAAGCACTGGTGAGCAAACTCACAATACTTAGCAGTAAAGACAGAATAGAATAATTCTACTAGAAAGACTTAGATGTCTTCAAGAATGGCAGGTTAGCATGCCCTGTTGATTGCCCTTTGATTCCTTGGTCACAAAGCCACGTCTAGATACCTACACTTCAAGCGAGGTTTACAATCCAAAGCATTAACATAAAACACAGGAGAACAGCCAAAGAAGGAAAAGACCCCCAGAGACCGTGAGAATCTCCAGATAAGCTGGGCGTGGCTTTCCTGTGGGAGTCTCTTCCTGCCCCAGGCAATCACTGCTCATCCATATTTAAATTCCCATGACCCTGTGTGACAGCGGTGAACAAAGGTGAAAAGGACACATGAAAAGGAAGCGGGAAGGACAAGGTTGACTCTGAGTCAGGGTTTGAAATGGTGAAAAAGCAAAACACAAAAGTAAGGCCATCTCCAGTGTAAGAGAGTTTTAAAAGACATTAAAAAGAGTTCTTTGAAGACCATTATATAAAAATTTTTTAAATATTAATGAGATAATTTGCCAAAATAGACTCAATAAGAAACAGAAAACTTGGAGGGGGGGGGAGTGGAGAGATGGCTCAGTGGTCAAGAGTACTGACTGCTCTTCCAGAGGATCTGGGTTCAAATTCCCAGCACCCACATGGCAGCTCACAACTGTTTGTAACAGTTCCAGGGAATCTGATACTCTCACAGACATACATGCAGACAAAACACCAATTCACATAAA
The DNA here is from genome assembly GCF_007827085.1 of Peromyscus californicus insignis. Classification (NCBI taxonomy): domain Eukaryota; kingdom Metazoa; phylum Chordata; class Mammalia; order Rodentia; family Cricetidae; genus Peromyscus; species Peromyscus californicus. The sequence goes on along the minus strand of NW_026294584.1, from coordinate 13,273,378 downwards.
ATAAATAAAAAAGAAATAGAAAACTTGAACATTCATATGACTATGAGTGATATTAAATCAGTAACTAAAAATAATCCCACAGAGAAATAGTCTTCCCCAGAGAAATGCACACTGGTTGCTTATCTAATAACACATGGTCAGCCTTGAGAACATCCACACATTAGCTATGTGAGTACATATACATATATGCACACAACAACAATCAATGACAAAAGAGACCATGAATTTGAAAGAGAGCAAGGAGAGGTATATGGGAGGACTTGGGGAGGAGAGGGAAGGGAGAAATGATGTAATTACATATAATCTCAAAAATAAAAGAAATAATCAAAAATAATTTCCACAAACATGTTATATAAATGTTTTTGCAGGCTAAATTTTATCAAACATTCAAGTTTTTTTGTAATTTCAATAAAATTTTAGATAACAAAGAAAATTTTTCATTATATCCCCAATATAACTTTATTTCACAAGGCAATACTGTAAGAAAGGAAAAGTCAATTTCATTCATGAATGCAAAAACAAAACACATGTACATAAAACTAGTTAAAATACATAACATGGAATATAATAAATGGTTTAAAAGATAATACACAGCTGGAGATGTAACTCAGTGGATGAGAGCTTACTTAATATTCATGAGGACCGAGGTTCAAACACCCGAGTCAGAAAGCAACCTGAAAGGGGTAGAACACTGCTTTGTCCTGGCAAGTACTTCACCAGCTGGGGCGTGTGTGTGTGTGTGTGTGTGTGTGTGTGTGTGTGTGTGTGTGTGTGCGCGCGCGTGCGTGCGTGTGTGTGTGTGTGTGTGTGTGCGCGCGTGTGTGTGCGTGTGTACACATGTGGAAGTCAGAGAAACAACTTTCAGAAGTCAGTTCTATCCTTCCACCAAGGGGTCCAGGAAATCTATCAGGTCATCAGGCTTGCATAGGAAGTGATTTTACCATCTGAACCATCATCCAGCATTGTCATTTTCTTTAAGCAACACCTTAAAAATATGTTTTAGAATCATTTTATAGGTACAGCATATGGTTGGTTTTGCTTTGAGGTAGTTTGTCTCCTATCAAGTGGTTTCAGTTCATTCATACATTCATACTGACCTTTGTCATGTTTTAGCTCATTCACACTGACCTTTGACATGCTTTTGACTGAGGTCTGCTATTTTTGTTTGTTACAGAGGTTTTTATTTTTTTTTTCTTTCTTTTTCTCTCCCCCTTTCTTCCCTCACACGGGATTCCCTCTTTCTTTTCTCTTTCTGTCCCATCTTCTCCTTGCTCCTGTCCCTCTCTTTCCTGACAAGGTCTTCAGGTACAGTTCAGGCTGGCCTTGCCTCCTCAGTGCTGGGATTACATTCCTGTGTCACCAGGCTCAGTTTGGACACTATTTCACTGTGTAGCTCTGGCTGGCCTTGCTTCCTGGGCTCAACTGATCTTGGGGCCCCCGTGTCTACTCTCTGTTTTGAGATCTTGATTTATTCACTCTGTGTTCATATTGGTTGTAGCATTTTCCTCCATAGGCTCTTCATAGGTGCATATATATATATTATATATATATAATATATATATTATATATATATAATATATATATACCTGGAGATGATCAATTACTACAAATATAATGCTCACTTCACTAACTTTAGCTAACAAGCTTACACTCTGAAGCAAACATCTTAGAGGAATGTTTATAATCTAACCACACAAGCTTGATGACCCGAGTTTGATCTCTGTGACCCATGTAGGGGTGGAAAGAAAGAATGACTCCACAAAGCTGTCCAGTATCCTCCACACATATGCTGTGCCATGCATATACCTCCACATACATCATGTACACAGTAGTAATAAGTTAAAAAATGTTTAAATTATTTTAAAAATTTGGCAGAAGTCAATCTTGCTGGCTGAAACAAGTCTGAAAAAGTATATACCAGATAAATATCAAAAAAGACTCTTGGGGTTAAATTCTTAGCATCGAAAGCAGCTACCATTGTGTTGAAAACATGAGGGGCTAGACAGTGACAGCACAGTTGATAAAGTGTTTGATGCATGAGTATCAGGACCAGGGTTTGGATACCCAGCACCAAGCAAAGTAACTGGGCACTATAGCACATTCCAGCAACAGGAAGTAGAGACGGGAAGATCCCTGCAGCTTGCTGGCCAGCTAGCCTAGCCTAACTGACAAAGTTCCAGGGAGAGACTCTGGATGCTACCTGAGGCATGATACCCAACATTGACCTCTGGCTTCCACACACTGGCACAGTCATGTGTACCTGTCACAAACATGCACATTACCTCCCTACAGAAGTGTACAGGATAGTAATAAATGATATGATAATTCCAAATTTGTTTACCAGGTAACATAGCATCAACATTCAAAAAGGAAAATCTACAAAAGATATTGAAAACAACATAGTTACTGGAACATAATTAGCTGGAAACTTTATCTATGGGCACAGGAAAAAACTGAGGACTATATAATCCATATACTACAATAGACCTCTACGAAAAAAATAGTCTTCATTTAAATGACCTCAGAGAGTATTCACAAAAACTGAACATGCAAGACTTCAAAACTTAAATTAGAGACTCCTACACACCAAAAGATATCATCAGATAGAGAGAAAAAACAAGAGATAGCTTTGGAAAATATCATACATACAACAAAGAGTTCACGTCCAGTCCACATAAATGACTCCTATAAATCAGTAAAGAAAAGATGGACAACACCATACAAGGGGGGAGGGATATCTGAGGATACAATTCACAGAAAAAAGAAACTCTACAGCCAATAAATACATGGATGTGTGCTCAATCTCACTAGTAACTAGGAACATCCACTTGAAAGCACAGACCTGCATTCATCATACTACACCTAATGGTGAGGAGCATCAGCAATGGGAGTCTAACTTAATACAAATCTTTCAAAAAATATCTCATATCATGTACTAGAGTTGAAGGCAAATATACCTTTGTCTCTGGCAGTTTTATAAACAAATGTGTGTACAAAGCATATGAGGAAATATACATAACAATCCATAGGAGCATTAAACATCCTTGTCCTACATTGAGACGTTGCTCTGCTGAAACTGAAATAGATACATAACTGTGTTGTATCATATAACAAAATATCATAATGCTGTGGAGATGAGTGGCATCTATATATAGTAACACTAAGGAGTCTTACAATGTTATACAAAAACACTTGAACACACACATACACAAGTATAACTATAGTATTTACAAGTTAAGTAAATTTTTAGAGGACATGAAATGATTATCAACATGTCAGAGGGAAGACACTTCAGTGTCTATGCAAGGCCATTCATTGTCAGAAATGTTGAGTGTGAAATAAAAGGAGTACATCTTTAGGCCCACAAGGTGCAGAATACAGAGGAAAATTGGGAACAGTGGTTAAGCTCTTAGACAATATGTGTGAGGCCCTGGTCTCAATCCTCAGCACCACAAAAGCCATAAACAAACAAAAACCCAGAGAATAACTATTAAAATTATCACTGATTCAAATTTCTAATGATCAAAGTGATGTAGGAGAATGCTAAGAGAGATATAAATTTACTTTAAAAGGCATTAACAAAGGTTTTGGCATATGAAAATTTTAATCTTGTACATTTAATTCATGTATGAAAATAAACTGTAAACTACCAATCTGGCTTTAGTGTAGTCCAAAGGCCATCTAACTTACAGAGTTGTTGAATTTTCTTTTACTCTAGCCCTACGTTGAACACCAAAATGTTGTTGGTTTTATTACTTTATATTCTTTTGGGGGGGCTCAACTCCCAAATAAATCACACACGAAGTCTTATTCTTAATTATAAATGTCTGGCCTTAGCTTGACTTGTTTCTTGCCAGCCTTTCCTAACTCAAATTATCCCATTTACCTTTTGCCTCTGGACTTTTTCCTTTTCTTATTTCTGTATATCTTACTTTCACTCTTACTCTGTGTCTGGCTGTGTAGCTGGGTGGTTGGGTGGCTAGCCCCTGAAGTCCTCCTCTCCTTGTTCTCTCATTCCTTCTTCCTTTCCTCCCAGATTTCTCTTTCTATTTATATTCTCTCTGCCTGCCAGCCCCGCCTATCCTTTCTCCTGCCTCTCTATTGGATGTTCAGTTCTTTATTAGACCATCAGGTGTTTTAGACAGGCACAGTAACACAGCTTCACAGAGTTACACAAATGCAACATAAAAGAATGCAACACATCTTTGCATCATTAAACAAATATTCCACAGCACAAATAAATATAAAACACCTTAAAATAATGTTCTACAACAGAGAGTGACTAGTAAAAGATTATGAGTTTAGCACATATATTTATCTTGTGATTTTATTGAAGTAATACTATAGAATACATTATAACTATCACTATTTATCACTGACATTTTATCTTTGATGTAGAAATATGGAATAAGTAATATAGAAATGTTAATCAGTTTTACAGATTATTATTCAATTATATCAGTAAAAATTCAGTTATGTTCTGCCCCTTTTTACTTACATGCAACATTAAATTTTCATAAATAAAACAGATCACAACACGTCTTTTTATCAATAAAAAAGACTGAAACAATTATCCTACACCACTTTCTAGGGGAAAAAATCCCCCAAAGGCCTAAAGGTGAGATCCAGGTAAGAAACTCAAGGACAAGAAAAGGTTCTAAGATCAAAATCTATGTTCATGTTGGTGGAGCTACAAACTCCAAATCTTCATTTATACAAGCAGAGCTCAGGTGTCTAATATAAGTGAGTGATTTCCACCTTAGATGACACCCTCAAAGAAATAGTTTTATACTGGAAAGCACCACCCTCCTACACTACCTCTGTTCTCCTCATATCCTGTTCTTATCAGATATCTATTTTATTATTTTCTTTAAAAAATTCATTAAGTTTTTGTTCTGTTTTCTGAAAACGGATCTCACTTTCTAGTCCAGGTTAGCCTCAAATTCCAGATCCTACTGCCTCACCCTTCAGTTCAGAGACTATAAGTATGAGCTACCACTCTGGGCTGAAAAATGTACTTTCTGTAGTATAAGTTCTGGATCCCTCCTCTTCCCCATGGAACATTCCCTCCCTCTTTCCTTCTCTTCTTACCTCCCTGCATAGCTTTTAACCATTGGATTTCAAACTATACCTTAACCAAAACCATCAGTTTAGCTCCTTTCATCTATTTTATGACATAACATTTACTGCCATCACGACCCTAAATATTCTGCCATGTAAAGGACGGTGAGGAACAGATTTTTGTCGGTACTGTTTATAGCTTTTTCCTCAACAACTAGAACAAAGCCCAGAACTTAGTAAGCTTTCAACTGACAGTGTTTTATCAATTACCAACCAATGACCACATTCCTATTCTCCTTCTTTCTGTATACTTATATATTATTCTATACTATTACTGTTGAGGAATATTATTTTAAGGTGTGTTACTTTTGTTTATGTTGAATTTGTTTAACTCTGTGAAGCTGTGTTACTGTGCCTGTCTAAAACACCTGATGGTCTAATAAAGAACTGAATGGCCAATAGTGATGCAGGAGAAAGGATAGGTGGGACTGGCAGGCAGAGAGAATATAAATAGAAAGAGAAATCTGGGAAGAGAGGATCAAAAAGTAGCAGCCAGAGAAGGAGGAGGAATCCAGGGGCCAGCCACCTAGCTACACAGCAAGCCATGGAGTAACAGTAAGACTTACAGAAGTAAGAGAATGGGAAAAGCCCAGAGGCAAAAGGTAGATGGGATAATTTAAAGTTAAGAAAAGCTAGCTAGAAACAAGGAATCGAAGGCCGAACACTCATAATTAAGAATAAGCCTCCATAAGTGGTTTATGTGAGAGCTGGGTTGTGGGCCCCCCAAAGAGTAAAAACAAACAACAACATATTACTTCAGTAGAATCACAGATAACATGTGTTAAACTCCTAATCTTTTATGTCACTCTCTAAAAATATTGAAAGGTCTGAACTTTCCCCATTTTATAACTGGGCTTGAGTTTCAGTTTCCTAAAAGCACAAGGAGGGAGACAGCACATACCAGGCCTGAGCCAGCCCCCACAGTACCTCAAGGCAGTGACCAAAAAGGTTGTTCCTAGAATCTCTCTAAAACATACTTTGCCTTGCACAAGTATGCCCCAAAATGGTAAAACTATAACCACAGCCAATTAAAATTGTACTAATGTAGCTACAGCAGCTTAACCATTTGTGTTTGCGATAACCTAACTGTTCCGAGAATTCCTGTAGCTGAGCTTAAAAGGGACCTATGTGCTCCTTTTGGGGTCATCATTTGGACAAATGCTGGAATAAACGCTCTTTGCTTTTACATACTATCTGGGTCTGGAGTCTTCTTCAGCAATTCTCAGACCCTTACAATATCACTTTTAATTAAATAAAATTAAATTAATTAAACTTAAATTGGAGAACAAGACATATCAATGAGCAGTTTTCCTTGGATGTTATGCATTAATGTAAGCTTAGTTGAAAAACCCATCAGGGCCTGTGGAGATGGTTCAGGAGGTAAATGCACTGGCCACCACGCCTGACGGCCTGAGTTCTATCTGCGGGACTCTCACAGTGCAAGAAGAGGACCAGCGAGCCTCTATGGTGATATTTGTGCTGAAATGTGATTTTATTTGTATGTTAATAAATAAAGTTGCCTGGGGGTCAGAGCTAATATCAAGCCATAGCCGAAGCCAGGTGGTGGTGGCACACACCTTTAATCCCGATTACATGACAGGCAGATCTCTGTGTGTTCAGGGATACAGCCAGCATGGAGACACATGCCTTTAATCTCAATACCAACCATAGAGACCTAGAGGTCTGTATAGATGAGGCAGTGACGAGGAGGTCATGTGGTTGGGTTTACAACAATGAGAAGGCAGAACAGAAAGTCAATAAAAAGACAGATACACAGGAAGTAACTCTCTTTCTGAGGGGAAGGATGGCAGCAGCCAAGGGTAAGAAAGTAAGTTTCAGCTCTTAGCTACTGCTCTGACCTCTTGGGCTTTTAACTCTGCATTTGGCTCTGTGTTTCTTATTTATTAAGACTGTTACATCTACAAGCCTCCTCTGACTTCCCTGTAAGTGCTGTGACCTAAGCAACTGTACTTTCTTCTCTTCCTCTCACCACTCCAGAGACAGACAAGACAAATAAATGTAATTAAACATTTTAAATACTAATATTAAAAAAGGAATGAGACACGTAGCTCGCTCTTCAGTATAGTAGTTCTATTAATAATCAGAAGATAATTATGTAAGGGTATTAAAATTCAAATGCTTAATTTCCTAGGTATTCAAGAAATGATTATCCATAAAAATAGAAAAGGAAGAATGATAATAAAGTTCTTTCTAAGGACATGGAAGAGAAAAAATACTTAGTCCACAATGTTTTTCATTTATTTAAGCATTACATATACATTGTAATATTTTATCATTAATTCTCTTAAAAACTGAACCAAGTACCATTAGTGAATTCTCAAAATAAATATTCATCCAACAACGGAAGAAAACAAGAATAAGCAGTTCATTCAGGGTCACCCTAATAAGAAATGGTATTATGTAACAGACTCTTAACAATATCTTATTCTCTTTCAATGTTTTAATGACCAAAGCTACAAATGTTTAAATAAGTTGAATGAGTGAGAAATAAAAAATAGGACATGGAAGGGAGGAAAGGAAGAGGAAAATGATGTAATTATACTATAAAATATAAAAATAAGTAAATAAATAAAAAATTTAAATAGGGTGTAAGTTGGCAACTCTGGGAGAATCTGTAAGTTTTGATAGTCTAGGTAACTTATCAATAAAAAGCTACAATTCTTTAAGATATATTTTTAGTTTATATGACACAGAAATCCTTTAAATATTTTAATAGTAAATTATATTTAAGAATTTTAAAATAAGGGCATAGAGAGATGCCTCAGTGATTAAGAGCTCTGGCTGTTCTTCCAGAAACCTTGGTTTCCAGGACCACATGGTGGCTCACAACCATCTTTCACTCTGGTTCCAGGGTCTCTGATGCGGTCTTCTGCCCTATGTAGGCAATGTTCAAATGTTGGTAAAACATCCCCCACACATGCTAAATAATAAAAATAATCTCAATATATTTAAAATATATCTCAAGCACTTTAAAGATCAAAATATTCTAGAGATTTATACTGAAAAATGAATGGAATTTTACACTGAAGAATGAAAAAGATTTTTTTAATTTAATGATAATATTTTGTTATTTTTAACTTTCTTTTTTATTTATCCTTTATGTCTTTCACATCATGCATCCCATCTCCCGTCCCCTCGCATCTGCCCTCTGCCCCTGCCTCCTCCCCCAACAAAATAAAATTTAAGATAAAAAAGGGGGAAAAAGAAAAAAACAGGAAGAAAGGGAAATTTTCATCATGGAAGCTGCAGTGTGACACAGTAGGTCACGAAGTAAACCCCCTTATCCATATGTCTTTACATGCAGGCGTTCATTGCAGAGAATCATTGGTTTGGTTTGAGGTCCCTGGTTTCTGCTATACCATCGACACTGGGCCCTCAGTGGGACTCTTCCTGGACATCCCAGTTGCTGCCCTGTGTCGTGGAGATCCTGTAGCCTTAGGTCCACAGGACCATACCTCCCCCATGCCCCCCCTACTCCTATCCCCTCACCCTGCCCCACCCAACCCTGTGCTCCAGCAGATCACAGATAGAGTAGATGTTGTGGGGTGGGCCAACACATAACCATGGTTCTGGGCCTATGTAGTTTCAAGGGTAGGTCAGCCCGCCAGCTCTCCCCTGTCTTCGACACCAGGGTGAGCTCTCCAGCACTGCCCTGGCTAGTTCACCCTTGCAGTGATGAGCAAGGGGCAGGTCCAGTTCTCCTGCTTTCATGTCCTCAGGGTCGGTTCTTCCACACCTACCCCTTCAGGGCCAGCTCTGCTGTGCTGTCCAGGTGAGGTGCAGGGGCCACTCTCCAGAGTGCTGCAGCCAATGAGGGGCAGGGCCAGCTCTCCTGCTCTTAGGACCTCAGGGACAGTTCTCCAACCTGAGTGGGGGTGAGGGGACTCTCTCCCACCCATGCTGCTACATGACAGATCAGTAATGGAGACAGCTCTCCCATCTGCCTCAGGCATGGATGGTCTAGGGTGGGGTGGGGTGGGGGGTATCTCTCTCCTGCTCATGCCACCATTTATAATTATTAAATAGAGGGTAGTGATTCTTATTTAACTTCTTTATGAATTAAAATTTAAGTTTTATAAAGGCATATGACAAATGAAAAATAGACTATAAGATATCTAACCTGGTAAGCTTTGATGAAGTTTCTACAAGTATTATTATCTCCTTCAAATAAATATTTTTAATCTTATAAACACTAGAGAAAAATCTAGAAGGTTCATTATTTAATTCTCAAAGTATATCTCCTGCACATCTGTGCAAACACTATACAAGGCACCAAGCATGCATGAATGAAGCAAAACACAAGTCCTTGTCTTTTTCACTGCAGGAACATGGATGCAACTGGAGACAAGCATATTAAGCTAATTAAGCAGGTCTCAGAGACAAACACTGAAATGTTTTCTCTCATTTGTGGTTTCAAGAAAATCATGTATGCATATATGTAAACATAAGTGAAACTGTCCAGGTCGGGGACAAAGGTGAGGGGGAGGAGTGAGAAAAGGGGGAGTACAGGTGTGTGGGGCTGGTGTGCTCAATGTGTAATAGATACCTGGATACACTTAAGACAAACTCACTGGCTTTTGGGTAGTTTCTATTATAGAAGGAAACAAGCAAATAATATAACAGTATTAAATAAAAACAAAGAGTATGAAAAGGGGTTGAGGAGGAAAAGTGGTCTGGGTGGGTGGGGTGCTATTGTAGGTGGGAAGCTCAGTGAAGGCTTCATGAAAAATGTGGTATTCAGCAAAGCTCTAACATAAGCCACGAGTGTTCTGACATCACAGCATGCTAATCGTCGTTGCTGATGGAGCTCTGCTTACTATTTCCTTTCCTAGGACATATTTTAACTGACACCAAATAAGCCACCACTTTCCCCAAGTTTACCTTTGACCTCATTCCAATTGTCATTGGAAAATGGTGGTGGTGGCTTTTATTGGTCTTGGTTTTTCATAGACAATAATCACTGTTGGTCTATTTCTTCTCTCATTTCCTGTAACTAAGTCTACAAGAAGGTGAGAAATAACGAAGAGACTGCTTTCTCAGTGTGGAGGGTGGAAAGACTCAGACACAATGGGCAAGTCTGCCTGGACTGCTCAAGAAACAAGAGCCACCCTGGAGCTCAGTGGGAAGGGCCAGCAGCAGCAGATGAGGTCACAGATGGAGTAGAAACAAGATAAACAAAAGGTCTTGCCTTTTACTTTGTGTTACACTAAAAGACATAAAAGAGGTTTTCTAAAGAGGAATAAAATGATAGGATTCACATTTCAAAAGTAGACTCTGGTTGCTTTGCCAAGAATCAACTCTAGTAGCCAACGGTAGAAGGCATGGAGAGCATTGTAAAGGTCCAGGAGCAGGTTAAAGTGGGGTTGATAAGAACAGCTTTGAAGCAACTATAAATGAGAGAACTTTTATTTTCAGAATGGAGAAACCTAAAGGAAGGAAGTCTTGTGCAGGAGAAATTAGGGGTTCACTTTCAAAAAGTGTCCAGGTGGCAGTTATATGGGTATGTCTAGAGTTTATGTGTATCCTAGGTGAAAACACACACCTACAAAGGAGCAGCATATATACAGCGTGCAGTCAAGAAACTGGATGAGAAAGTAGCTGGAGAAAGAGTCTAAGCAGAGAAGATAGTTCAGGATGAGGCACGAAATAAGAGGATGGAGGGGTGAGGACAGACCACTAAGGGAAAGAGAGCAGGAACAAACAGGGCAGGCAATCACAGGTCTGTGAGGAGAAACAGCACATCTCATCACCAAATCCTAGATATACGTGGCAAGACACATCACCACTGATATTGACAATAGTAGTTTTTAGATGTGGGTATTAAAGCTTAAACAGGTCAAGAGAAACTATGGCAAAGGTTTGAGAAACTGCCTTTTTCTTTTTTCTTTTTTTGTTTTCTGAGACAAGTTTTCTCTATATAACAGTCCTGGCTGTTTGGAACTCACTCTGTAGACTAGCTGGCCTCAAACTCACAGAGATCCACCTGCCTCTGCCTGGTGAGAAATTGCTTTAATAAAAGGAAAGGATAGAGAACAAAAGTAAATATGGACCAGGAATATTTTTCTCATTTTCAGGTGAGGAAAATTAAGGTGCTTATGTTTATGTGCTGTTGTGTTGGGTTGGGCTTGGTGAGTTTTGGATAGCCTCATAAAAAGGGCTCTATACCTCAGAGGAAGGAGCTTCCAACACCCTACTTGTTTACTTATTTTCATCCATAGCTACTGGCTGATAACTCCCACAGTCCTTGTTTTTCCTGAGCGATTAGAACAATAAGGTTAATGTTATTTGGCCTTTTGTCCTTGGCTCCTGAAGCAGCTTTGGAACAGCTTCAGAGCAAGAGATGAAAGGCTGGCTTCTAACACTGGGGCACTGGAGCCTCAGGAAACAGAACCAAGTATCTCTGTCCCTGTCTGTCTGTCTTTCTGACTCCCTGGCCTTCCCTCCGTCCCCTTATGTTCTGGTCTCCCTCCCCCTCATTCCATTCATCTGTTAAAGACTACAACTTCTCTTCCTGAAAGCGGCAACAGAAGATAGAGTGATGCCTCCACCCTCCCTTGCCTCTTCTCTTAGAACTGGCCATCACACAGTTCTCCGGCCTACCATATCTGGTAACATCCTATTTCAGATGAAGGCTTTCTCATACCCGGGAGGAAGACATGCTTCACAGAGTGGCAAAGGAGGTAGACAGCACAGGACTTCAACTGAGTTATAGACACCCAGCGACTGTCCACTGCAAACTTACATGCTTGCTTGCCGATGGAGAGAAAGCCCTGCACTTCCAGATCATTAGAAGTGACCTGGGTTGTGACTGTGTAGTAAGGGAGCTCGTTTTCCAGTAGGTCTTTTGAGCTGTGAAATGTGGGAGGATCAAGAAAAAGGGATAATGAAGGAGAGGGAACAATTACTGGGACAAAGACATTAACAGAACAGAGAGGGTCAGATGTAGCTCACAGGTCAAAGGGCTGGCATTACACAGGAAACGATTCATTAATTATGCTAAGAGGAGCAAAGAGGCAGAGAACTTGGGATTCTAAGTATACAAAGGAACGTTTAATAGCATATGTAATCATACATTGTCTGACTCAGTAACTGTATGTGGAAACATAGCTCTTCAGGAAGTAATATTTAAAGAAAAGAATATATATAAAAAGTAATATAGATTTATATTTATAGATATTTGTATTATTTAGATAAATTTTTCTAATAAATATCTAATAAACACATATATTTAGATAAATTATTTATATTCACAGGTATTATAGAAAATAATATAGATAAATATAGAAAATAATCATTTTAAAGAAAAAATAGTGATATACTTTTTATTTTATTTATTTATTTATTTATTTATTTATTTATTTATATGGAGCTGAGGATTGAACCCAGGGCCTTGTGCTTGCTCTACCACTGAGCTAAATCCCCAACCTGATATTCTTTTTAAAAGTAAAAACTGAGGCTAGCAAGTTGGCTCAGTGGATAAAGACACTTGCTATGGCATGTACTATATACACACACATATACACACACACACACACACACACACACACACACACGCACGAACACATACCACATGCTCACATGCATGCACACACAAAAAAGTGTAAAATAATTTTTGAAAATAAGTGCATGTGTGGTGGCAAGGCCTGTAACTGCACTACTTGGGAGGCTGAGGCAGGAAGAATTAGAGTTTGAGGCCAGCCTAGGGTACAGACTGAGTTCTAGGCTACCTTGTTACACAATGAGACTCTCTACTGGAAGGAAAATCTGAAGGGATTCGGAGACGGAGGGGAAAACAGCAAAACTGAAGGCACCACAAAAGAAAAAGTTATTTCCTACTAGAAATGTCAGCATAGAATGTATTCAAGAAAAATGTATTTTTTTCTGGTCCTGATATATAGTCCAGGCTGTCCCTGAATTTGAAACCACTCTGCCTCAATCCATGCTGGGATCCTAGGTATGGAGCACTATACTCAGTGAGAAAAATGATTAACATTATATCAAATAGCAGTTTGATAAAAAGCAGCTATTTTCTCACTGTTCTACAACTTGAAACACTGATTTAAACACGTAATATATTTTAAGATGTTTTCCATTTACTTATTTCACATTGTAGCTTCAGAAAGATATACCTCTATTTAAAGAAGGGCATTTCACTTAACATTGTACAATATTCAATTATCAGCCGTGTGGTGGTGGCCCACGCCTTTAATCCCAGCACTCGGGAGGTAGAGGCAGGCAGATCTCTGTGAGTTTGAGGTCAGCCAGGTATACAGAGAAAGTTCCAGGACAGCCGGAGCTGTTACACAGAAAAATCCTGTCTCAAAAAACAAACAAACAAAAAATTCAATTTTATTAGCAATCAAAACAATATAATTTTCTCATATAAAATTGGTCACAGTTTTATTACTTATTTGGAAAGAGTAATAAGCAGGCATCCTCATATATAGCTGATATACTAAAATGGAATAACCTCTCTGAATGGCAATTTTATAGTATATTTGGAAACTTTAATAATACATATGCTAATTATTCCAGAAATTCCTTCACTAGGAATTCTTTTAATATAAGAGAAAGTCCTGGTTCTGTATAAAATGATAAAAATTTTATAAGGATGTTTGCTATAAAACTGCACATAGTAATTAATAAATGAACAAACTCTAAAAGTCCAACAGGCAAACATAACTACTAAAATGTTTGCAATTTAGTCAATGATGCCATAAAAGCAGAGTTCACAACATGTGAAATTGTTCTTATATGGTTTTAAAAGAAAACAGTCTGTGTGTGTGTGTTATTTGTATCTTTATTAAAGAAAACGTATCTGTGCCTGGAAAAGCCTGGAAATGCTTCTAACAGCTGTTCCTTGAGGGTAGATAATTAGTGACAGAATCATTCCTTCTCCCGTTCTGTGTTTTAATTTTCCTCAGTGAATATGTCTTACTCTAACTAACCTAAAGGCAGTAGTATGGAGGAGGGGAGACTCCCATGGTGTTCTGGCTCAGTGTGAAGAGTCCACACAAGTACCAGGGTTGGGCTCTTGGTATGCAACTGGTGGAACTGCTTCCAGAGGAGGCAGGCAGCTCAGGAGGGGAGCACAGCACTGGAAGGAGGCTCCTGAGAACATGTTTCTGGAGATTACATCACTCTGTTTCCTCTCTCTGCATCCTCTCTGCCCTTTGGTGAGAAGTGGCTCTGCCACCTAATTCTGTCACCATGAGGTTCTGCCCAAGAGCATGACACTACATGACCATGTGCTAGACCTTCTGAAACTGAGGGATGCATACATCTTTCCTCCTTTGTTTAAGTCAGATATTTAGCCATAAAAAATGAGAAAGTAACTAATGCAGATGTCCTTTAAAAATGAAGATCCTTGGGCTAAAGTGGGGAGTTCTCTCTTCTGCTGTGAGGAGGCACTGGAAGCACAAGGCTTAAGTGAGTGAGACTCAGAAAAGCCGCACTGGGCCTTAAAGAGCAGATACTTCCAAGAGCAGGAAGACAGAGGAGTCAGGTAGGAGGTGCTTGGCAGCAGCACTGGCAAGGGGTTCTGGGGGGACCCCCTGCCAGGAAAAGATAAAGCAGTCATGCATGGGGCACTTGAAAAGATTGCCACTGCTAAGTGAGCAATCTAGTGGCCAGAGACCCTCTGTGAACTGCACTTTCAGGAAACTCAGAGCAAATGGCACGGGTCCACAGACTAAAAGCAGGACAGCAGAGTACTTCTAGTTTGAGAGGAAGAAACTGAATAAGAACCAGTAAGGGAGAAAGCTGGTTAGAGCCAGAGTCTATGGGGAGTATAGACTCGGATTCCAAGCAGCATATCAACAGATACATAGAAGGATCTCATAAGCGTGGGGCAACAATCACAACCATACTCATGAACCCAGAACCAGCATCCATGACTCATCCCTACAAAGGACAGCTCTGAGGTGGGGCTGGCATTCTCAACTGTGCTCCTAACACACCACCCAGAGGTGTGACCGGCATCTGTGACTTGACCTGTGAAGAGACCATTCATTGTTTGCCAGAATCTGAAATTCAGTCTTGAGAAGGGAGGGGTGTGACACGCATCTGAGAGATGTGAAATTACAATCAATGGACAGGCTACACTACATTCAGACTCTATGCGCTATCTAGCCCTGTCTCCTTTTCAGATATTCCCCCTTTATGTACCAGCTAATGACAGTTAATGGCCATACTCTACCTCCTTCCTCTCCCCTCCCCTTCCCCCTTCTTTTCATTTTCTCTTTTATTCCTTTTCCTCCTATTCTTCCTTTTCCCTTTTCCCCTTTCCTTTTGATTGGCTATCTCAAAGAACAGAGAGAAACCTGTGTCGATGGGGGTGTCTGTGAGCTGGAACTGTTAAAGATTCTGATTGCTGTTTCTTTATTTCTCTTTCCATTCTACCTTTAGCACGAACTGCCTCATCTCTCCTTCCCACCACCTCTCATTGCTCCTTCCGTGTTCTTCCCTCACCCACCTCTTCTACTCTCACTGGAATACTGGAAATCTATCCTGGTACCCCAAATACCAGTCTAGCAGTGGAAATGATAACTCAACACGACTGCAACATAAACACTAAAAGGTAATTTCAAAAGATTCAGCTGTCAGTTACTTTTCTGTTGCTGTGAGAAAACACCATGACCAGAAAACTTAAGAAGAAAGTTCATTTGGCTTGCAGTTCCAGCAGAAGAGTCCACAATGACAGGGGCAGTGTGGCAGGAGGACACTGGAGCTGGAAGCAGAGAGCACATCTTCAACTACAATCTGAGAGAGTAAACTGGAAATGGCACAAGGCCATAAATTCTCAAAGCCCCAAGTCTTAGGGTTTTATTGCTGTGATGAGATACCATGACTAAGGCAACTCTTGTAAAGGAAAACTTTTAATTGGGGCTGGCTTATAGTTTCAGAGTTTTAGTCCATTATCCTCATGGTGGAAAACATGGTGTTATGCAGGCAGACATGGTGCTGGAGAGGTAGCTGAGAGTTCTACATCTGGATCTGCAGGCAGCAGGAAGAGACAATGAGTCACCAGGCCTGGCTTGAGCATCTGAAACCTCAAAGCCCAGCCCACAGTGACATATTTCCTCCAACAAGGCCACACCTCCAATAATGCCACTCCTTATGTGCCGGAGATGTCTTTCTGTATGCTGTGAATGTGTTGCTCTTATTGATTGATAAATAAAGTGCTGATTGGCCAGTAGCCAGGCAGGAAGCATAGTATAGGCAGGATAAGGAGAGAGGAGAATTCTGGGAAGTGGAAGCTGAGTCAGGAGATGCTGCCAGCTGCCGCCGCCATGAGAAGCAAGATGTATAGTACCGGTAAGCCACAAGTCACGTGGCAACTTACAAACTAATAGAAATGGGTTAATTTAAGATATAAGAACTAGATAGCAAGAAGCCTGCCATAGCCATGCAGCTTATAATATAAGTCTCTGTGTGTTTACTTGGGTCTGAGTGGCTGCGGCCCCAGAGGGACAGGAGTATTCTCCAACTACAAATGGCACCCAACGGTTCCAGTTTCCACCTGAAACCTGGAAATACTTAATAAACAACTCCAAATGCAGCCAAAAACATGTCTCCTTCATGTCTCATGCAGGCAGAGACACTACAACATGCGGGCTTGAGCTACTCTATGGCGGGTAGCCCAGCCCATAGTGATATACTTCCTCCAACAAGGCCACACCTCCAATAATGCCACTCCTTAAGAGTCTATGGGGGCCATTTTCATTCAAACCACCATACCCTAATTTAGTAATATACTTCCCCCAGAAAGGCTACCTCATCAAGGTTCTATACCACTCATCTCCCACCAAAAACCCTAGCACCACCAACCAGTAACCAAGTGTCCAAATATATGAGCCTACAGGAGTATATCCCATTTAAACCACCATATTCCACTCCTTGAACCCCATAGGCTCATAGTCATATCATAATGCAAAATGCATTTAGTTCAACTTTAAAAGTCTGTATAGTCTTTCTCCATCTCAACACTGTTTCAAAGTCCAAAGCCTCTTCTAGGACCCAAAGTAATCTCTTATATGACCCCCTATTAAATAAAAAATAAAATAAAATTATATGATTCCAGCATACAACAGCACAGAATATATATTTCCATTCCAAAGGCATGAGGGTCTAATGAGGAAAAACTGACCACAGGAAGACCAAAACACAGTAGGAGAAACATTAAATCCTGAAGTTCTGTGTCCTCTATCAAAGGGATTACATGGCATAGCCCCTCCAGCTTTGCTGATTGCAACATACATCTCTCTCTTGGCCTGGTTCCACTCGCTGTATGCAGTTCTCCTTGGCAGACATTTCACAGCTCAGGTATCTCCAAACCCACTCCACTGAAACCCGGGGTCGCACAGTGGTACCCCGGGATGCCCTTCTGGCAGTGACACTAGCACTGGCACCAGTGCTCGGCTCAGTGGCTCTCTGAAACCATACAGAAGGAATCAGAACCCCACTCTTGTATCTTTCATGTGTCCAAAGCCAGCACCACGAGAATGACACTGCAAAGTTCAGGTGCCAGCTCGGGGTGGACTCGTGCCCCTTGGGCCACTTCAGCAGCAGCTTTTATATGCCGAAACAATTATTTCTAGGAACATTCTCTTTTCACAATCTGGAAGCTCAGGTGGGTAGGGTTTTGTCCTGAGAACACCTTTCCTGTTGTTCTAGTGCAGAGTAGGAGGCCTTGGTTTAATGGGGATTACCTCCTTAACAATTACAGTCTCTCTCTTTCAACACATGCCTTTGCTATAACATAAAGGTTCCTGGAGCTCCTTTTCACTTCAAGCTCTATATTTTGTATTTCTTTCTGCTCCATTGCTGTTTTTCACTGTAGAGCTGTGTAAGAATAACCATTCCACTGACTCAGTGGGATGAGGTTCATATCAAAAATTAAGAAAACAATGCTATTCACAATTGCCTCAACAAAAGAAAAAGGGACGTGAAAGTCCTCTACAATGAAAACTTTTCTCTACTAAAGAAAGCAACTGAAGAAGATACTAGAAGATGGAAAGGCCTCCCATGCTCATGGATTGAAAGAATTAATATTATGAAAATGACTATCCTAACAAAAGCAACCTACCAATTTAATGCAATCTCAATCAAAATTCCAAAATCATTCTTCACAGAAATAGAACAAAAAAAATCTTAAAATTCACATGGAAGCACAAAAGACCCTGGATAGCCAAAGCAATCCTAAGCAGAAGAATAATGCTGATGTTACTCATGACCCGATTTCAAGTCATGCTACTGAATCGCAGTAATAAAACAGCACAATACTGGCTCAAACACAGACATGCAATGTGACAGAATGGAGGAGAGGATCCATGTGTAAGACCACACATCTGCAGCCATCTGATTTTTGACAAAGATACCAAAAGTACATATATTAAAAAGACAGTTTCTTCAACAAACAGAGTTAGAAAATATATATGTAGAGTATGAAACTGGATCTCCATCTCTTGTCCTGTACAAAAATCAATTCCAATGAATCAGAGGCCTTAATAAATACTCAATTTGGTCCTAAAACTCTTACAGGAAAACACGTGAAGATGCAGCAAGTACTCTTGAATATGTCACCAGTGCAGAAGAAATAATGCCAACTGTTGACAAATGGAACTTCATAAAATAAAGACACCCTACACAGTCAGAAAACAGTTAACTGGGTATTGTGCAGTGGTTTCTTCTGAGATAAAGACCTTGTATCTTGGAGGGAAGCTCCTTAAAACAGGATGTTAAAGTGGAGGAGAAACACCAGGATAGTCTAAGGAAAATGAAACATTCCATCTAGCAAGAAAGCTCATACAGCATAGGAAGTCAGTAACTCCATAGTTTCAGGAAGTCTCTGAAACTGACCAGATTCACCAAGTTCCTCTCTCCCCAAGCATAATATAAACATATGGATTGATGAGAACATTTCCAGATGAGACAAGCTATTTAATAGAGGCTCAGACCAGCCAAGCCATCTGAAAGAACTAGAGATGTGTTGGAAGAAATACAGATCAGCCAAGATGCCTGTGAGAAGCAGGGACAAGCTGATATGCCCAGAAGACTCTCAGACAGGCTGAGCAGCCTAGAAGAAGCTCCAAGACACAAGTCGACTAGGAGAAGCAAAGACCAGCCAAGTCACCTGGGAGAAACAGAGACCAGCCATGCTATTTGAGGAAGCAGACTAGTTGAGTTGCTTGGGAGAGGTTCATATCAACTGAGTCACAGAAAGGTCACTCTCCAACCCGCTGAGCTGCCTGGAGATTGTGCACTCCAGGTTCCCAGCTTCGGTGAGATGTCGTCCATGCTGGGATGAGCTTTTGGTGATGGCATTTGTATTTGTGTCATTTCTGCTCCTATAACTCTTCACCTATATTCCTGTAAGTAACCCCAATAGAACTAATTGGTTCATCAAGTTGCACTTAGGTAGTGTCCACACTCCAGTCTGCCACTGGTTCCCTATTTTAATTTGAGTAGATGTTTGTTTATGTCTCTCCAGCAACAGTGTCACACTGAGTAAATGAGCAAAGAGGCATCTTACAGAATAGGATCAAAATGATTGCTCTCTATACATGAGATTAATATCTACAAAAATGAAAGAACTCAGAATCTAAGCGAGAAATCAAACACCACAATTAAAATCATCTAATGAAATGAAATTACAGTTCTCAAAAGATGAGATACAAATGGCCCATGAACATGAAAAAAGGTCAGCATCCTTAAGGCATCAGTAAAATGAAATAAAAACTTGGGATTCCATCTCACCCTAGTCAGAATGGTACGAAGAAAAGAAATAACAATTGGCATGGCAAGATATGCCCAGGGCTGCAACAGTGGCGTGAATGTTACAGGGGTAAAAATTGCTTTCTGATCCACAGACCCAGAGAAACTAAGTAACAAGGAAGGTTCCAGGGGGAATGTATGGATCTCCCTGGGAAGGGGAAATAGAATAGATGTTGCAGGTAGACTGGGGGCAGGTGGGGATGGAAACAGAAGGGATCAGGCAGGGGTGGGTGGGATGAAGAAAGACAGTACTAGGAGAGATGAGTAGAACTGGGGACACTTGGGGCCTATGTAGAAACCTAGCACAATGGCCACTCCCTGAAATCTATGAGAGTAACTCTAGTGAGGTCTCCTAGTAATGGGGAATAGAGAGCCTGAAATGGCCATTTTCTATAACCAGGCAAGGCTCCAAGCAGTAGGACTGGGATATCAATCCAGTCATAAAACCTTTGACCTACAATCTGTCTTGCCTGCAAAATATGCTGGGGTAATGGTGGGGCAGAACTTGTGGGAGAGGCCAACCATTGTCTGGTCCAAGCTGAGGCTCATGCCATCAGAGGCAGCATACATCTGACACTGCCTGGATGGCCCAGCGACCCAGGATAGAAGCAAACACTACTGGCAAAAAAAAAAAAAAAAAGGTCAATGAAATGATTCCTAATGATATTCTGTTATACTCATAGATTGGTGCCTAACCTAACTGTCATCAGAGGGGCATCATCTATCAACTGATGGAAACAAATGCAGAGACCTACAGTCAAACACTAGGTGGAGCCAGGGGAACCCAGTAGAGGAGGAGGGAGGACTGTAGGAGCCAGAGGTGTCAAGGACATCACAAAAACATGACCCACAGAACTGTTCCCTGAGACAGAGCCCACCAGCACCCGATTAGACTAAGAGGTGAGTCTTTATCCACATACTTGAATATCCCAGCCCCTAGGCTTTGGGCTCAGGGGCACAACCCTGCACCCCTACACCACCACCCATTGCAGTCCCAGTTTCAGGCCAGTCAGCAGGCAAACCTACTGCAGACAGGTCAGACTACCACTACCACCATCCCCCACCAGACCCTGTAACCCACAAGCCCCACCCCTCCCAACCCACCCTCACACCAAGATTGCAGCTACTCCCTGAGACAGAGCCCACAAGTGCCAATTGGACTAAGAGCTGCTCCCTGAGACAAAGAGTCCATCAACACTGACTAGACCAAGAGCTCCCACTGGACCAAGAGTATCTATCAGACCAAGAGAGCTTCCCTCAGACACAGACACCACTTGCACCAAGTGGAGAATGAGATGAGCAGACGCCAGTACAAAAATACAGTCAACAACAAGAAAATCAATATGGCTCCATCAGAACCTGTATCAGCAAGACTTGAACATCTCAACAAAGAAGAAATAGAAGAAATCGACCTTAAAAATGATCTTCAGAAGATGATAGAGATCTTTAAAGAGAAAATGAAAAATTCACTTAAAGAATTCGAGGAAATGTCAAACAAAAAAATGGGAAGAAATCAGTAAATCCCTTGAAAGCCAAGAGAAAGCAATTAAACAAGTGAGGGAAACAGTTCGATATTTGAAAACTGAAATCCAAACAATAAAGAAGACACAAACTGAGGGAATGCTGGAAGTGGAAAATCTGAGTAAACGAACAGGAACTACAGATGCAAGCATAACCAACAGAATGTAAGAGACGGAAGAGCAGATCTCTGGCATTGAAGATACGATAGAGAAAATAGAATCATCAGTCAAAGAAAATGCTAAAGCCAACAAAGTCATGACCCAAAATGTCCAGGAAACTTGGGACACGATGAAAAGACCAAACCTAAGAATAATAGGGATAGAAGAAGGAGAAGAATACCACCTCAAGGGCACAGAAAATACATTCAACAAAATCATAGAAGAAAACTTTCCCAATCTAAAGAAGGAAATGCCTATAAAGATACAAGAAGGTTACAGAACACCAAATAGACTGGATCAAAAAAAAGTCCCCTCGCCATATAATAATCAAATCACAGAATAAAGAAAAAAATATTAAGAGCTGCAAAGGAAAAAGGCCAAGTAACATATAAAGGCAGACCCATAAGAATAACACCTGACTTCTCAATGGAGTCTCTAAAAGCCAGAAGGTCCTGGAGAGATGTCATGGAGATACTAAGAGACCATGGATGCCAACCCAGACTATTATACCCAGCAAAACTCTCAATCAACATAGACGGAGAAAACAAAATATTCCATGATAAAACCAGATTTAAACGATATCTCTCCACAAATCCAGCCCTATAGAAAGCACTTGAAGGAAAAGTCCAACCTAAGGAAGTTAGATACACCCATGAAAACACAGGCAATAGATAGTCCCACACTAACAAATGCCAAAGAAGGGAAACATAGAACACTACCACCAAAAAATAACAGGAATTAACAATAACTGGTCATTAATATCCATTAATATCAATGGTCTCAATTCACCTATAAAAAGATATAGGCTAACAGAATGGATAAAAAAACAAGATCCATCCATTTGCTGCATACAAGAAACACACCTCAACTTCAAAGACAGACACTACCTCAGAATAAAAGGCTGAAAAAAGACTTTCCAATCAAATGGATTTAAGAAGCAAGCTAGTGTAGCTATCCTACCTAATATCTAATAAAATAGACTTCAAACTAAAATCAACTGAAAGAGATTGGGAAGGACATTACATATTTATCACAGGGAAAATCCAACAAGATGAAGTCTCAATTGTGAATATTTATGCCCCAAATACAAGGGCACCTACATTCGTAGAAGAAACGTTACTAAAGCTTAAATCACACATCAAA
This sequence comes from Peromyscus californicus insignis, assembly GCF_007827085.1. Classification (NCBI taxonomy): domain Eukaryota; kingdom Metazoa; phylum Chordata; class Mammalia; order Rodentia; family Cricetidae; genus Peromyscus; species Peromyscus californicus. The sequence goes on along the minus strand of NW_026294584.1, from coordinate 13,250,639 downwards.
CCCCATACACTAGTAGTGGGAGACTTCAACACCCCACTCTCACCAATGGACAGGTCTGCCAGACAGAAACTTAACAGAGAAATAGGGGAACTAACAGACATTATGACTCAAATGGACTTAATAGATATCTATAGAATATTCCACCCTAACACAAAAGAATATACCTTCTTCTCAGCACCCCATGGAACCTTCTCCAAAATCAACCACTTGCTTGGTCACAAAGCAAATCTCAACAGACACAAAAAAATTTGAAATAGTCTGTTGTGGGGGTATCTTTGTGGATTTCTGTGGACCTCTCTAGCACTTTGCTTCTTCCTATTCTCATGTGGTCTTCATTTACCATGGTCTCCTATTCCTTGTTCTCCCTCTCTGTTGTTGATCCAGCTGGGATCTCCCGCTCCCCCAAGCTCTCTTTCCTCTCCCGCTCCCCCAAGCTCTCTTTCCCTCGACCCTCGCCCTTCATTACCCCCACTCATGTCCAGGCTGTTCATGTAGATCTCTTCTATTTCTCAGTCATTGGGCGATCCCCGTGTCTTTCTTGGGGTCCTGTTTTCCAGGTAGCCTCCCTGGTGATGTGAGTAGCAGTCCAGTCATCCTTGTTCCACATCTAGTATCCTGCTATGAGTGAGTACATACCATGTTTGTCTTTCTGAGTCTGGGTTACCTCACTCAGGAAGATTTTTTCTAGATCCATCCATTTGTCTGCAAACCTCATGATGTCATTGTTTTTCTCTGCTGAGTAGTATTCCATTGTGTATATGTACCACATTTTGTTTATCCATTCTTCAGTTGAAGGGCATCTAGGCTGTTTCCATGTTCTGGCTATTACAAACAATGCTGATATGAACATAGTTGAACAAGTGTTCTTGTGGTGTGGTTGAGCATTCCTTGGGTATATGCCCAAGAGTGGTATAGCTGGATCTTGGGGGAGATGTATTCCCAATTTTCTAAGAAAGTGCCATATTGATTTCCAAAGTGGTTGTACAAGCTTGCATTCCCACCAGCAGTGGAGGAGAGTTCCCCTAGCTCCAGCATAAGGTGTCTTCAGTGTTTTTGATCTTAGCCATTCTGACAGGCGTAAGGTGGTAGCTCAGAGTTGATACCCCCACAACAGACTGCTGGCAATGGTCGAGAGACAGCCCGAACTGACCTACTCTGGTGATGGGATGGCCAAACACCCTAATTGTCGTGCTAGAAACCCCATCCAACTACTGAGGTATCTGGATGCAGAGATCCATGGCTAGGCCCCGGGAGGATCTCTGGGAGTCCAATTAGCGAGAATGAGGAGGGTTTGTATGAGCGAGAATTGTTGAGACTAAGGTTGGATAAAGCACAGGGACAAATAGCCAAACAAATGGAAACACATGAACTATGAACCAAAGGCTGAGGGGTCACCAACTGGATCAGGCCCTCTGAATGGGTGAGACAGTTGATTGGCTTGATCTGTTTGGGAGGCATCCAGGCAGTGGGACCAGGACCTGTGCTCATTGCATGAGTTGGCTGTTTGAAACCTGGGGCCTATGCAGGATCGCTTGGCTCGGCCTGGGAAGAGGGGACTGGACCTACCTGGACTGAGTCTACCAGGTTGATCTCAGTCCGCGGGGGAGGCTTTGCCCTGGAGGAGGTGGGAATGGGGGGTGGGCTGGGGGGAAGGTGAGGGGGGGTGGGAGGCGGGAGAACAAGGGAATCCATGGCTGATATGTAGAACTGAACTGTATTGCAAAATAAAAATACAAATTTAAAAAAAATGAAAAAAAAATTTGAAATAACAATTTTAAATAACCTCCTATATCTTATTGGACCACTATGGCTTAAAGTTAGATTTCAACAACAACAAAAATTACAGAAAGCCTACAATCTCATGGAAACTGAATAACACCCAATTGAATCACCAATGGGTCAAGGAAGAAATAAAGAAAGAAATTAAATATTTCCTAGAATTCAATGAAAATGAATGTACAACATATCCAAACTTATGGGACACTATGAAAGCAGTGCTAAGAATAAAATTCATAGCTCTAAATGCCCACATAAAGAAGATGGAGAAATCTCACACTAGTGACTTAACAGCACAACTGAAAGCTCTAGAACAAGAAGAAGCAAACTCACCCAGGAGAAACAGACGCCAGGAAATAGTCAAATTGAGGGCTGAAATCAATAAAATAGAAACAAAGAGAACAATACAAAGAAACAATGAAACAAAGAGTTGGTTCTTTAAGAAAACCAACAAGATAGACAAGCCCTTATCCAAATTAACTAAAAAGCAGAGAGAAAGAGAACATTCAAATTAACAAAATCAGAAATGAAAAGGGAGACATAACAACAGACAACGAGGAAATCCAGAGAATCATCAGGTCATACTTCAAAAACCTGTACTCCACAAAATTGGAAAATCTGAAAGAAATGGATGATTTTCTGGATAGGTACCCCATACCAAAGTTAAATCAAGACCAGATAAACTATTTAAATAGACCAATAACCCCCAAGGAAATAGAAATGGTCATCAAAAGTCTCCCAACCAAAAAAAGCACGGGACCACATGGTTTCAGTGCAAAATTCTACCAGATTTTCAAAGAAGAGATAATACCAATACTCTTCAAATTGTTCCACACAATAGAAACAGAAGGAACATTACTAAATTCTTTTTATGAGGCTACAGTTACCCTGATACCCAAACCACACAAAGATCCAACAGAGAGAGAGAATTACAGACCAATCTCCTTCATGAATACTGATGCAAAAATACTCAATAAAATACTGGCAAACTGAATCCAGGAACACATCAAAAAAATTATCCACCATGACCAAGTAGGCTTCATCCCAGGGATGCAAGAATGGTTCAACATATGAAAATCTGTCAATGTAATACACCATATAAACAAACTGAAAGAAAAAAAAAACCACATGATCATCTCATTGGATGCTGAAAAAGCTTTTGACAAAATCCAACACCCCTTCATGATAAAGGTTCTAGAGAGATCAGGAATACAAGGAACATACCTAAACATAATAAAGGCAATTTACAGCAAGCTGACAGCCAACATCAAACTAAATGGAGAGAAACTCAAAGCGATTCCACTAAAATCAGGAACAAGACAAGGTTGTCCACTCTTCCCATACTTACTCAACATGATATTTGAAGTTCTAGCTAGAGCAATAAGACAACAAAAGGAGATCAAGGTGATACAAATTGGAAAGGAAGAAGTCAAATTTTCCCTATTTGCAGACGATATGATAGTATACATAAGTGATCCGAAAAATTCTACTAGGGAACTCCTACAGCTGATAAACTCCTTTAGTAAGGTGGCAGGATACAAGATTAACTCAAAAAAACCAGTATCCCTCCTATATAAAAATGATAAATGGGTGAAGAAAGAAATCAGAGAAACATCACTCTTTACAATAGCCACAAATAATATAAAATACCTTGGGGTAACTCTAACTAAGCAAATGAAAGGCCTGTATGATAAAAACTTTAAGTCTCTGAAGAAAGAAATCGAAGAAGATATCAGAAAATGGAAAGATCCCCCATGCTTATGGATAGATAGAATTAACATAGTAAAAATGGCAATCTTACCAAAAGCAATCTTCTGGTTCAATGCAATCCCCATCAAAATCCCAACACAATTCTTCACAGACTTGGAAAGAATAATACTTAACTTTATATGGAAAAACAAAAAAACTAGGATAGCTAAAAGAATCCTGTATAATAAAGCAACCTCTGGAGGCATCATGATTCCTGACCTCAAGCTCTACTAGAGAGCTACAATAATAAAAACAGCTTGGTACTGGCATAAAAACCAACATGTGGACCAATGGAATCCAATTGAAGACCCTGACATTAATCCGCACACCTATGAAAATATGATTTTCGACAAAGAAGCCAAAACTGTACCATGGAAAAAAGAAAGCATCTTCAACAAATGGTGCTGGCATAACTGGATGTCAACATGCAGAAGAATGCAAATAGATCCATATCTGTCACAATGCACAAAACTCAAATCCAAGTGGATCAAAGACCTCAACATAAATCCAGTTACACTGAACTTGATAGAAGAGAAAGTCGGAAGTAGTCTGGAACACATTGGTACAGGAGACTACTTCCTAAATATAATACCAGTAGCATAGACACTGAGAGCAACAATTAATAAATGGGACCTCCTGAAACTGAGAAGCTTTTATAGAGCAAAGGACATAGCCAACAAGACGAAACGACAGCCTACAGAATGGGAAATGATCTTCACCAACCCCACATCTGACAGAGGGCTGATCTCCAAAATACATAAAGAAGTCAAAAAGCTAGACTTCAAAACACTGAACAATCCAATTAAAAATGGGCTACAGAGCTTAACAGAGAATTCTCAACAGAAGAATCTCAAATGGCTGAAAGACATTTAAGGAATTACTCAACATCCTTAGTCACCAGGGAAATGCAAATCAAAACAACTCTGAGATACCATCTTACACATGTCAGAATGACTATGATCAAAAACACTGAAGACAGCTTATGTTGGAGAGGATGTGGAGCAAGGGGAACACTCCTCCACTGTTGGAGGGAATGCAAACTTGTACAGCCACTCTGGAAATCATTATGGCTATTTCTCAGAAAACTGGGAATAAGTTTTCCTCAAGACCCAGCTATACCACTCTTGGGCATATACCCAAGGAATGCTCAATCTTACCACAAGGACACATGCTCAACTATGTTCATATCAGCATTATTTGTAATAGCCAGAACCTAGAAACAACCTAGATGCCCATCAACTGAAGAATGGATAAAGAAAATGTGGCACATATACACAATGGAGTACTACTCAGCAGTAAAAAACAATGATATCATGAAATTTGCAGGCAAATGCATGGAACTAGAAAATATCATCCTGAGTGAGGCAACCCAGACTCAGAAAGACAAACATAGTATGTACTCACTCATAAGTGGATACTAGATGTGAGGGAAGGGATGGCCAGACTGCAACTCACAGCTCCAGAGAGGCTAGCTAACAGGGAAAGACCCTAGGAGCAACACATGGATGACCCGTGGAAGGAGAAGTGGATGAGATCTACATGAGCAAACTGGGTGTGGGGAGGTGGCAGAGGGCGAAGAGTGGGGGATGAGAACATAGGGAAATGGGAGGGTCAAGTTGGAACAGGGACAGAGTGGGAGGGCAGGGAGCAAGATACCATGATAGATGAGTACATCATGGGAATAGGAAGAGGCAGGGTGATGGGGAGGCTCCCCGGAATCCACAAGGATGACCAAGGTAGCTTGGTCTGCTGGCAGTGGTCCAGAGGGTGCCTGGACTGGTCTACTCTGGTAACCAGTCTAGCGAATAACCTAACTGCCACCATAGAGCCTTTGTCCAGTAACTGATGGAGGCAGATGTAGAGATCCACAGCCAGGTACCAGGCTGAGCTCTGGGAATCCAATTGATGAGAGAGAGGAGGGATTCTGCAGGTGAGGGACGTTGAGATCATGATGGAAAGACGTGCAGATCATGATGGAAAGACGTGCAGAGATGACTGGCCACACTAGTGGAAGCCCATGAACTGTAGACTAGTGGCTGTGGAGCCCTCTGGATATGGAAGACAGTTTTTTGGCTTGAACTGTTTGGGGGGCACTCAGACAGGGGGATTGGAATCCATCCCTGGTTCTTGGGCAGGCTTTTGGGAATCAGGTACCTGTGGTGTGACACCTTGCTCAGCCTTGGTGCAGTGGGAAGGGGCTTGGACCTGCCTAGGCTCAGTGTGCCGGGCTCTGCTGACTCCTCATGGGAGACCTTGATTTGGAGGAAGTGGGAATGTGGGGTGGCTTGGGAGAGAGGGCTGGGGGGTGGGAGGAGGGAGGAGGTGGGATCTGTGGATAGTATGTGGAGTGAGTAGAAAATTTCTTAATAAAGAAAAATGAAAAAATAAAACATGACCCACAGAATCAACTAGGCAGGGCTCATAGGGGCTCACAGAGTCTGAAGCAGCAATCACAGACCCTGCATATACATTATGGTTAGGTATCTTGCTGTTCGTGTGAGACTCCTAACAGAGGTAGTGAGGGAGTCTCAGACACTTCTGCCTGCTCTTGGAACCCTTTTCCTCATCCAGCCTTGATAGGAGGGTTTGTGTTTAGTCTTATTGTATCTTGTTAAGCCGTGTTTGGTTGATATCCTTTTGAGGGTGCTCTTTTTTAGAAGGGAAATGCAGGAGTGGGTCTGGGGGAGAGGGCAGTTGGGGGAGCTGGGAGAAGTGGAAGGAGGGGAAACTGCCGTTGGGATGTAATGTATGAGAGAAGAATAAAAAAAATTGCTTTCTGATTGGATTAAAGCCCATGCCACAGGGCTTTGGATGGAAATGCATGCCTAATACTGTAAATCTGACCAATAATCCATGATTGGGGATCTCACAGGCCCCACGGATAAACCTACTACTGTTAATGCACTAAATGGACATAGTATCAAACTTCCTTTCTAAGTTTGTATCTCTATACCCATGGGTTAGTACAGTTCTCAGATTTAAACAGAGAAGTTTCTTGGGGGCAAAAACGCAATTGTTCAAAGTGTAGAGAATAAGTGTCTGTGGAGTTCTCAGCCATAAATGGGACACATCTGTATCACATCCTTCCACTCAAGGATCAGGGACCCAAGGAAGAGGGTAGAAAGTTTGCAAGAGGAAAGAGACCAGGGAGGACCCAAGCACAGCAATGTCTTCTGGACACGAGAGGACAACTGCACTCATGAACTCCCAGCAACTGAAGTTGCCTGTACAGTCTCAAGCCAGTAAACATCCCAGCATAGAGAGAGGAGGGGCTTGTGAGCCTTCATGCATAGTTGACAGTTCTTGGGCAAAGGTGGGCCAATTTTTTAGGGTGTCTTCTCTGGTAAGAGGCTCATACTCCAGAGGATGGCTCCACGGCTGTGAGTATATGGACAGCACAAATTGGACTCGGCAGATTATTAGAATACTAAAGAGGACTTGAAGTCTAAAAGGAGAGGCAGGGGGTGAATGTAGATGTTAAGGGGGAGAGGGTGGGAGTGAATATGATCAAAATACATTGTATTCATGTATAGAGTTCTGAAATAATAAAAATTGTATATTAAAAATAAAAATACAAAAAATAAAAATAAAGAGACCATATGTCTTAGTCTCAGTTTCTATTGCTGCGATGAAACCCATGACCAAAAAGCAAGTTGGGGAGAAAAGGGTTTATTCAGCTTATACTTCTGCAGCACTGTTTATCCTTGAATGAAGTCAAGGCAAGAACTCAAACAGGGCAAGAACCTGGAGGCAGGAGCTGCTGCAGAGGTCATGGTTTGCTCAGCATGATAGAACCCAGGACCACCAGCCCAGGGATGGCACCACCCACAACAGACTGGGCCCTCCTCCCCATCAATCACTGAGAAAATGCCTTACAGCTGGATCTTACAGAGGCATTCTCTCCACCAGCCCAGGGATGGCACCACCCACAACGGACTGGGCCCTCCTCCCCCATCAATCACTGAGAAAATGCCTTACAGCTGGATATTACAGAGGCATTCTCTCCACCAGCCCAGGGATGGCACCACCCACAACGGACTGGGCCCTCCTCCCCCATCAATCACTGAGAAAATGCCTTACAGCTGGATATTACAGAGGCATTCTCTCAAACGAAGCTCCCTCCTCTCTGATGACTCTAACTTGTATCAAGTTGACATAAAACCAGCCAGTACAGCATACAATGAAGAAAAAAGGAAACAGGTAACAACATATGCTGGCAAGGATGTGAACAAAAGAGAAAGCCTTATATGCTTTTGGTAGAAATGTAAAATAGTTCAGATGGATAAAAGTCAGTACAAGGTTTTCAAGAAACTAATGCTGGATTTACCATGTGAACCAGATTTACTACTCCTGGGCTTTTACGTGGACTCCAAGTCAGTGTATCACAGAGATGTATTTGCACATCAATGTTTATTAAGTACTTCTCTAAATAGCTAAGTTCTGGAACCAACCTACATGTTCTCTAACAGTGGAATAGATAATGAACACATGGTACATATACTAAACTGAATGTTTTTCAGCCATAAAGAAGAGCCAAATCATATTTGCAGGAAAATTGATAAAACACACATACATATATCTCTATGACAGAAAAGAAGTGAAACCGTCTAGGGAAACACAGAGGACTAAGGAGAAGGGGAAGCGTGAGAAAAAGGGAAGGAGGCTGGTGCAGAAGACAGTTATCAGCACACTATATATAATTATATGGGATTTTTAAAATAAATTAAGAACTTTATGGATTAAAGTGTCTACCATGTCAATGAGGCAATTCCAATGTCAATCTGTGGATTCTTGATAACAATTAGCATTGTTAAATATTTCTTAAAGGAAACCTCTATGGTAAGAATTGCTAACTGGCTCCTAACTAGATTTTTCATCTCAATTTATTATCCCTTATACAAGATGATAAGAATTCTTTATGGTATAGAATTCATATAAGTATATGAATGGGCTACATATACATGTTAGGATTAGTGTATAAAAAGAAGACACCAAATAAAAATTTCAGACATGCAATAACTCAATAATTTAGAATATCATATTTATAATATGAAAATCATTCTGAATGGACTGGTTGAGAGATCCCCTCCTTTATCTTTCAAACTCAGTGTAATAATTACTATAGACTTTTCTATATGAGAGAATAAAATCAGTATTTACATTTCTCTTTGTTTTTGTTAAGCTATTTCCTAAAGCAGTAAAAATAGCCTTTCCCACTCATATCTTGACAACCTAACTTCTAATTCAGGAGGCATCTTACTCTTCAAGTCCAGCTTTGGATTCTGCCCATTCAGGGTGAAGGTGATCACAGCTAGCTACTTGTTGTGTAGCAATTTCCTTTGAATAGAAACATCTCCCAGGAGGAGGCAGGTGGGGCAAGCAGGTCTCAGCAAGCTCGTGAAAGTTACCAGGCTCCAGAAGCTCACAAGTTCCTCAATTCATAAAGTCCCTCTCCTGGGCTATAAAGACAGTGAACACCAGTGTGGGAAGGAGAGTCTTTCCCTGGAGCTCAAAGGGTGCATCTTTTCTGAGTCGTTACCATAGCAATGTGGCCTTTCCTGTGACCCAGCTGCCTTTTATTCTTCCTTTTCCTGTAACTAACCCCTCATGCTTGCTCATGTAACTAACCCTGAGGAACTCAGAGGTTCACCAAGCTACTCTTACAGGGAATAATTGCTCTGGTTGTTATCACATGTCCCCAGAAAAAGTCACAAATATTTTTACTTGAAATCTCTTACTAGATGGTGGTTTTCTTGAAGCCAGGGGATGAACTTTCATTCAGAAACATCTAATATTTTACACACACACACACACACACACACACACACACACACACACACACACACACACACCTAGCATTTAAGAAAATGTCTTTTTAAGCTGGGCATAGTGGCACACGCCTTTAATCCCAATACTTAGGAAGCGGAGGCAGGAGGAGCTCTTTGAAATAGAGGACACTCTGGTCTACAATAGTAAGTTTCAGAACAGCCAGGGCTACAAAGAGACCCTGTAGTCTTAAAAGAAAAGAAAGAGAGAGACAATGAGAAAATGTCTTAGTAAAGACATTTTCTCGGAAGATTAAGTATGCAACAAATATACCTTGAATGATTATGTATCTATATTACATGCATACATAATTTACAAAGTACTTCATAACTTTGGCATGACTACAGTATTTAAGTATAATAGAATTTCATGCTATTCACAAGATCATTTTTCAGTAAAACACAAAAACATCTACAGATTTCACCTAATTAATTTTCAATGAAGTTATAGGAAATCCAGAATTCTTACACAATAATGTTATGCAAACTAGCAGTGGGATTAGGTGCTAGATATTTTTAAAGAAACATACAGTGTGTTATTATTCCTAGCTACTTCTGGAATCACATGACTGCGCATGTGCTGTCAGCAGTCAGGCAAAATGCTTAGTCACTCCAGGGTCTTATGTCTTACGTAATCTGTGTGCAGCATGACCATATAATTTATGCACACGCTTGGCGTAGCTACATAAGCCCATATATGTATGCACACATGCACGAAGTGACCTATAAAAGCAGGCTCTACTCATTCCCACTCTCTCCCCCTCACACCAGAGGTAGTGTGTGCATATCTCCAACCCCCCCACCTTTCTTTTTGGTAGGCCTACCCACCTCCACCCTTTCCCTTCCCTAATAAAAACTCTTATAGTGGATTCCGCTGCACTTCATGTTTTCTTGCGCTTGGTAAATAACGTCGCTAAATAAATAACACTGGTGCTGTGACTTGGAGCCATCTGAACAGATGAACAGCATCTTGCCAGGTCCAAGCAGTGCTGGACAGTTCCCAAGAGCCTGGACAGCAAAGTGAAACAGCCAGCTGCCCCAGGACGTGGCCAGCACCCTAGTTTTCTCAGGTCCCCCAAAGATGTTCAACGGCCCCCAGGTCAGTGGGAAGCAGTCTCAAGAACACGGCACCCTCATCCCGGCCTCACCTGCTACCCCTTTCTAACTCCTCACCTTTTTATAATAAACAAAGGGGAGACATGTTAGCATTCAGACATCTGTACTGGCCTGTCCTTAGGACCTGACAGGATATTCCTCAGCTGCAGCCACTAGAGCACACCCTGGGCATTCGCTAAGTTTCCATTACAAAAGCTAAACTTCATTTTTCTATTTGGTAATATGTTCATTTTTATTGGACATTCAAAATATCACCAGAGAATGTTCAAAAGATTTCTTTTCCATGTTTAAATACAAACTCTCAGGTGACATTCTATATCCCCTATATCCCCTTGTACACCTGCAGTCCCTCCCTCCCTCCTTCCTTTCTCTTTCCCTTCCTAGTTCCCAGGGACCGGTCCCTGCCTCCTTCTCTGCCTCTTCTCTCTCCCCTTCCCCTCAATAAACCTCCTATGTGGGCCCTGATGTATGGTGTGACTCCTTCCTGCTGTTTTTTAAAATACAACAGTAAGGGTCAATAAACTTGTCACTGAATTTACCTAAAATAACTGAAATTTTACAACAGAAAGATAGTAAAATTTATTTCTACAAAATGGAACATAATCTAATGAATTATAGTTCTGAAGTTTCAATGGGTTATTTCAGAGCATGTACAGTTTATTGTTTTAAAATTACTTTAGCAATATAAATAGATACATTTATATAAACTACATACTGAGATTAATATAAGATTGTATTTTCATAAATATTGAAAGTGCAATTGGAGACAGCACTCACTAGTAATTAATCTCTCAATGTCTTCCCACCCGTGTGCGTGTGTGCGTGCGTGTGCGTGTGTGTGTGTGCGTGTGTGTGTGTGTGTGTGTGTGTGTGTGTGTGAGTATGTGTATCAGTGGCCAGAGGTCAACTTTGGGTGTCTTTCTGTATGACTGTTGACCTTATTTCTTAAGCCTAGGTCTCTACTGATGCTGCAGCTCACTAGTTCAGCTGGACTGCTGGCCATGAGTTCTGGAGACCACCCACCTCGCTGCCTTCCAGAGCTAGCATGACATGTCCAGTCCACATGGCTATCTCTTACATGAGTTCTGGTGATGCCAACTTGGGACTTCATGCTTGCAAAGTAAGGACTTTATTCACCGACCATCTCCTTGGTTCTAACTAACAATTTCTGATAGGAAACGAATGCTATAAAGTTTAAATCAGATAAAAATTGCTGACAGCATTAAGTTACAATTAAGATTCCAACAACATATTTCAAAATGGCAAGTACCTTTGCTCAAACTTCAAATATGGTGTATAGTCTATTACAGCAGGAAAGGTGCCATCCAATCCTTCTCCCTTTAGGCAGAAGCTAAGAAAGCAGACAATGAATATTCATATTAGTACATAAATATTAAAGTCCAACTGCACAGGAATGTTTTTATTCATAATTTAATTATTACTTGCTACAAATAAATACCTTAAGTATTTAATTCTCAATACCAATGACAAGCATTATATGACAGGTCAATATATTATTACATAACGTTTCGTAAAGAAACAATAAAATTTACTGAGAAATCAAAGTCTGAATCACTGTTCTATTGCCATGAAGAGACGACATGACCATAGAAACTCTTACAAAAGAAAGCATTTAACTGGGGGGTTTGATTACAGTTTCAGAGGCTTAGTCCATTATCATCATGGTAGAAGCATGGCAGCGGGCAGGTATGCTGCTGAAGTAGCTGAGAGCTACATCCTGATCCACACAAGAAAGAGACTGGGGCTGGCATGGGTTTTTGAAACCTCAGAGCCCAATCCCAGTGACACACTCCCTCCAACAAGGCAACACCTATTCCAACAAGGCCACACCTCCTAATCCTTGTAATCCTTTCAAACAGATCCACTCCCTGGTAACTAAGCATTCAAATATATGAGCCATGAAGACCCTTATTCTTCAAACCATTACAAAAGCTAAACTTCATTTTTCTATTTGGTAATATGCTGATTTTTATTGGACATTCAAAATATCACCAGAGAATGTTCAAAAGATTTCTTTTCCATGTTTAAATACAAATTCTCAGGTGACATTCTATATCCCCTAGAAAGGTCTGATTGATTAGCAAACAATAATCTTCTAAACTATCTGAATAAGTGAAAAAGCTTAGATCTTAGACCTCCAAGAGGTGCTGAAAATCCTCTAATTATCCTCTTCTGAGACCATAAGGCCATGGAAATGATTAAGCAATATGCCCAAGGATATGCTGTGATGCTCACAATGCCAATCTTGACCCCAATCCAATAATCTCTACTTTTGTACAGCACATACAAAAAGATAAAAAAGGTGTCTGATTGATAATTACTATTGTTGAAAACACATCTTCTAGAGTTGGGTGCAGTAAAACATACCAATTATCCAATTTTTAAACAAAACTTTGCTCAAAACAACTAAAACAACAAAAAATCATATCCTCCAAAAATACAAACGTAGGAACACATTAAAAAAAAGCAGATTGATATTTCAGAGGAAAAAAAACACCTATGAACTCTCACCTGATTTTGTTTCAAAGTTTGACTGCTAAAATATTCCTTCTAACATACTTATACAAAGAGTTTGCATTTACTTTTCCAGGCTCGAATAAGGACCAGATTAAAGTGGCATCACTTCACACGGGTTGTTCCTCATTTTCACAAACATTACTAACATATGGTTTAGATATCTGCTTTCACCCGATCACACAGTGTCAGTGAGTAATAACCAGTGAGATGCCTCAGCAGTTCAGCACTGGCTGCAAAAGCACGGTGACTGTGGTTCAATCCTTGGAACCCACATAAAGGTGGAAGGAAAGAAGCAACTCCATAAAATTGTTCCCTAACCTCTGTGCATGCACATGTGTGTGTACACACACACACACACACACACACACACACACACACACACACACACACACACACACACTGTGGCTTGGATGTAAATATCCCCAAAGGCTGTTTTGAACACGTGTCTGACATGATTATGGGATCTTTTGGAGGTGAAGTCTTGATGAGGAATTATGTCAGGGAGGAGGGCTTGAGGCTTTGTTGCTTGGCCCCACTTGCTGTTCTCACTCTGCCTTCTGAGCAGGGACACAATGTGATCTCCAGGTTCCTGCTTCAGTCACCATGTCGTCCCTACTGGCTGTCATGTCTTCTCTGTCATGATGGATTTCATTCCTCTGAAACTACAGACTCCTTCTCCCTTAAACTGTTCAAGTCAGGGAATTGTATCACAGCAACAGAGAAGAAACTAACAGATAAATGGAATCAGAAATGGATCGTTACTGTGATAAACCACACCATGTAGTTCTAGGCCTTTAGTGTATAGAAGGAATGTGGACGATTTTGGATATTCGAGCTGGAAAATCCATTGACTGTTGTAAGCAGTGCTTAATAAGGCATTTTGAAAGAGCCTTGGAAGGCAATATAACCTGGTAAGAGCAATCCAGAGAAACCTGGACAGTAGAAGCCCAGCTAATGAGGTTTCAGTGAGGAACAATTCTGAGAACTTATGTGGGATCAAATTTAAAAGTAATGTACTAATTTCCTTGGCAGTAGAACTTTCAAGACAGACTAGCATTTAGTGGAGTGGCATGATTATTACTGATTGAGCTTATTCAGTTCTACAAGGAAAAAGAACACACGAGTTAGAAAGGGGGAAATGTACAGTCTGGAGAGGAAAGGGGCATTAGAAAGCTAAGGTTACAGTCAAGGCTGGTGCTAAGAAAAGACTTTAATTGCTAAAGAGATTCTTGCTGTGAAGCAGAAACCTTCTACTCTGCACTGGAGCAACAGGAAAGACACTCTGAGGGCAAGATCCCACATATCAAAGGCTCCAAGTTTTGAAAGGAGAGAGGTTTCTTGTTCTTAGAAAGAGATTGTATAGGGAACATTTTCACCAGTTTCAGCATACAGAAACTGCTACAACTGTGATCCCAGGAGGCCAGTTTCCACCCCAAGCAGGAAGCAGAATTTGGCAGTGAATCTAGTTTGGTGGCATAAAAGATGTAAGTCTGAGGGATCAGGGACTCTTCCTCCAAGAATTCAGAAAACTGCTGATGGCAGGCAACGGTGACAGTGTGACTGGCTGGAGTACCGCAAGGAGGCCCTCAGAGGCCACTGCATGAAGCTGTGAAGGTGAAAGCAAGGTTATAGTGTAGATTCCAAGATGCTGGAGATGCCAGGCCATGAAATACATCCTGAGGAGGGTTGCACGCCAGGAGTGAGAACAGCCAAAGAAAGCGGCATATATTATAGGCTGCGTGGTGTATGGAGGGATGGATCCACCTATTCCCTTTGAAACTAAAGCCACAGACACAGAACTACTTGGTTTTGGTGTTTACTCTGCTGAAATCTTTCTTTGGTCTAACCTCAGTATGCTCACATTCTTCCCTTTTAGAATGGAAATGTATTATTATATACTGGAAGTATGTAATTTATTTCTTTTATTTAACAGTGGTTTACAGTCAAAAGACTGTCTTAAGACTCAAAAGATACTTCAATCTTGAGACTTCTGAACAGTGTTGGGGCTCTTAAAGACTATGGGAACTTTAAAAGTTTGACTATATGTATTTTGCACCATGACATGGCCATGAATGTATATCAGCAGGGGTAGAATGTTGTGGCCTGGATATGAAATAAAATTCCAAACACATAAAACATGGACTTACAGGACTATGATGATGGGACACCCTATATGAAGAGTTAACAACACTCGAGGATCAAAAGACAATCTTCAGGCTGGCAAAACAGTTCAGTGAGTAAAGGTGCCACCATCAGTCCTGATGACCTGAATTCAATCCTCAGGGCTCCCACGATAGGAGAGACTGGTATTCTGCAAGTTGTCCTCTGATCTCCACATTTACATGTACCCACACACATGCACACGCATACCAAATAAATAAATGCAATACAAAACTTTAAGAGACAACCTTCAGACTTTGTGATGTTCATCCTAAAAATTAAGCTAATACTAGCTTACTACATTGCATATAGGAGAAGTCCAGACCTATGAAGTAGCAAATATTTTGAAGAGAAAGTAAGTTACTAGAAAAAAATAAAATTTTCAAATGATTCTACTTATAAAAAATTCTTCATTCTTATCTTTGAGTTTTCTTACAGACAACTTTTTTACTTTTAATATAACATATAATTTGAGATAAATTAAATGCAAAATGATGCTTTCAGAATCTTGAAATTAATCTAACCACAGCCATTTTTAGCATTTGTTATCAGTCTGGAACTGATTCATCTTATTGATAAGAAAAGGAAAAATGAACAATACTTTATATTCCAAATTAATATTAATAACACAAGAGGTATAAGGTATTCAAGACATTCTCCCAGAATTTTCTCTATCTAGACACGGAAAAAGGAGAATCTTGCTTACTTTAAATTCGCGTTGAATCTATCTCTTGACATTTTTTTAGCAGTAGCTGAAAATACCAAGAGTAAGACCCAGAAATTCCCTTCCTTGTCAGTGGAGGCCTGCTGCAGGACAGTCCACTCTCTCTTTCCACTCAACCTAAGAGAGTAGGCCTGTGAAGTTAGAAGCCACCTCATTTTCTTTTTTCTAGACCACTTGAAAACTAGTTGATCTGAAAACAACATCAATCAAATATCAAAGTCCAACTGTGCTTTACAAACTGAAAGAGAAGTCATGAGTAGGAACTATGAGGTCTAATCATTTAAAAACTGAATTCACTTGGCTGAATCCTGAGTACCTGAAGTCGATAGCATTGAGTCCAAGCAGCATGCCAGCAAGCATATTTGCTTCTTCACCCAAGACAATGGCTCCATCTTCATAAAACCTCCTGAAAATACAGAGAACACATAAGGATTAAAAACAAACTAAGGTTTGATGAATAGAAATCACAGTAAAAATTAACACAGCAAGAGTTCAGTTTTGTTGAATTCATATTTGAAAAATTGACCACTGCAGTTTCAAAGATATTTAGACCACCAAATAAAAATAATCAAGAACATCCAAACTCATTACCCTAAATAAAATCATTATTCCTAAATATTTCTTCACTCTCTCTGAACAAAAATCTCTAAAGTAATAATCTGAATGGGCCTTGGGTGCCCAGAAATTTTCTTAATATGGAATAATATAAATGTCAAATGAGAGGTGATAAATTCAGGCTCAATTCTCAGGATCTGTTTTCAAAATTGTATAGACATTAGTTCTTCATGTACAGGAAGAAGAATTTTTTGTCTTTCTGTAATTCTAAGAGTTACTGATCAAGTTTACAACTTAGAAAGAATAGTGTTTGGTAATCTTGCTAATACTGCTGTGATACCAGAGCAAATGGTTACCAAGATGCCTGTGTATGAAGAAGACACTACCCATTCTCTAACAAAAATGTGAGCGTGAATCTGCCTCTGCTGATGCCTATAGACCATTTTCTCTGGTTAATCCTCATTTAAAGTTCCTTTTGGAAATATTAAGAAATTTACCAGCTATTAAAAGTCAAATCAATTTGCTGAATTTCATATTTATGAACTGCTCAAGCAGGCTACTCAGTACTCTAAATTATTTCTACTAAATCACACAACTTTTTTTAAAACAAAAATATTTGAAGAAACTTTAACCATGTTATAGATCACAAGGAAGCTTTGATTAATAAACTATGAAGAAGAAAATGAGAGTCCACCACTCTCTGTCCACCTACACACACAGGGGGACTAGGCTGGGACAAATGTCATCTGGGTCCTCACACCTTCTGAGAATTGCTCTTACTGACTTACATGAAAGGAGGAAAAGCAAAGCTTCTAACAAAGATTAGTGAAATCGGTGATATTTCTATAAATTCCATGGAAGTGTTCCACAAAACATACATTTAGATAAAACATGTATTAATTTTGTTTCTGCTCCAGTCTTGTTTCTTATCAGAGTATGTTAAAGACTTGTAGAACTATACTTCTAATGTTTCTTCTTTTTCAATTAAAAGAAAAAATCCTAAAATCTAAAAAGCAATTCATAAAAGACTGACTGTTCTAGCAAACTGTAGCTATGCAATAAATTGTGTCTATCATGTTGGTATGTACTAGGCACAAATAAAGAAAAATTCTGTAACAGTTTGTGTGAAGATACCAAAAGAACAATGTACAGGACTTGCAAATGATAGGGTCCAAAAAAACCCAAATGCTTTTTATGATTTAAGAACCATAAAATAAATCTACACCTATACCATTATGCTACTACTGTACCAGTATATCTCACAGGATGGTTTCTGTTGTAGGTCACAGGGTTTGAAACTGGGTGAAACTGATGATTTTTCTCTTCCAGCACCATGAGCACTTATCAGTAGTAGCTACTAGTTTGGCACCAGCTCGATACCTCCACATTCAATGACATAAAGTAAGTTGCATCTTCAGCAATAGGGTCTTACCCTCAGGTTATGAAGAGTAACTCACAGCCTTGGTGATAGCCTGTGATACTTAGCTGGGTGATCTATGGGATCCCTTTGACCAATGATTCAACAAGATGTAATATATTGCTGGCACTGGAGGTTTTACTTGGTGGTATAAGATGTCTACTTAAGGTATTGTTTTCCCCATTATATGGTGACTCCACTTAAGATTCTTTTCTTACGTGTATATATTTTAGGAAGCTTCTACAGTAGTGGGTTTCCATACTTTTTAAAAGGCCTTTAGTGGTATTTGTTCCTCCCCAGATTTCCCTCTTTACTCTTCTCTTCCACCCCCATCCCAATTTAATCTTTCTATTCTAGTTTCCTTGATGAGATGGAACCCATACATGACAATGCTAAGTGGCCAGAACCTGAGATTAGATAGGTCATAGGCACAAGGGATAATCTAATAATTTTATTCTACTAAAGGAGCATGCGGTGATATTTTGTTTGTGCTCTAACAAATAAAGCTTGCCTGGAGATCAGAGAGTGGAGCTAGCCACTAGAGGCCAGGCAGTGGTGGCATACACCTTTAATCCCAGCACTTGAGATCTCATGCCTCTGATCTCAGTACTTGGGAGGCACATACCTTTAATATCAGCACTTGGGAGGAGGAAACAGGAAGTTATATGGATGGGTGGAAAGAGGAAGTAATAAGTCAAGGTTGAGACAGGAGCTTGGCCTTTTTGGTCCAAAGATTCAGTAGAGGTAAGGAGTCTCTCTAGTGGCTTGGCTTCTTTACTTTTCTGATCTTTCAGCATTTACACAGATATCTGACTCTGGGTTTTTATTATTAAGACCAATTAAAATTTGCACTACAGGAGCATAGCAATAAAATGATTTCTAATGACATATTGTTATACCCATAGATCAGTGCATCACTCAACGGTCACCAGGGAAGCTTCTTCTTGAAGTATATGATAATTAACAAAGAAATCCACAATATACAGAATGAGAGACTTTCACGCATTTCGGCCTAAATGAGATGTCTTTATTAAACTCCTCTCAAGTCTCAGGGATTTATGTGTAAGAGGAGATGAAGAGATTACCAAGAAAACAGTGTATTTCAGACACAAGATTGATAGACATCAACTTACAGAGACCATGAGACCACACACAAGAACTGCACAAGTTCAAAACAGATAAAATCCCAACACTGAGAAGCGGAAGTCGACACAAAGTCCCACCCCTAACTAAGAAGCTGTTT
This sequence comes from Peromyscus californicus insignis, assembly GCF_007827085.1. Lineage (NCBI taxonomy): Eukaryota > Metazoa > Chordata > Mammalia > Rodentia > Cricetidae > Peromyscus > Peromyscus californicus. Next base: position 13,231,536 of record NW_026294584.1, on the reverse strand, counting down.
GTAATTGATACCTGCTGGGAAAGGGAAAGCCAGTTTTCCAAGGCAGCCCCCATGCCCAGGAGTAGCTGGACAACACAAAACAGAGTCTATTTGTGTGTGTGTGTGTGTGTGTGTGTGTTGATCACAGGAGGATTAGGGCTCAAGTATAAGTTCTTTTTTTTTTTTTTTTTTTTTTTTGGTTTTTCGAGACAGGGTTTCTCTGTGTAGCTTTGCGCCTTTCCTGGAACTCACTTGGTAGCCCAGGCTGGCCTCGAACTCACAGCGGGGAGAGGGAGAGAGAGAGAGAGAGAGAGAGAGAGAGAGAGAGAGAGAGAGAGAGAGAGAGATTCTGTTCTTAAAACAGAATCTCTCTCTCTCTCTCTCTCTCTCTCTCTCTCTCTCTCTCTCTCTCACACACACACACGCACACGCACACGCACACACACAGTATCCTAGTTAGCTTTAATTGTCAACTTGACATAAACCATAGTCATCTGAAAGGATGTCTCAACTGAGGAATTGCCTGACTCAGATTAGCCTATGACCATGTCTATGGGAACTGTACTGGTTATTAATTGATGCAGGAAGGCAAGTAGTCCTAGACTGTATAAGAAAACCAGCTAATCATGAACCTATGACTGAGCAACTAGCAAGCAGTATTGCTCCATGGTTTCTGTTTCAAGTTTCTCCTTTGTTCCTGCCTTGACTTCCTTCAATGACAGAGTATGACTTGGAAGTGTAAGCCAAATAGCCCCACCCCCAGCTGCTTTTGGTCACATTGTTTATTACGGCAACAGAAAGGAAATTAGAATCATGGGGACATAAAAAAGGTAATAGAGAGGTGAATATGAGCCAACTACAAGACATACATGTATGGATTTATGTCATTTCATACTAGAACTATTATTTTTGTCCTCTAAAATATTAACGGAATTTAAAAGATAACAGAAACCATTAATTTTGTTAGATACCAACATACTTAAAGTCTATCATCTGTACATGAAAGTGCCTAAGGACAGAGATGCTTTCACAGAGATGCAAACACATGAGTGGGAATGCCCCTCAAACAATTTTCTAATGGTTCAGGAAAGACTGCTACTTAATCACTGTCATTCGCCAAAGCTGCAGGTTTCACTGTCTAGTATTTGAGAAAAATCACAAATATATCAAAGTAAGACACAAAGCTCTTCTCATTCTTCTCATTCAGAGGCGAACAGGTCAGCATCATTCTAATTTACATAAATACCCAGTTGATGTGTCCCCCATGCCACCTGGGACACGGGTCTAGGGTGATGTGCGAGGATTTCTCTGTACTAGACTCTGTGGAAGTGCCACAACATCAGCACCGCAGTCCTCTTTATCTGTGTTTCCTGAGACTTCTCATAGTTTCCAAATCCCCTAGAACGGGATCCACATTTTTACAAAAAGATTGAAAAAACAGCTGGTTTTGTCTGGTAAGCAGGCTCTGACTAGTCATTAACATGCCATGTTCTAAGTTCTGCAGCAATCCTTACCATGAAATTGTTCACTTATTTCAACGGCAGAATCTACCCATGTATCCTTTTCCTCAAGGAGGTGGACATATCTCATTGGTGTTGCCACCACCTCCTAGTGTTTGGTTTGCTGTATTTTGTTTTCCCTACAACAGTTCTTTTCTTCTTTCTTTTTTCTTTTTCGTTTTTTGTTGTTGCAGTCCAGACATGGTCTTTCCTGAGCAGCCCCCTCACTTCCCCTCCTGCATACCATCCTGATGAGTCAGTTTCTGAAGACTGGTGTCCACATATTTGCAGACTCTAACTCCCATCCATCTCTTTATATTAACCACTGTAATGTAAAAAGTATTTTGCTTGATTGTCTCTTATAGCTATCTTTATGCAATTTATACAACACAGGCCAATGAAAGCACAGGATTCACTCACACTTCCGAAGCTTGGCGCAGGTCATACTCGGGTACCACTGATACCTAATTTACTACCTTTATGTCCTGCTATCCCTTACTACTGGTCCTTACTCTGTACCACCTTCTTTTCAGACGTTCTAGACAATTCAATTCTATGGAACATTAACTAATAACAACTACATACAAATAATAATAGTAATAATAATAACAAATTAATTAAATTACTTAGAAAAAATCTACTTCTTTAATAACAGGAATCATCCAATTGCCTTTTATTTTCTTATAATAAATATTTTTAAAGATTTATTTATTTTTATTTTATGTGTATGAGTGTTTTGTTTAGATGTATGTACATGGACCACTAGTGTGCCTTAGGTCCTTGGAGGCCAGAAGAAAGCATCAGACCCCCTGGAACTAGAGCTACCAATGGGTGTGAGCCACCATGCAGGTGCTAGGTCCTCTGGAAGAGCAACCAGTGCTCTTAACCACTAAACCATCTTCTCTCCAAACCTGAAAAGTCTATTTTTTAGTCCCCATTTTGAGCAAATCATAGTTTGAAATTACAGTTTAAAGTCAAAAGGCAATATTCTACTTGTTTCCTAGTGTCCACATCATATTATGGACTGCTAGAGAATACCAAAACAAAAAAAATTAATTGGTTTTAGAGAACTCTTTATCTGAGTCAAGGACCTCTCATATTCATATTTATATAATTTATTTTCATAAAATGAGGTAATTTAATTCTACTATTAATAAATGAGCCAACTTTTTACGCTAATGATTTTTAAGACACTAAGTGAAATATTTGCTAAATGTTAAATAACTTATTCCAGCCAAACCATAACTCAACCCAACCCCTCACTGGCCTGACCATGTAACCCAATGGTGTAGAGAATAAATGCGAGAGGAAAACTCCTTATGAGGTTTGCCTGCCATGGTTTCAACTTTCCATTACTGTTTCTGCGTGAGGGAAAATTTCAGAAATGTACATCTAAGCCTGCGATAATATGGTAAAAACACAGTGAATTGAACTAACCTGAAGAAATCATACCTTTATCATTTAGTTAAATAATATTTATACATTAAAGATGTAGAAGGCAGAGTCAGGTGGTTCTCTGTGAGTTCAAGGCTAGTCTGGACTACAGAGTAAGTTCCAGAAAAGGCGCAAATCTACACAGAGAAACCCTGTCTCGAAAAACCAAAAAAAAAAAAAAAAAAAAAAAAAAAAAAAAAAAAAAAGATGTAGAAGGAAGTTAACATTTATGTTCTTAACAAAACTTCTATCATCACTTCGCAAGATTTCAAGAGATCATATAATTTCAACCATTTAATACTATCTCATAGAAAAATTGTAATGGAAAAAGTTGGCTAAGTATGCAGTAGAAAAGCCAAGTGTAAAGCTTGAGACATCTAACCCAAGAATAGTAAGCATACACTAAGAAAACACTCCTTTGTTAACAATATTTTTTGTTCTAAAGAAAATATTTTTTGAGAACACTAACAAAAACAGTACACTGAATTCCAAGAAGATAAATATTTAAAGTACTGAGGTAAAAATACATAAAACTTCCACACAAATAAAAGAGCATATCATTGAGTGCTGTTCAATATTTTGGATGCAAGAAAATTTTAAAAGCAAATTTTATATTATTGTGATCTGTATTTTTATTAGAAGCATTCTAAAAAAGTGTTAGTGACTAGCAGTGTGTAGCATCTTTATACTTTTTATTGATCACACATGTTAGTTAGCTCTAATTGAAATGAGTCCTTATAATGCCTTCTGAGTATTCATTCTGTAAGCCTCTCTAAGGCCTTTCAGGTAGACAAACAACAAATAACCTCTGGGTAGGAATGAAATAGTTAGTCCAGAACAATGTCATGCTTTAAATTACCCTTTTGTAATGATCATAAGGTTTACTCTGAAAGTACATTACTAAAATATAAGAGAGCTTATAAGCTGAAGAAATGGTGTTACTGACATTCGTCTTTCCTGTTTCCAGTTTAATCTGTATACAAGGAATTGTAAGGAACATGTGAGAGAACATCTTCTCTTATGGTAGACAAAGACAGCATTACAAATAAGCATTATATTATGCCTGGAGTTAAAAAGGATGTGAAACAGGGACACAATAACAAATAACACACAAAAACAAGCCTTGGTGCAGGAAGGAGGGGCTTGGACCCGCCTCAACTGAGTGTAGCAGGCTCTGCTGACTCCCCATGGAGACCTTGCCTTGGAGGAGGTGGGAATGGGAGGTGGGTTGGCGGAGAAGGCTGGGGGAATGGGAGGAGGGAGGATAGGGGAATCTGTGGTTGGTAAGTAAAAAATAGAAAATATCTTAATAAAAAATTATTAAAATAAAAAAATCTACAAAGATCCTAAGAATGTGAGATTCATTATTTTACCAATGACCACAAGTCCTTCTATGAGACAAGAACTGTGCTGCTTCCTGCATTTACATTAGTGAACAGGCCAGACACAGCTCCTTCTCTCTGGAGCATATCAAAGACCCAGTGAATTGATAGGCAACAAACAAAGGAAAAAGGTAATTATAGATTATGGTGAATACTAAAAGGTAAGTAAATAGTTTGTTGAGAGAAAGATGAGATCATAACTTTGGAGTCATTAAAAAACTGGTACACTCAAGTGTTTAAATTGAAATGTTGGCCTATATAAGTCTAATTAGAGAAGGTTTTGTAGGCTGTGCAAGATTTACAATAATAGTGAACTATATTGAACATAGGGCATAATTATAACTATTTTATTCAAGTTGTTTTCTTTAACTTTGCTACTATATTGTTGTGGGATATTACATTAACTATGTAAAGATGTGTTACATTTGTTTATCCTGCAGACTATTATTTTAACTATGTAAAGATGTGTTACACATGTGTTACATGTGCTGCATTTGTTTAATTATGTAAAGATGTGTTGCTGTTTCACCTTGCCTGCCTAAGGCACCTGATTGGTCTAATAAAAAGTTGAATGGCCAATAGCTAGGCAGAGGAGGGACAGGTTGGGCTGGCGGGCAGAGAGTAAGTAGGAAAGAGAGTGGATAACAGGGAAAAGAGAATGAAAGAGAAAGAGAGGGAGACACATGGGACTAGCCTGCCAGGCAGCTGCCAGCCAGTCATAGAGTAAGACCTACAGAATGAAAGAAAGGTAAAAAGCCCCAGGCAAAATGTCGATGAACAGAAACAGGTTAACCTAAGTTATAAGTTCCAGTGGGACAAGCATGAGATGAGACCAAGTCTTCATAATTTATTTGGGAACTGGTTAGTAGTCCAGAAGAAAGCCTGCTACACTATATATTACCCTCCAGAGAAGTCAAGCAACTCATTACTTGTTGACCCAGCACGACAACAGTTCAAAACAAAACAAAAAAAAAACAGGAAAGATTTCAAGACCTACAACTGAAACATGCTGGCTAAGGCAATAAGCAGTCATTTAAATGTTCTACAGAAAAACTGACATGATTTCTGACTTTCAAGATAGGTCAGCAGGTGTATGGCTCCTGGTGAAGGAAGACAAAGTAAAAGTTCAATTTGGAAACTAGTAGGTAAAAATGTAGGCAGGAAATAAAGGGTGTCTATCTTATTCTAAGAGCCTTGGAGAGTAAAGATAGAGATTCCAAATAAACTTAAGATAGGATCAAGAAGACTTGCTAGTGGGCAGGGAACAACGGAAAATTCAAGTGTGAATTTTACACTCCAACTTGTTTAACCATGTGTAAAAAGAGAAATTGTTTGATAAGAGTGAACAGTGTTACTGGAGGGGGAATACATATATGAACTATTTATCTAGATGTTTAAATGTGGGCTCAGGATGATATAAACAATATTTAAAGCCAAGAAAATGAGTAAAATTCCTGAAAAAGAAAAAAACATGAATAGAGAAAAAAAAGATAATGCAAGACTGAGTCCAGAGAACAATGACATGTCGGATTTTTGAAGAAGAAAGCAAGATAGAATATACTGGAAAACAGCAATTACAGAAAGTTTAGCCTTTCCACAATGCATACTTATTTCAATATAGTATCCTGTATGTTCCAATTTAAATTAAATGTGAAAAAGAATTCTAGAACACAGGCCATATCACTTCATAAGGTTTTCAAAATTCATAAAAACCTGTTATTTTTCATATCCACATAACTTCATTGAGCCTTTTAAAAACAGTATACTGATTACAAACTAACCCACTTAAGTACACTTACAATACAGTTTAACTGGTTTTACAATTGCCAGTTCCGTTCTTGGTAACGCATTTTCATTACTCCACCACAGGAAACCATGTACCTGAATAGGTTACTTTTCTCTTGGCTGTGACCAAATGCTTGACAAGCAGCTGTAGGAGGATTTGGGCCCATGATCTGGTGGTATAGTCTATCACTGTGGAGAAGGCACAGTGGCAGCAGTGTGAGGCCATTGGTCATATGGCTTCCACATTCAAAAAGCTGGGAAACATGGAGCCAGTGTACTGTTCTCTGTCCTTTTCAGACCAGGACTCCAGCAAAATGGTACTGCTCACATTTAGTGTATATCTTTCCTCTCAGTTAAAATTTTCTGAAAATATTCTAATAGATACACTTAGAAGTGTATTTCCACGGTGATTATAAACCCAGTCAAATTGACAATGAAGATCAACTGTCACAGTACCTGTCTTACTCTGGTTTCAATTCTATGATAAGTAAACACCATGACCAAAAGTAACTTGGAGAGGCGAGGGTTTATTTGGTTTCCATATGTCAGGTCACTGTAGCTTGAGTTTTCCTGCCTGGCCCACAGTCAGGACAAATCTCTCTCACCTGCCAGTCCCACAGCCGCTCAAACCCGACCAAGTAAACACAGAGACTTATATTGGTTACAAACTGTATGGCCACGGCAGGCTTCTTGCTAACTGTTCTTACAGCTTAAATTAATCCATTTCTATTAATCTATACCTTGCCACATGGCTCGTGGCTTACCGGCATCTTCACATGCTGCTTGTCATCACGGTGGCTGGCAGTGTCTCTCTGACTCAGCCTTCGACTTCCCAGCTTTATTCTCCTCCTTGTCCCGCCTATACTTCCTGCCTAGCCAATGGCCAATCAGTGTTTTATTTATTGACCAATCAGCAACACATTTGCCATACAGAACATCCCACAGCAGGTCACAGTCCCCTGAGGGAAACCGAGGCAGGAACTGGCACAGAAGTCATGAAGGAGTGCTGCTTAGTGGCTTTTTCCCCCTGGCTTTCTCAGTTTACTTTCTTATACCCCCAATGACTACCTGCTCAGAGATGGCACTGCCCACAGTGAGCCAGGTCCTCCCATATCAATCATTAATCAAGAAAATGGACCCACAGATTTGCTACAGGCCAATGTGACAGAAGAATTTGTCTCAGTTGGGTTCCCTCTTCTCAGAAGACTCTAGCTTGTGTCACTTGACAAAACACTAGATAGAACAGCTATTAGCAGTTACCCCTCCTTTCCTCTAACTCTTCTGCCATCAATTCTCCCAACCCCAGTCTATACACCCTAACCTTAGTCCTGTTCCTATATATTTATTTAGCTATCATAGACATTTAAGCTAAGGAAATCATACACTATCTGGCTTGCTGTAAGAGGCTCCTTTGGCTTTATATATTGCCAAGATTTATCTATATTGTAATATACTTCAATACTCCAATCATTTTTATGGGTGAATGAATGGATACAATATATTTTGTCTCTTTATCATGTGAACATTTGGGTTGTTTTCTCTTTGGGCTATTATAAGTAATGCTACAAATAGATGTATGTACACTTCTATAACTATGTTATCAATTTTATATACATGCATCGATATATAGATATGACTCACATCCACACACACCACCATGGCATGTCTTATGGAAATTTTACATTAAAATTTTTGAGGAATTGCAGACTGTTTTCAAAGTGGACATGCCATTTTACTTTTCAAACAAGAGATATAGGCAGGGATCCAAAATTTCTAAATTCTCATCAACATGTTTTCATATAATCTTTTGTATATATGCATCTCACTTGATATCAAATAGTATATCATTATGCTTCAGATTTGTATTATTTATAGACAATAATGCTGTGTTTTTTTGTACTAATTACTTTCTTACTGTTATAACCGAATATTTGATAGGAAGTAATTTAAGAGAAAGGTGTTTAAAGAGACTCACATTTTGAAGCTATAACCCATCATGGAGGGAAAAGCATGGTAGAGTCCATTAGGGTGGCAGCATAAGGCTATCCTCATTTTTTAGCAGATCTTGAAACAGAAGTGGGAGTACTCCTCTGGCTTTCTCCTGTTTCCTTTTTTTATTCAGTTTGGGGACACCACAGGTAGTGTGGTGTCACCAATATTCATGGTTATCTCTTCACAGATCATCTCCATGGATCAAATCTCCATGGTTAAATTTCTCTGGAAATCTCCTTACAGATATATCCAGAGATCCAAATTCTGTCAAGCTGACAATGAAATTAACCATCAAGGCTTCATTCTGCTATTTATGAACAATTTGTATACCTCCATCAGAGAAAAAGTTGTTCATTTTTATTAATGTGTGGCAAAAGTTCTATATATATTCTAGATACATGTTCTTTATCAGATAAGTGATTTTTAATTTTTTCCTAGTCTATGTTCTTCTGTTTACTTTCTTGGTGGTGTCCATGGAAGAATCAAGTTGTGAATATTGATGTCCAATTTATCTATTTTTTTTTTGGTCTTTGTACATAGGATATTATGTCAAGGAAATAGTGAATTAATCAAAGATTAAACCTATGTTTTCTTTCAATAATTTTGTATTTAAGTATGATCTACTTAAGAGTTTTTGTATAAGTCATGAGTTAGGCCAATCCAAAGCAACTTTTAGTAATATTTGTTTTTTCACCTTAATACAGAAGCTTTTCTCATCTATGAAGAACATCCCAAGATACCCACTGAATGTCTGAAACCGTAAACAATACCAAGATCTGTATAGACAGTCAATATATGAGTGTGGCTTCCAATTTTGTTTGTCGGAAGGTACTATGAAAGCAGTGGGCATTCAATAGCAACTGTGTTCCAGATTTTGAATTTTCATCTTTGCCAAGGCAGGAGCTGGGCAGTGGCAGTGAGCTATAGCTCCCAGTTAGGCCTGCCATCACATGGTGACTATCTATAAACAGACTCGCTTCTGTAAGTCTTGAGAATGTCAGAGCACAACAGGCTAAGCTCTGCGGCTGGCAGGTTGGTGTACTGAATGTGGTTTTAACATAGCATTTTCAGCACACCATGAGTTTCTTCAGACATAAGCCTTCATGAGGCCAGGAGCAGCTGCTGTGCTGATTCTCCTGTATAGTCACACTACAGTAAAGTTTAACTTATAAACAAGCTACAGTAAGAGATTAACAGTAACAATAGATTAAAGCAGTACTACCAACAACCTGTAACACAAGTTATATAAATTGTATGAATTACTTCTGGATTTTCCGGTCAATGAGTAATGCAAACACTTAGCATATATATAGATTCTAAAATTTTTTCTTGGTTCTTGAAAGATTTAGCAACTTATTACTATTCTATCTACTTTTCAAAAATTGAGAGCTCCATCTTTAATGATTACTCAGGAATTTACAGTTTTATTTTATACTTTATTCCCTCCTTTTTTTATACCAAAATATTGTGAAAACTGGTATTTGTTTATAACATAATTTATAGTTAGAAATTAAATACTAAAGCAGCTGAATGTGGGTTTCCATAAAGATAATTTTATCTTTGTATCTTCAAAATTTATTATTGGCAATTTTTATTACTTAAAGTCTTCTCCAAAATATTTTCAATATTGTTTCAAATATCACATTTATAAAACTTAGTTTATTTTTTCTAATTACTTTTTAGTCTCTGGTTAGGCAGAAATTAATCTTTGAGCAAACTAATTCAGTTTTAAGTTCACTTTTCACTTGAGATTTTTACCAGGATGTTATCAAAGCAATTTTCCACTTTTAAAAACAAATCTTAGTAGATTCTACTCTCTCTATCACTTCCCAATTCTGGCTGTCTATCTGTAACACCCAAATTCCTGAAGTTTTTATTTTTATTTGTTTTTCAGTTGCTCCTCAAGACACTTTCCACCCCAGCAGAAGTTCACATGAAATTCTTTAATACTTTGAAGGCAGTCGTGTTCTCCAAGAATTTGTACTTCAGCTCCCCACCCTTCCTCCACCCACAATGATCCTTGGATGGCCACAGATTAGTGCTTCAAAGTTGCCTGCCTTGGCTCCTCCCCTTGCACTGGGGTAAACGCTCTGTCACTATTTTTAAGACTATCATTTCTCTTTGTCTGTGAAGTTAGACAGAACAAGAAGAAATCCACTTGATTCAGACACTCTCAAGACCCTTCGAGGATTAAATTCTCCTTCTATAAGCACTTACGTCAAGAAGCATCCAAATAAAAGGTAATGTACAACTCTTCTTGCCAGTACTTCTGTTTTACAAACTCACTCTTCCAAATGTGATTGTAGGCCAGGGATTTACATTCAAAATAACTTATAATTAAAAAGTTTATTTGGTTTTATTTCAGTAAAAATAATAGCATTAAATAGTAAAAAGAAAAACGTTCTGGGTTTTCACATTTATTGGTCAGAATTCAAGAAGAGAATTTTGAAATATCTTCGTGCTTATTTTCCTTCTTGTAAATTATGAAGCCACTGTATTCATATTTAAGCACCATTATTATGGCAGGTATGTTTATGAATATATACGTACATGCATATAATATGCACTAAGCCATGTTTCTGTTTTGAATAGAATATGTTTGTATATTTTTGCAAGACTTTTTATTTCAGAGACTTTTGTGTTTAGGGCTGAATCATTTCCTTTTCATCAGAGTACAGCTAGGTGTAAGACAAGGCTAAAATGGTTCCCTTTAATATTTAAACTACTTGTTCCAAAAACAATCTATTCAAAAATTATTTCTACCACACCCAATCATTTCAACTAAGAAACAGGACTAACAACTTAGGATAGATGTTTTACTGTTTATTTAGAAAAGGTGAAATATTTTAATTACATAAGAGTTAATTATTGTGTAAGCTGAATTTTAATTTAGGATTTTTTTGGTTTAGCATATTAGATTCTGATACTGTGCTGTAGTTTTATATACAAAGCATTTGTACCCTCAATTTCTTTCATAATTAAGTTTATCTCTTTGTGATCATAAATATTTCATTTTGTCAGGTTCATTTCAAAGATCTAAGAGTTTATCATCATCTCACCATCCATCTTTAGATGTCTGCTAAGAGTATTAAGTTGCTAAGAAAAATCCTCAATAAATACATATTATATTAATCTTGTGAAAACACCTTCATAGCCAAAACGTCTTTTTCCTAATCAAATTGATTATCATAGTAAATTTCTTTTTTTTTTTTTTTTTTTTGGTTTTTCGAGACAGGGTTTCTCTGTGTAGCTTTGCGCCTTTTCTGGAACTCACTTGGTAGCCCAGGCTGGCCTCGAACTCACAGAGATCCACCTGGCTCTGCCTCCTGAGTGCTGGGATTAAAGGCGTGCGCCACCATCTCGCCCGGCTGTAAATTTCTTTGTATCTGCCAAGTTAAAAGCTTACTGTTTTAGTTATCATCTACAAAGATGAAGTCCTCTCAGTGAAAGCCTGCATCACTTAGCTGGTTAAAGGCTTACTGTTTTAGTTATCTACAAAGATGAAGTCCTCTCAGTGAAAGCCTGCATCACTTAGCTGGCTAAAAGAACATGGCAAATGTCAAGGTTTTCTCACAATCTACAATGTTAAACACCATCCGAGGACACGGAAACTGGGGTGCCAGATCCCTGAGTTCTCTGTACCTATCTTTTCTCTGTCAAGGCTGATTTACAGCCGCCACTCTGCCACCCTTTTCAGAAGTAAGAGCAGGGTTAAAGAAGCACACCCACGGAGAAGTCCTAAGGCAGCCTGAGCCAGCAGAGCTATCTGTGAGAAGGGAAATGCTCTACAACTTGCCATGCATGAAGTACCTGAAATGTGACACGGCAACTAAATAACTACATTTGAATTTTAAATAATCCTTATTAATTTTATCTTACATAGTGTCCTATGCCCATGGCACTATACAGTATATGTCTAAGGTAATGAAATTATTAAATGTTTTCATTTACAAATACTTCTGAGATGGAGGGAAGTAGTATTATCAACAGCAACAAATATAGACCACCAGACAAGAACTAAATATTCATGGCTGTTGTCCTAGTATGAACCCTTTCACCACTAATTAAAAAGCAATAAGGTCTTCATTTTTATAGAGCACACAGTAGGACATCCCTTAAAATGTAACCTTAGAAAAATAATACCTTCAAAGAGTACACTGAAAAGAAAGCAAAGCCACTATTAATTCTGTACACGAATGAAAGAAATAAATGATCTATTTACGTCTCCCCAAGCAAAGAAATAAGGAAGCACTATGCTGGAGAAAGAGATAGATAGCTAAGAATTTCAAACTTCCTTCAAATTTGTCAGTGAAAAGTGAATGGGGAGAATGAAGCTCCAAGCACTGAACGATCGATAATCAGAATGATTCAAAGACAAGACATCCCAGGCACCATGCGTACCCTTTACACAAACCAGTAAGTCAAATGTATATTCGGGTAACAAATTACACTTTCCTAAGAAGACAATAGATTTATCTGAGCAGCAAGAAAAACGGATGACCCGAAAGTTGAGAACTTCAGATTATCTCTTCATTGTGATTTTTCAAGTCATAAATATTAGAAAATTGAAAGGACTTTTAAACCTGGTTGTTTTGAAGTCTCTCAAAGCTGTAGAGATGTATTCAGACAAATGTTTTTCCATGAGTGCTACTCTGATCCAGGCTCTACCCTAAGAAGAACAAGAAAGGATCAAATAAGAAACTTAAAAATATTTTCTATATACTGTTAAATATATGCATATTAACAATATGGAACAAATAATTCAAAACAAAGAATGACTATGAAAATACCTTAGAAGATAAAGCAGAAAACTTCGATAATATTATTAAGCACATATTTTGTTTTTCAGAAGCTATATGACATATCAAACTACCACTATATCCTCTGATGAAAATGAGCTACTTGGGTTTGAGATATATTTTGAATCATATAGTATATTTATATAAAATTCTACTTCAATATCAAAGGCAGCATGCTAATTAAAAAGAGTCCCCTTATAAAATACATGAAACAGTCTTTTCATAGTCTCTCTAACAACACAAGTTTGAGAGTTTTCTACTGATGCCCCAAGAGGAAGTTTTCATACCGATAGGAAATTACACTATATGACCAGTCACAAGCCCAAATCTCATGAGCTATGAAATTTGGAGCTAAAAGATGCTACCAAAGATTTTAAAATAGAAAACAGCAGCAGGAAGCCAGGGACTAGGGGTGTAGCTCAGTGGTACAGCATTGGCTTAGCATGCTCCAGGCTCTGGTTTTAACCGCCCTCACCAAAAACCCAAAATCTCAACTCAGATATTAGCATATGTCAGCACAGAATCAGAGACAAGAACTTCTGACTTGTGAATCATTTAACAATACTAGAAAGTGTTAACCCCTCTTAGTACCCGACATTAGCTAGTCTTTCTTAATACTCCAAAATATTCCTTATAGATGTGTGTGTTTCTGTGTGGGTATGTGGTTGCGCTTGCCTGTCTATGTGTGGAGGTCCGAAGTCAATTCTAGGTGTGTCTCTCTCTCTCCCCTCTCTCCCCTCTCTCCTCCCCCCTCCCCTCCCCCTCCCCCTCTCTCCCCTCTCCTCTCCCTCTCCTCTCCCTCTTCTCTCTTTCTCTCTCTCTCTCTCTCTCTCTCTCTCTCTCTCTCTCTCTCTCTCTCTCTCTCTCTCTCTCTCTCTCTCTCTCTCTCTCTCTCTGACATGTCTCTCATTGAACCCGGAGTTCATTTGGTTGTTTTGGCTGGACTGGCCAGAAAGCACATGGGATCCATCTGTCTCTGCTCTAATCCCCCAGGCCCCTGACCTGGAGTTATAGATCAGGGCCACTGCACCAGGATTTTTTGTAGATGCTGGAGATTTGAATTCAAGTCATCATGCTGTGCAGCAAGCACTTTATTTCACTGGGCTACCTCCCTAATCCTTCTCATAGCCTATTTAGACTGAAAGAATGTAAGGAATAATATCAGTAGAGAACATAAAATTTCATTTACTTTCATTCCTACCTAGCCCTTCCCAAATCTCCAGGAAAATTCCTGGCAACCGAATAACACAGAAAACAACAGCATTGAAATAGCAATGGGAATAAAGGTGCATAATCAATCTGCATTATGCTCAACCCATGGGCTTGGAGGACAGCATGAAAATGTCCACAGGTATAATGAATTCAGCATACTTGTGGGTAAGAAAGGAAGCAGTCTAGGTAGTGATAAAAACAGCCAGGCTGGAACAGCAATGCTGCTGGGAAGAAAATCAACAATGGGGATGGCCTTGCAAGCCGAGCTTCCCATTCCATTGACTTCCAGTGTGCTCTGCACTCAGCCCATTGTTCCTTCTGAGCAAGCCTGGAGGAACCCACAGAGATGGAGCTGATTGAAACAGAGGAAGGAAAAGGCAGGCTGCTGGCTGCCCAACAGCCCCAAGAGTCTCATTCGAAATTCAGTCTAACAGACACAGAAACTAGCAGTACGTTGTGGAATCAAAAAGCTCCACTGTCACAAGTATAGAAGCAAGGGAAGGCACCATCCAGAGAAAATTAGGCACAGGAGGCTGTGCTGTGGCTAGATAAGAGATGTGGGGAAAGTCCTGCTTCCTGATTTATTAATTCCAATCCACACAGAGCTGGGCTGCACTTAGTTTCCTGTCCTTGCATGTGTGTGGAACTCTCTGTTGTGGTAACAAATTGTGCTAATTTTAATGATTTATTTTCTTTCAATGAAAGAGCTTTTACTAGAATAGAAAAACAAGACTTATGAAGGTTGTTGGCACCAAGATATAGAAAACCTGAAGTAATGTTAAGAAATTTACACTTTATTATTTGGCAATGGTGAATCATTGAGACTTCAAGAAAGAAAAAAAAAGCCATGGATGTAGATAGTTCTCAAGGACATAATTAGTACGTGCTAGACTCTGTTCAAAATTTTTGTGTATAATTAAAATAGTCCCCATAAGAACTGCATGAGTTTTGGTTATGATACTATCCTTATTTTACTATATGATGAAACAAAGAAAAAATGCCATTAGTAGAGGGAAAAAAATCTCTCATCATCAAATACGCCAGTCTCTGAACTCTCCCTTTCTTTCTCATCCAGAGAATGAGATGTCATCAATTAAAAGAGCAAAAAGACATCAAATAGTCAAGATATCTGCCTTGACACATCTGGCAAAAGACTGTCACTTATGAATACAAAAGTCTAATTTCATATAAATCTCCACCAAATTAAAAATGGATCTGCACGTAGGAGCATGTTTTAGTTATAGTACAGCCTAATTATTAGGATATTCAGACGTTCTCTATTTCAGATTGGGTAAGTGATTATTTTTCAAAGGATTTTCCTGCTTCTATCATTTTTACAAATTTATCAATGTGAAGTTATTAATAATAGCCTCACAGGATTTTTACTGTCTACAGCAGTGGTTCTAATGCTGCAACCCTTTAATACAGGTCCTCATGTTGTGGTGACCCCAACCATAAAGTTATTTCATTGCCACTTCATAACTGTAATTCTGCTACTGTTATGAATCATAGTGTAAATATTATATATGCAGGATATCTACCCCCAAATGGGTCTCGACCTGCAGGTTGAGAACCACTGGTCTACAGGATATATGGGGTTGGTGGTGTCTTCACTCCTGCTATTCTACAATCCATTTCACTTCGTGAAGAAATTTGCTAAAATCTATGAATTATGCCAGTCATCAGCTTTTAGTTGCTATTCTAGAATGAATTTGCTTCAGTGTGATTCAAGTGTTGCTCTGTATTCTGTCTTCCCTTCTACTCACGGTTACTACTTCTGTGGTTGCTTGTTGAAATGAAATCTTTGCTAATTGATTTCTAGCACTTTTGGTTGTTCAAACATACACAAAAGCCTTAAGTCTACTTTCCTTGAGTCGAGTTTTTATATATTGTATTTCATTGTCATTTTTCAAATACATTTCAATTCTGATTATGATTTCCTCTTTCACTGATGAGCTACTTAGAGGTCCTTCAAATTTTCACTCATAAACGCATTCTGCTGTTTTGTTGTTATTGAGTCCAGCTTACTTCCACTGTGGTTAGAGAACCTGCTTCACATGACCCCAGTCCTTCGGAGGCCACTGAGATCAATTACGGCTCAGCAAATGGTTGATGTTTGTATAAGTCCTATGTGTGTTTGATAAGAATTCTCTTGTAAAACATTGAGTTTCCTAATACTCATCTTTGCTTCTATTTTTTTAGCCATTGTAATTACTTAAGAGTTTATCATATTTATGATCCATACATAGTTCTATTTCTTTGTAGTTTTCTTAGCATCAGTCATCTTTTTTTTTCTTTTTGAGGAAGAAGAGATCTGAGACAGTGTTGCCATGTAGCCTAAGCTGGCCTTGACCCTGGATCCTCCCTCCTCAGCTTCCTGAGAGCTGAGATTAAAGGCATGTACCACCACACCTAGCTTGATGTTTTTGATATGCTTGGTTTGATTGAATTAACAGATACTGGTAACAGTGACTCGCAGCATGTATTCCTTTCTCCACAGTTGATTTTTTCCTTTTAAGTGTCAGAACAGCACCCACCCCTTTTCTGGAATGTCTCTCCCTTCAGAAGGGGCCTGTCTTGCTCTACATGGTGGCTATCTCTCCTGATGTAGCTCCTCTTGGGATATGAAGAAAGGCTCTTTCCCTTCAGTGCCCCATTCTCCTGCCTATAGTCTGATGCTCTGTCTCTTCTAATGCTTTCTGACTTCATGGCTGCATTATGGGCCCTGTGGTTATCACATTCTCTCTTCAACTAAGGCTCATTCTGAAGAGTAATATATTAAAGTGCTATATTTCTAATGTTTGTTGTCTTCTCAATTACTTTCTGAATTTTGAGGACAAGCCAGTTATGTACATATTGCTCCAATCTGTATTAAAGGGGTTTACAACACTTGCTATGCTCATGTCTCCTGTTTTAAATTTGAAAACTAAAAAGTTGGTTTCTTATTTTTAGATTATCAAGTATTTTGTTAGCAAGTTAAACTCTTTATAGATCTATGTTCCATGTGACTTCCCTTGAACAACTTCTCAAATGGGAGTCAATAGGAGTAGATTAGACACAGCTATCTTCTGGTCTTCTTCAGCCCTGCCACAATGCGCATGTCACTGAATCAAGACCAATGTAAATGATCTAACCGATACTCCTTCATAATGACTCAAAAACTCTGTAACATGAATTTGTTTTACTTCTTCATGATTCTGTGTGTTTACACTATGATTATGTATTTTTCCCTTAAAATTTACTTTACTTATTGGAATTTGGGGACTTCATCATCCAGTAGTAAAAGAGCTGTACCAGATTCAGGAAGTGCTTCAAGCAGTAAATTATTGAACTTCTAAGGATGACTTGATCTGTGTAATACAATACTGAAAACTTGTAAAAACACTTTTTTATCCAGTTGTCGAGAGACTTATTTATGCTAAACATCATTCTCTCAATGCAGCAGTTACACACAGCACACGGCTGTGCTGGGGAAAGAAAGGCAATAAGCTCAGCTTATAGCCAACTAAGTGGAGGACTAGGTTTTATTACAGAAAATTGTATTAGTTTTCTTTTGCTCAGCAGTAAACTACAAATCTAGAGGCTATAAAGCACACTGACTCAGCATCTCTCATTATGCATTAGTCTGGGTGGACAACACCAGGATCTTCCTGTTTAGGGTCACACACAATGGGGGCCACAGGGGGATTATCTACATCCAAGTTCATGCCAGTTGATAGTCAAATTCTGCTCTTGTAGGTTGGCGACTGAAGCCCCCTTTCTTGTCTTTGTGATTATTAGTTGTGTCCCCTTTCAAGTTGTGGAAGCTACCAGCATTTTCATGTTCTGGTCCTCAGTCTTATCCCAGGCATCAGGGGAATCTACTCTCTCACAAAATTTAAGCATCTAACTTTCTGATTTTACCACCAGATGGGGCAAATTTTGTTTCTGTAAAATTTGCAGTTAAAGCCCAACTACCCTACTTTTGCCATTCATTGCATTTTCAAAGCCATTTAGATCATCAACAGTATTTATTTATGAAGAATGTGAAGAAGTGATGCTTAATTTCAAATGTTGTCTAACATTGACATTTAATATTTAGAAGACCATTAAATACATAACTTAACAAATTAAAAGACCTTGGCAATATGTCACTATTCCCTTTACCAGATGAGAAACTGAGATTTACGGAGGAGTCTTTCCCCTCACATAAGTGCATCTAGCTGAATCTGGATGAATCCTAGACATGGTTTCTCAACTCAGATATCATGATGAGACTTGGAGGAAAGTAACGCTGGAAAACTGATGTGTTTGAAAGGTTTTGATTATGTTCGTAGATCTTCTTTATGAAAATGACTGATTCCAAAACACACTTTTCTCATAGAAAAGTGAGAAGCTAAGATCCTAAATGCAGGTCCTTTGTGCATATATTATGGCTTCCAGTTTTGAGTTTTTAAGGGATTCCCGTTGTGAGAACATATGTGCCTCTGCATCTATATGTGTTTCTGGAACTTCTTCTGTTTATTTTGTCTTATTCTGAATTGCTTGTTTTGTTTTATCTTACTTTATTTTATTATTATCCCTTAGATGCCTGGCTTTTTTCTATGAGAGACAGAAAAAGTGTGGATCTGGATGGGAAGAGTGGAGGGGAGGAACTGGAGGACTAGGGTATGGGAAATCATAGTCAGAATTTACAGTCTGAAAAAGTCTGCTTACAGTAAAAAATGGGAGGGGAGAGGAAGAAGGCTTAAGCATTTTCGTAAGAGCTATCTGACTGCAATCCCAGGCAGGCAGTGAAAAGACCTAATAAAAATAAGAACGCTTATGTGCCACAGGTTTTTGCTTGTATAGATTCAGTTCATCCAAAATACAACCAATCTTTTGACCTAAAGAAATCGAGACACTATTCCTAAGTCCCAGGGAAAGCAAGACTGACACAAACTCAGCTGAGATGCAATTTCAATTTTAAAGTTCTAAAAAACTAACTACTTATCTCCAGACTGTAAATCTCTCTTTTTCTACTTACGACAGCCCAACAAAACAAAATATTTCCCAAATTAAGACTAAAACACCTTACATTAGCATCTCAGACATTTTAAAAAGTCTGTTTTGATTTGTTTTTTACAAATTTTAAAGTTATGGAGGACCCTAAGAAAGCTTTCAGTTAGACTATCTCTATTAATATTTACTACACCTAACATTCTAAAACTCAGTCAGTGGGGACGGTTTGATGGCTCAATGGGTAACAGTACTTGCCCTGCAAGCGTAAGCACCCAAGCTACACAGAAAGCCAGCATGACTGTGCACGCCTGTAACTCTAGTCCAGAGGTTCTCAGCCAGCAGCCTCGCCCTAACCAGCAACCTTCCAGTTGGGAAGAAAACTTAACTTGAGGCAACAAAGTAAAGAGTGATGAAAGAAGACACCCAACATCCTGTTGTGACTACTGTATGTGATGTGCATGCACAGATATGCACATCTGTACATTTGAATACAGCATGCACCACACAGACGGACAGACAGACAGACACACACACACACACACACACACACACACACACACACACAAACCCACCTTCAACAAATGGTAATTTTTAAGAGTTAGATGCAATATGAGTATTTAACTAAAACAATGAACTTTTAATACTGTATTACATTAAATTTACATGCTTATCTTAAACTGAATTATTCACTTATGCATTTTTTTGTGATCACATGAATTGGTCACTTGGAAAATATAAGTTAGGCAAGTCTATCAAATATTAAATTCTATTAAACAGTTTAAAAATATATTTCCTGATAACATCAATGTTATCAGAAAAGCCTTTATCAAGCTTAAAGCACTGAGTGCAAGCTTTCCAAAAGTTTAATTTTTGCTTAAAAGCTGACCACTAGCGACAAATATTGTCAGTTGTTTCATTACACATATTCTTTAGGAAGAAAGGCTGTTTCTTTCAAGAAATGTCTTCCAAATGCTAAAATCTGAAAAAAAAATATTTTTCTTTGTGTGTGTGTGTGTGTGTGTGTGTGTGTGTATGTGTTTGTGTTCATGTGTACATGTGTGTAAGTGTCCATGGAAGTCAAAGGATAATCTTGGCTTTACTCCTCGAAAGCTGTCCACACTGATATTTAAGACGAGGCCTCTCACTGGGCTGACCAGCGAACCCCAAGGACCTGTGTGTCTCAGCCTCCCCAGAGCAGAAATTCCAGACATATGCCACCACGCCTGGCTTTCATGTAGATCCTGGGGATCAAACACAGGTCCTTATGCTGTGTGGTAAGCACTTAAATGACAGGTCTCTCTCTCTTCAGCTCCCAAGTTACATGTTGTAAGTTTCCTCAAAATAAAGATAACGTCACACAAAAGTACCTAGATCAGCTCACAATACAGACAATTGCAGTGTCTTTACTGAAGCAACCATTGCATTTCAATATGCTACAGAAATATTTTCTGATATAGTTTACTAGAAAATCTAAGCTGGCTGGAACTCACTATGTCTCCCAAGCTGGCCTCAAACCTTCATTCTCCCGTCTTGCCTCAGCCTCCCTAGTGTTGAGATTCCAGGCATGCACATTAATGCTCAGTCATATTACACACTGTCATACCAATTGCGTAGTCAATACACAGTCAAAGCTTAAATGAACAATCAATACTTACTATGTCAAGAGCAGACATTCTGAAGTAAACTGGCCTTCTAATACAAACTGTACGGTAGGAAAGCACTCATGGCTGCTGGTGTCATTTGATGCCACCGCCTGCCTTCCGTTGTGCAGGTCTGACCACCACTGTTTGTGCATTAGTAGTGTAAATGTTAACACCGTGAAAAGGGAAGGAACACAGTGTGTTGGTTTGGAGATTACAGACCCTCAAAGAAAGGCCTTTGAAGACCCCAAGGATTCCTCAGGACTATATATATTGTTGGTTTTCCAAGACAAGGTCTCTGTGTAGCCACAGTTGTCCTGGACTTCACTCTGTAGACCAGGCTGGCCTAGGACTCAGAGATCTGCCCGCCTCTGCCGCCTGAGTACCGGGATTACAGGTGTTCACTAACATTCCCAGCTTGAACAGCGTATATTTTAAAGTGCTTCTTAAAAGGAAAATTGTAGTGAGTCGGTCATATCCTCCTGCTATTCAGGATTCAACAGTGATGAATCAACAAGGAGTATTATAAATAAGTACATACATACAATGAAATAAAAATAAAAATAAAACCTCTAAAGGATGTTAACTTGGGTAATGTTCAAACTGCAACAAAGAAAAGAAATGAAACCTTTTTTTCAATATAGAGTTCATATATTTTCTGTCCAGGTAAAATAACTTCTAATTAGATTAGACATACTTCATATTGTCAAATCTTACCTTAGCTCTGGAGGAACTGACATTTTCCATATTTTCAATGCTGCAGATACAGTTTTGAGAAACTTTCCGGCAAGCCACTCTGATATAGTCCCAGAAGCTACGAGGACTTTCATAACCAAACCAGGTTACTTGACCTTCAGGAGATAATTGTAACACAGAATAAATTAAACTAGTCCAGAAAACTCAAAAGGCATGAACAGTAAAATTCTGAACAATAAACACTGCAGTGTGCTAGTAAGGAAAGGACACTGATCGAGGTG
The DNA here is from genome assembly GCF_007827085.1 of Peromyscus californicus insignis. Taxonomy (NCBI): domain Eukaryota; kingdom Metazoa; phylum Chordata; class Mammalia; order Rodentia; family Cricetidae; genus Peromyscus; species Peromyscus californicus. The sequence goes on along the minus strand of NW_026294584.1, from coordinate 13,209,857 downwards.
TTGAAAAATCTTAAACACAGTCCCATTCTGTATTTACTGGGGTTACTTCTGAATATTGACTTAGCCACTCTGAATTGTAGTTATTCACATGAAATGGAAAGGAACTGGACACTAAAAATACCTTATTGTCTCAGGTTTTCACTGGGGCATAGGAAACTTTTCCTGTGCTTCCTGGACACTTGGTAAGCACTCATTTATGTGTGATGAGTTGGATTTAAACCCTTTCTACTTTTTGAAACAGAAAATAAATGATGACAAATCTTTTATTCCTCCGTATAAGGTTATATTTCAACTCACAAGACAGTTAGTGATTGACCCTATAAGCAAATGAAATTAATTAGCATTCCTCATTCACTAAGAGTCTTACTCTCCTTTGACACTCTCCTGTCGTCACCTACAAAACTCTCCTATGACAGTCATTCACTGATTGTCACTTAGTCACCAACCTGTGAAAAACCCTCATTTTTATGGATTTTATTTTATTTATTTGCATTTAACCACAGCCCTTTATTTTTTCCTTTTATTGAAAATAGGTTTTTTTCCTCACACACTATATCCAATTACAGTTTCCCTCCCTTAACTCTGCTCTCCTCACCTCCCATCCCATCCCATCCACTCCCTTTGTCTCTCATGAGAAAACAGACTTCTAAGGAATAATAATAAAATATAATAAAACAAAAACTAACACTTTGGACTAGGACTAAACAAACAGAAGGAAAAGAGCCCAAAAGAAGGCACAAGAATCAAAGACCTACTCATTCACACATTCAGGAATTCTACAAAAACATTAAACTGAAAGTAAGGTCCTGAACAATTCATTGCTGACAGACTGAATTAGAATGTTGTGAGCTGAAGGTCACATAAATGTCAGTTCTACAGAAATAAAATATAACTTGTTTTTATTGTGATTATGGCTATAGATACAGCATATACGATAAAGTAACTGTTTAAAATGATTACCTGTGTGAATCCACATTGAGAAAATGAAAACAAACCTTGCTTTCTGTTTTACCACTTGTCCTAATCTTGAAAAAATAACCGTTTTCTAGTTAAACATATGAAAACATGTTAGATCATAATACAGAGGCAAACAAAAACAAAAACAAAGCTGGGCAGTGGTGATGCACACCTTTAATTCCAGCACTTGGGAAGTAGAGGCAGGAGGATCTCTGTGAGTTCAAGGCCAGCCTAGTCTACAGAGTGAGTTCCAGGACTGTTACACAGAGAAACCCTGTCTCGAAAGACAAAAACAAAAAGAGAGGTTCAACAGTCATTTGCATATGGCAGGGAATTTAGTAAGATATTTTCAGTGAGTGAATAAAGCTGTTCATTCTAACAGGGAGAAAAGAAACTAAATATACTCCTGATACAGGTTAATGGATTGCAAAGCAGTTATTGTTGATAGAACTCATGTATGTTTTGTTGAGTGACTGGACAATTCATGCAGCTTCTCTGAACCAACAGTTTGCATATCATCAAATATGCACTTCAGATGTTGAAAAATAATAATTTGACTGTGAGTTCTAATAAAACCAGGATTAAAGAAGGAAACAATAGAAATACACAAGAGTCATAAGGGAAAGGAAGAACAGACTCATATAAATTAGCCTAAAACAAGATTTTAATCTTAAAAATTCGTTTAAGACATCAGTACCCTCTGGATTTAAAGAAACAAAACTGGAATTTTTCCACAACCCATGCAGTGTACCAGCAGAGATTGCTTGGCAGATACAGCCCTCCCCAGAACGTCAATTCCATGTTCCCATGCAGCTCAGTGGCAGGAGACATCACCAGCATACTGGAGATGAGCCAGCCATCTGCAACCTTAGGAAATCTCTGTTTCAAAAGTAAGCATTATTAAAAACAACATATCTAGTGGCTGGTTGCTCTGCTTCTCTGATCTTTTGGCATTTACCCTGATATCTGGCTCCAGGTTCTTATTATCAAGACCAATTAGGATTTGTGCTACACAACAACACATAGATATTTAAGAAACCTACCATTAAGTTTATAATTCTACACTGAATAGTCCAATAAGAATGTACATATAATCCTGAAGAAATAAGCACACTACTTTCATCTGATAAATAAAATGAACCCAATTGAGACGAATGTGAGACTCTCCTCCAGGAAGAACAGTAAGCTGGCTGCTGCCTGTGGCCTGGTCTGCTGGGGTGTGGAAGTCTCCACAAGGCAGCAAGGGTTCCTCTTTCTTTTACCTTCACCACTCTCTCCAAAAGTAAGAACTTACAGGGCCTCAAATGAGCAGGAGCCGGAATGCATTTGCTCACTTTTCATCTTAGAATTTGTAGGGCTGATTAAGAAAAATGATGTTGGAACTATCTGGCTAAGAAACTTTTAACTTTAAAAATAAATACATATTTTTAGGTTTAACATTTCTGTAAATTATAAACAAATACATTTTTAAATAGCAGTGGTCCGTTTCTGCCCAGCATGTTACAGTTCATGTTATTTTTTTCTGAAAGTTGGAAACAGCATTCCAATTTCATCAGTTTAACAACACTGACTAAATTTCTACTCTATGGAACAGACTTGTATTTGCTATAACTTCCAACTTTTAAAAAAATCCCTCTCAGATGATTTTATTTTTTAAAATAATCTTTTTAATTTTTGAGATTATAATACAATTACATCATTTCCCCAATCCCTTTCCTCCCTCCAAACCCTGCCATAGTTCTACCTTCCTTGCCGTCTTTCAAATTAACTTGCTCAGTTCATATAGTGTTTAACAATCACCACTTGGGAAAGTATCATGAATTTTGGCCAAGTTGTTTTATAAATTCTAGTACATTTCTATGGGAAAACTCCAAGGCCAAATTTCTTAAATCATACTCCAAATAAATGACATTTCCTTCTCTCTCTTTTTTTTTTTTTGTTTTGTTTTTCGAGACAGGTATTCTCTGTGTAGCTTTGCGCCTTTCCTGGAACTCAATTTGTAGACCAGGCTGGCCTCGAACTCACAGAGATCCACCTGCCTCTGCCTCCCAAGTGCTGGAATTAAAGGCGTGCGCCACCACTGCCCGGCGACATTTCCTTCTCTTATTAGCAAACACTGAAATGTCCCACGGGACATTGTCTGACACCATTCCAAATAACTAGATCCTTTATTAAACCATACAACAAGCAATCACACTGACATTTCATGAAAAATCAAAGGAAGATTTATACAGCAATACCACATCTATCTTACCTCAGATTATAACTGTTTAACAAATATTAAAGTTGGAAACATATCTGAAAGGATCTATAGCCATATCAAACCCCAGGTATAATAATATTCTGACATGAAAATGCAAATCAGAATAGAATGCTTCCCCTTGAAAATAGTAAGAATGTGTCTCTTATTAATGTTTAAGCCATTCTTATCTCTATCCCTAAAGATTTGCTGTATTGTTTATTATTAGTAGAACCAAAAACTTACTAAATTAAAGATAGTTTTTCATGAAATATCATTGAAGGAAAATGACCTATTACATAACTAGGCTTATGTCAAAGCTTGCTTGATCTGTCATATAAAGTGATGAAACTTTCTGAATCTCAGACTCAGTTTATGACACAGTTAGTTTTCTGGTCATTATTCTCTTAGCATGGTTACTATTTTTACTTCACTAGAAGAGGTCATAGGAAAATGTCTGATTTAAAATGTACACTTACTTGTAGAATATAAGTGGCTTTTTGGGTGTTTTTGTTTTTTGGGTTTTTGTTATTGATTTGTTTTGATTTTTCAAGACAGGGTCTCTCGTGTAGCCTTGGCTGTCCTGGAATTTGCTCTGTAGACCAGGCTGGCCTTGAACTTACAGAGATCCACTTGCTTCTGCCTCCCTAGTGCTGGGATTAAAGACATACACCACCACTGCCTGGCCTTTTTAAAAAATGTATTTATTTTTATTTTATTGGTGTTTTGCTTGAATGTAAGTGTGTCAGATCCTGACATTACAGACATGTGGGTGCTGGGGATTGAACACAGGTTCTCTGAAAGAGTAGTCAGTGCACTTAACTGCTGAACTATCTCTCCAGCCCCAAGTGTTTTAATCATAATAATCATAATTAGCAGTCTTATTCTAGACAGAATAAAAGCAAGCAGAAGAATACAGACCAAACAAGAATACAATGGATTCCATGTTATCTGTAGACAAGTTTCCACAGTGTTTCCATTTTGTGGATGGAAAAAGGGAGGTTCAGAGACTGCTACAACCAAGGATTTATTTTTCTTCTAGCACCATAGGAATGACAAATGGAGGAGAATCGGCTAGTTGGTTTTCCTGTTGGTTTTGGATTCTCACTGACAGCCCAGAAAGAAGTGGGAGAGGCTCAAGGAAACATACTGTATCTGGGACTTTCTCACATATGTTTAAATCCTTAGTATACCTGTTCTCCTCCTGTAAATAATGAAAAAAAAAGTGTTGCCACAATCTCTGTAAGTTCCTATGTGTATTATTCCTGTTGTATCTGAAAGTCGCTATTCCACTCGAGTCATCCATCACCTCTGACTCATTATCATTCTGTTCCTCTTCTGCAGAGATCCCAGGAATTTGAGGGGAGGGGTTTGATGAAGACATCTCATTTAGCAGTGATAATTCCAAAGTCTCTCACTCTCTGCGTATTGTCCAGTTGAGGGTCTCTCTGGGTCTTTCTGGGTCCCATCTACTGAAAAAAGAAGCTTCTCTGAAGGCTGGGCAAGGATCTATGGCTATAGCAGTATTTCCTTAGGAGTAATTTTATCTCTGTGTTCCTTTGGCAGAATAACAGTATTAGGTTTCGCCTAGGGTCATAACCTCTCTAGTCTCAAGTTCTCGAACACTTTAGCAGTGTCAGGAATGGAGTCCATCTCCTAGAGTAAGCCTTACAGCCATTTAAAAAGAGTTGGTTGCTTTCTAACATCTGTACCACTATTGCACCAGTATATTTTGCAGTAGTTCACTGTTGAAGGTCATATGGATTATATTCGGGTTATATTGATGGTTACTTCTCTCCTCTCATAGTGTACAGAGTACATTCCCACAGTATGAACATTATTCAGTAGGGATGAAGCTTCTAGATAGGCACCAGCTAGACTTCTTTGTATTTGATTATACAAGTGTTGTCTTCAGCACTACGGTCTTAACATCAGGTTGTGAAGAGCAGCCAGTGGCCTTGGCAATACCCTGTAATGTTTGAAGAATTCCATAGGACCCTGTAGGCCAAAAACTCAGCAAGATGTAATCAATTCCTGGCACTTAAGGGTTTCCTTGGTGGCTTATGTCTAGTTGAGGACACTGTCTCCATTACACGGTGACTTCATTTAGATGCCTTTCACATATGTATTTTAGGAAGCTTCTACAGTAGTAGGTTTCTATATGTTTTCTCAAATAACTTTTAGTGTTAGTTGTCACTCACATAGTCCCTCCTTTACTCTGTTCTCCCATCTCCCTCCCTACTTAATCCTCTGATTCTAGTTCCTCCTTTATCTCCCCATAATCTTATATTCTATTTTCCCTTCTTTTGGAGATCCTCCCTATAACCTTATGTTCTATTTTCCCTTCCTTTGGAGATCCTCTCCTTCCCCAGGTCCCTTACTAGGCACCTCACCTTTGTGGTTATTCAGGTTCTAGTACACATACAGAAAGCTTAAAAGCTAATATCCACATACAAGAGGAAACATAGAATTTGCCTTTTGAGTCTTGGTTAGTTCAATCAGGATGGTTTTTTTCTAGGTCTATCCATTTACCTGAAAATATCATTTTTCTCAACAGCTCAACAATATCCCACTGCATAAATAACCCCATTCCATTATCTATTCATCAGTTGATGGACATTCAGGTGGTTTCCAACTTCTGACTATTATAAATAGTGTAGCAATGAACATGGATCAGTAAATTATCTTTGTAAATAGGGGATAGTGTCCTTTGGGTATATGCCAAGGAGTGGTGTAGCTGTTATCTTGAAGTAGACCAATTTCCCAGCTTCCTGAGGTGCCACCACACTGATTTTCATAATGGCTGTACAAATTTGCATTCCCACCAGCAATGACTAAGTGTTTCCCATTACCTACATTTTCTCCAGCATATGCTGTCATTTGTTTTATTGATCTTGGAAATTCTGACTGATGGAAGATGAAATCTCAAAGTGGTTTTAATTTGTATTTCCCTGTTGACTAAGGATGTCGAACCTTTCTTTTAAGTGTTTCTCAGCCATTTGTGTTTCATTTTTTGAACTCCACTTAGTTCTGTCACCCACTTTTAACTTCATTAATGTTTTCTTGATGTTCAGGTTTTTAGTTCTTTATATATGTTAAATACGAACCACACATCAGATATATAATTGGTAATGATCTTTTCATACTCTGTAGGCTATTATTTTCTCTCATGATGGTGTCCTTTGACATATAAAAGTTTCTCAGTATCATGAAGTCCTATTTCTTGATATTGGCCTTAGTGCCTATGCTATCAGTGTCCTGTTCAGAAAGTCCTTTCCTGTGTCAATGAGTTCAAGCCTGTTCGCCATGTTCTCTTTTATAAGATTCAGAGCATCTGGTCTTATGTTGATGCTCTTCATACATTTGGAGTTTTAGTCACTGTGACAAATATGGATACAGCTGTATTCTTCTACATGCAACAATCCAGTTCGATCAGTACCATTTGTTGAAGATGCTGACTTTTCTCCAGTGTGTATTTTTGATTTATCAAAAATCAGGTGTCCATAAGTTGTGTGGACTTACATCTACATCTTCAATTCAATTCCACTGGTCAACATGTCTGTCTGTATGCCAGTACTATGATGTTTTCTTATTACTATAGCCTGTAGTACAACTTGAAATCAGGGAGATCGGTCCATCTTGGTGTCTTAAAGCTTTTACCATGCAAATCTTTCACTTAAATGGTTAGAGTTATTCCAAGATTTTGTTGTTGATGATGATATTGTGAATGGTAGTATTTCCATAATTTAGTATGTTTGTCATATATATGTATATTTTTATATATGTGTGTATGTATGTATACATATATATTAAAGCTACTTATTTTTGTATGTTATTTTTGTATCTTGCTACTTTGTTGAAAGTGTTTATCAACTTTTAGATGTTTCCTGGTGAAGTTTTTTTTAAATCTTTCATATATAAGATCATATCAACTGCAAATAAAGATACTTTGACTTCTTCATTTCTTATTTGCATCCCCTTGATCTCTTTCAGTTGTCTTACTGCTATAGCTAAGGCTTCCAGTACTATAATTACTAGGTATAGATAGAATGGACACCCTAATTTCAGTGGAAATGCTTTGAGTTTTTCTCTGTGGAAGTCTATGCTGGCTGTGGGTTTGCTCTACATTATCTTCTTTATTATGTTGAGGTCTGTCCCTTGTATCATTAGTCTCTCCAGCACTTTTATCATGAAGAGATGCTGGATTTTGTCAAAGGCCTTCTCTGCATCTAATGAGCTGATCATGTGTGTTTTGTCTTTCGGTCTGTTTATATGGTGGTTTATATTTACTGATTCATATATGTTGAACCATCCCTCAATCTCTGGGATGAAGCCAACTTGATCATGGTGATCTTTTTGATGGATTCTTAGATTTGGTTTGCAATAGTTTGTTGATTATTATATGTTGCAGAACTTTTCTTCTCTAGTCCTGTCTATTTGGTATTCTTATGCTTCTGGTACCTTGATAGGCAGCTTTAGATTGGGGCAATTTTATTCTACAATTTTGCTAAAAGTATTTTCTGTGCCTTTGACCTGGGTTTCTTCTTCCTCTATTCCTATTGTTGTAGGTTTGGTCTTTTCAAAATATCCCAGATTTCCTGGATGTTTTGTGCCTGAGTTTTTTGGGTTCAACATCTTTGACTGAGCTATCCATTTCTACTTTGTCTTTAAGACCTGAAATTCTCTCTTCCATGTCTTTTAGCCTTGTTGGTGAGGCTTACTTCTGAGGTTTTTGACATCCTAAATTTTTAATTTTCAGTTTGAGTTTTCTTTGGGTTTTTATTTCTTGGTTAAATTCTACTTTAATGTTTTGAAGTTCTCATTATTTCATTCCACTGTTTATGCTTTCTCAGATTTGTGTCCTCTTTAAGGTCCTTGATCACATTCATAATTGCTATTTTGAGATCCTTGTCTTGTGCTTCAACTAAACTGCTTTTGTCGGGGCCTATTGCAATAGGGTTGTTGGCTTCTAGAGGAGGCATATTATCTTGAGTGATCATGATTATGTTTTTGTGCTAGGACCTAGGCATCTGGAGTTACAATGTCTGAAGTATTCTTGATAGATATCTGGTCTCATCTTTACTAGTGTTCTGTTTCTTCACTTGCTATTGCTCACTCTTAATCCCAGTCAAGTCTGTTGGCTACAGGGTCTTTGGTAAAGAGTGTTTCTGGAGGTTAGCAAGTGTCACAAAAGAATGAAGGGAGATGTGCTACAGAGAAGGGCTGAAAAGAGTGGTGGGAATGAACAGGGGCTTCCTGGGTCCACACCCAGATGCTGAGTTCTTAGGGAATGAAGGTGGGCTTTGAAGACAGGCTCTTTCCAGCAGGCGGCTGCAGAACAAAGAACAAGTCTGCAGAGACCAAACAAAGTAAGGACAGAAAAGATAGTGAAAGTCACCTAACTCAGTCCCAGCCTAGTATGGCCCCTGGGTATCTCTGGTATGAAGTATTTCTGAGGGTCATCAAGTGTTACAAAGGAGTGGAAATGGGCTGGAAGGAAAAGCTGAGAGGGGTGGCAGAAAAAGGCCAGAGGAAGCTGGATATGTACAAGGAGGCAGGGAATGGAGGTAAGGTGACACCTCATACTGCAATTTGGCTAAAAATAAAACAATGCTTTTCTATGTTGCCATTTTCATCATTTCATAGGTTAAAATGTAAAATGATCTTAAAATATATACAACTTTTCTTCAACTGTTAAAAGTTTGCTTTAAAATGCTATTTATAAATTGAATGTGAAGGCTCATATCTAGTCTTAGTACACAGGGGCTGAGGCAGAGGAACTATGAGTTTTAGGAAAGCCTAGGCTATTTAGCAAGTTCAAGGCCAACATGAGCTATGAGTAAGAATCTTGTCTTAGTTGTTTAGCTTGAACTGTTTAGGGGGGGCCCAGGCAGTGAGACCGGGACCTGTCCTTAGTGCATGAGCTGGCTTTTTGGAGCCTGGGGCCTATGCTGAGATACTTTGCTCAGCCTTGGTGCAGGGAGGAGGGGACTGGACCTGCCTCAACTGAATCTACCAGGCTGGGCTGACTCCCCAGAGGAGACCTTGCCTTGGAGGAAGTGGAAATGGGGGGGGGGGGTTGGGGGAGAAGGTTGGGGGAGAAGGCTGGGGGTGGGAGGAGGGAGGACAGGGGAAACCATGGTTGATATGTAAAACGAATAGAAAATCTCTTATTTTTTTTTTTAAAAAAAGAATCCTGTCCTTAAAAAAAAAAGAAAAAAAGCAAACTGGGCACAGAGGAGCATGTCTTTAATCCCAGCCTCTCTAGGCAGAGGCAGGCCGTCCTCTGTGAGTTTGAGGACAGCCTGGCTCACATAGTTAGTGTCAAGCTAGCCAGGAACACAGAGTGAGACACTATTAAAAAGATAAAGCAGAATAAAATATTATATATAAATAAATATATACATAAAATAAAAGAACATGCTATTTATAGGTAGACTGTTGTGAAGAGAAGTGTTTATGGACCCAACAATTTAAAAATTATGAATACCTAAATGATACAAATGTTCTTAAAGTTTTAAATAAAAATTTCTTTAGAACAAATAAGTATATAATTTTAATAAAATATAGATTAGACTAAACAATGACAACTGGATAAGTAAATATATAAGACTCAACTGTTAATGGATGGAAATTAATACTTCCCATAAAACTAAAGTATTTGAATTTATGAATAAGAATATAATCAAAACAATTCCAAAATATATCAAATACAGCTGAACATGCAGTCATTTCAGTTTTATGTAAAGCATCAAAAAAGCTGTAAAAAACAATTCAACAATTTAAAGTATAGTATATGTGCAAACACAACAGACATTCCAAACTAACTACTCTATCATGGTGTCAAAGAGATCGTGTTATAGATTACAATGGGAACCAAGCACTAGTCCTCTGGTAGAGTACCTTGCAGTTGATTTCTACTTTTTAGAAATGTGTAACAATACCAAAAATTTACCAATAATTTAAGACAAGCAACTCACTAAGATTAGAAAACCAAGCCGGGTGGTAGTGGTGCACGCCTTTAATCCCAGCACTCAGGAGGCAGAAGCAGGCACATCTCTGTGAGTTCGAGGCCAGCCTGGGCTACAGAGTGAGTTCCAGGAAAGGTGCAAAGCTACATAGAGAAACTTTGTCTCGAAAAACCAAAAAAAAAAAATTAGAAAACCAGAAAAATACAGAATTCAGATTAGGACACCCTCCAAATATGAACAGTCTCCTACATTTTATAATTTTCTCTCTGTTTTACAAAATAAGAAATGTTTATTATAAAAGGAAATGTTAGAGCAATAAAGTAACCTAACTTGTTATTAACTTTATATAATAAAATTTACAAGCAAATAAAATATGACTTTTTTGATGATTATAAAACTGCAAATTATTTTATACAAGTAATTTACAGGTTAAGCTGTAAATGTCCAATTCCTCTGGTGAAAACCCAAAAGGCTACAAATAAATAAACATGGAGTTTTATGTTTATCAATAATGATAATCCCCCCATATGTGGTAGAACACATTTCTTCTTTGAATTCTATGATTTCTTTGAGTTTTAAAGGTGGTATTAAGGCCGGGTGGTGGTGGTGCACGCCTTTAATCCCAGCACTTGGGAGGCAGAGCCAGGCGGATCTCTGTGAGTTCGAGGCCAGCCTGGGCTACAGAGTGAGTTCCAGGAGAGGAGCAAAGCTACACAGAGAAACCCTGTCTCAAAAAACCAAAAAAAAAAAAAAAAAAAAGTAAAAGTGGTATTACTATAAAATAAAGTTGAAAAATTCTCCTAGGCTTTAAGCTTAAAACCATAACAAAATTCTCTGCAAATAAGTAAATTTCAAATTCACAGATTAAAAGAACTCTATGATCTAGTTGTAAAATGTGAAGGCCATTTATCGCTATCATTTAACAAGCACAAATACTTGAGATACAGTTTTTGCTTTTCATCAGCCCCAGCCCTCAAATACAGTGTTGTTAGTACTACAACAATCACATGATCCAAACAGAAGCAAGTGCTTAATATGGAGGGGCTCTGTTTTAGAATTTTCGACTTTCAATGCTATATAAATACTTATTCTCCATGAAACAAAAAGTTTAATGTTAACAATAACAATGAAATGAGATATAAGAAAACAGCAATCACACACATTATTGTTGGTAAAATCCTTTTTGGTAGTGAATTTAACAACATATAAAATTCAAATTTTATAAATACTTTGTTTTCAATAACCACAATTCCAATAATTCATTAGCTACTGTTTTTAGGAAATAACTTTGAAGAAATTAAAGTGCTATGTAAAAATAGATTTCACTGACACACAGTATGTCTGTAGGAAGTAAACTTTTAGAAGAAATCAACCGTTGATAGTTCACATAATAAATACTATATACTTGACAAAAATAAAATAAAATGGAAATCATATCCACAAGAACAGAAAACATGCAGGAACAAAAACTTGTACATGGATACATCTAACAGCATTATTTATAAGAGCAAAAATACAGAAAAGTGCAAATGTCCATTAACTAATGAATGGATGCATAAAAGGGAGCATATCCATATAATGGACCATCATCCAATCACAAAAAAGAATATAGTCCTGATGTACAATAACATGGTTTGAAAACCCTGTGCTAAGTCAAAGAAAGTATACACAAAACCAAATACAGGAGGACTAATAGTTTATGAAATGTCCAGAATAACTAAATACATTGGCATAGACAGTAGTTGAATGGTTGCCAGGGGGTGGATGAAGGCAGAGAAAGACAACCATTAATAGGTAGGAGCTGCTTTTAGGGCTGATAAAATGTTCTGGAGGCAGGAATCACTGATGATAGCTGCATAACTGCAAATATACCAAAATCCAATGAAAAGTATACTTTAGTTAAAACAGTATACTTTATGTCATGAATTATGGTGATAAATACACAAAATTGTAATTTGCAGTTATATTTGATAATTTTGGACATTTTTACACTATTACAACTTTATATTTGAATGCCATACCTCTTTTCTGAATGGTGAGAAGAAAAAAGGGCAAAGAGGAGTTGGGTACCCCCAAAAGATGAAGGTATGTACAGAGAAATATAAATCATGATGGGCTTTCATCCTTTTTCCCCCTTGCTTTTCCTCTACTTCTAATAGAAATGTAAAGTAGTTCCGGCATCCATATAATAGTAACGGAATAAAATTTCCCTGTCAAGAGTCCACTCAAAAAGCATCAGAAAAACAAGAGATGATGAGGCTCTGCAGTGCAGAAAAGAGAAAGCACAGGGGTAGAATGGATATTGAAAATAATAGGTGAAAAGGACAGACATTTAAAGACTTGGTTTTCCAGTGATTAACTGTTTTCTCTAAAGTTGGCTTAGAAACTGAGTTTCTATTTTTAGAATCTGCAGTTAAACAACTAAACCTTAAATTTACTAAGACACATTGATAATTATTTTATTTTCTGTAAGATTTAAGACAGTAAATCGAATTTTCCGTAGAACATAAAACACTATGCTTCAGAAATTATTTAAATATGATTTTTTTTAACTTAAAAATCTGCTGAGACTTTCTTAAATTTCCAAGCACTTAACTTAAAAAGGGCATTTCTCAGATGGCCTTGTCCATTGTCTAAACACCAAATCCTGGCAATCAGAGCAGTCTCTTATCTCTGGTATCATGTTTTGGCCTGAGTCTACGGGCTCTTATTGGATGACTTGTGTTCATGTCACTAAGAAACAATTCAAGTCTCATTTTGTGTGCAAACCAGGATTCAGAAGTTGGAAAGCCTTCAGAAATGAACAAAGAAAACTCAAAAGCCAAATGGACAGGTTTATCTTTACCTATTGTTTCTAAGAGTGTTTATACTCACTTCAAAAGACGGCCTCATAGGGAGGTGACTATTTACCATCTAAGTCAGGAAGCACTTTGAGGCTGAAGCCAAGGCTTAGGTATCAGAGCAGTTCAGTTGGATTACAGAAATTATGAAGTGTCAAACCAAGGGAGTTTTAGCTCTTTCTAAGTGTCTGAACTCGAATGTTATTGGGGGAAATTATGGTTTCTGCATTAAATGTTCAAATTTACAAATTTTCACTGAACATCCACCACCTCAATGTAACAGATACTTGGAATATATTAACAGTGAAACAAAGTTATTAGCCCTGAAAAAGGACAGTGAATAATAATGAGTAAATCATACAATATATTAGATAGACTTAAAAATAATACAGAGAAAAAAGATGTCAGGTGTGAGGGGGTGGTAAAAGATGGAAAGATGATTCATACTTTTAAACATTGTGAATGGGGCAGACCTCACTGAGTAGTGCTCAAATAAATTGTGGCATTGACCATTCACATACTAGAAGAGGGCCCCTACACAGGGAAAGGCAGGCAATGACATTCTGTGTTGGCATGCACCTGGTACTGTCAGAAAGGTGAAAAGGCTAAGGACAGTGTGGTAGATTAAGGACAAAGAAAAGATTAACTGTTCACAGAGCCACTGAGAAAATGTTCAGGATCAATGCAAATCCCCAATTGAATGTGAGTCATTTAGTCCAATATTTGTAAGAATAATGAGCAGATTAATTCAGAAGAAATGACATGTCACATTTTGATTTTTTTCTTTAATATGTGGTATGCTAGCACTATTTTGTAGCTCTTTAGAATGCTGCAGAACCCTTTCCACTTAACTATTTTGTATAACCTTTAATAAATTCAACCACCATATCACCCAGTTGAACTTTATAAGACTGTTTCTGACCACTTAACTGCTAATTTTTTCTTTTTTATAATTAATATTTTTTTTTATTTTACATGCCAACCACAGTTTCCCCTCCCTTCTCTTCTCCTGTTCCCTCCTCTCACCTCTTTTCTAGCCTCCCCCATATCCACTCCTCCAAAAGGGTAAGGCCTCCATGGGAGACAACAATGTATGGCACATCAACTTCCTCCCCCTGCATCAAGGCTGAGCAAGGCAGCCCAACATAGGGAATAGGTTCCAAAAAGCCAGCTCATGCGCCAGGTACAGATCCTGGCCCCACTGCTCAGGGCCCCACAAACAGACCAAGCTACACAACTGTCACCCATGTGCAGAGGGACTAGGCTGGTCCCATGCAGACTCCCTAGCTGTTGATTACTAACTCATTAAATGAGCAAAGTTACAAATGGCATTTAAAAAATTAAGCTGCATTTCCTTTAAGGCACTTTTATGCCTCTTTCCCATTTGAAACTTTCCCCTCAACCAAGCAGAGATTACTAACTCCTTTGTATTACATCACAATTAGTAATAAATTTAAAATATGACTCATTCATATAACACTGCTAAATTATCTTCTTTATACCCTTTAAATACAGGTGTCAAGAAATGCATACCTTATTAATCTTTGTAGCCCAAATCCTGCCTGGATGGGTTGCTGAATAACCAGAATGGACAGTGTGGTTGTTTGAAAGAAAATAGCCCCCAAAGGGAGTGGCACTATTAAGAGGCATGGCTTTGTTGGAGAAGGTGTGGCCTTCTTGAGGAAGTGTGTCACTATGGGGGTGGGTTTTCAGGTCTCCTTTGCTCAACCTACACTCAGTGTGGTACACAGTTCACTTCCTGTTGCCTGATGATAAAGATTAAAACTCTCAGCTCCTTCTCCAGCACTATGTCTGCCTGCATGCCGCCATGTCCCACCATGATGATAATAGACTGAACCTCTGAAACTGTAAGCCACCCCAATTAAATGTTTTCCTTTATAAGAGTTGCCGTGGTCATGGTGTCTCTTCACAGCAATAGAAACCCTAACCAAGACAGATGGGTTGCTGAACAACCAGAATAAATGGAATAAAAAGAATAGTGCATGAATATGTGTATAATATTGTAAGGAGTTTAAAATGGAAAGAAAAACCAGAAAGTACATACAAAATAACAAAGTTAAGGCATCTGCTCCAGAAAAGAATAGAGACTTCAGGTTATGACTCACTTCCAAATCGATGAAACAAGTAACCTTTAGTCAAGAAAAACGTGGAGAAGTGATAGCAAATGAATGGTCCTTGAGACTTACTCTACTACACTTTGTGACGGACTATCCAACCTTCTAAAGTAACTGGGGATCAAAGAATTGAATTTCAGGTATTATAATGAAAACACACGATCCTCCCTTGAGGGAATTATAAACTCATTTTTTAATAAATTCATTGTTCCTAGACATTTGTATCAAACTTTGGAAACACAGGAGACATACTATAAACAAAAGATGCATACCAATTCCATCACCCAAAACCCCTCCAGCATGTTGATGCTATGTAGTCAACCTGCCAAACTGTAACCACTGACCTAGTTTTGGACAGTACAGCGTAGCCTTTTCCAAAATGTCAAATAAATGGATCATATACTAAGTTTTCATAATTTTGCATCACATATTTATTATAATTCATTTGATATTCACATATGTTGCAAGGTAGAAATATATTTTCTATTACTGAATTTTTTCATTGCATATGACAGCTAGCCTTTTATCATGTGGAAGTTATCTGGGTTGCTTCTGGTTTCTGACAAGTATAAATAAAACTGTTCTAAATAGTTTTTGCATAAACATAGGTGTTTATGTCTCTCGAGTAAAGACCCAGGATTTCTGGGAAATTAAAGTATACTTATCTTATAAAAGATCACAAGTTTTCTTAAAGATGCTGTATAGGATTTTATCCCAGCAACGATGCATGAGAGCTCTGGCTTCTCTCCATGTATCTCTCAGAATTTGGTAAGTGTACAGAGGAAGCTCGCCGTGGTTTTGTTAGGCAGAAGGTAGAGGAATGCAGGGCTGGGAGAGGGAGTCCTACAGTCAGCTCACGTTCCGTTCCCTCTTTGTGGACCCCGTGAGTCTAACACGAAACTCTGACCCCAGTCTTCACTGCAAAACTTCAGTTGTCAACATCACAAAATGTCTTAACCAACAGTTGTAAGATCAGTCCTGAGACCTGAAACAGTCTCAGAAAGGAGTTAGACATGAGGTACCAACAAAACAACAGCTCTAGCTTGGTAGCTGTGCCTTCTAATGCTCCTATGAATGCTCAGAATGTTCCTGTGTGGTTAAACATTCTTGGAATTGGAAATAGGTGTTTGCCCTACAGCAAAAACCTAAGGTACCAGGGAATTTCCCCACACATATGCCCTCATGAAGTCTCTGGCCTTGAAAGATCTCAGATTCAGTATACTATCCCTTAATTCATGGTTTCAACACCCTCACTGTGTATTTTTCTAGAGGACCAAAAGAATAAATGCCCTAAAGGGAAACACAGTCTCTCATATCCCCATGGATGTGCCATTCACTTTAACAATTTTCATGAAAATTTTATTAAAATCCACAGTTCTGAGCTTAGTGAACTGCTAATCATTGTGTCATGCCCATTCATTCTCTTTGTAGTACTTGCTTTCCTAAACAGAATTCTGCTTAAAGCCTGGGAATCCTGAGACACCCTCAGGATTTGTTCTTTCATGTTTTTGAAACAGGTTCTCTCTACATAGCCCTGATTGTCCTAGAACTCATTATGTAGACCAGGCTGGCCTTGAACTCACAGAGACCCACCTGCCTCTGCCTCCCGAGTGCTGGGATTAAAGGATTTGCCCCAATGCCCAGCTCCTCAGACCAATTTTATTTCTCTAGTAATGATTTTGACAGCATCTTTTTTACATATTTACATGCTGCTTACATATCATTTTGTGTGTGTGTGTGTGTGTGTGTGTGTGTGTGTGTGTGTGTGTGTGTGTATGTGTGTATATTGTCTGCTCAACTCTTTTGTGTATTTTTAACTGAGCTTGTCATTTGGTCATTTTCACACTATCACGTACAGTTTTGTTTACTGATTTATATAATTGGTTTACTCTTGTTTATTTCCATTACATAAATGTTAATTTTATTGTATGTGTTCTCTATGTACTGACAATTACATTATATATCAAGTCTTTGGATACTCTGAATAGAAACCCTTCTTCAAATGTGTAATTAGTTCATGTACCCTGGTCTGCGGCTTGCCCACTGTCTTAACTTTGTCTTTGCAGAGACAATAGGGCTTTCTAGGGATTTTGTGGTTGCTGTTGTTACTGTTTTAAAGTACAATATATTTTATCAGGTTGTAATTTTGTTATACTGGACATTATAAATATGTTAATTCTGTTTGAGTTTTAAGCTTTTTTCACTTTGCATTATTTGAGATAGACAGATAAATGATTGATTGCCAGATAGATAGATAGATAGATAGACAGATAGACAGATAAATGATTGATTGCTAGAGATAGATAGAGAGATAGAGAGATAGAGAGATAGATAGATAAACAGACAGACAGACAGATGGACAGACAGTAGGTAGATGGACAGATATAGTGCTAGCTATGGATCTAAACTCTGCTTTTTGCTATGTAGCCCTAGCTGGCCTGGAACTAATGCTATATGCCAGGCTATCCTGGAACTCAGAGATCTGCCTGCCTCTGTCTCCCAAGTGCTGGGATTAAAGGCAAATCCCACCACACTGGTCCTTAAATTCTTTTTAAAATTTTTCTCATATATATTCATTGTTCTAGCATTATATGTTAACTTCTCAATTGAATGACATGCACATTCAAAAACAAAACAAAAAACAAGTCAAGATTTTTAATGGGTTTATTTATGAATTTTCTATTTATTCATTTGATCTGTGTATAAGATTTCATTGGTACACTGCTATTATCATGATACTAAATTCTGAAATCAGATTGAATCTCCAGCTTTATCCATTTATCTGTAGAAAAATACTTAAGTTGACTCTACACCTTGGACAATGCAAATAATGCTGCAAATAACATAAGTAAAAGGTATCTCCTTGGCATATTTCTCCTATTGCTTTTGGATATATAGCCAACAGTGGGATTACTGCATCATAAATTCTATTGTTAATCATTTTAAGATTCTCACAGTGTTTTCTACAATGGCTATACTAACCTACATTCTCACCAATGGAGTGAACGTATTTCTGTTTCTACACAGCTTTGTCAGGACTTGTTACTGCTAGAGTGAAATATTTCACCGTGGTTTGAATTTGCATTTCCCTGATAATCTGTGATGTTGAACATCTTTTCACATTTACTAGTTATTTGTATTTTCTTTGGATAAAATGTATTTTCAGGTCTTTGAAGAATTTTAATTACTGATTTTTAATAATTCATTTTTCAGTGCTAGGAATCCAAGGGTTCTGAGCACACTAGGTAAGCACACTACCACTGGGTACATCCTGAACCACTGCCAATTTTTAAAATCAGTTATTTTCTGAGTTTTTTTAGTTCCTTTTATATTATGGATATTAATTCATCAGATGTACAATGTGCAAATATTTTCTCTCTTTTGTAGGCTATCTCTTCATTCTGCAGTTTGTTTCATTTGCTAATCAAAAGCTTTTTAATTTTCCATAATCTCACGTGAATTTTTGCTTTTGGATTCACATCGAAAATATCACTACCTAGTCAATGTCATAAAGGCTTTCCCTTACGTTTTCTTGTGGTAGGTGTCAAGTCTTTAACACTTAAATAGTTAACTCATTTCAGTTTGTTTTTGCATAGGATGTGAGGCCACACATTTCCTTCTTCTACATGCAGATATTCTGTTGTGCCAGTATCATTTACTGAAGAGACTGTCCTTTTCCAATCATGTATTACTGGTACCTCTGTTAAAAATGAAGCCAACTTTTTTCACTGGTTTGTCTGTGGTATTCCCACTAATCCCCAGCCGAGGGCCACACACTGTAGACCAATCTGGCCTACAGATGGCAATTCTGCCTCAGCCTCCTGAGTGCTGGACTCACAGGCATGTACCACCATTCCCAGCTGTAATATATTTTGGTTCAGAGAGTCTCCAGTTTTGTTTCTTTTGCTCATGACAGTTTTAGATATTCAGGGGTTTAAGTAGTGGTATGTGGACTTTAGGATTTTTCTACACCTATGAAAACTATCATTGTATAGAACAGTGGTTCTCAACCTTCCTAATGCTGCAACACTTTAATGAAGTTTCTCCTGTTGTGGTGACCCCAATCATAAAATTATTTTTGTTGCTACTTCATAGCTTTAATTTTGCCACTGTTATGAATCATATTATAAATATCAGACATACAAGACTCCTGTGAAAGGGTCATTCAACACAAATGGGGTTACAACCCACAAGTTGAGAACCACTGGTATAGAAACTTGCTAGAATCTGTAGTTTGGGGTGGTATATATAGATTATTAATTTTTAATACTTTAATCCATAAACATGGGATATAGCTTCCACTTACAATAAGGTGCCATATAATAAGGTTTTAGTCAACCATGAACTACATATAACAGACAAGTTCCATAGATTATATTGGCTAGTGATGTAGTCCCCTCAGTTTGTGGAAGTATACTTTATGATTTATAAAGTGACAAGATTGCCTAATAATGCATTTCTTAGAACACGATTCCATTATAAAGTAAGGTGTGACAACATTTGCAATTTTATAGCCATCTTGTCTATTTCTGAAGTAGGTGACAAGATAAATAAAACTGCATGTGGTAGCTTGAATCATAAACATGGCCCATCACCTCAGGTATTTGAATACTTGGTCCCCAGTTGCTGGCCTTGTTTGGAAGGTGTGACCATCCTAGAGGAAGCATGTTACTAGGACCAGCTTGAGAATGTAAGGCCTCACAATACTCCCAGTTTTTCTCTCTGCTCCCTGCTTGTGGTTCAGGCTGTGAGTCCTCCTCTTTCTGCCCCTGCTGCCATGTCTACCTGATCCTGGGCCTCCGGCCGTGATGGGCTCTAAGCCCTCTAGAGTCACAAGCCCAAACTCTTGTGTAAGTTTTGTAAGTTGCTTGTAGTCACAGTGTTTTATAGAATAGAAATATAATCAATAACAAATAACTAAGATACAGCATTTGTCCCTAAGAAACTTCATCTCACTTAAATAATTCAGTGACATAAAACATAAAAGAAGCAGAATTTAAGGAGGCCTTGAGATTGTGCTTTGGCTTTAATTTGACTATGAACCAAATATGTGGCATGGGAGATTTAAAACAGTCGACTCCTAAGTTATGAAAACTACAGGATTTAGACCACTGGAGTCACTTTCCACAGTCTCAGCACCAGCTTTTAAGAGGAGCAGTAACAGATCAGTGACACACAAGAGGAATAACAAACAACACTGGAGTAGTTAGAAGACTGAAGGGTCTACAGACAGCTGTCTCCCCGGGAGTGACAAGAGGAGACCCGGAGAGAGGCATTTTATAACAGTAATCCTGTAACAGTTGTTAAGCTCACATTTGAAAATTTTCCAGGAAAAAGGCAAAGCACACTGGGATTTATTGGCTTGGCATACATAAGAATTTTCTTTTTTAATTTTTAAAATTGTATTTAGTGTGTGCACGTATTGTGTGTGTGTGTGTGTGTGTGTGTGTGTGTGTGTGTGTGTGTGTGTGTGTGTATACATGTCACAGCACAGGTGTAGAGGTCAGAGGACAATTTGTGAAAGTAGGTTCTCTCCTCCTACCTTGTGGGTCACTGGAATCAAATTTGAGAAGTCATGCTTGGCTGCAAACACCTTTGCCTCCTGAACTATCTTGCTGACTCATAAATGGAAGAATTTTCTAACTACCTAAACTGTCCAAAACCTTCATGAACTGCCTTACTAGTTCCCAGAGATCAGACGTGTTCAAACAAAAGGCTGTAAGTCCACCAATTAGAAATACTACTGAGTGGGCTGGATGCAGTGGTGCACACCTTTAATCCCAGCACTGGGAGTGTGCCGGCCCACAGAAGCTCCCTAGTAAGGCCTTACTCAAGGTCAGACAATCTGAGCTTGCTTTACCCAGTAGGGCTGCATAATGGGATGATTTGGCCAGGGGCGTGGTTATCAGGTGTTTTGAAGGGTCTACACTTGGTTGTACATTGTGCTTTGATCTTGAAAGTGGGGGAGGTCTTTTGCCTCTCTCCTTGGTAGTATATAAAAAGCCCTTTAGAATAAAACTCTGGGTGGCTGGGTGTTGACCCTGGGCCCTCCTGAACTATCCTGTGTCTCTGTCTTTCTTGTCATCTCATCTATATTTCCATCTAATACTTCCTCATTCCTTGTTCCTCCTCCCAAGAACCCTTCGACAGGTCAGAGAAGGTCCCTGACATGGGAGGCAGAGGCAGACAGAACTTTGTGAGTTGGGAGTCCAGCTTGGTCAATAAAGTGAGTGCCAGAAGAGCAAGACTACATAGAAAGTTCCTGTCTCAAAATAAAAAAAGAAAAAGAAAATAGAAGTACTACTGAGCATACTTCTTCTTCATCAGACTACAAGAGACGGCTACTTCTCATCCTGCAATCCCTTGTCCTGACTAAAGCAGCGCTATAGAAACACATGGTGAGGATGCAGTTACTGCTGAGGAGGCTAAACGCTTGACTTCAGCAGAACACTTACATGCGCAGCTTCTGCAGTGGCTTTTATTAGGAGACACAAAGTCAGATGAAGAAGTGTCTTAACTGCATAGCTCAGGCTCGCCTCAACCTCACAGTCTCTTGCCTCAGCCTCTACAGTGCTGGGATTACAGAAAGGAGCTATTGTGCTCAACTTATACTTTAAAATGACTAAAGTTTAAATGGTATGGAGCTGAAGAAACAGAACTCAGGTCTTACTATTTTTAATATTCTGTGATGAATTCTTCTTTCTCAACTATGTTCTAGAAAAAATAAGACCATCATTGGATCAAGGGATTAATGCAAATAATACATGACAGATTTTAAAAGTCTCCTTTTCTCCAATTATGACTTTTAAAATGAATTAAAATTAGATAATTTTGTCATCTCTTCATTTTACCTGTGGCAGCACAGCCTACGCTATGTCTGAGGGAGATATTTATCTTTGTCTGGAGAAAATTTAATGTATAAGCCAAAGGATCTTTATTTCAAAAACAAGTAGTAGCTTGATAAAAATAAATCTTATAGTCTGATAAAATTAGATCTTTTTAAATTTGTGCTTATAACAAAACATTAGGAGTTTTAATTAAAATAAAATGAAAATTTAAGTATTCAGTGTAAAATAAAATACATAACCTCTCAAAATATAATTTATTATATTACATTATTAAAAATAGGAAAACATGAAATTTCTAGGCACTTGAGATTTTCAAATAGTCTCAAAAATCATTTTATAATCCATATCTATTAACAACCACAGTAACCACAATAGTTGATTTATATTAACACTTTTAAAAGCATGCTTTTAATTACTGATCTCATTTAACTTAAACCTGCAATACGTTATTATGTCCATGGGATTTTTTTTGGGGGGGGGGTCGAGACAGGCTGTCTCTGTGGGACAGCCCTGGCTGTCCTGGGACTCGCTTTGTAGATCAGGCTGGCCTCGAACTGACAGAGATCCACCTACCTCTGCCTCCTGAGTGCTGGGATTAAGGCATGCGCCACCATGGGATTTCTGCTCTTGCTGCTTTGTGGCCCTGGAGACTGAAGCTAGGGCCCTGTATCTGCTCATACAGTGCCCTACCACTGAGCTATTTCCTCAACTTTATATTAGCTTCCTTACTTATACCACTAAAATTTATATTGATAAATTAACTAAATTTGATAGTTTCATTACAGTATTTCTCAGAAATAACAGTAACAGATTTGGTTATATGGAATCAGTTCTGAACATTCATCCTCTATATTTTACCAAGGCACAACTCAGAAGACATCTATTGGCTGTATAAAAGGAGTCCAGTGAGTCTGTCCAATATTAAACATGGAACTTGAAGATGCCCTTATACTTTTCTACTGATAAATTTTTGTTTGGTTGGTTGGTTTTGGTTTTCAAGACAGGGCTTCTCTGCATAGCCCTGGTTGTCCTAAATCTTACTCTGTAGACCAGGCTGTCCTTGAACTCAGAGATCCACCTGCCTCTACCTCCCATGTGCTGGGATTAAAGGCATGTGGCGGCCCGGCCCCAAGTTTTCTTTTGAAGATTAGATAATGGAATTGATGTAATAAAGTTGTTATTTGTTGTTATTAAGACTTATACTATAAAATTCTTGTTTTCCTATTTTTAATAATGTAATATAATAAATATTTTGAGAGGTTATGTATTTTATTTTACACTAAATACTTAAATTTTCATTTTATTTTAATTAAAACTCCTAATGTTTTGATATAAGCACAAATTTAAAAAGATCTAATTTTATCAAACTATAAGTTTTCATTAATTATACTTTAAATACTATCCACTTTTGAGACAGGGTCTCACTGTGTATCCCTAGATAGCCTGGAACTCACTATGTATATCAGGTTGGCTTCGAACTCACAGAGATCCACCTGTGTCTGCCTTCCAACTGCTGGGATTAAAGGTGTGCATCACCACACCTGGCTTTAGATATTAGTTTTCAATTAAAAAATATGAATTCTGAGACAACATTTCCCATAAACTCTTTAAATTACAAAATGACTTCTTCACAATCCCATGCATATATATATTTTGATCATATTCCACACTTACTCTCTTCTGTCCCCTTTCCTCTGAATCCTGTCTTCACTCTCCTACTTTGCTGTGTTTTGTGTGTGATCCACTGCATTTAACTAGGGTGGCTGGAATAAGCATGGGTAGAGGCTATTTACTTGAGCATGGGCAGTTACCACTAACTACCACTGCTGCCCTTCAAATTTTAAAAGATTCATAGTTGTGATATAAATATGCTTACTGATTTAAAAAAACAAAATCAAAATCATACTTTTTATTGTAAGGTACTGTTGTACCCAGAGTCCTCCAAAGACCACCAAGAGACCAAATCCGATGCAAAAGCAAAGAATCTTGGTATTGTTATGAGTTAACTTGGGACTCTCCGTCCTGATGTAGCAGCAGAGCAGGAGAGACCCTGAGTAGCAATTGGGCAGGGTTTTTAAAGCAAGGGGGGCTTGGGATCTACAAACTACATAAGAACAGACTCAGGATTGGTTTATGTGAGTGGTATTCATGTCAGTAACTTTCAATTGACTAAGGTCAGTTGGAGGTTACAGTTATCATTTTTGGGCAGGCCTGGACAAGTCCCAGGCTTTGTCCTTGAGCTGCCATGGAGGTTGGCTGGCCTAGCATGTACTGACTATGGGGACTGGCTCAGTGAGTGGCCCAGGCTTTCACATTGACCCATACATGTAGCTCTAAGCTGGTGAGGGGTCCTAGACAGTGAACAACCGGCTGAACCTTGAGTGGTCAGAGTACTTGCAGAAAGGGAGCTACTACAAGGACTATGTCTTTTGTTCACGGCACTCCCAGAAACTGCTTGCTCAAGTCTCAGGAAACTGAAACTGAGACCTGATCTCTGAGAGAAGACTGACAGCCTGTTACGGCGTCTGCTTGGGCCTTTCAGTACTTATTGCTGAAGTTTTCAACTCTATCTAATTTAAGAACATATACAGTTAATAAGGATATCAATTTAATGCTTAAACCAGTAAATAAGCTTAGGATATGCCAGCACTTAAGCTTTGAATGTAAATACTTTGGGAAAGTGGCTTTGTTCTTGTATATGGCAATGGATATACTCATGTTTAAAATTTTTTTACCTTATGTATATGAATGTTTTTGCCTCTGTGCATGTATCTGTACCATGCTCATGCCTGTTGGAATGCCTGGAATCAGACTTATGGATATTTTTAAGTCACTGTATAAGTGCTGGAAATCAAACCCAGGTCCTCTGTGAGAGCAACAAGTGCTCTCAACTGCAGAGCAAACTCTCCATCCTCACACTTTTGCTTTGTTTTGAGACAGGGTCACATCACACAGCCTTGCTTGGCCTGGAACTCCCCATACAGATTAGGCTGACTTTGAACTCACAGAAATCCATCTGTATTTGTCTCTTAAATGCTGAGATTAAAGGCATGTGACACCACATCCATACTCAACATTAGTAATGTATTCTAGAAATGAGTGTAAATATTAAAAACAGATTCTTTTTGAATAACATAGACCAAAAGATCAGATATTATGAAGTCAGATTTATGGTTGTTCTTTTAAGTGTAGCATGATTGCTACCCAAACCACAACAGACAGTAAAAGTTTATTTTCCTACACAGACTATTTAGGAAGAATAAATAATATATTAATGCTGTTACCTTTTAGCCGGTGACTCAGAATCTGTTCCAGAACAGCTGCAAAATTATTAAATTCAGGAGATGAATCATCAATTGTTTCAAAGCAAGATCGATCAATCAGGGTCTTCACAGAAAATCTATGAAAAAAGAAAGATGATCATTTGTTTTAGAGAGAGTAAATCCATTCACTTAAGTATGAAAGTGAGAAGGTATTTGGAAAAGAATCCTGAAAATTTTGTTTATCTAATGTGCTCTGCAAGTTTAAAATTTTACAGAAAACAGGAGTCCACATGCCAGTCACTGCTGAAGTTTGATTGCGGCATTCTCCAAAATCCTACATGGCTGGGGAGGCCCTGGGCACTAACGTCAACAGGCTAGGCGTTGGAGAAGGAAGAAGGGCTCTTCCGTTAGTATCTTTGTAAAAGAGGCCTAAGCGAGCTTGACTACCTCATCGGTTATGAAATGACATAAAAGGTACCAAATAGGAGAATGGGATAGTTTTCTGTCCTTGCATTACAGCTATCAGAACTAACATATGATACAATTATAACTTAGTATTTCTTAATACTACAAAAAATTCTGAGTCAGGATGTGGTGACATATGCCTTTAAGCTAGCACTCAGGAGGCAGAGGCAGGCAGATCTCTGAGTTTGAGGCCAGCCTGGTCTACAAAGTGAAGTTCCAGGACAGCCAGAGCTGTTACACAGAGAAATCCTGTCTTGAAAAACAAAAAACAAAACAAAACAAAATTCTGACTTTAAATATTTTTTTTTACTTTATGACAATGCTAAAGTGTATCTATATCATTATTCTGTTTTTTATTCTCAGCATATTATTCAATAAATTATATTAAATAATTTTTCAGGGCTGGGTGGTAGTGGTGGAACATACTTTAATCCTAGCACTCAGCACACAAAGGTAGGAGGATCTCTGTTAGTTTGAGGCCAACTACAGAGCAAGTTCCAGAACAGCCAAGGCTACACAGAGAAACGTGTCTAGAAAAACAAAAAATTTTTTTTCATTACAATCATTTATTTCCTTATTTACTTGTGTCTGTGTGTACACATGTTCATGCAAAGGGTTACAGTATACATGTGGAGGTCAGAGGACAACCTGAACAAGTCAGTTTTCTCGTTCTCTCACGTGGGTCCTAGGAATTGAACTCAGGTCAGCACACTTAGCAGTCAGTGCCTATACCCACTAAGCCATCTTATGGCCCTATGAATTTAAGACTTCACTATAAAACAGACGATGTTAGATGATCTTGTCTAACTGTTGATGAACAGAAATGTTCTGAACAGTTCTGAAGAGTAGGCGAGGCTGTAGTTATCTTATTCTTCAGGGATATGTGGTGGTTAGGATGAGATGCCCCTAGTCTCCAGTTGGTGGCGCTGTTTGGAAAGGTTTAGAATGTGGCCTTGTTGGAGGAAATATGCTACTGGAGGTGGCCCTGGAGAATTTGAAAACTCACACCATTTCAAGTTAGCTCTCTGGGCTCCCGGCATCTTGAAGTTCCTTAGCTTTCTGCTGCCATGCCTCTGCTCTGCCATTATGAACTCACCTCTGGAACCATAAGCCCACATATATTCTTTCTTTCATAAGTTACCTCAGTCATGGTGTTTTAACATAATAATACAAAATTAACTAATATAAATGAATTTTTAATTTACAGTATTTTCAACTTAGTATGGCCATAATTTGAAAAAAATCAAGGAGTGGTATACAGGACGGTTTGGAGAGAGTTGAAAGGAAATGGGGAAATTATGTAATTATATTATACTCTCAAAAAATAAAACGAAACAGAAAATGCCACTTACATTTCCATATTAAAAAAGATTAAACAGAAAAACTTTAAACAAAAATAGTCCTAAGCATAGTTATAGAAAGTTGCAAAAATGATTGTAAGCATTTGTAGGCAAGTTTTATGTCAACTTGACACATGCTAGAGTAATTTGGAAGAGTGAGTCTCAGTTGAGAAAATGCTCCTACCAGACTGGCCTGTGGGCAAGGTTGTGAAGCACTGTCTTAATTAGTGAGTGATGTGAGGGCCCAGTCTACTGTGGGTACAGCCACTGCTGGGCTTGTGGGTCTGGGTGCTGTAAGAAAGCAGGCTGAGCAAGCCACGGGGAGCAAGATAATAAGTAGGACTCTTCCATGGCCTCTGCAGCAGCTCCTGTCTCCAGATCCCTGCCCTGTGTGAGTTCCTGTCCTGACTTCAATAATGGACTGTGACGTGCAGCTGTCACTGAGAGAGACCCTTTTTACTCTCTGACTTGCTTTGGTCACGTTGTTTTCTCATAACCCTAGCTAAGAAAAAGCAGAAACCACACAAAAGTCATCTTAGTGGAAAAAATACATTTTCGTGATCTTTATAAATTTTTGTTTTCTGAAACTATTAAAAACTCTCTAGCCAATTATAATATAGAAAAAATGAAAAAGAAAAATAGCTTATTATAACATATTGTAACTTAAAATATTGGAAACATTGGGAATTAAAGTCCTTCATTTCCTTACAAAACAAGTATCAAGACTAGAATGAGTGGTGGTTGTCTTAGTCTTCTTGTGTAACCTTGGCAAACTATTCTATTCCTTTCTGTAACTGAATTAACTCTCTGCACTTTTATTCTATCAAGCTCTTTCTCTGGAATGTTATACAAACACTTGTAAGCATATGCTATAGAGACTTAATGTAAAGAGTAGAATCACCTCTCTCACATGTTACTTAGAGAGCATTTCATTCACTGTTTGGCTGCTAGTGTCTTCTCTCTTCAGCAATAATGAAGTGGATTCACTTTCCATGGAGTAGAGAGACACACAGTTTGTTGTGTTTGATGATTATGAAAGTGTTAGGAAGTGAGGTGGCAAAGCTTTTGTTGGCATCTTTCTTGAGCACCTATCAGAAAAGCTAGATCTCACAATTGCTGTGGGATGGTCTGTATGTCAAGTGTGTTGCTGATTGGTCAATAAATAAATCACTGATTGGCCAGTGGCCAGGCAGGAAGTATAGGCGGGACAAGGAAGAGAATAAAGCTGGGAAGTGGAAGGCTGAGTCAGAGTCACTGCCAGCCGCCACCATAACAAACAGCATGTGAAGATGCCGGTAAGCCACGAGCCACGTGGCAAGGTATAGATTTATAGAAATGGATTAATTTAAGCTGTAAGAACAGTTAGCAAGAAGCCTGCCACGGCCATACAGTTTGTAACCAATATAAGTCTCTGTGTTTACTTGGTCGGGTCTGAGTGTCTGTGGGACTGGCAGGTGAGAGAGATTTGTCCTGACTGTGGGCCAGGCAGGAAAACTCTAGCTACACACAATGGTCACACCAATTCCACCCGAGTTAGTCCCTCCACTCACCACAAACATCTAGAGTCAAACCAGGTGAAGTCAGTTACCTGGCCAGTCTTCAAACTGTTCCATGGTGGCAACTCCCCATCGTGGAACCCTACATCACTGCCATGAAACATTTCTGACAGGCCCTTACTGTGAAGTGTGTTTTCAGGGTCACTTCCTTTGGGACAACTTCTTTTCTATCACAACCACTTTCTCAGTGACATTAACACATGCACCTCTGCTAAGTTCCTAGAGGTGCTTATCTTCATCTTCTCTGACAGCAGCAATTTATCTTCTTCTTTATTAATAAAATCTGTTTGATACTTTTGTGCATGTTTATACTGCGTTCTGGTTACTACCCACCCCCACTCTCTCTTATTTCCTTCCCCCTCCCCTTGTCAGCCCCTCTTATTCCCCACAAATCTCTTTCCAGATTTATGGTTTAGAATTACCCATTAGAGCTGGTGGGCACACAGTTAGATATAGCATTTCCTCTCCTAGAATCTGTTAGTTGTCTATGACCAATGTCAGCTGGTGTAACTAATATGACTTCACAATTGCCATGGCCATGTCATACTTAGAAAATGTCCCCACCCTTCTCCCTGCCTTCCACCTCCACCCCTATTGCTGACTTGAGTAGAAGAAAAGTATGCCATTTGAAACCGTAATGCGCACCATCAAGCAAACTGGCATTTTTTCAAATAAGGATAACAAGGCATGCTTCACCAAGAAGCTGGATTAGGATTTAGTCCGGTAAGCTTTCCCCAGTGCTCTCCAGGCAGTAAGTACCTTCACCATGGGAGCATCTCAAGTCCAAGACTAACACTATTAATAAAGAATGTACAAATTTGCCGGGCAGTGGTGGCGCACGCCTTTAATCCCAGCACTCGGAAGGCAGAGCCAGGCGGATCTCTGTGAGTTCGAGGCCAGCCTGGACTACCAAGTGAGTTCCAGGAAAGGCGCAAAACTACACAGAGAAACTCTGTCTCAAAAAAAAAAACCAAAAAAAAAAAAAAAAAAAAGAATGTGCAAATTCAAAGATAAGGGTTTTTTTCCTACTATTTCATACCAAATTTAATCACATCATCCTTTGGAAAAAATAATTTCAATCTTCAAATAATCAACAAGGAAATGGCTGTCAAGAGCTATGATGGAGGGGCTAAGATGACTTGGTGGATAAAGTGCTTTCCACACAAGCATGAAGACCCGAGTTCGAACCCTCGTACCCATGAAACCCAGGCATAGTCGTACATGCCTGTAACCCAGTACTAGGAGGCAAAGACAAGAAGACCACTGGGGCTTGCTGGCCAGACACTCTAACCAAACTGTTAAGCACCAGGTTCTATGAGAGAATTTGTCTTTAATAAATTTTTAAAAATGGAGTACAATAGAAAAGACACTTGACTTCAACCTCTGGCCTCCAGACACACATATGTGCACTATACCCCTATACTCATGTGCACATACACAGTGATAAGACACAAGTCACAGCAAATACAATACAAAACACTAAACATGATACCTGGAGATACCTGTTCAAATACAGCTAGTTTTTCTTTTATATGTATATTCCATACCGGACATTTTTTAAGAAATCAAAATTTTGCTTTCCTTTTCAAGCAATAATGTAAGAATTTCCAGCCACTGTGTTATTTTATTTTAAGCTACCAAGAAAAAAATTTCGATGAAAAAAATGCTTCCCATGTATCCCATATACAGACTATATTGCACGTTAATTTCAACCATTTGCCTGTTTTTGGGTTTTTTTAGATTTATTTTTATTTTATGTACATGAATGTTTTGCCTGCATATATGGATATGCACTGCATGTGCCCCTAGTACTTGAGAAGTCCAGAAGAGGATGCCTCGGAACTGGAGTTACAGATGATTGTTAACCATCATGTGGGTACTGGAAATTGAACCCTGGTCTTCTCCAATAGCAGCAACACTCTTAAGCACTGAGCCATCTCTCCAGCCTTCTGCTTCTGGTTTTTAAATAGCTTTCATTGTAACACAGACCATAAATATTCCAACCATCTTTCCTCATCTTGGTCATTTAGAATACTGTATTTCTCATCCTGGTTGCTGAAATTCTCATAAAGGATCCAAATTGACTTCTTTATTCATGTGACTATATAAATCTTTTGAGTTAACTGATTATTTTAAATCAGACTTTCGAGTTCTTTGTCAGTTTTTCATTTCTATGTATTGGGATTCAATTATTGAAGTATTATAAACTACTTGGTACCTTCTGGTTTTGTATTTCTTGTGTTTCTATGTATCCACTTGGATAGGTTTCTCTTCTGGGGCTCTGCTTAATGAGTATTCTTCTTTTAAGACCTCAATCCTTAGTACCACTCAAAGTGGAGGAAACAAACTACCATTAACAGTCATAATGTTAATGGTTTGGTAACCAAAGCAAACTCAGAATCAAAATACAGTAAAACATATATCAAGTGACCAGCCCAGAGACCATATACAAGTAACGTTATATGGACTAAGCAGGTTGTAGTTATGTATTTAGGTGTGTGTGTGTATGTGTGTGTGTGTTTGTGTGTGTGCATGTGTGTATATGTGTGTGTGTGTGTGTGCATATGTGTATATGTGTGTGTGTGTGTGTGTAAAACACACAACTAAAGAAAAAGAGACCATGAATTGCAGAGAGAGCAAGGATAGTCCATGGGAGAGGTTGGAGGAAGGAAAAGGAGGGGAGAAAATGATGTAATTATAATTTCAAACATAAAAATTATCATTAAAAATTTAATGATTAGGTAACTGGAGAGATGGCTAAACAGGTAAGATCACTTACAGCTCAAGCATGAGAGCCTGGGCTTGGGCACCAACACCACATTAAAAGCTGGGCCTATGAAAGACAGAGGCAGGATTCTGGGCCTTGCTGGTGGCCAGTCCAACTCCAGGTTCAGTGGGACATCCCGCCCCAAGGGAATGAAGTGGAGAACGGTAGACGGAACACTTGCCATCATCCTTCTCCATCCTCCACAGTACCTGACACATGTAAGCATACACTACACATATACGTCACTCACAATTTTATAATCTATTATTACATACACTATGATACCAATAATGACAGAAAAGGAGAAAAATATTGTATATTATAAAGTTAAAAGTTAATAAATGTACAAATATTAATAATAAAAGAATGAAATCAAGGAAGAGTTAGGAAAAGGGAAAAAGAAAAAATAGCTTTAAATAAAAGAAAAGGAAAAGAATGTGAGGACAAGGAAAAGAGCAAAACATCAAAAAATAAAGAAAAAGGGCTGGAGAGACGGCTCAGAGGTTAAGGACACTGGCTGTTCTTCCAGAGGTCCTGAGTTCAATTCCCAGCAACCACATGGTGGCTCACAACCATCTGTAATGAGATCTGGCTCCCTCTTCTGGCCTGTAGAAATACATGCAAACAGAACATTGTATACATATTAAATAAATAAATCTTTTAAAAAATAAAGAAAAAGAACACAAATTTAAGAGAATTATACATTTTAAATTATACATTTTAAAATATTTTTTATTTATGTATATGAGCATTTTGCCTGCATGCATCAATGTGCCCAAGGAGGCCAGAGTGGGTGTTGGACCCCTAGAATTGGAGTTCCAGGCTGCCATGTGGGTGCCAGATACTCTACAAGAAACTGAGTCATCTTCCAGCTCCCATTAAAATACTTTTAAAAGATACTGAAAGGCACCAGCAAGATAGCTCAGCAGCTAAAAGATCCTGGCCACCCAACCCTGACAGAACCCACTGCACCCATGAAAAACAGCCAGATGTGGTGGCTCACCTCTGTAATCCCAGCCTCAGCACTCCTATAGTACAATAGGAGGCTGAGACAGGAAAATCAGCCAGAAGTTAGAGACCCTGCCTCAAAACAAGGATGGAAGGAGAGAAATGACTCTGGAAAAATTCTCCTCTGGGCACACCCACCCCTCCTGCCCGTGTGTGTGTGTGTGTGTGTGTGTGTGTGTATACACATACTTTTCTCATATACACTAAACAAAAATAAATCTTTTAAAAATAAAGTAGTAAATATTAAAAAGTTTAACATTTTTTGAGACACTTTTATGTCTAATATTGGAATTCACCAGATGAAAGGTGAGGGGTTATAAGTGGAATCTACTGTATTACCTCTCTTTGGCCCTGTGGTAGTTTGAATAGGAATGACTCCCATAGGTTCATAGTTTTGAATGCTTGACATCACCAGAGAGTGACACTATTAGGAGGTGTGGCCTTGTTGGAGTAGGTGTGGCCTTGTTGGAGGAACTGTGTGATTGGGGTTGGGCTGTGAGGTTTCAAAAGCCCAAGCCAGTCCAGTAGTCTCTCTCTTCCTGCTACCTGCTGTATGTAGAACTCTCAGCTCCTTCTCCAGCACCATATCTGCTTGCAAGCCGCCATGCTTCCTGCCATGAAGATAATGGACTAAACCTCTGAATTGTAAGTCAGCCCAAATTAAAAGCTTTCCTTTATAAGGATGCCATGGTCATGGTGACTCTTCACAGGAATAGAAACCCTAACTAAAACAGCTAGTCTTGTATCTTTCAGATTCCACCCTGCAGCTGGGAGGAAACAGGATATTAGGCAATCCACTGGGCATGGGCTTAGAGTTCACAGTCCTTCCTCAAAGCAAAAAAGTAGCAGGGAGACAGCTTTGGAGGTAGACAATCACTTGGGCACAGGCTCAGAGCTCTCCATCGCCACAGTAATCTATACAGTATATTGTGCTAAACTTTGACATGGAGCCACTGACCACCTTGCCCTCCAGTCTGAACTCTCTGGTACTAAAACTGGTGAGAAGGGGTGGAGATGCTGAGGGAGAGATCTGTCCAAACCTTCCCTTTTACTAAGACTGCCTCTCACAACAGTCTCTCAACCAAATGTTGTGGCAGGGCATCCAAGACTGCTGACTTAAAGACTGCTGACCCGACTGTTCACTCTTCTCAGGTCCCCAGAAAAGCTCATTCTCAAATGAGAGGCCTTCTCATAAAATGGCGTCAGGTTAGAACACTGAGATAGATATACCAGTGCGATACACTCCTCTAATGCTGGCTGGCCTCCACAGGAGCCACTCACACCAACCCTACTCCCCTCCATGCAGACACACACCCTAGATTTAAGGCTCATCCTGAGGCTAGAAATGGGGTCTGTCCTCCCCAGAGCTGCTCTACTTCCCCGTCCTCCGGAGGTCAGGCTGCAGCTACGGACACCACTGTTGTGTTCTCTGTGCTCTTTTAGCTGACCCGTCCCTGTTTTCATTTTGTTTTATTCCCAATGCCCATCCTCTCTTTTTCTACTCAGGATCTAGCTTCCCCTTTACCACTCTGACTCTTCTCATTTAAGGAGTCCATGGAGGAGCATCTAGTCTGTTATCTTACCCTAAAACTAAGTAAATGTATTTTCTTCCAATGTTAGACAGATATGGAGGAGAAGCTAGTCTGTTATCTTACCCTAAAACTAAGTAAATGTATTTTCTTCTGATGTTAGACAGATATGTTTTGTGGGGTGTATAAAATGTATTAAAATTTTAAATTGTTTTAATATTCATTTCAAAGGAATGGAAAGTAAATATATATACACAGGAAAGGCAAAATAACATGTAACTAACATGCTGATACAAACTAAAATAGTAGACAAATGGAACTATAAAAGTACTTTACTAATACATAAGATAAAGAAAAAAGTATAATACAAATGTTAAAATAAAAATCCAAAGATAAGGATAACATTAAACGTAAGTAAGCTGAGAATCCTAAACAAAATCCACCAGGCTAGATAAGATACAAAATTCCATTGTATGCTGTTGATTAAGCTTGAAGGACAGTTCAGAAATGGAGCACTCACTTAGCTTGCTTGGGGCCCCATACCACACATGAAAAAAACAAAAGAAAACTTTCTCATCCTACGAGAAAATTTTTAAATATAAATATCAGAAAAAGTGAAGGTATAGACAAAGATATACAAATAATAACTACAGCTTTTTTGACAATTTTAGCAACTGACAAAGTAGACTTGAAGGAAATAGCTTTGTTAAGAGATAAAAAGGGATATATCATGATTACAAAGGCATCAGGCAACAAGGAAAAGATCACAATTATAAACACACTGTAATCATAACTCCAGGGCTGGAGAGATGGCTCAGCAGTTAAGAGCACTGGGTGATCTTCCAGAGGTCCCTGAGTTCAATTCCCAGCATCTACATGGCAGATCACAACTGTCTGCAACTCCATTTCCAGGGGATGTGACACTCTCACACAGACATGAATGCAGGAAAAACATCAATGCACATAAAAATAAATAAACCTTTTTTTTTTTAAAAAAAAACACAATTCTAAATACACACTCAGTAATATAGCAAATATATAAATAATAACAAAATGGAAAAACAGATCTAAACCCAGGTACTGCACCATCTCTCTCATATTACTAGGTAGACTAAGTATATAAAAATTATTAGGATAGAGACAAGTTATGAATGACACAACACACTAAACATAGATGGCATGTTTATGAACACTAGCTGTTCTTCCAGGGCACATTGATGCAACAGAATATGCAAATCCATAGAAAACACTGATGGAAACTAACTATATGTTATGTCATAAAGCAACCATCAACAAAATTTCAAAAGCTTGAAGTTCAGCATATAACCTTTCAGAGTGAAATTAAGTTTAAAACAGTCATGTACACAGAAGTTTTCCTGTGTCTCACAGCTGCTTAGTCCCAAATAAACACAGAGAGGCTTATACTAATTACAAACTGTTTGATCTATGGCTCAGGCTTATTGCTAGCTAACTATTACATCTTAAATTAACCCATTTCTATTAATCTATGTATCACCACGTGTCTTGTGGCTTTACCTGTGTTCTATTACGTCTTGCTTCCCTGGCAGCCAGCAGCATCTCCCCTGACTCCACCTTCCTTCTCCCTGTGTCTTTGCTTGGATTTCCTGCCTGGCTATAACCCATCTTGCCATAGGCCAGAGCAGCTTCTTTATTAACCAATGGTAGCAACATATATTCACAGAATACAAAAAGACATCCCACAGTACTTCCTCTTTTCTGTCTAATCAAAAAGGAAGGTTTTCATTTTAACATAGTAAAATTACATATAACAAAACAGTTATCAAGCAAGAATTACAGTTACAATATCTAGTTATTTGTATTTGGCAAAATTAAAGAAATTATTCTATCATCTATCCTATTTTTGTGAGTCTAAAGTTTTATATCTAATTTATCTTTTATCATGACTAAGGAAAATTATAATTATAACTATCTAGTCTTCAACTCCATCAAAGACCCCAGAAGGATATAATATTATCTGAGTAAACAGGAAGTGCATTGCAAGCAACTTCCATAATTCTAGAAATGACAGAGACATCTGACTGTCTGGACAGTCACCCAAAGTTCTTTTGTAATATTAGGGCATCCATCTTCAGCCTATAGGCATAGAGTCTCTGGCAGACTTTTCAATGAAGCAGGAAATTTGAAGGACTGTTCTGTCTATTTGGGCAAAATTCATCAGTTGCTTTTCTCTGTGTCCTGAAGAATATCTGGGAGTTTCTTCTGTGAAGCAGGAACCTGAAGGATCATCCCACCTTGTTTTGGCAAAGTTCAGTGGTCATTTTCTTATGGGTCCTGCGTGTCCAGTTTAAACAACATATTGTCAAGCAGTCCAGGCAAAAGCAGTTTCTTGCTCAAATGGCTAGCCTTTTCCATTTTGTAAGCAAACTCCATAACGAGTTTCTTCAATGCCCATCATCCTCTTTGAAGTAATTGGTGCTGCCAGGAGCAGCTGTGTCTCATTGTCCAGAAAAGTCTACGTTCTCAAAACATTTTAAATGCTATATTCTGTATGTCTTTGAAGTGTTTGAAAATTACCTATTTAATTAAAATATATCTTTGTATACCTAGAAAACTTAACTAACATGATTATAAGTTTGATTATTCTAGAGTACTGTATTTTGCATTTCTTAATTATACATTACAATTTTAAATGAGTTGCATAAACACAATACCTTAAACAAGAGTAGAAATATAGATACAGTATAACAAAATTGACCTTAAATTTTTATTAATAAACCTAAATCCATACCAATGTAAAATATTTTGAGATTAACAGCTGTTTTTTAGATTAAAGTAGATTTAATAATCTATCTTTTTTCATCATTTCTATATCATATCCCCATTTAAATAAAAATAAACATTCATAAACAATATTTTGGGAATTTGGATGTAGCTTTCTAGACTACTTCAGATACAAAACTTTAGACTTACCAAGATAAGACAGATAACTTAGTATTTTCTCTAATTTTGTCAAATGCAAATGGATTGAATATTGTTACTGTAATTTTTACTTAATAACTGTTTTTGCTTTACTATAGTAAGGTTAAAACTTTCCTTTTTAATTAGACAAAAAAGGGGAAATGCTGTGGGATAATGCTTTTGTACACTGTAAAGATTTGTCACTCTGATTGGTTTATAAAATTCTGATTGGCCAGTAGCCAGGCAGGAAGTATAGATGGGGTGAGCAGAGTAGGAGAATTCTGGGAAGAGGAAGGCTGAGTAAGGAGACCCCAGCCAGACACAGAGGAAGCAAGATGAGAATGCCATACTGAGAAAAGATACCAAGCCAGGTGGCTAAACATAGATAAGAATTATGGGTTAATTTAAGTGTAAGAGCTAGTCAGTAATAAGCCTGGGCCATAGGCCAAACAGTCTGTAAGTAATATTAAGCCTCAGAGTCAATCATTTAAGAAGAGGCTGCTGGGTATTTGGGAACAGGCAGGTGGGAGAGAAACTTCTACCAACACAACCAGTAAAAGATAACTAGAAGAATTTTATCTGAAAATTAAAGAAACATTTTTTTTAAAAAAATCTATTATTAGACAGAGAAAATTAATGAAATCCAAAGATGATTCTTTGAAGAAAAAAAAAAAAACACCCTCTATAAAGCCTCAGTAAGGAAAACAGTGAGGAAGGCAGATTTCAGAATTAAAAGTGGAAAATCTCTACAGATTTTTAAGTAATAAAAAGGCATTAGCACTCTGCACTCAGGAGATGCTGAAGCAGGAGGATTTTGAGTTTAAGGTGCCTAGGCTACAAATACAGCAAGAATCTGTCTCAAAAAGGAAAAAAATATTAAAACATTAAGAGAAGACTTAATACATATGATGATATAAAAATGTATTTCCTGGGGAAAAATACTAAAAAAGATGAAAAGAAACCAGAAATTTGAATTGTTAGTATCTACT
Organism: Peromyscus californicus insignis; assembly: GCF_007827085.1. Taxonomy (NCBI): domain Eukaryota; kingdom Metazoa; phylum Chordata; class Mammalia; order Rodentia; family Cricetidae; genus Peromyscus; species Peromyscus californicus. The sequence goes on along the minus strand of NW_026294584.1, from coordinate 13,172,010 downwards.
AAAAAAAGTGAATATGTTAATAATTTTCTCATAGAAATTTTTTATTTCCACAAAGAAATTTGTGGTCAAGATTGCTACCTGATGAACTGTCCTGTATATTAAAGAAGGAAATAGTATCAATCTTACAAAACCTATGAAGAAAAGGAAGAAAAAAAAGACAAGGTTAAAATTAGAAGACAATATAATGAGAAAGGACAAGTGTAGACCAATCTCTCCCATGAGTAAATATGTAAAAATCCCAAATATTAGCTCAACTGAAAGCAAAGAAATCTTGAAAGTATAACCTACCAACTGGTGTTTTATTCCAAAGTAGTCTGACATGTAAAAGTCAAACAACAGAATTCATTACATGAACAGGAAAAGGGGGTGGGCATCATGTTTAATCTTGTTTTTTTTTTGTTTGTTTGTTTTTAAAGAGCATTTGACAACAACATAGTTTTTGGTACCTACTTAAGATTAAAAAAAAAATCTCAGTAATCTAGAAATAGTAGAGAAGAAAAATCTGCTGCAAATGCCCACTGAAGTCACACATGCTTCACTGTTTTCTGAACACTGTGTTAAAGATCCTTGCCAATGTAGTAAGTGATAAGATGGGGGGGGGATAAAGATTGAAAAAGGAAGAAATAAACATGCATATATGACTTTTGATCAATCTTTTTAAACCTATAGAAAATCTGCCAGAATTAATAAATCTACTTGAGATTATAGATTCAAGGGTAGTATGTTTAAAGATCAATTTTATGTCTCCATACCAGCAAAAAGGGGGAAAATGCAATGGTTTTGGTTATAATAATATAAAAATATATTCAGTATGCAAGAATAAATTTAAGAAGAGATTTTTAATGCTATATTCTAAATTAATACCTATTTTTGAGAAAAACAGAATATTTAAATATATGAAAACATTTATTATGTTTATTGAACATATATGTTTTAATGTTACATATATGAAAGTTTACCAAAAACTGCTTTATAGAGTAAGTGCAAACATAAGAAAAATCCAAGAGTCCTATTGATAGTTAATAGTTGCTGGAAGAAGGGTGTCATTTTCGTTAGTGGTGTATCTACTGTTAAGCTGCCCATATTCAGGTAAATGACAGCCCATCCACGCTTATGCAAGCAATCCTAACTAAATTCAGTGGGCCACAACAAAACAAAGCAAGCAAACAAATCACATATAAATACAAAGGGAATTTCTTGGGTAGAAAGTGTTCCATGGGGAGCATGAGAGAGATAAGAGGGGGTGATGGAGGCAAATAAAATGAACACAATACATAATTATACACATTTTAAAACTTGTAAAGTTTTTAAACACACAGATTGTTTTTCATGGAAACTGATAAGCAGATCACATAATTTAGCTGGCAAAGGGCTAAGGGTAGGATGATCTTCAAATATAAAGCTAGAAAATTTTATTATCAAACAACAAGATGTATTATAAATCTTAATAATAGTTATTAAGACAGTATGATATTATTTCACAGAGAAACAAATAGATTAATGAAATTAGAGAAAGAGCCCAGAACAGAGGCAGAAGGATCCTGTGACCTAACTTAAGACAAAAGTAACACTTGGAGGTATTAGACAAAATAAGATCTTTTCAATAAGTGGTACTAGGTCAACTGATTTTTTAAGGACAATATTTAATCCTGGTTCCCACACTTAACACACAAATACAAATAATCTATAAATGGATTGTTGATATAAATGCAAAAATGTTGATATAAAAAGCAAAACGACAGAGCTTTAGAAGAAAATAGGAGAGTATTCGATTACTTGGGAGGAAGCAGACTTAAACTGGTCAGTATTAACATGAAGGAAATTTACAGACTGCCTTATAAATAAGGAATTCTTTCCTCACTGTAGAGTGAAAACAAGCCAACAAACAGGAGGAACAAAAGTGCATGGGTAGTATGTTTATACTCTGTGTACCTTTTAACATGTGAGTTTTAAGTCGATACAATTCTCACGGCCGAGGAGATAGCCAGTCAGTAAGGCGCGTGGCTTGTAAGCATGGGGACGCTAGCTCAATCTCCAGAAAACAACCAAAAATCTCCGGCATGGTGCATTGTACTTGGAATCCCAGGGCTGGGGAGGCAGAGCAGAGGACCCCTGAGGCTCACCAGTCAGCCAGTCTAGCTTACTTGGTGACCTCCTGGCCATTAATAGCCCCTATTTCATAAAATCAGGGTAGACAATGCCTGAGGAATGACACTGAGGTTGACCTTTCATTATACTTGAAATGTAGAAATATAGTGGAGCTGAATGAATTATCACATATCTTTCAGAACCTGGCCACAGAATTAACACTATCAGCTATCTAGGACAAAGAAAGTTCTAAGTGTGCCCAATAAATGTAAATAAAACAACTGCCTAGAATTAGGCAACTGTTAACATTGAAATAAGACAGGTCCTTCTCTCACAGAACTGTTCACAAAGTAAGCTACCCTTATGATACACATTGCTCCTGACAATAGCGTCAAGAACCCCCCGCCCCCGGCATTGCTTATCTTAACTCTCAATGAACACAAGTAATCTGTGTATAACTGGATAACAGCCATTGGCAATAGAAAGAGTATGGCACAATTCATTCTGCATACTCAGAAGCTCTATGAAGATATGGACTGACCAAAAATGTTGATCAATGTTCTACTACATATATCATGATTAAAATAACTTTTGATATTCTTCATACCAAGGTACGGCCACTCTTACAAGGCATACTCAAGCAAGTAGTAACAAAGAATAGGTTACTATGCTTAAAGGATATTGTTGTCAATACATTCAGTAAGAGTTCATATACCTACACTGGAACTCCTACAAAGTTCAAGTGGAACAAGACATTTCCCACTGATTATCCAATATCTAAAAATGCTAAGACTGCTAAAGTTCTCTCAGCTAACTTGTGCCTCTGGGCACAAATTTAGGTATCCCCTTTCCTAGTTCACCACAACTATAGTGAGCAAGCCAAGATGTGAAGTGTAAAGCAAAGGGATTCCAGAAGCACACCTAAACAAACAACAGTGAAGTCAATGGGAAGAAATAGCAGGCAGTCAAAACAAAGAACTCTAAACACAGTCTATGGGGCCATTTAGCAAACCATACTAGGGTACCTCAAGAGTCTCCAAGGACAGCCACTGCACTGCGCATGTATTCACAGACACAGATCCAGAGTACAGTTATCAGTGGTTACAACATTCTTCTCTAAAGGTAGAAAAATATGCAACCTTCTTTTGATAAGCAATTTATCTAAAATGTCTAAACACTGTTTATTGTGTGTTAAATTATAAGCTTCATTATACAGAAGACTATATTCCACAGGAAGTGCTGATGGAAGCAGTACAGGTTATGGAAGAATTTTAAGCTCAGAGTGGATATTAGTTACATATAAAATATGAGCTCCTATTTCCTTCACCACACTGAAGAGCTGCGGGACTGTTCTAACTGGAAATAACACTGGTATTCTGAAATAATATCTTGACATACAGAAAATGATGTTTCATGTTATTAAAGTACTTTAATTATGAAATCATCATTTGTCTCTATCCTGATTAACTTATTGTATAGCATCTTCTTAAATCACCCTTGTCTTTTTTTTATCCACAAGACAGGAAAAGTATGATTTTTTTTTTGTATGAGAAGTTCCATTTAACTTCTGTCTTAGTGGTTCTACTGACGCAATGAAACACCATGACCAAAAAGCAAGTTGGGGAGGAATGGGTTTATTTGGCTTACACTAATCTCTGTTCATCATCAAAAGGAAGTCAGGACAGGAACTCACACAGGGCAGGATCCTGGAGGCAGGAGCTGATGCAGAAGTCATTGAGGGGAGCTGCTTATTAACTTGCTCATAGCTTGCACAGCCTGCTTTCTTACAGAACCCAAGACCACCAGCCCAGGAACGACACCACTCACAATGGGCTGGGCCCTCCCCCATCAATCACTAATTAAGAAAATGCCCTACAGGACTGCCTACAGCTGGATCTAACTTTGTGTCAAGTTGGCATAAAACTAGCCAGTACTGACTTAAAAGTTTGACAAATGTTGTTTCTAAGTGTGTAATCAAATTGTTAAACATGAATGTTTTAGTATTTTATATAACATTATAAACTGAAAGATGAGTTAGATTTTAGTTGTATTGCCAGTAGAACTAAGGTGGAAGAAATTTGCCAGTTTAAAAAGACAAGCTTGAACTGTAGAGTGACTTGGTGGTTCAGAGAACTGGCCGCTCTTTCAGAGGATTCCAGTTTGATTCCCAGGACCCATGCGGGAGCTCACAACTATTTGTAACTCGAGTTCCAGAGCATCTGACACATCTTCTGGCCTCAGAGGGCAATGCACACATACAGTGCACAGACATACATGTAAGCAAACCATCCATACATGAAATAAAAAATGCAAGTTAAAAAGCCCACCGGCCGGCCCAGCATGGTGCACATGGCTGAAATTGCAGCGTTCAGGAGGCAGACACATGTAGATCTCAATGAGCTTGACCAGCCTAATCTACATAGCAAGTTCCAGGTCAGCTAAGGCTACACAACAAGGCCATGTATCAAAAAAGGGGGAGGAGAAATGTGGGGGAAAAGTGCCTTAATGTTTCAAAGTTCTAAATAATAGAGATTCTTTACACAAAATAGAGTAACTAAACTCGGTCTATAAATATTTTGGAGTTGAGTATGAAAAATTTAGAGTTCTCAAATGACCTACTTTCTCTGCAGTACAAGCTATGGAAAATATGCTAAAAACTTTACTTATTTGCTGAGACAAGCACTATACAATAGTTTTAGTATACAATACATAAATGTTTTCTCTAACAAACTGAAGTAATTATACACAAACACACAATCATAATGAGCCAAAATTCAATTCAGCCCTTTTCCTGACTATCCTACATAACCACACAGCCTAATATCAAAATCCAAAACAGTAACAATATTGTACTTTTATATGGTTTTAAATCTACAGAATTGTGTAGTTTTATGAAATGGCATTGAACCTAAACTAAAACCATACCTAACTTTTTAAGGGAAGGAAAAAGCATTACTGTTTAAGTATAAGATACAATATGTAGCGGGTAGGGGCTGGTTTCATTTTTTTCTGGTTTTATAAATTTCAGTTTTTCCAGAACATCAATAAAAAAATCACAAAGTGACAGTGCAATTCAAACGTTTAAAGAAAAATGCATGTGCCTCATCTAGCTGCTATAAATATTTTTCTATCATTATCATCCAGCTCATATTTGGAAACATCCAAAACCAAGCATGATCACACATTGCTTGAAATTCCCAATGATCTAGTCCAGCATTGCTGTACAGATGACAAAAAAAGGGAAGAAAATGGGAGGTGGTATTCAAGACACTAGTCAATGATCTATTATGAACTCGGTTACATTTCCACTGGATCAGCTTCTTCCAATTTCCAACGTCAAGTCATCAAGAATGTCACCTCTGCTAGAGCTTTGAAAATGACTCAAGAAGCACAGTTTAGGTTGAAACCTGTTTTGGAACCATCCTCACTTCTTAAAAAAAAATCATTTTGATAACTGTTAAAGATAAAAACTATCCAGCCGGTGGTGGTGGTGCACGCCTTTAATCCCAGCTTGAGAGGCAGGGGCAGGAGGATCTCTATGAGTTCAAGGCCAGCCTGGTCTACAGATTGAGTTCCAGGACAAGTTCCAGGACAACCAAAGCTACACTGAGAAACCCTGTCTTGAAAGAAGAAAGAAAGAAAGAAAAAAGATAAAACTATCCACCTAGCTTATTTTTCTACGTACCTAACTTAGAAATTTGCCTCAATTTAATAAAGCCTATCTGTCCTAAAAGGTTGTATTCTACACAGCACAAATAATAAATAAAGTCCATACTATTTTACCACTTATAATGCAAATTGTGAGTGGAGGTCTTCCTGATAGATAAGCGTTCATTAAATCCAACTTTTTAAAAGTTGCTTAAATATTGAATATAACTCCTACTACATATATCTGCAATCTGCTTAAGAGGCTAGACACGCTTTTACGGGAGGAAAAATGATTTAAATACAGGCATAAAACGCAGAGGAGGGAAAGGGTTCATCATTTACCTGGCAATTGTCATGGTTGATGATTAAACAGTATGATGGGACAAAATAATTTTAACAGAGCTTACTGGCTGAGTGGTTCCTAAGAAATGGATGCCTAGAATTTTTATAAGACTTAAAATATATCAGCTTATTCAAAATCAGTTCCCTCTGAATTCTAGATGTATAGGTAGTGGTTATTTTTTGCTATATTTCCTAGAGGAAGAGATACATTTACAATCAGGAATCATTTAAGGAAAGGCGGATCTTCGAATAAATGACTGACTGGAGGGCTTCCTAGGGCCAGGGGAAGAAGACACAGTCCCACAAGCAGCACTGGTACTGTAGTTGAGGAGACTTAAACACTCGACACGGATGTGCGCGGAATGAAAGGAGTGAAGACCACCCGCCAAAAACCGAAAAAGAGAGCGCACTCGCATTTGGGGGCGATGGAGCGACTTCAGCCACTACTCCAGCGGCTGGCTGCTGCTCTTGCTCCGCCCTCTTCTGCTCAGACACTGGCTGGCTCGGTCAAAACAGATCCTCCCGGCTCCACCCGGGCCCTGGCCAGGCAGACCCCAGGCTCGTCCCCGGCCTCGTCGCCCGGCTCCCCCACGGACACGCGGGGCGCGGCGAGGGCAGAGGCCGAGCTCGGCTGCGCAGCCCCGGGACCTCCCTCCTCCCCGCGGCGCCCGCAGCCCCGCACCTGCACACGGTGATCAGGTTCCTCCTCTCCACCGCAGCGTTGCGGGCGCTGAGGCTCTTCTTGCCGCCGCCGCCGCCGCCGCCGCCGCGGCCCCCGCTCAGGCCCCCCAGGCTCCGGGAGGCCATGGCGGGCTCGCCTCCGCGCCCCCTTTGTCTCCGGCGGTCCCGCACGCCGAGCACACCTGTGCCCCGCGCGCGCGCGCGGCCTTCTCTCCGTACGCCACCCCCGGTGCGGGAGGGACCGAGGAAGGAGCCGAGGAGCAGGCAGGGTGTGGAAGGCAATGGGGCACCCGCGCCCGGCCCCCAGGACCCACGCACGCACACACACACACACACGCACACACACACAGAGACAGACACACACGCACGCACGCGCGAGCCGCCTCCGCCCTCGCGCGCCCGCCTCCGCCGCCGCCGTGCACCGGGAAGGCGCGTGCGGGTTCCCCGGCGACGCCGCACGAGCGCGCGGGCGAGCCTGCAGCTCCGCAAGCCTACCCGCGCGTCACGCTCCCAGCGGGGCCGGGGCCGCGGAGGTGAGGCCCCACGCCTGTCGCACGCAGCCCCGCCCCCTGCACCTATGGGAACGAGGCCGCGCAGGAGACAGCCAATGACGGGAGGCGGGGGGCGGGACCCGCCCGGGCGCCTTTAAAACCGCTCGCTCAAGCCCCGCCCCGGCGCGTGGGCCGCTGTCAGACCGCGGAGCCCGCTCGTGCGGCGTCAGTGTGCGGGCTGCAAGGCAGCGGGTGGGCTGGTGCGGATGGTGCAAAGCCGGCTTCCGTGCGCCGGGTCCACAGCGACTCTGGTCCGAAGCACCCCCTGACGAGGCTAAGTCTCAGGTTTTCACGACAGATTCCTGGTCCTGGAGCCTCCCTAGCCCCAGCAGGAGAACGACAGAGTGCAGGGAGGGGGCTGGGAAGTGATTACCTAGAAAAGAGGGGTTCTTTTTGTCCCAACGCCCTCGTCGAGCCTGACAAAGATCGACACCATGGCATCAGGGAATGTGCCCGTGGCATTTCACATCGCATGAGTCTGGTTAGGTCTGAATTCTTGCTTCCCTTCCCCTTATCTTCCCGGTCAGTCTCCAGCACAGCCATAGAAGAACGAGTGTTGTGTGAGTGTGCAGCCTGGGTACTGAGATCTGAACTGGATAGCAGCTAGTGAGCCTTGGGAGGTTTGACCAAGGTCAGAGGGAAATGCTGCCTGGGAGGCCTGAAACACAGCTTGGAAGGACCACTTTGCAGAGTTTCCACTTTCTCTCCGGCCTTGCCTGTGGGAGGATCTTGGCTTGAGGCTGTGACCTCTAGACACTCACCTCAGACCTGCCTTTAAACCATTGTGTCCAGACTTCAGATTTCTAAAAATTTGAAAACCTAAAATCGTCAGGACAAAGTCTCACCTCTTTATTAAATGTAATTATGTTAAAATAAAATATATGTGGGAAAATACATACCTTGACCAAGTTACTACAGCAAATATTTATGCATTTCTAAAATGAAACAACTTAGGCTATAAACTTTACTTTTCACATGACTAAAAGCAGGTGAAGTTTCCACATACAGGGGTATGTAATTTTGTCAATACGCATGTCGTCAAATATTCCCTATCTGTTCAACTGACATAGATGCTTGTCGGGAGGTTCCCCTCCTAGGAGCTACATCTTGTCTTTTTTTGCTGGCCTAATGGTATGACTTCAGAACTAGCCACCAGAAAACAGATGCATGGACTATGCAGCCAGTCTTGGCAAAATTCTGCACTAGCAATGACAAATAGAACTCAAACTGGAGATCATTTTTAAACCTGAATTTGTAAGTGTCTAAGGAATAGAGTACAAAACTATTAATTATGAAGAAAATTTCTAGATGGGCGGTGGTTGTGTGTCCTTTAATTAATGAAGAGGACGAGGAGGATTTCTAGAGCAAAGGATGGTGGCGTGCTTTTGTAATCCCAGAGTTCTGATGACTTAGGTCGAAGGAATACCCTGCTTTGTTGATTACCTTTGTGGTGTTGTGACCAAAACATCTGACAGACAGTTAAAGGGAGGAAGGGTTTGTTTGGGTCCGTGTTTCAGAACTTTCATGGCGTGGGGGCTGTAGGAGAGCATTGAAGCTGACATCAAATTTGAGAGGATGTAGCGTGATGAAACATCTACCAGCAATAAGACGAGGGCCCCCCTTCAGGCCCTGTCTCCTCCAAGTAGGTCCTACCACCCAAAGTTTCCACAACCTTCCAAAACAAAGCCACCAGGTGGGGACAAAGCATTTGAGACCTGTGCCTCTGGGGAAGGCATAGATAAAATTGAATACTAGGCTGCATTGTAAGAACCTGTCTCAAAAAGGTGTACCTGCCTCAACTGAATCCACCAGGCTGGGCTGACTCCCCAGGGGAGACCTTGCCTTGGAGGAGGTGGGAATGGGGGGGTGGATTGGGGGGGAAGGCTGGGGGTGGGAGGAGGGAGGACAGGGGAATCCGTGCCTGGTATGTAAAATTAAATTAATTATAAAATAAAAATATTATAAAAAAAGGTGTAGGGTGGGAAGAGATGTGAAGTTAAATTGTAGGCAACCTGGTTTGGCAGCTTTGGAAGGGAAGCACATGGAGGAAAGTGAGTAGTCATTTTAGAACAAGTAAAGCGAGACTGGATTTCAGGCATCAAGCGCACTTTCATGTCATTTGAAATCTAAAGTTGTATTTCTAGCTGAAAACAGTAAAATTTCACCTTAAATTACCAGGATACAATGTTAATTTCCATCGCTTTTAGTGGGTTCAGTTGACAAAATACTTGCTTAACAACCTTTTACGGTAAGAATCCATTTGCCTTTACATGGACAGTTATTAAACTGCCACTTGGGGGCCTCATTTGATAAGAATTTCCCCCCTTATGTACCTTGAGTGACATGGTCTGAGTGTTTTCCAGATTACTAATCTGGAAACAAGAAATGAAAGATTAAAAATCAGTTACATCTAGTATATAGTATACTCCTACTATAGAACTTCAATGAGTTTTCACACTATTTTTAACTTCTCTTGGTAAATATTTCAATTCACTCTTTGAGTATTTGCATAATATTTAAATCCATTAAAAGAACCTGAGTTCAATCCCCAGAACTCGTATTTTTAAAACCTGGTTTAAGCCAGGTGGTGGGGGTGCACTCCTTTAATCTCAGCACTCAGGAGACAGAGGTAGGTGGATCTCTGTGAGGCCAGCCTGGTCTACAGAGTGAGTTCCAGGACAGTCATGGATACACAGAGAAACCCTGTCTCAAAAAAAATTAAAACCTGGTTTAATGCAATACTTGTAAGTTCAACACTGAGGAGGTGGAGCAGGCAGATCCCTGGGGCTTGCTGGTCAGCCAGCCAAGGCTGGCTGGCAAAATCTAGACCAATAGACCTCTATTAAAAACAAAACAGTTGAGGGCTTCTGAGGAACTACAGATGTCTGGATACCCAAAGTTTGACCTTTAACCCCCAGGTGCACATCCACATCCACACAAACAGCACTTTCATACACATACACACTAAAAATAAGATTCACTTAGATGAATGTGAAAACATAGATACTAAATCCAGCCTCTAGGAATCCTATGATGCTAATGGATACATCATTCTTACTTGTACACCATTATCCCCAATCTTCTCCTCATCATCAAAAGAAACAAAATTATACATGTAACATATAAAAGTCCTCAAGCACAAAATTCTGTAGGCCAGATATTAACAAGCTTATCACAATTTATGTTTTAACTTTAGAATCAAACATTTCACCTATGCAACCACATAGGAAAAAATACTAGGAAAACTAATAATACCAATTTCTAAATGGGATTTTCAGTCATGATACAAGAAAATTCCAACTTAATTCTAATGACTAAATTGTAATTATTACCTTAAAATAATTTTTAAGAAAATTCTTGTGAGATCTATAAAATCAAGAGAATAAAATTTTATTTTAGCATTAATCTACAATGTTCACAGTAAATTTGGTATATACAAGCTTAAATGCATGAATATGATAGTAATGATTCTTTCTTGAAATCCTGGGGTCAATTTATTCATATATATGTATATATGTGTGTACATTTATTTATATATGAACTTATATCCACAAAAATCTCTGATTAATGTTTCAAGCTTGACTAACTACATCACTCAACTTAGACATTTAGCCAAATATATTTACTTCAGTCAATTAGTGAATATAAATAAAAGAAATTAACTAGAGAGTCATCATTCAGATCTTACCCAAGGTGATGTTTAATACATCCTGGCTCACAAACTTGACCTTGATAATAATGTTATTATCTTCTGAATTACTTCTTGGCATCGGGAAGACTGTGCATTATGGTTGTTAGTTTTCATCATATACAAAGTTTCACCAGTTCAGTATCTCACACACATCCATTCATTAGCTGGATGGTCTCTATGTCAGATGTCAGCTGTATACAGTCCGGTTGGTTTGCTGCTCAGAATCACCTGAGGTTGAAATCCAGATGTCAGCTGAGCTGTTATTATCTGGGTGCTCTGGGAAAGACCAAGTCAATTGTGCTTTTGAAGTTTAACAAACCACAGCCCTGCTGGGTTGACAGGGCAGGAGCTAATGATTGGGCTGAGGTAAAGGAAAAAGGAAAATGAGCTAAGAAAGAGCTTCTGAGAGGAAGTATCCAGGTTAAAGGAATAACATCTCCAAGTGACCTGTGACTCCAGGAAATATGCTGCCTGAGGTTAATATGGAAGCAGCTCAGAGTAAGGGAGGGGGCTGGTTACAAGGCTAAAAATCCTAGAGATAGGATTTGCTTTATTCACAGGCTCACTGATCACACTAAGATTTTCATCACCCTCCTAAGAGCAACAAGAAGTCTTTGAGATGGTTGGAAAGAAGTGATTAACAAGATCAGATTTGAGTTTTGAAATGGTCACCTGGGTGATGTGGAGGGTGGCTGAAACATCCAGTGCAGGCAGGGTGCTGTCCACAATAATTTGGCAGTACTCAAATGCACACAAGACTTCATTAGAGTCTCACTAATGACCTGAGGTTTGGTTTTTTTTTTTTCCATTGGTCGGTTGGTTTTTGTCTCTGTGGATAGAAACTATTTCTTACTTTAAAGCCTGAGTCGTTAGTTCCCTGATAACAGGTTGTTGTACGGTGCAGTCTCATATAGCAAACCAAGCTGTGCTAAAAACTCTGCTGCCCTTCCAGGGTTGTGGTTTTAGCTCATAAGGTCATATGCCTTTGTTAGGTGTTTCCTAACTCAGAACAGCTGAAGCTACTGGAAAATTCTCCCCTCGTGTGAGACTCTCCACTTGGCACGTATCTCATCAAAGTTTTAGAATCCTCAGCCATAATTTCCATTAAAAGCCCATAGTAAATTTCAGAAGAGACAGTAATGTCCTGTGTGGCTGAGGTCTGTTTGTTTTGCTAGATAGGGTGCCTCTATATTGCCAGTTCCTGTGTTCAAGAGATCCTGATGCACCAGACTCTCCAATGGTTGAAACTGTATTATCTTTCCTGGCTCTAAAGACTAATAAGAATGCTTGGGTGCAAATTATCCTGCTTATGCTTGAATTTTCACTTAAGTGACAGATAGCAAACATGTAAGGCCTTGAGCTATTTAAATATACTACAAAGCTGGCAGATCTCAAGAAACTTCTTTTACTAATTATCTCACTTAAGGTTTCTACTGCTGTGATAAAACACCATGACCCGAAGCAACTTGGAGAGGAAAGGGTTTATTTGGCTTACATATCCCAGGTCACAGTCCATTAGGGAAGCCAAGGCAACAACTCACGGCAGGAACCTGGAGGCAGGAACTGAGGCAGGTGCACAGAGGAATAATGCTTACTCCTTGCTTTCTGCTGCTTGCTCAGCTTGCTTTCCTATATAATTTAGCACCACCTGCCCGGTGCATGCCAGGAACCCCAGCCCTGGGTTGGAAAGACAGGCAGATCCCAGGGCTCTTGCTAGCCAGCTAGTTTAGCCAAGATAGCAATCTTTATGTTTAGTAAGAGATCCTGTCTCAAAACCAAGATGTAGAACCCAGGAATGGCATCCTGACATCAACCTCTGGCCTGAACAAATACCCATGGGTGAGTGTACCCAATACACACACACACACACACACACGAAAAAAATCTGCTTTCTTTAAAACTTGTTACATTTATACTGCAATGGCCAACATGCTAATTTACCAGTTCATAGTATTCATTTGCTAATTTACTACGAACATACTTATTAACACAGCTAAACACAGGGATAATTGTTAGGCTCCCTCTCTTCAATTAAAAAGAGTTAAAAATAAAGTTAGTTTTGCTTATTCCTTTGATTTCCATCACCACCATCTGGATGCTTTTGTAGACCTTTACTTTTTATAGTTTATATTCCAAAATCATTTTCCAGTGCAAAATTAACTAAACCTTGTCAAGTTTCCAAACTAGAGAATCTGACATGACTTCTTGCTCACCTCCCCCTTTTGATTGTGTTTTATTAATAGGTTATCTTAACAACTATTATACAAATTTGCAACTTGTGTTAGATAGCATGTGAAGGCGGTACAGCAGACTGGTAAGACTGTGTAGTTGCTCTGCTCCCAAATCTGCATTTTCTCTTTCCTTCACAGTTAACCTCATAGTCCTTGCAATGACTTACCAGGCTGTACAGGATTTAATAAACATATCCCTTCTCCAATATCATCTCCTGTTCTTTCTTTTTGGTCACCCCGTTTCATCCACTCTGGCTTTCCACTCACCCTTGAATATGACTAGGATGCTGTTGCCTTAGAGCTTTTGAGCTGTGTACTGTAGATAACCAACAGGGCTCATTCTTTTATTAACAGAAGGTCACTTACTCTGGCACACAATTTAAATTGTAAACATCTTTCCTCTGAATTCTTTTTCTTTTTAAAATTAAAATTACAACATTTTCACCTTCTGTTCTCCCCCTCCAACCCTTCCAATGTATTCCCCTTGCTCTATCTCAAATCCATGGCCTCTATTTCTTTTGTGTGTGTGTGTGTGTGTGTGTGTGTGTGTGTGTGTGTGTGTGTGTGTGTGTGTGTTCCTAAGTACAATCTGTTCAATTTTTATAATGCTACTTATATGTGTGTAATTTCAGGACTGACCACTTGATATTGGATAACCAGTTGGGGACCTCTTAGTTGCTTGTAGCTCTTTGTGTAGGGTTAAGGGCCCATGAGGCTCCTCCATGTTTTTTATGTCTGTTGGTATCTTTCTTGTTCAGTTCTTGTTTAGGCAGCCATCTTGATGTAGATCACGGGTGTAGCTTCTCTCACATTTCCATGAGAAGCAATCTCACAGCAGACCTCATGTTCATCTAGTGCATGCAGTCTTTCCACCACTTCTGCAGCTGTGACCCCTAAGCCTTAGTTATGTTACAGGTGTATCAGTTGGGGCTGAGCATTACACAGTTATTTGTTCTTGGCATTTTGATCAGTTGTGGTTTTCTGTAATGGTCTCAATCCTGCCATAGGATGTTTCTTTGACGAAGGGTGAGACTTACATTATCTGCGGGTATGATTCTAATGTAGTTAGAATTATACTGGTTTAGTAAAGTGGTAGCTGTAGATTCTTCTCCAAAATCCTTGACTGCAACAGCCTCAGGTAGCTGGCTAGGTTTATGGTATTAGGCACAGTACTCTTTCTTGTTGAGCAGGCCTTAAGTCCAGTTAGAAAGCTGCTGGTTATTGCAAAGGTATGTGTGCCAGTATTACACCCTTAGGGTTTTGTGGAGGCCCACAAAGGTTTCCTAGTAAGATCTGAGCTTGCTTTACCCAGCAGAGCTGCATTAGAGGATTGTTTGACCACAGGCATGGTTACTAGGTGATTGGAAGGGTCTATGCTTGGCTGAGCTAGGGGGAGGTCTTTGCTCCACCACTTGTCATTCTTATAAATAGCCCTTTAGAAGAGACAGAAGGGGCTGGTGGATAAGGATCCAGGCCCTCCCGAGGCTATCCTGTGTTTCTATCTGTTTCTCTCCCCTCTATCCTTCTATCTAATATCTCTTATCCCCCTCTCCTAAAGAGTACCCTGTCGTAAAATGTGGGAGCCAGTCTCCCAGCTGGGCTCCCACGGGGTTATTATGCAGCATTGGTCATTGTAGTTCATAGGCATCATAGCTGGATAGGACTATTGGTTGCTGCCCTCCCTTGGAAGCTTGCATGGTACTGTCTGGCATCATGGACACTAGTCCTCAGGAAGGAGGCTTTCAGATTAGATCCAGCTCAGGTCCACAAGGTCCTAGGTCCAAAGAAAATGATGTCTTCAGCAATAGAGACTTCAATCTTGAGAGGCAACCAAGGCAACAGCAATAGCCCATAATGTGTTGGGGATCTCTTGGACAACCCTGAGCAACATCTCAAAAAGAGGCTTCTCATGCCTGATTTGGGGGGTTTTTAGATAGTCTATGGCTCTTGGGGGAAACATTGTCAGCTCAGATATCTATCACCTTGCACAACAAGTCACTCTAAACGAATCAAAGACCTGAATGTGAAAAATGAAACTACCAGAAGAAAACATAAGCATTGCCCTACAGGAAAGACATTCTGATGTAAGAGGATGGAACTAGAAAAGATTATATTGAGTAAGATAACCCAAATCGACCATTGCATGGTATCTTTTATCTGCAGTTCCTATATCCAAATCTTCTAAAGAGATTACATATCCTGAAGCAACTTCAGAAGTCAGGAAAGTAAAAAGAGACCATGGCGGGGCAGTATAGATGGAATAGCAGGATACTCTTGGGTCCTGGAATTGCACAAATAACAGGGAGCAGACCACCAAAGTCTATAAACCAGAAGCCACTTTGTTAAAAGCACCATGGGAAACAAAAACAACTTCTAACTAGTTAGGGTCATGGAGAGTTACTCGACTTTGTGACCCCGATGAGGGGCTACAAGCATCTTTTTATAGCCAAAGTTTATACACAGGGCAGAGAGTATATATCGGGATTTAGGTCCTCTCAGGAAGCATTCTTAGGGTTAGGGTCTACAACTCCTATGGTCTCTACCCTTGGTATCATGATTTACAACCTCTGGTTACAGGGGTTAGTTCGAGATGTTTAAGTAGCCTGGGTCTGTTCTAACTGCTTTCCCGATCTGGGAGAATGTAGGGCAAAGGGCAAGTAGCTTGTTTCAAGGCCTTTATCAGGCTATAAGCATACAATTTCACATTCCTGGGCTCTTTAGGTACAAGTGATTCAAGCAAGACTATGAAAAGAGGAGGCTTTAATTAGGGGAGGAGAGATAAATAACAGCAAGGCTGTCCTTATTTTCTTTCATTGCTTTGTCTCCACGGCACTTATCTCCATCTCAATATATTTTGCACACATGTATTTGTTTACTTTTTATCTTTACTCACTAATCTATAAACTCCTTCAGAGAACAATTCATGCCTTGTTTACGAATATACTAAATATACTTGACACATAAAATGTGCTTGATTATTATTCTTAAATCAGTGAAATGAACCTTAATTTTCTTTTCTAGTTTTACCTCTTATTTCATGTACTCATCATTCACTGTGCACACATTATATTGTGGTTGCAAAAATGAATAAAACATTGTCTTCCATTGAGGTTTTGATAGACAGGTGAGAAACACAAACACTGATATCAATAATTTAAAAACACTGATGGGGGCCGGGCAGTGGTGGCGCACACCTTTAATCCCAGCACTCAGGAGGCAGAGGCAGGTGGATCTCTGTGAGTTTGAGGCCAGCCTGGCCTACAGAGTGAGTTCCAGGAAAGGTGCAAAGCTACACAGAGAAACCCTGTCTCAAAACGAAACACAAACAAACAAACAAAACCCACAACAGCAACAACAACAAAACAAACAAACAAAAAAACTCCAAAAAACCAACAACAACAACAAAACAAACAAAACACTGATGGGGTAGGGATGTGGCAGGTGTGCAGAGTACTTGCCTGCCTAGCACACGTAAGGCCATGGAGTCAGTATTCAGCACTGACTCAGAAGACAGAGCCAAGAGGACCAGAAATTCAAGATCATCTTTAGCTTGAGACCCTGTGGGAAAAAAAGTACATGCATCATTTCTTCACATACATGATACATTTAATGGGTACCATAGGAGGTTTAAAAAAAAGGACTTCTTGAGTAGAATGGTCACTTGTGGACATAAGAAAAACCCCTCTTGTACTGTGGGGCGTTTACCCAACCACCCCCACAGTTCCCCAGAGTTTTCTTGAGTGCGAGCAGCAGGAAATATTAGATAGAAGGATTTATTTCGGAGAATCTTGCGGAGATAAACAGATAGAAAATAAAGGATAGCCTCGAGAGGGCCTGGAACCTTTTCCAACGGGCCCTGACTGTCTCTGCCCCAGGGTTTTTATAGAGACGCCAAGGGGTGGCACAAAAGACCTCCTCCCCCAGCACAGCCAAGTGCAGACCATCCCAGACACCTGCACTCAGGCCCGTGGTCCTAATCATCCTCTATGCGGACCTGCTGGGTAAAGCCATGAGGAACCTGAGAATGGGCTCCCACATTGTACCAGGCTTTGATGACTCCCCATGGGAGGCCTTACCTTTTCTGAGGAAGTGATGGGTGAGTTGGGGGAAAGACGGGGTGGAGGGGAAGTTGGAGGAGAGGAGGGATGAGAGGGGGATCTGTGGTTGGTATGTAAAATGAATAAAAAAATCTTAATAAAAAAGAAAATGAGGAAAGAACCTCTTGTTTAGGCTCCTTGTACCCGCTTAAAAAAAGAAAAGAGAAAGCAAAACACCACTTTAAGCAAAGCGTACAACCAACATTAGCAAAGACGGGCAGAGGATATTGGAGCTGCAGTTGGACAGATAACACAGGAAAACTGGCTTATTTGTCTCCTGTATATGGTAAATTATTATTTGTTGGTTATTTTAAAGTCTTAAACTGTTAAGTAAAGGAAGGCTATTTCAGGGTGGTGCTGAACCACATGGTAGTCTCTCTGTCCTTCCTTTAAGGTCTCTGGGATGGCATATTAAGCAAGGAGGGTTTTGCAGAAGAGATGTGATCAAGTTTATGTATAGATTGGCCCACATGCTATTTTCTGTTTCTTTTCCCTGGCTCTCAGGTATTGGTAGCTGTAGGGCCAGATTCCAGCTACCCAAGATATGCAAAAAATCCATGAATGCAGCAAGGGCTTAGGAAAAATTCTTATCTATCTGAGGGCTAGACCTTTTTTATCTGAAGGAACAATAAGGAAACACACATGCTTTCTGATGGTAACTTTCTCTTTTACTTCATCTTAAAAGTTTCTTTTTCTGAAAATCTCTGTCTCCATACAGCTACATCTCTTTACATATAGCTATATATCTCTCTTTACATACATACATCTCAGAATCTCTTTCTGAAAATCTCTCTTGCTTTCTCTCCTGCCTACCTGCTCATTCTCTTTCCTCAGCTTCCTCTGCACCTAAACACACATTCTAACACCCACTCACAGCTAGCTCTTTACACAGCTCCTCTACATAGCAGCGGCTCCTTCACACAGCTCTTTCTCTCTCTCTCTGTCACACACACACACACACACACACACACACACACACACACACAGTCTCTTTCAGCACACTCTCTCACATTGCTCCTGAAGATTCAGCTACATCTTTTCAGCACACACACACACACACACACACACACACACACACACACACACACAGTCTCTTTCAGCACACTCTCTCACATTGCTCCTGCAGATTCAGCTACATCTTTTCAGCACACACACACATTCACTCACACACACACACACACACACACACACACACACACACACACACACAGTCTCTTTCAGCACACTCTCTCACATTGCTCCTGCAGATTCAGCTACATCTTTTCAGTACACACACACATTCACTCACACACTCCCTAACTCCTCCCTCTCCTCTCACAGCCAAACTCTGGACAATTACATGTTACGTTTTCAGGATCTGACCCATTCTCATAACACATGATAAGTCACACAGTTTTTCTCAGGCTAGGAAGGTCCTGCTGATTGGCCAGTGAGCAACACTTGGCCAAGCATGTTGCCTTAGTCATTAGTGTTCCTAGACAGAGAATGACATTGAAATTCAGGATTTAACAATAACAGTAGTTGGCTGAACTTTGAGTGTTTGGGGTACATGCAGAAAGTCAATTGTTGCAGAGGGTTCGGGTTATGTCTACCAAAGTTGTCTCAGTTTTGACCTTGCTTCAGCAATAAACACCTGGGAACTTGTCTTTGTGTATTCTCTGCAGGGGCAGCTAATTGGTTTTAAATTTGTTCTGAAATCTAAAATTAGCTGTCTTTGTGACTGGGAATACTGTTACTTTCCTGTGTCAGTTATGAAAAATATTCTAGTATTATTTCTAATCATCAGAATTATACAGCTTAAACAGAAATCATCTTCCTGACCATCCACAGCCATAAGTGGGCCCAAAGATGTAAAACACACTACCAATGGGCTGTGGAAGGAACCCCACAGCTGTTCTTTTTATGGAGGTGAGTGGTGGCACCTGAGAAAGTTACAGACAGAAAGCAACCAGTTTCCACAGCCAATGACCCCACGGACTTTGCCTAGTGGGGCTCCCCAACAGAGAGTTATTCATCTGGTGGGTCAAGCTATTAAACACTAGTTGTCACCTGCTGTATAATTCTATGGCCTCCTGCACTCAGGTATCCTACCACAGAAACAGGAAATGGAAACCCAAACTCACGAGCCACTGTGTATCATGCAAAGAGTTCGGAGTAGCACTTAGGTTCTTGGAGGCCAATGAAATATTTCCTGGTCAGATTTGTCCTTATAGTAGTACAAGTAAGGTTGGTTTTGAATGAGAAGGGACTGAGATAACAGGCAAGGAGTCCAATAAGGTAAGTTGTTCTAGAGAATCTTCATATTTACCTTCCTCATTCCTAGACCTCTGTTAACCTTCTGTCAGCTAGACATACTACACAGCTTAATTCAGGCAGTGTTTATGAGGGTCTGTACTGTGTGCATAGACTTTTGAGGATTATAAAGCTGGACAGGGTACTAAGTTTCTTTCTTTATTGAGTTACAGTGTGACAGATAAGAAACAAATAAAAATAAAAAGACAAAAAGGATGAGTCTTAACACATCTTAGTGTGTTTTATGTTAGATTACAGCACTCTGCTTACTCAACAAATACCTTGAATATCTTTAGTCTGATATTTGTGATATAAGGTCACTCATGAACTTAATGGCATAAACTAAGAAATGTTGTAATCTGCAAAATGTAAGTATCACACTTCAGTTTTCATTTATTAAGTTTTTGGTTGGGAGAAGAAATCTAGCTTCATGAAGTAAAATTATTTAGAATTGTTTGGTCAAAACAAAGATCAAGGAAAAAAGATATTAAATTTTGTTAAGATCTCAGAAATAAGGAAATGAAATTTTTACAGGATCATAGAAAAGTAGGAACCTTTCTACATTGGTAATTTCCCTTTTGTAGATGCTGGTTTTACTAAGGAAACAGTTTTTATATCTGAGGCAAGACATTTTTAAAATAATAAGGTTGCCATAACCCAATCTAGAAATTTCTGAAAAATAAACTGCAAAGGGCCAAAATGATTGTATTGAAAGAAGTTGTCCTCTGTTCCAAAGAGCTAAGGTAAAGTTTGCCTAATGAACCAGAAAATAGACTGTCTTTAGACAGTTTGCTTTTAAACCTACATATAGTGAATCAGAATGGAAATACTCTAGAATATTTACAACATAAGATTGCCAGGATAAAACATACAGGATCATTATATGTTAAAATAGTAAAAAATCTAAGAGAAATCGAAGTCCAACAGATAGACTCTGGACTGGTCAGACTCAAAAGCTTAGTCATTTTTCTGTGTTTTTAGTATGTCATGGATACTCATTCATGTAAGATGTGCCCTTACCTTTATGCCCATGGCGGCAAGTGATTGCCCACTGTGCAACTAGAAAGGACATGTGATTTTCCACCAAATATAAATGTGAGAATTTACATATATTTCTACTAGCTCTGTAAGTCTTGGTATGTCTTTAGGTAAGCATTCTACTTATCTAGAATACTTAGAATCATGAATCAGCACACAAGGCATTATCTTGATTTATATTCCACAGAACATCAATGACTATATGAGACTGCACAACACTGACACCTAGACTAAGGTCCACACCCTCACCCCAGACTGCCAGCAATCACACATTCCTTTTAGAGACTAGGACAACACCTTTCTGGGTTTAGTTGCCTGTCTTACCAGGCTCCAAGGCCACCTGGAGTATTGAGTTATCCAGTAATTAACTCAGAAACCTACTCATCAAACTATTTTAATGTACAATATTTTATTCACTGGCCAGCCAAATTTTACTTTGGACAATAACAACTGCTTTTCAAGATGATTTGAAGTCTTCATGATATTGAATAGCTTTCTTTGGCATGTTGATGAAGAAAATTTGAAGTTTCTTTCCAACAACAAAGTGATACACTTCAAACTACAATATTGTCTTAGTTAGAGTTCTATTGCTGTGCAGAGATACCATGACCACAGCAACTCTTATAAAGGGAAACTAATTGGGGCTGGCTTACAGTTCAGAGGTTTAGTCCATTACCATCATGGCAGGAAGCATGGTGCCACAGAGGCAGACATGGTGCTGGAGAAGGAGTTGAGAGTTCTACATCTGAATCTGCAAGCAGTAGGAAGAGACAGTGAGCCACTAGGCCTGGCTCGAGCCTCTGAAACCTCAAAGCCACAGTGACACATGTCCTCCAGCAAGGCCACAACTTCAATAATGCCACTCCCTATGAACCTATGGGGAACATTTTCATTCAAATCACCACAAATATAGATGCATTTAAATGAATATTTAATGAGGAAAACATCAAAAGGAGAAATTCAGACTCCAGATGGTTTTGCATTTAAGTACTATGTTATAAATAAGAAAATCTCAACTCTGATTCTGAACCTGAGGAAATATTAGAAAGTAGCTAAAGAATATATGGGTTACAGAGTTTCAATTTTTGTGTGATACTTGACTCAAATTTCAATTATTTCAGGATCTTAATTCCTTCTTTAAAATGAAAAAAAAAACCATAGTCTATATCAAGATTAAATTAAGAAAATACTCAACTTAGTGGTCAGTATTATTAACATTATTACTTTCTTTTCTCCAGTGCAATAGACACTCCTCTGAGAACAAAGACTTACAGCCTGGTTTGGTTGCATATGCCTTTAGGCCCAGAGCTCAGGAAGTAGAGGCAGATGGATCTCTGAATTCAAGGCTAGCATGGTCTACAGAGAGACTTCCAGGACAGCCAGGGCTACACAGAGAAACCCTGTCTCCAAAAAACAACAACAAAAAACCTAAAAACTTATTTTTCCTTATAGCCAGATTATTCACTACAATTAACCAATGAATATGTGTTAAATTTTTGTAGTTATAAAGTTCTTACATCTGTGATGAGGGAATCACCTGTAGCATGCTATGAAAAAGTTAAAATGTGTTGTAAAGTTATAAATTGAAAACAGTTCCTTCATTAAACATCATTTCTCAATTTTTTACACCATATAAAAAGTTGTAAACCAAAGAATACAGATGTGCTTTAAGCATTACAAAATAAAAGCTATGATATATTATTTTATTCATGTTCTCAAAGAGGAATCCTTCGAGAATGTCAAATGATAGTGATCATGTTCTCCCACTGTCTCTGCGATATTATTCTAAAGTGTAGAATGATGACCTAAACATAGGTGACCAGTAGGCTATAGAGAAAGGAAAACAAGAGGAGACTCACAGCACTTTAGTCGTTCCTTAATTTGGTAATTACTCAATGAGTTCCTACTATATGCTTCCTATGTTGAAAAACAGAAATAGATAAAACAGAGATGGTCTGCCCTTACAAAGCTCATAATTCAATAGGAAAGATCCATTTTGTAATGTTAGAAGTGCAATTTGTGATAAACGTAGTAGGAGAGAGAAGTACAAGGTACTTCATGAATTGGGAGCTATCAGTTGGACCAAACCTATTTGAGTACAGGGAACGTTTCCCTAGAGAAGTGAGTTTTCAACAAAGCCTAAAGAATGAATCTCTATTTGCTAGTTGACAAGGCCAAGGATGCAACTCTCCCCCTCCCCACTCCTCTGTGTGTGTGTGTGTGTGTGTGTGTGTGTGTGTGTGTGTGTGTACAAGACTGCATGTGCTGAGTCACAGGAAAGAAGAGAAAGATGGTATCAGGAGAGAAGATAGCAATAACTGAGTTCAGAGCAAAACTCTAATGATTTGGTTGGATCTTGAAAGGCAAATGGACTGAGGTTAGAGAACCAAGGAGAAGGCAGATCATATAGAGTTTTGGAATTTAACCTGAGAACAAGGAACCATTGCTCGAGGAGCATGATATTGTATTGTATGTATTTTATAAATAACTTCCACTATTATGTAGAAAAAGAATTAGAAGACTAAAGGGGATATAGAAAAAAGAAGTATTGTGGTTTTTCTGTTTTAGGAATGGATTTCACTGTGTAGTTCAAGCTGGACTGGAACTCCAGATCCTCCTGCCTCTAGCTCCTACATGCTGGAATTATAGGCATATGTCACCATCTCTGGCTATGATACTCTTAAAGTAGCCCAAAAGAGCATGGTAGTTATAGTGGTTAGGACAATTAGTGCTATTATTTTAAAATATAGTGGATTCTAACTGGATGTACAGAGTGAGGAAGAAAGAGGAGTCAAAGATCCTGACACCAGATAGATGATGGTGTCATGTGCTTATGGGTGCATGCTAAAAGGGAAGCACAGTTTGGGACAGAATTAAGAGTTATCTTTGGGTAGGTTCAATGCTTGAATGCCATTATGCCACCCAAGCAGCAAATTCCACCATATAACTTTGTGTGGGAGAGGTGTGCATATACATACATGTGGACATACATGCAAGTGGCACGGTGTGTGCACATATGTGGAATTCGGAGATTAAGGGAACGTGTGTGTGTGCATGCATGTAGAATCCAGAGATCAGGGTTGGGTGTTTTCCTAAATTGTTCTCCACCTTATTTCCTGAGACCGAGTCAACAGAATCTGAAGCTCGCTGATCCCTCTTGACCAGCTGGCCACCAACCCCAAGAGGCCCTCTTGTCTTCACTCCCCCAGTTCAGGCATGATCAATGCCCGCTCTGCACTTAGCTTTTTACGTGAGTGTGGGGATCAACCTCAGGTCCCCATGCTTGTACAGCCAGCACCCCTGACTCAGGCCCCTCTCCAGCCCCATACATCAGAAACTTGTACATTGTATTGTTTCAAGCAACAACAAGGTTGATAGAGAATAAGAAAAAAGTTGACTCTAAGGACAACGTGTCAGGTTTGGTGAGAACTATCTGATTGTAACATGCAGTGGTCACATAAAGTGGAACACACATGATAGACTATCAACTGTATAATAAAGCTTTTTTTAAAAACATGAACATACTGCAGTTTGATGTGTGCATACTATGTCAAACAATAGAGACTTCACACTCAAATATTTGGCAGAATTACAGAATTCCCCTCTTGGAAAGATAAGAATCAGAATTTATCTATGACCTCAAGACAGTCATAGAATAAATTATAGGTTTTATAATTTATTTTAGAGTACTGTAACTAGCATCATCCTTCATTTTCTATGTTAATATTATTTTGTATATTTTAGACATAATTTATCACTAGACTAAAAATGCAACTTGTAATGAGAAACATTTATTTCACTCTTTTTCAAATATTGTACATTAAAATAAACTTCTGACCATAATTATCCAGACTTGGAATCCTAGGGACACGGCAGGCAGATGCTAGAAAGATGAATAGATTGCCTTATAGTCTACGTTCCTGTCCTGACAGCCTTTCTAGGGGATCCTGAGGAGTGGCAAGGAAAATGGGTTGGCTTAGCTGATTAATGGCACAGTAGAGTCAAGATGAGAGAAACTTGATGTGAAAAGGAAACAGCCATAGACCAGTACTGCCCTCTCCCTCCAACACGTACCCACACTTGCCAGGCTGAAACCTGACCATTAGAACTGCAAGCTCCAAGTCACAGAGCCTATGTTGTTAACAAGGCCACCTTCCTACCTGTCCGTGGGGCACTGGTTCTTTAGCACTTCAGAGACTCAGCGGAATGCAGGACTGCAAAAGATGATCTCCATGTTCTTTCCAAGCCCCAACATTGAGAAGCACTGGTATGTGAGAAACATCCTATAGTAGAAACCACGTTAAACAAGGGTAAAAGTCTTCATTTCTGAAGACTTCTAAAATGTTAACTGCACCACTCAAAACTCCCTGCAGCTCTGTTCTGTCTTGGTTAGGTGCCACAGCCTCAGTGAGGTCTCCCCTGACCATATTCAACTTTGGCCTCTTTCCCTACCTACTGCCACCAGTCTCCGTCCCCTTTCCATTGTCCCCAGCTCACTTTCCGTCTTTGAACACACTGAATCACTTATTAAGCTTCAGTCTCATTGCCTAGATGCAAGAACAACTATACCCCAGCAGAGGCTTTTGTTTGCTTGTCACGATACACTGTGCACTCTAGGGCAGCATATAGAGAGCATCTAGGAGGTACTCTCTCACTTGTTAACATTGTTGAATGAGTGAGGGAAACCCTCAGGCAAACGTTTTCAGAAAAGTACTTACTAACACACTTCAATTGCAAAATGAGATGTATTCAACAATGAATCCATGTACTAGAACAATGCTTTTTGCTCATGGAAGTATATTTTAAATAGATATATCACCTGAAATAATACAAAAACTGGAAAAACAGAAATGAGCGAACACAGGCTCTTTGAACTGATTTAACCTTGTTCTCAAGAGAAAGTTCATTTGAGATTAGGCAGGTTCAAAGTCTGTGAGTCATAAAGCAATTGAAAAAACTAAACAGGAAATGATGCTTTTTATGAACACTGCCAAGAGTAAAAAAATAACTTTTAAAGATAATGTTATATTTACATCAGGAATTTCTTAGTGCTGATGTCTGAGGGTAAAAGGTTGGCTATAAACTGAGATAAGAATGAGCTAGATACACACTAGGATTGCTACAACTGAATGGTAACTGAATATCTAAAGAAAGTCCCTTTAGGAGTCATCTTGACAAAAAAAATTGCTAAGGGGGTAAGAAAGCTATTCATATTATTTTATTTATCATGATTTTTGAAACATAGTCCTACTATGTATCCCAGGTTGACTTTTAATTTTTTTTTTTTGAGACAGGGTTTCATTGTGTAGCTCTGGCTATCCTGGAACTCTTTGTAGACCAGGCTGGCCTTGAACTCACAGAGATCCGGCTGCCTCTGCCTTGGTTCTGGGATTAAAGGCGTGCGCTACCACCACGCCCAGCTGGATTTGAACTCCTGATCTTGAGTTTATCTCCTAAGTGTTACAAGTGTGCACAACCATGCCCAGCTCACATCTCATTTTGAACTGAAACTCTTAATTAAAATTACCCACTAGTACATTAACAACGGTAAGAGCACAAGTAACCACCTTCGAATTTAACCATTCAGATACTAAGCAACTGCTTTTCATTCAGTAAGTTATTTTACAAACGAGGAATTTGAGTCTCAAGAAAAATAAGTTTCCCAGTGTTAGACAACCATAACTTACCCACTCTCCTGCCAGTTGCCACAACTGCTCTGGAAACTAAGGGGTGAGGGTCAAGGGGACCAAAGAGTTTGAGACATCCAAAGACCAGAGACTCTTGAATTCAGTTTGATACTAACATCCATATTGTCTACTAGCATGCTAGACTACCTCTTGTTTCTAACCTTTTAGGAAGTTTTACTAAACAGCAAGGTTTACTATTGGCATCATTCAACTGAAGGTGTATTTCCGTAGATTCTAAAAACATATATCTATATGTATATATCTTAAATCATCTTATTTCTTGGCAGACTCATTGGCATCGATTGGCACAGAGTTCCCTTGAGTATTTCTCTGAAATGGATAGTGTTCCCTTAGATGAATAAGTTCAGTTTGGTTTGCAAAAGCTGATGTGCTAACATTACTCTAATGATTTTTCAGCCCTAAGTTCCTTACCCCACAAACAGAGCCTAAGCAGATTTGCACCTGTTTGTCATCTGCAGCTAACAAAGTGCCCACTACACAGTAATCAACGATTATAAGTGAAGGATCAAAATGGAAATGACTCCCCTGCTAAAGTTCTTCTATTTGCCCGGATAGATTTTAAAATATGAAGTAATGACATTAACGGAATTTAGTCTCTGAGTTCACTGAATTACTTGTGCTGTGCTTTCATTCAGCATTAAAAAGGTACAATTCCAACTTCTAGGAACTTAAACTCTTCTGAGGTACAACGATTAAGTCCTTAATTGTTCTTGCCTGCTTCTGTCTTCTTCAAGTAGCTATAGCCAGTGTTTACTCTGGGAAGTTACGATCAGATCTTTGATCTTCTCCTTAAGGCTTTGAAGAACTCATCAGTTATCGAAAAAGTATATCCAGGGTATACAAGCAGTTGATGGGCAAAACAAAGGGCATCTCGTGCCTCACTCATCCTATTTCAAGTGCATATGTAGTTCTGTTTTATTTCTTTCCCTCTTCCCTTCCTTTTATTAGAAATACAATGAGGAAAGTTTTCACATATATGAGAAAATTTAAGAAAAAGAATCTTGGGAATTCTCAGTGCCACTTGTCTTAGTTTAGCCTGTTAATTTTGGCCTTCCCCAAATGTGGCGGATTCTTATGAGCAAACTGCATTGAGAAACAATGGCTAGGATTCTGGTCCTCTGTCTTTTCCATGTTCTTAATTTAAAAAAAAAATCATTTTTACCATTTCCAATATGAAAAAATACACTTTTAATGCAGGAAATTTTCAAAATATAAGGAGTTTCAATTTTAAAAACTTCATCTAACTTCCACCACTAAAAACTGAAACAACCATTAATGTTTTAGTGTATTAATTTCTAGTTTTGCAGTGACTGACTTGCTTTTCGTAGTTAATATTATGCTATCACAATTTCCCCTTGCCCTTTTTCTGGCAACATTAGCATGGATATTGTCCAGTGTCATTACAAGCTCGGTAAGTGATTTTTATATTCCTACTCTCTTTAAGAGACTGTATCACATGAAGGCAAGAAGGTTCAACACGTCAGGGCCCTTGCCATGCCAGCTGGGCAACAGGAGTTCACTCCCCAGAGCCTCCATAAAGTTTGTCAGAGAAAACCAGCAACACAAGTGCCCTCTGCCTTCCGTGCACACACGCGCTCTTCCACAGACACCATATACTTATACACATACGTCATAATAGAATAAAGCTTAAGAGAGACTATTGTTATTTTCCCAGCCATGCGTATGTGGTTCAACATGCCACTTTTTATCTCACTTTTTTTGTTTGTTTTTTGTTTTGTTTTGTTTTGTTTTGTTTTTTGAGACAGGGTTTCTCTGTGTAGCTTTGCGCCTTTCCTGGATCTCGCTCTGTAGCCCAGGCTGGCCTCAAACTCACAGAGATCCGCCTGCCTCTGCCTCCTGAGTGCTGGGATTAAAGGTGTGCGCCACCACCGCCCGGCTTTATCTCACTTTTTATCAGAAGAAAATAAGGCAGAAATGGATATATTTGGTCCTTATCCCTAACCTTTTGCTTTTGATCACTTACGATATATTTCCCAAATTGAATTATTGGATCAAATATATTTAAGATATATATGGCCACGTTGTTTCTTTATTCATTTTAATACCACCTTATTTTTCTTTACTCTAATGAACAGTTTATAGACACACTTTTCCAAAATATATTTGTGCTTTAATTTGTGTTTCTTTGTAGCTATCATGAATATTTCGGTATCCCACTTTTTAATTTCTAGTGTACTATTTCCTTTTATATGCATTGTCTTCTTTTTTATTTTTTCCCAGCTATATTTGAGCCTTTGTATTATTCTTATCCATTATATGAGTTTCTTTACATATTAAAACATAGCTCTTCTGAAATAATTTAAATAAATATGTATTTAACTTTTTGTTGCATTTAAAATAAAAAGGCTTCTGTGTTTATGTATATAAAACAATTATTTATAATTATTTTCACATCATATTTACTTTCAGTATCCTTCACTACCCCGTTTCAGTCATTACAACTTGGTGCTTGAGTTTTTAAGCTTTACTCTTGCCTTGGTGTCCAGCCATCTTTGTTAGGAAGTACAGCTAATAACATGCTTTATACTGAACATTTCTAAAACTTGACCTATTTTTTCCTTGAAGACGTAGATCCTTGTGTTGTCTCTGGCTTAACAATGTTGCAATCCATGCTTTGAAGGCTGGGTAACCTGAGCCTACCCCTTTTTTCTATCAATCTCTTAGAAGTCTTATAGTCGGTTTAGAAGACAGGGCCTTCCTCAGCGGGATGATTTTCTAATGGAGTTTGAAAGATAATCCTAGAGGATCTTAGAGGAGATGTTTTGTGACAAAGGAATCCCCAAACACCTTAAAGATAACTCAGGCAGCTAACCTATTAGTCCAACTTCAGTAAGCTGTTGCTAACTAATACCCAAGCAAGGGTATTTTTAATAAGAAGATATGTAATCTTTATGTGAACCACAAATAACAAACAATCCATCCTCAGGTAAAATACTGGTAATTATCAAGTTAAAATCAAGGCTAATTAGGAGTAGGTGGAGGGTAGAAATGACCTCTGCCCAGAGTACATTAATAAATCACTTAATTTTAAATTGAGTTGCTTTATTGTGACCGCCATTCTACTTGAGCTGTGACTGTCACATTATAGGCTAAAAGACAACAGGACAACATCTTTGGAAATTACCAAATTTAAAGGTTTAGCTTTTTAAAGTAAAAAATTGTATTTATTTGTTTGTTTGTGCGCATGCATACAGAGGTCAAAGGCAATGTGCGGGAGTTGTTCTCTTCTTCTATCATGTGTATTCTAGGAGTTCCACTCGCTTTCTCAGCCTTGATGGAAAGAGCCTTTGCCCGGCATTGTTCTAATGCAGGACTTTAAGAAGCAGTCTAGAGGTAATGTGAGTTTGGGTACAGTCATCCCATGCCCTTGTCACTTAGATAGTCATATGTCTTTCACACATAAAAATCAGTTACACATAAATGGGTGGACATTAACATTGTGCATCCTTTATTGTTAGCAGAAGTGAATCATTTACTTTGCACTGGGATCCTATGATAGTCTTTCTGTCTCAAGTCAAATAAGTTCATCAAGGTGAACGTTGCTCCTCTTTCAGGATATATTAAATTTAGACTCAAAGTAGCTAAACAGAAGAGCTAGGAGAAGAAGAGAAAATGTATTCTTACAGAAATCAAGGAAAGAGACACAAATTACAAGAGGGTCATGAGCAGAACTTGAATAATTAGAAATCTTGAGAGAATACATGTTAGTTTTCCATCATTGTGATGAAATATCTCAGAGAAACAGTCAAAGGAGAAAAGGTTTATTTTGATACATGATTTCAGAGATGTCAGTCCACAGGCTAGGCAGAAGTGGAGCATCATGGCTGGGATTATGTGGTACAGCACAGGTGTTCACATCACGGCAGTTAGAAAACAAGGTGGGGGGCAGTGAAGGGAGTCTAGGACAAAGCATAATTTCTGAGGACAGACCACCAAGGACCTCCCTGGAACTAAGTCCCACCTTCCAAATTCCAGTTAAATCCCAATAGTCCAGCAGAGTAGGAATCCTTCAGTAGATTAGGTCAGAGCTCCATGATCCAACCAGTTCCCAAAGCCCAACCTCTAAATCCTACTGTGTTGGGTCCAAGCCTTCAACACAGAAAGATTTGCATGTAAGAAAACACAGGGTGGAAAAAGACAATAGCAAGTCACCTGAGAGGTACAGTGAATTGGTTGAAATGCAATGAACATGCATGTGTCGGGGGGGGGGGGGGGAGGTCTGAAGAGGTGAAATAGAAGAGTAGAGAGAATACTATGTTACAATCCTTAAAACCTAATAAATTCTAAGATGAAATACAGTTGATGGCAGAGGGCCACTGTAGCATTTCTAAAGTTGAGCCATAAGGTGAAAAGTTTCATGGGTCTAAAAAAGGTAGGGTAGAAATGAATTATAGTCATGTTCTAGAGTGTAGTGTAGCTAAAGGTGAAGGTATGGTGGTACAAGTCTGTAATCCAAGTCCAGAGACTAAAGCTGCAATATTGAAAGTTCAAGTCCAATCTGGAAATATATATTGATACACTGTCTACCTACCCACCAAAACAATAAGGAAGGAAAGAAAAAAGGGATAGTTATTACAATACTTCCAAGTTCTGGGTTTGATGCTTATCAGCTATGTGGTTTTTTAGCAAATAATGTAGACCTGTTTCCTTCACTGGGAACTAAGAATAGCAATAATAATAATAACAGCTTCATCAGTTCTTGGGAGGATTAAATGAGTTTATCCTTTTGAAGTGCTTAGTGCAGTTTCTCATGTATGACCAATGCTTAAGAAACGCTAGTTAACTACTGTTCCTTAAGTATGCACAGCACCAAATATAGGAGAGATGCAATCTCTCTAGTTGGAAGAGTAAAGACAGGGCAGAAGCATAAACAAGACTAGAAATGTTTAGGATGAACCTGAGCGGGTACATTTGCCCCAGGTAGACTACAGGTGCTGTCCAAGAGCGCAGCCAATTAGAAAGAGAAAACAAACAAACAAACCAAAACCAAGAGGAACAAAAAACTAGTGACTTATTAGAAAGTCTGTAACAATATTAGTTTAAAGAAATCAGTAACATGTACCCTCCCAAAAGAGTCAAAGCAAGGACATTTTCGGGTAAAAGGGGGGAAAATGGCTTTGAAATATATTAAAGGAAGAAGTTACACTTTCACGTTCTGCAGAAACAATGACAGATTTTGCTTTTTCTCAATACTTGCAGCAAGTCCAGAGGCAACTTGAGTCAAATAATGCGAATTAGAGGTTACAAACAACCACTTTCCTTATGTTTTACAAAAGAAGGAAGCACTCAAAGGCTTTAAAACTGCTCTGTGAATTTGTATTGGGAAGACTGCATTTATTTACTGCTGGTCGGTTTGAAGAAAATCCCAGGAAGAATATAAAATGTAAACACTGAAAGAAATAGCGACTAAAGTAATGTGTTAAAAGTTACGTTTAATAATCCAAATTGAACTGTAAGAATCTCAAATGCCCTGGAGGGACATGGACTTTGGTTTGATAGCTAACAGTTCAAAATACTACATATTTTTAAATACCATTTCTACAGCGAAATGATCCATTTATATACTGGAAATTTGCTTTATTTTATTTTTTAAATAAAAGAGATAAGCCGATGTACCGGAGAAACTGAAACATACTAAAGAAAAGCACCTGCACAGGGATTCTCTTCAAGGAAGGGAACTAGGCAGGGTCTGCACCCATTGTTTAATTGACTATTAGACGTTATACATAGAATATGTCACGTGCAGAAGGCCAAGTGCAGATCTACACACACTCAACTAACTCTATATATGGACGCATGTGTGGCCTTGTAGAGAAGCGACTCTTACAAGTGTGTCTCTGATGATTCGGGGTATGTGAGTTTGTCAACTCGACCTTTGCGAGGGGAAACCAGACAGCGCGTTTCATCTAGAAGTCCAACCTGTTTCGCAATTTCTCCTGCAATAATCCTTGAGTCAAGCTGGGCCGGGAGCTGGTTAACCTCCTGGTCAAGCTCTCTGACTGGGCGGGACTTCGCCTGGGCGTAGGTTGAGCACACCAAGTGTACTCTCCTGTCCTCAGAAAACCCAGGCTCAGTCAAGCAGCGGTTTGCAGGAGCTTCTGCCCCCATCTTCCCAGGCTCCGCTAAACTCAGGGTCGCTTCTTCCAAATTCCAGGTTTTGGCGGACTTTGCAAAGGAAAGCCGAAGGTAGAGACAGGTGAGGTGGACGGTTTCCAGGAAGGGTCGGCTGCTCGGGATGCCCGAGTCTGGTTCGGGGTGGGGGGCAGGAGCCTCGGAAGTCTGTGGGGACCGAGTGGCGACAGCCCCAGTCGCTCCGGGAATCCCCGACCCGGTGTTTACGGCGCCAGCCCCGCGCTGTGGATCCTGCTGCCCAGCTCCGAGCAGGGCGGGCCGGCAGGATCTAGAACCCAGCACCCGGTCCACGTGGGTGACCCGGGAGCTCCCCGGATCCCCGGGGTGAGTTACCTCCAGGCCCGGTCCTGCCAGCATCAGGGCGGGGCTCCTCCTCCCCGCTGGGCTCCCCGCGGGGCAGTGAGGTCAGCCTAGGCTCTGGACCCTGCGGGCAGGTATTTGGCTGATGAACTGTGGTTTCTCCCCAGGTCGTGATGGAGCTTGAAGAGGACCTTAACGGAGGAGCAGACAAGAACTTCTCGAAGATGGGCAAAAAGAGGTAGCCAGATTGTTTCACTTTCATACTTGACATGTCTTGTACATTTGAGCAATTCGTTTGTAGCCTCCAGCACCGCACTAAATGATTAGTGGTTGCTATTTCAGCCTTCAGAAACATAAACCAGCTACTGGAAGGAACTGGCCTGCTTGGAGCAGTCCTTCAGATGTGTGTGACTGACCGAGGCTCCTGTTCAGCCTCTAGACCAGCCAGCCATGGCTCACACCCTTTTAGTTTTACAACCTCAGTTTTATGAGCACTGTTGATCCTCATACATCTGAACCATATGCTGCTTGGGCTTTTCTGTGGTCCATTGTCTTGCTTCTGATAAAGTAACTCCGTAGATATCGCCTGTTTGTGGCAGAGGAAGAAAGGCAAAAATTACGTTTTGTTTATCTCTCAATGGCTGTTTCTGTATAAAATGGTTGTATTAGCACAGAAAGAAAGAAGCCATATCTTGCATTCAAAATTCTACAAAGGAATATTGCAAGTCTAGAACATACTTATAAACTATCATAGGCAGTCTTCAGTCCCCATAATACCCTTATTGATAGCCTACCTCTATGTCTGACCTAACATTCCTATGACTATGTATGTATTAACCAAACAGATCTCAAGCTTCTATTAACCCACAAGTTAGAATGTCATCAGATAACATCTGAGACCAATAACTTGCTTACCTGATGAACTCACCGAACACATCTAAGTGTGCTGATTTATGGCATTATAATTCATTTTCAGTCCACCAGAAGGGAGAGTAGAAATAAGCTCTCTTTGTGACATACCGGGTTTCTAAATACCATTGCTCACTACATACCTCCATCTGGGCTTGGTCTGAAGCAGACACAACCATGGGACACTTCTGTCCTTTAAGAAAAGCCAGTGTCACAACAAAAGGGGGATTCTAGATTAAGAGATACTAAAGAAACATGACCAACAAATGTGTTGTGTGAGCTCTGACTAAATCAGAGTTCAGTAAAGAAGAAAGAAAGCACACTTAGGAACTTTGTGGGTTGGATTTTAAATAATCTCAACATTGAGGTTAAGTTTCTTAGGTATGATAATGATAGTGGAATATATGAATATTGTAATATTTGTAGCTTAATAGTTTTGCAGAGTATTAACAATTGATAACATATTCTTTGTATGGATAAATATTGTCAAATATTAGTAATTTATTAATCTAGGTGAATTATATACTAACCTTTATACTTTCCTGTTTATTTCATATTTCAGTAATAAAAACTTCAAATAAACAAGGAAGACACATAGTAGAAGGAAAGTAGCCTAACTTTTGCCTTAAAAAAAAGAAAAATAGTTTGCCGGGCATGGTGGTGCATGCCTTTAATTCCAGCACTAAGTTTGAGGTCCAGCCTTATCTGCAGAGCTAGTTCCAGGACAGCCAGGACTACACAGAGAATAGTTTAAAGAATTGCATCCATACACAAACACTTGACATTTGAGTAAGTATGAGGCCATGTGGAAGGAAATGGGAGTGTCCAGTCCTGCATAGATCTTCATTTTGGTATTAGTACCATCTTTTCCTACAGTTCTTCAAACAGAATTTGTTTGTTTGTTTATTTAACAGTTTTTATGGAACTGCTCGTCACCACTGATTTCAATCTGTTCTCAATCTTATGTTTTATAAGGATATAAAGAAGCATTTAGTTTTGTTGACAGAAAATGGTGGACTAGTAATAGTACTACCTGGATTATATGCATATGCATACATTCTTCACAAAAAATGATGTGTTGGTTTTTTGTTTGTTTGTTTCATGGTATTGTTGTTCAACACCAAGGCCCTGAGCACTCTATACAAGTGCTCTAAAATGATGGTTGGCACTTCTGTAAAGATGGTTTGTGCTGATGGGATAGAGAATAATCTAGTAGGGCTGAGAATTGATGTAAAAGTACATTTTCAAGCCATACAATCTTAAAAGTCAGAGGAAGTATCCTACAGCTTGGAGCTTATCCCCGTGACTCGGAAGTTTAAATCTTGGGTTTTGTTCCAGCTGTGGGACTTTACTCTTCTGCAATTTTCTCATCCCTGAAAGAAAGATAAAGTTTGCCTTCCTTAGAATTGTTTACAAATTGCATGGGGAATGCTTACTTAGTGTCTGGGATATTAGTATAACAACTCCAAATAGCATCGGTTTAGAGAATGGAAGCATTAAAAGCGTAGAACTAAGACTCTGCCATTTATGGTTATTGTCCTCTTCTTATCATGGATTCTGGGATACTGAATGAGTCTGCACTGAGAATGAAGTGGAACCAAAGATGTCTGTTTAACAAAACTTCTTCATTTAACAAAACTGAAGATATTTGTGTATAGTACATCCATTGTTCACCTACATCAAGCCAAATGCAAGCAACCTCTGACCTTTTTCTTTAGAAAGCTTATTCTTGGCACTGGGAAGATGGTTCTGTCTGTAAAACGCTTGCCATGCAAGCACAAGGACCTGAGTTCTAACCACAAAAACCCACATTAAAAAAGTCAGGCATGTCATCTGTGCCTGAGATCCTAAGGGTTGGTGACCAGTGGAGCCAAATTAGCAAGAGCCAAATTCAGAGTGTCTGAAAAGTTAAGTGGAGAGTGCTTGTGAAAGGTATTGAATGTGGATTTTTTTAAAAATGCCATTTAGTCCAAAGGAAAAAGCCAATTTTCTTTTTGAACTTAAAAACGCATGTAAAAATAAGGCTTTCTGTTCTAACAGTGTTTCTATGCAGGGACAATGAGACTCAGTATGGTTAGTTTGCCTTTAATCTTAGGTGGCGGTTATGTATAGTGAAAACAGTTTAATCGTTTGCATCTGGGCTCAAAATAAGAATTGACCCTGTATGTCTAAGGATAGCTTTTTGACTGTTTACAGAGCATCTTTTCTAGGTTGTATTTCTTTCTATAATGGTTCACTTAGTGCTGCAGCTAACCTTTCACAATTAGATTTCCTCCTAGGCTGATTGAATTACTCTGTGTGTTAGGCTGGTTGTGTGAAGCATCTGAGCATCACTGTGCTCTATTCGGAAAGAGCAACATTCAGTCTATAGATAGGATGCCTATCACCACCATTACTCAAATGACACTCAAGGTGGTCAATACTAAAAGCATGAATAATTTTGTAATTGGAATAAAAAAGCAAAACTTTCCTTTTAGTATGTGTTTTTCTCATTGTAAAAAGTGTGTGTGTGTGTGTGTATACACACAATGTGGAAAATTAAGAAATATCTAAGGTACAAAGAACATATTTATATAAAGATTCTAATTCTCATCAATAACAACACACTGATAGATTTCTAAGATATATGCAAACATATTTACATTTAA
This sequence comes from Peromyscus californicus insignis, assembly GCF_007827085.1. Lineage (NCBI taxonomy): Eukaryota > Metazoa > Chordata > Mammalia > Rodentia > Cricetidae > Peromyscus > Peromyscus californicus. The sequence continues at coordinate 13,135,633 of NW_026294584.1, read as the reverse complement.
ACTCATCAATATCATACTATTATGTTTTTGTTGACTAATATAGACATGAATTTTGTCTTGCTGTTTAACAAAACTCTGTAAATTGATTTAGTAATTGTAAGGTTTTGTATAGTTTTTTTAAAGTTTTGTGTAATTATTCTGCTGTATTTTCAGTAAAAAGGAGAAGAAAGAAAAGAAACCAGTGGTCAGTGTGTTTACAATGGTGAGTTTTGAAATTATTACTAAAATACTTTCAAATTTATCTACTCCTTTTGTCCCCTAAAGAAGAGATAAATCATCTGTTACAGTATTTCCTTGGAGACTATCGTAATGAGGAGGTAAAGCTAGATTAAAGTTCTCCTGTTTTCAAGGGAAGACTGTTTATAATTTGACTTATGAATTGTGGTTTAGTAAGCACACCTTCCTGCCTAGATTTCAGTATTCTCTTTGTGAGTTAGGTCTCTTTGATCTATGGTCTCCATAGACAGCTTTCCTCTTCATGATCTCTGCCATCTGGTTATGGGACACGGGTACATTGCATAACATTTTTAATGTCCCTTACATCCTGGCAGGGTCAAAGTACCAAATACATATAATAATAAAAGGTAGCAATGGCTTATTTATTACTATGATTTAGCATATGCCATTATTATTCTGTGCTGAATAGCTGAAAATGTAAAACTTGAAAAATTAAGTAACTATTGAGTTTTCTGGTTGCATACTAGTTGTTTGAAAGCATTTTTAAAAACTCACTTGGAATATGACAGGAATTTTATAGGTGTGGCTTTTTTAAAATGATCTCTGTTTCCTTGAACACTTCCTTTTTTCTAAGGGTTCATGCAAATTTACATGAACTGTTCCAGGCACCAGAACCTGGGACAATGCTCAACCAATTGAGTCTTTCAGCACTCTCCTTATAATTCACCCTTTCCACACTAGACGTGTCATGAAGTGTGGAGGACTGGAAGAGTGCCATGTAAAGTGCATCTTTGAACATTCAATATAAAAATAGATTTAGGTAGGAAAACAGTTTCATGCCTTGCACTGAAGACTCTGGTTATCTTAGACCATCGATATCTTCCGCTGCTTACATGTGTTCTTGCTATGGCTCCTTTTGTTACACATCTCCACCCCTCTTTTTGCCCTTGTCATTATTATTGCTGGTGGTTTTAATTTGAGATAGCAGCTCAAGTATCTCGGTTTCTAACTCCCTGTGTAGTTGAGGATGACCTTGAATTCATGATCCTCCTGTCTCTACCTCCAGAGTGCTGAGATTGCAAGAATCCCGCACAGGTCATCACAGAAATAATTCTTGAATGACCAAATGACAGCTTTTTTGGTTTAGATTTTATTCTTCTTTTTAAAGATTTCATTCTTATACTTTTACATAGGAGGAAACTTACGTTAAAGTTGGATTCATTCTTGAAATTTAATTTATGTAGTTACTTTGATATCGACATGGTTCTCTCTTAGGTTTAGGTTTTTGTTGTTGTCCTGTTTGTTCTGTTTGGTGGCAGGGATCCACTCAGGCCTTTTGTGCATGCGGAGCATACGCTGCCAGAAAGTTCTTTCTTTATCCCCGTAGTTTACTTCTTGTGGTTTATAATTGTGGTTATAATTTCTTAAAGACTTGAGAGTTTTATATTTCAGAAAATGTACCCTAACTACTATATAGAGTTAGTGCTATCAATATTGAATTCAAGTCACACTGAGAGAGAGAGAGAGAGAGACAGACAGACAGACAGACAGAGACATATACATACAGACATGCAAATAAAGAGTTTGAATGTGAAGTAGCAATAATCTCACATGTATAGCAATATGTACTAGACATTGTTATAATTACTTCCCATACAAACTCATTTAATCCTTAAGCATTTTCTTGCCCCCAAATACCTAGTAAGGTGAGGATGAAGGGCAGGTACTCTAAACCTTTTTAAGAAGTGCTGTACTTCTTAGGTGTTGTTCTAGTAACACTGATGAAAAGCAACATGTGGAAGAAAGGATTTATTTCATATTTTAGCTTATAGTCCATCACTGAGGGAAGACATGGTAGGAGCTTGAAGCAGAAGCCGTGTTAGAAAGTTGCTTACTGGCTTGCTCCTAGTTCACATACTTTTCTTACAGCCTAGATCCACCTGTCTAGGGATGGTGCCTCTCACAGTGGGCTGAGTCTTCCTATATCAATTAGCAATCAAGAAATTGCCCTATAGATGTGTTCATAGGCCAGAAATCCGACTGAGGCAGTTCTGCAGTTTGGTTCCCTCTTCTTGGATATGTCAGGTTGACAACCAAAATTAGCCAATACAGGCATCTTTCTCTTGTCCCAAAACACTGATGTAGAAAACTGAACCCTAACCTCTATATAAAACCTATAAACGTAGGGATATAATCAGAAGGTTTTAGGGTAAAATTCTAATACTATTGCAATGCTTATTAGTAGTTTCTAGGTAAAAGTAAAACGTGTGTGTTGGGGATTTCAAAGGACTCTGAGTCTAATGACTTACTAGGGTGACTCAGAACTCAGAATGTTGCCATACTCACAGCTAAGATTGGGTAATGTACTCAGCAATAATCCCGTCTTAGATAAACCTCATTGGCTATGAAAAGCTGCAGTTAAGATTTATTATAGCAAAAGAATGCAAAGCAAAACAGTAATGGCAAGAGTCACATGGAGTGAGGTTCAGAAGAAATCAGACACAAGCTCCCCGAGTCACCTACTCAAAACACCCATTTCCCCAGCAAGGAGCTGTACGTTGTAACAGCAGATGCACAATGCTTTCTGTCAGTGGGGTGCTTCAGCGACAGTGCCAAGGTTTTCACCAGGGCCTGGCTATTAAGAAACCCTCTATCTGGTAGGTACCAAAATTGTAGATTCATAAAGAAAGCAAGTCATTCAGCGAAATCCACACTCAAACTGGCCACAGTTACCAGCTGCAATGATAGAACCTTCCCAGATTCACGTTCTAGATGCCAACCAAGCACCAATCTTTCAAGTAGTTTTTTCTAAATATTTCTGGACTCTTTCTGCTCCCAGAGTTAATTTACATTTGCTAGGAGAACTTACAGGTGTGGAGAGAATAGTTACAAAGTTTAACAACTCACTCAAAATTTATACTAGGTTTCACTTTATGTCAGGCCTCATTTTAGTCTTTTCAGAAACACAAATGTAGAATTGACTTGAAATCAAGTGGGGAAACTGGGAAAGTGGAAGTAAGTAAAAGCAGGAAAAACGTAAGTTGTCTGCAGTTCCTACAAAGTGAACTCCTCAAAGATTACATACTCTGTTATCATTTGTGGCAGATTTAACTCTAAGCTGCATTGTGCATCATATTAGTCCCCATTGTTCTGAACAGACAATACTATCCGTGTCAGGAACCAGCCTTTGTAAGTACCTTCCATGCATTATTTGATTTCAGTTTGTGCTGGTCAAGCTCCTCTTATCCTTATGCATTGCTGGGCAAAATGCACACGTAAGAAGTTAAGTACTGCAGGGCAGTGGTGGCACATGCCTTTAATCTCAGCACTCGGGAGGCAGAGGCAGGTGGATCTCTGTGAGTTTGAGGCCAGCCTGGGCTACAGAGTGAGTTCCAGGAAAGCTACACAGAGAAACCCTGTCTCGAAAAACTTAAAAAAAAAAAGAAAAAAAAAAAAGAAGAAGAAGAAGTTCAGTACTGAACTGTAAGTCACGGTCACCTGTTATAATGGAAGGCCCAACTTTTGTCCATCTATGCAAGTAAATGATTACTTTTAAAAACTGTAATTGTTTATGACAGCTTATGATTGGTTAAAATGTAACCTCCCTGAAGCTGAAGAGTTCTTTGTTAATGCTGTTATCTTATGACCATCTGTCATTGAAGACTTTGCCGCCTGTCTTAGAGTCTTCCTTTCCAATCCTGATCCTCTTACTCACTCAGTGACTTTTATTGTTGTATGAGTAACCACTCCTTGACCTCTATAACATTAACCATCTTGCAAACCTACCTGAATTTGGATCTGTTCACTCTGTTTTTCATGTTAAAACACTGATGCCCAGTTTCTGTGGCGTGCTTGTTTAGGCAAAGTCTTACTGTGTAGTCCAGGCTGGCTTGAAACTAACTCATATTCCTTCTTCCTTAGTAGAGGTAATGTGATTAGCCACCACACCCGATTCTTACAACACATCACTTACTTGAACTTTGGTTCCCACCTATTTGCCCTTTCTAGGCCCGGCATTGCTATTATGGTCCTTTTTCTTCCATATCCCCGTCTGTGTGAGTGGAATTTGCTACGTTGTCAAGTCTCTTCCATCTTTGTTGCCAATTAGCTTGAATGTTTTGGGATTTGGTTTCTACTCCTATCACTTACTCAATTTAGTGGACATTTGAAAACTCTGTCTGACCTTGAAGCTGCTCTTGTCACTGGCCACCACATTGTTTCTGTGATGACATGGTGTGGTTTTTTCCCACCTCTGGCTTCTGGAGTCACCTTTGCCTTTTTGGAGTTTCTCAATCCTTTATCCCCTGAATCACTGACGATGTTGACATTCATCTGCTTCTACACAGACATTTTCAAATTATGTTTTGATCCTCAAGCAGAACCTTCTTCCTCATTTCTCTGTCTTCTCTGCACTTACAATGATATTCCTTACCAATTGATAACATTCCTCCTTTGCCAGCTTCGTTTACCTACGCTCGAGTCATGCTTCTATTTTAGTAACCTTGTAAGCCCAGACTCTATAGTCTTTGACTCAGTTACAACATCCCCACCCATACTCTTCCTTTGTCAATTATACTAGGGTGAGGACCTTGGTCCTCTCCTTCTAAGACAGCATCTGTCTATGATGTCGTAAGCTCAAATGTATCAGTTTCAATTACAGTTTCTGATTCTTTCTAAGGAAAGTTTGCTCCTTTATTGTCTCTCTTTTGGCACTGTGATTCATTTTTATTGCTACCACAGAAAATACCACTAGACAGGTTGAAGACAAACAAATTTATGCTCTTCCGGTTCTGGAGTGAACTAAAATCAAGGCATCAGGAGGCTTGCGCTCCTTCTGGAGGTTCGTTGGAATGTGCTTCCTTCCCATTTTGAACTTCTAGGGGGCAATTACATCTCTGTGTCCCCTCCTTGTGTCGCTCTAGCCTCTGAGCACCCTCCTGCCTTGGAAGCACCTCTGTGATTACAGTGGGTCTACCTGGATGCCCCAGGATAATCTTCCCAAATCCATAACACCTGCGGTCTCTTTTATCACGTCAGACAAAGCAAGAAAGCATATTCACAGACAGGGTCCCAGGGTTAGACTGCACACATGTTAGGAGTGACATCCATTTGTCTCTCGTTCCTAGCAAGGCTTTATTCTCTCGGCCACTCTTTCTTCTAGCATCCATGCTCCAGTTTGGTTCTTCTCAACATCTACCTGTCAGAGTCATATGGGAACATCAGTCCCTCCCTTCAAATGTTCTACAGCTTTTCTTCTCTGCTTAAGGGTTGTAATGCTTTTTCCTTTTTCCTTAAGGGAAATTTCGGAGTGAAAAAACCAAGCCGTTTTCTAATACACAAACCACTTATAGTATGGCCTGTCTTATTTATGAATTGACCACAGAAAGATCTTCCGCCCTCTCTGTTCTTACTGTAGTGTTTGCTCCTTAATGTATACCAGCCTCGTGTCTACCCAAGCATCTTTGCATGTGCTCTTCCGACCTGAATGCTTTTTTTAGAGATCCCTACATAATAAACTGCATCCTTCCTGTGGCTGTTCCCTGACCTACCAGTCTAAACTCACTGACCTGTCAGTCACCGTCTCAGTCTGAAGTTATAGCCTCTAAATGCTTAACCACTTCCTCACTTCTGACATTTCTTCTTCCTGAATGTGTGCTCATGAGAGTAGGGTGTTTTTACATCTTGTTCCTTTTTGTTCCTCAGAGGTCTAGAACAGTGCTGGAGACCTAATAGGTACCTAGATACTGAGTGGATAGTGACCGTATCTATTTCTAATTAGCAACTGCACACGTTGTATGCTTTCTAAGGACGGGTGACCCGTGTTGTCCACTGTTATTGCCAGTATTTAAAACCAAATGTGAATCGTAGTATATCTTGTTAAAGAAATTTAAAATGTTGAATGAGTGAATGAACCCAGTGACCTTCCTCTCTAACCCAGGGGTCACAGTAGGGTCACATTGCTAACCATGCTGTGAACATTGTCTCAGCTCCTTGCCTGCCTGTGCCGTCCACCTTTTCCCTGGGATGGCTTGCCTTCAGTCTTCAATACCGGTTACCTTTGTTTGTGTTTGTGGCTTACTTTCTCTGTCCTTTCTGCCAGCCTCTAACCAAATATTTTTCAGCTCCTTTTTATTTTAAAGGCCTTCACCTATAGCCAGTTAATACCTTTATCCAGTCTTATGTTACACCTGATATGTTACAACTTTGTCTGCTTAGTCTTTGACTGTAAATTCTTATTGTTATGTTTGCAAACTAATTATAGTAATGGGATATTTTATGTTTCATACTACCTTCTTGATAAAAAGTTTTTGTATTGCATTGTAATCTTTGTAACAGGTGTGTGAATTTATTTTAATTTTATAAATACCAAACCTGAGGCTCAAATTCTTTAAATTATAATATAATTACATAATGTCCCCCCATTCCATTTCCAGCTCTGTGTGCCAGTCCCTCAGTTTCCTGGCCTCCTGGCCAAGTTGCTTTGTAAATATACATCGACATATAAATACAACCACTGAGTCCATTTAGTGTTGTTTGTGTGTACATGATGTCAGGACTGACCACTTGGGATTGGAGAACCAATTAGGGGTTCATCCCTGAGAAAGATGAATTCTCCCTCTCTCAGCAGTTCTTAGCTGTCTATAGTTCTTTGTCTGGAGGTGAGGTGAGACTTTCTCCATCCACATTAGCATGTTTATTAGTGCTGTCCTTGTTCAGGTCTAAGTCTAATTGAGTACGTTCCCCTGTCATTACTAGGAGACGCAACCTCACAGCAGATTCCCTGCTCTTATAACTCTTACAGTCTTCTGTCCCCTCTTTGCAATCAATGTCCCCTGCGAGACTCGAGGTTTCTAAGAGATCCTCTACTCGCCCGTCTCTTTCCTCATAAATTGTAAAGTTTAGACATTTGATGGAGGCTTTCATCCTACTCAACATTTTGTTACTACTTTCCTCAAATCTTATTCTTTCTTCCAGAAGTCACAGAGAAATAAGACAAAGCTGACTTACCTTTCTATGTCTGTTGCTAGAATTCATTCTTGGCTCATTTATTCCAGTCTGAGATGAAGAGAAATACCTCTCCATGCTTTGGAAACCATCTTCTCTTTCTCAAGTTTTACTTTGTAAAATTTCAAATATAAAAGGATACAATAGGAAACTTCACATTCATACACCCACCATGTATTGCTAATAATTATTAGCATATCGCCATGTCATGTTTCAGTTACATCCACAAATTTCATGGTATTTCATATATAGTCTTCTCATTTTATTCATTTCAAAGGGTTTTCTGTAAAACTTTTCCTGAAAATATAATGTATTTACCCTATTTAGCAAAATGAGCAATACTTTCTTAATATGAAAATTTTTATGTTCAATTTTCCAGATTATCTAATAATTATGTTTTACAGTTGATTTATTCAAAATAAGACATTTGGTGACATCCTTTGTTGTTTTCTCTTTAGAATGGCCTGAAAGGGATGCTCCAGTGGCCTGTAGAATGTCCTACCTGCTAGTCTAGTTATGTGACTCCCCTGTGACATCATTGGACTTTATTTTCCATGCTTGGCTTTTCCTATATAGAAGTTACATCTAACTGTTCTATTGCATTCATATGAAACATTTTTAGTAAAAAAAATTAAATAGGGGAATTTTGTATCCTTTATGACTCATGACTCTAAAAACATCAAAATCAAGGTATTCCCCACTATTTATGGTGCTCTCTGATCACTTGTTTAATGTGATGATGACAGCTCGTATACCCTCCTCCAGCAATGAAAAGGAATCCTACGGCATCCAGGGATTATCTTGCTTCTCTTACTAACTTTGATTTCTATAGATGATACCCTTTCCCAGGTTACTGAAATAATTACTTCCTGTATTTTGTAGGCTCTCACCCCTGTTTACTTCCTGTGTTTTTACCTCTTGTCTCTTTGTCTGGCTTACTCAGGGCATCCTGAGTAGTCCCATCGGCATTGCACCACAATCTGCTAGTTACCTTTTCTCTTCCTTTTTTTTATCCCAAGGTCAAGAGAAGTTAACATTCTATTTCTGTAGCTTTGTGTCCAGGTATGTCTTTACTCCGTGCATCCCTTTCTCTTTCTACATGACCTCATCCACTCCTGTGACGACTGCCTCAGATGGCGAGGGTTTTACATCCTGGATAAGAATGCAACCAGCACTCGAGACTTTCCTACTCTCCATCCTTTCAAACACTTGACTCTTCCAGCTCCCCCATCTCCTTGAAGGGTCCCTCTTAGTTAATATGCTTTATTTTTGTGCTTTCATAAATGAAACCTCTAACTTGAGCAACTTTAATCTTCTCAAAGCCCATCTGAATCTATCTTGCTTCGGCTTGCTTTTCTTTCCGGCTAGAATGCCTTCCATCTTGCTTCTAAACATCTGCTCTCCCTTCAAAACTAGGAGGGATTTACTCTGATGGATTTCCACAGGAGAGAAAATTGGCTCAATTTCATGTCTGCTCTTTACACTTGCTGCCAAAGCATGCCGAGTGCACACAGCCTGTACTGTTTCCTTTGTCTTCCTCCTGCCTTCAAGCTTTCTGAAGTTAGGTATCTTTGGTATATACTCTGCGGCTCATATCTGTCATTGAGTTAAACAGTCAGGAAGTATTTCCACACATCGCCTCCCTTGTTTTGATTTTGGCCAATGAGAAGTTCTAGAGGTGGAATATTGATGATGGTGATGATGAGTGAAATTTTTGCCTATCAATTATCTTACCTTCTTATTCTGAAGAATATGATATTTGATGTATTTAATAAATTCTTTTAAAAAAGATAATTTCTATCAAGTAGTGGTAGTGTATGCCTTTAATCCCAGCACTCAGGAGGCAGAGGCATGTGGATGGATCTCTGTGAGTTTGAGGCTAGCCTGGTCTACAAAGCTAGTTCTGGGACAGTCAGGGCTATACACAGAAACCCTGTCTGGAAAAAATAAAAAAACAAAAAAGGTAATTTCTACCTATTTATTACTCTATATTTTTTTTAAGGGAGAAGACAGTTGCTTGCACAAAATAAGGAATGCACTGGCGACCTTTAGCCTGTGGTTCAACCAAACATGAAATATGCCCAGACACTATTCTTTGCTTTCCTTCAGGGTTTAATTTGTAAAGAAGATGATGTTTTGAAAATTATGCCATTAACTCACACTTAATCTCATTTGGTTACATTTTTAGTAGCAAGAAATAATTTAAAGACAGATACCTAAGAACTGTAATATTTAATATGTTTTTTTTATCCCAAGCCTTAGCTTTCACTCAGTGTTTCCTGAAACGTGCCTTTGTTTCGGCCCCTGCTGTATGGAGTACCTTTCCGTGCTGCCAGAGCTCCTTGACTTCTTGTCTTTCCTTTCAGCTCTTCGCTCCACTTCACCATTGCTGAGCATCTGGAGGGCTAGTTCTGTCTCATTCTGAAGTCGATATAAGCTTTAAAGTCTTGGTTTCTGTTTCTGTGTTCCCAGATCCCTGGTCTTTACTTTGGTTCCCATTTTCTGCCTAGAGCTAAGAATTTTTACCTGATTTCCCCCCTGTGTTAGAAAGCTCTTGACTACAGCTACATGGCTACACATGACAACCACCTGCTTCCGAGTCTGTCCTGTAGACTCTCACGGGCAGTTTGTGCTATTGCCTGATCCCTGCTCTTCATGCTTCTTTCATTTCCTGCTTAGACTTTTTACCTGGTTTCCCTCCCATGATTACAGACATGCTACCTGGAGATAAATGGTACATTATATGACAACCGTTTTTCTTAGAGATTATCTACAGGCTCTTGCAGTTAGCTCGGTACTTTCTATTTTCATTTTCTCGTACTTTTTTTTCTTTCAGATTCGTGTTTCTTGAGTCATTCTGCCCCCTAGACAGACCCTGGGCTTACTTACCCTTTCTTATGATATTTATCCTCCATCACTTTTTGGATTCAGATAAGCCTTGCTTTCTTCTTGTATCTTGCCTATGATTAGAGAAATGGTGCTAATCTGTAGTAGTCATTCAGTATGACCATATTTTACCTCTTAGAGAAAAATGTTCTTGGGAAATATTCATCCAAGTAATTATTTTTCTTTTTCAAGTATGTTGAAGCTACTTTATAGATATAATAATACCATTTTGCAACAGATCTTTAATCAAAAACAATTTTAAAAATTAGTAAAATGTTTCCTCACTGGTGTCTTCAAGGGGCCTTTGGCATTCAGGACTTTTTCCATGAACTAAAAAGTGGTCTCTAGTCTTAGAAACTGGAGCAATAGTCCTGATATCTCTGATATTATCTCATGAGCAACTTTTATAGTTCTCTCATATAAAAAGAGAAGACAGGCTATTCCAATATGAAGAATTAAGACAGAACTCAATAAATGAATCAAATGCCCATTTTCTTTTTAATCAAGCTATTGCAGTAAGAGGGTAGAGGGCAAAGAGGCAAAGTCAAGAGGATAGGTAGCTTGGACTAGTAGCTAGTAGTCTGAAAAAAAGTTTTGATTTGAAAGAGGTTTTGGAGGTAGAGGGAAACATCTGTGGAAATTACCCATGCCCATGCTCTTATTTTCCTCTCTTTGTAGTTTCGCTATGCAAGTTGGCTAGACAAGTTGTACATGCTGGTGGGAACTCTTGCTGCTATTATCCATGGAATTGCACTCCCACTTATGATGCTGGTGTTTGGAGACATGACAGACAGCTTTGCAAATGCAGGAAACTTCCTGCCAAACACTACTAATGAAAGTAAGTATTGTTTGTGGTACTGATTGTGTTGGAAACTTGCAAAATTCACTAACCTAAAGTAATTCTTTGTGGGGTCTTAATAAGGGTACACTGTGTTCAGTGGTCCAGGTGGTAGAGCGTGTGGACTCCAGCTCATCCCTGTAGTGAGCTTCAGAAGATGATACAAGCATTAGAGTAACCAGTGGAAGTGCTGACAGAGATATGTAGAAATAGAGAGGGGGACCTCTGAAGTAAGAAATATCCCATAAAGCTTCAGGGAGAAGTACACGAATCTCATCAGGTCCTTGAATGGAAAGCTGAGATCATTAGCGAGGCTGTGGCAGATTGACTGTGGGTGAAAGAGAAAATTCTAGAATGATTCTAAAGCATTTAGCCTGAGAAACTAGAAGAACATAATCATTCTTAAATAAGATGAGAAAGATGGGAGTCCAGTAGATTTTAGCAGTAGCAAATACCAGCAATTGTGTTTTGTATATTGTTACAGGTTAGGCTTTCTGGGAGCAAATCCAGGAATGGAGAAATGGGACCAAGAAAAATATAAAGAGGTTTGTTAGAAAGGATTTGTGAGAAAGGGTGAGAGCCAGTGCTCAGGAAATGTTTGCATAAGATAGGTGCAACAGTTATCCTCAAAAACAGGAAGAGGTAGAGAATATTGAGTGTCAGAGTCCAAAAGTGAGTACCCGAGGAGGTGGACTGTGAGGAAGTTCCTGCCCTTACTGGCCTCAGGTTCTGAATCTGAATTGTAGACATTTTGTCCTTGGGATCAGGTGTGCCTAGTAAATCTTTAACTTTCTTGTTCTTGGTGTAATTAGAAGGGCACATGGGATTCCTGCTTCCAAATTGGCAGGGATTTTTTCCCAAAGAATAATTTTGTTTAGAGAAGCTACCATTGTACACATTTCCATCCTTTACCAAAGCCCAAACAAAATTTCCCAAAGGGAAAGGCATTGATAGTGAGAAACATTAAAAATGAAAGTTAAAAGGTGCTGGAGAAGTGTGGTCTGCAATGTTGAAATGCCAGCACTTTGTCAAGCAGCAACGGTTACCATGCAGTCCTCACCAATGGATAGCACAGAAACCTGCATATATTATATTTTCATATGCATACATACCCATGATAAAGTTTAATTTGTAAATTAAGTACAATATGAGATTAATGACAAAAATAATAGAATAAATATAACAATATACTACATTCAAAGCTATGTGAATGGTCTCTCTCTCTTTCTCAAAATACCTTACAGTGTTGTTCTCATACACCCCCTTCCTCTTGTGGTGACGTGAGATCTTACAGTCTCATGGTCGATTGCAGGAAACTGAAACCACAAAAAGTCTAAATGTGGTGAAGAGGTCTTGCACTTCAATTTTCTCATGATTTTGAAAGTAAGAAATTTGCTTCATAGGAAACAAGATGAGAACAGGAAGGTGAATGGGCAGTTGAAAGAATCCGCATGTTACACACTTGATTGGGGAACAACAGATTAATAGCTCTAAGATTCAATCTTTAGGCCATTTCAGCCAAGCAGAGATTGAATTCTTACTAAACGAAACTACTCAAAGGTTTACAGCTCAGTTTCCATACAGGTGGGGAAAATATTATGAAGGTATGAGGCCCTAGTTCAGTGGTACACCTAGGATGCATGAAATCCTACGTTCAGTGCCTAGTACTACCCCAAAAAGAAATACCTTGAAAATATATTGATATTTCTTGGCTTATAAAGATACTTCAATGTTTGGAATTTTCTTTTTATTTGATGCTAGGGCTTAAACCTGGAGATTTGCATGTCAACATCTGAACTTTAAGTCTCTGGTGCATGCCGTGGATTCTTTTCCCTGGGAATGGTCATGTAAATATTAATAGGGACATTTATGGAATCTCTGTTAGTTGTCTGGGGTCCTGGAAGCTGCTTCTTTGTAGTCCTAAAGAACCCATAGTTTACCTGAGATAAGGCTACTTCAATTCTGTTAATACAAATAATGATTTGAGCTGGAAATTTTTTTAGTATTTTTGAGTAATGTAAAATTTATATGCTTTTTCCCTGCCCCCATGATATTCAAAGAGCTTGCAAAAATATCTTGTGCAAACATTGAACTGTTGTGTCTCCTTTGTAACTCCCAAGGAAAGTCCTCAATGCCTTCTGAATTCTTTAGATCCTATGTATCTGATACTTTGCAGCAACCTGTGAAGTTGGCTCTCTCGTTGGCTTCTAGTGGAATAATCTCATCTTTAGGGTTCTCTAGCAGCTCAGCAGACATAATGCATGCATTTATGTCATTCCAACCTTACCCAGTGTTTTGTGAAGTCTAAATACAAAGCCAGCTCTACCAGTGTGAGAGCTGTTGACATGCTGTGAACACAGCATGAGGGGCAGCGGTCGAACTTAGCTGTCAATCAACAAATTATCCAAGGGTTACAATTTGATCTTGTTTGGGAAGAGACTATAAGGTAACTTCCTGAAGTTGGAATAACTGACTTCTGATGAGCAACAATCAAGAAAGCATGTCACGGTCATCTGTTTTCCTCTACTGTGACAAACACCTGAAAGAAAGACCTTAAACAAAGGAATTGTCCGATTGATTTCTGCCCACACTTTCAAAGATTTGATTCCGAGTTTATTGGAATTCGTTGCTTTGGAGCTGAGGAAAAGTGGAACTTACAGTGGCAAGAGGGCATGTGGAAGATGGGCTGTTCACCTCCTAGTGGCCAGGAAGTAGCAGATGGAAGGACATTGCGGGGCGGTGGGCAGGGAAGCAGAGTCAGCCCAAGGCCAAGGTACTCTTCAAAGGCATGCTCCCAGGCACTTTACTTCCAGTTTCTTTCCATTAGTCCCCAACCCTAAATGTTTCCATTCCCTCCCCAGAATGTCTTCAAACTGTGAATCCATCTGTAGATTAACCCACAGCTCAGGTTAGGGCTGTCACGATCCATTCATTTCCACCAACAAAGCCTGAGACTTTTTCAGGGACACTTTATGTTATGTCATATTTTATCTAGTGGTCTTTTTTTCCAACTCTATCATGTCTCATATTGCTTTATTTCTCCATCACCTAGACATGAATTGTTTCTGACCTCTTTAAGGACACAATTAACTTTTTCTGACAGGAGTACTACTTATTACTAACTTTACTGAAGAAGCCTCTTATACATAAGGACAGCCAGTGCTATGGCCTGAGTGCTTATGTCCTTCAAAACCACCTGGGACATCCTAACTCTTGCTGTAATGGTGTTGGGAGGCAGTGGCTTAGGTGGTTAGGTCTTGGCAGTAGGATCAGCACCATTATGAAAGTAGCCAGAACAGAACGGTGGGTAGGCCACTCAGCAGGCGCAGCTCTTTAGAGGGAAAAGGAGTGGAGGTGGGAGTTTATGGCTGCCTGATCATCTGTGTCATGGCAGTTAGCCTGCTGAGGGCAGGCTCCCATCTGGACAGGTGTTGGGAGGTGGATCATCTAGGCAAAAGGTTCCGTTTCTTTTGCTTGTGGTTGACAAAGCATTCTGAAATCTGGAATTACAACGTTTTAAAGCTAGAAGGGGCTTTGTGGATCATACATGTCTATGGCCTACTATGCCTTTTCAACCGGAGAGCCCTCTAGGTAAGCGGCATCTGTCTTGAACGCTCACCAGGAAGAAGATCTCAAAGAGAGACAGCCCCAAGTGACAGTAGCAGAAGGGAATCCGGAGCTGGGGTCTCTGCTGCTGGCCTGTTCTTCTACCACCTTCCACAGCGATGGGCTCCCTTTGAGAGTCCAGCCTTCTGTGGACGCTACAGCCTGCATCTGAAGTCTTCCTCATACACAGCTCTGTCTTCCTGACCCCTTCCTATGCTCTCATTCCTGCCTGCTTCTGTCCAGTTCTCCACAGATTGTCACAGCGAGTTTTTCAAAAGCAGAAATCAGTTCACTTCTGTCCCAGTGGCTTCCCATAACATGGAATAAGTTCACTTTGTATTCAGTGGCTTGTGTGACATGCTCTGTTTGTCCCCATTTGTTCCATAAATCTCATTGCTCTTGGACTTCTTCTCCTTCCTGACTTGGAGTGGTTCAGCCCCTACCTGTCTGTCCATGTCTGTGCTTCTCACAGTGGTGTTATAGTTAGCATCACTTCTGTGCTTACCAGAACTTATTACCCGGAAATTGTCTTGTTCATTGGTTTCTCTGCTTGCCTGTTGGGACTTCCTGGGTGGGGAAAAAGCATAAGGGGTAAAAAGGAAGTTCATGGGAAAACTTGGCCAGAGTTTCGGCAATAACACCAAAACTTGGCCAGAGTTTCGGCAATAACACCTTATCTCATGAAATCTGGGACTTAGAGGCTGAAGAATTCCCTGCTAGAACAGTAACCAATGGGATTAGAAAGGGTGGTTCTCCTTCTAGGTGTGCCTAGTGCTGAGAAATGAGACCATGTGAAAGGTGATTTGAAAAATACCCTTTTAATTTATGTTTATAGGAAAGCTTTTTCTCTTCTGAGATTGCTTCTCGAATAGTAGAATTGTTTGTTTCATTATTAAAAAATTGAAGTTTTTAGTTACAAAAAGAGAAAAGAATAATACCTCTAATATAACCTCAATTTATCAGTAAGGAAAAATTACCAATGTATTCATGTCACATACTTTCCCTCTCCTTTTTAGTGCTTTATTATTTTTAAATTATTTCTTTTATTTTTTGAGATTATAATATAATTATACCATTTCTCCCTTTCCCCTGCCCTCTCTAAACCTTCCCATAGACCCCTCCTTGTTCTCTTTCAAATCCAGTCACTTTCTCATAAATTGTTACATACGGACATACCTATTCCTAAATACATACATTCGTGTCACATAATTTTTACTTACACTTTTCCTAAGTGCTCAGTAATTGACATTTCTAAACATTCTGAAGTACTTCATTAGGATAAAATTGTAACATGATGTGATCTCTAAAGGGCATAGAGTGTAATTTAGTCATGCTGTGTGCACAGTGAAGTTCCTCTGGGGTCTTACTTGATTTTATAGAATCCATTAAACTATTTTTATGTTTAATCTTATGTGACTTAACATTACAAGTAGAAGAATTCTGGGACAGACTATTTTTGATAAATTATCTGGCGTAGGTGGTGGCTTTAGGAGACTACTTGTCCCTCTTTGGAACAAGCTGGGTTCTAGCGACTCAACTAGCTGAGCATGGGGATAAAAAGAGAAAATACAGCCCAGTTCTTCTCAATTTACACCCAGGAGAATGAGAGGGGACAGATACAAGCAGTCATATTTCCATTCTACATTGACTTAGCAATTTTAATCATGTGTCAATTGCTATGGAATTCTGTGACAAGGTGAGGCACTATGCCAAGGCAAAGCCATTTGAGAAGCGGTCATTTTTTGGCTTATTTGTGAAGGAGGGGTGTTTTCTTGGAGGGAAAATATAGTAAAGAATAAAGAAAATTTAAAAAGTGCCGAAGAAAACTTAGATGACTACTTAGAGAACAGCAAATTCCTCGGCATGCTCAGAAGTGGGCTCTGTGGAATTAGAAAAGCCCTGCCAGGTGGGAATGATGAAGTACCATGAGTGCAGGCTAGAAATTTATGTAGTGAATGTGATATTTCAGAACCCAAGGGTGCAAAAAAAAACCCTTTTATTTTATACAACACAATTTAAATTCTGAGACCCTCTATATCTCACGTGGCAGTTGTTTAGGGAAGCTTAGATGTCTTAGCTCTTACCTTCCACTGGCTGCTGCCTGAGAGATCAACATATATGCGTTCACTAGACTGATACTGGGGAGTGAACCAAGGCTTCACGCATGGACAATCTCTACCACTGAGATACACTCTAGCCCCACAACGTAACTTCAGGTGAGAGGGCCAAATGATGTTGGCACTATCTACGCAGGAACTGACTCAAGCTTTTTTGTTCCCCTCTCTTGGGAGCACTGGAATCATTCAACTCCCTCTGAATTTCCCCAGGTCCTGTGGATGTCTTCGCAATGCACTATGCAATCTATTCCTTTTCTGAGGTCTCACTCTGGGGTCTGTGTAGGCAGCCAGACACTGGCTTCTCTTTCCTGGACTATTCAGTGTCTATACTGTCGTGAGTTCTCAACTGTGTCTCTTCTTTAAGGCATGCAGAAAATATTTCTGAATCTTAAAAAGTGGAGCTTTGTCCCATGAATTTAAACAGTATTTGGTTTTGGTCATTTTCCTCCCCAATTCTTAAAGGAAGAGGGTTTGGGTATACAAAAACCAGGAAGACACTTACATATTCCTGTTATTTATTTGTTTATTTCTATGATGGCAGCTCTCTGCTGGAACAGTGTTTGCATAGTTCCATCGCTACAAGAATTAAGAAGAAAGACATGAGGTTAAAAAAAATCTATAAAATCATGTTTAAAATTTCAAGAGGATTCTTCTGTTGTGTATACTATGGAAAGATTGCAAAGGGGTAAATATAGGTATCTGTCACAGATTGTATCCTTTTGTAGTGCGAACTATCACTGAAGATTAGAAATGAAATGGATTATATTGTTATTTCCAAAGGTGAGATGTTATGACAACATGGATGACGTGATCTGAGTGGAAAGAGCAGTTGGGAAGTGTTTGTTACCGTCAAGGATAACACAGCTGTGACTTCATGCTCAAGCCAGTCAGAACCCCAACATGATAGGGGAGGTGCTCAGGAAGCCCCACTCCTAGCTGAGGAGCTGGACCCAGCTGAGAGCTTCTGGGTCAGGACAGTTGATTTTCATTAGGAATTCGAGCCATGAGAGGCAACTTCTGCTCCAGGAGGTGCTCTGACACCCATGCTCATAGAGGCAGTATGGAGTGGACTCAGCAGGCTTTAGTGAGACACATGAAGTTAGGAGGGAAGAGTGGAGGAATAGGGAAGGAATTGAGAGGAGGAGATGGGACAGATGTGATAAAAGCATGTTATCTCCATGTATGGAATTATCAAACAATAAAACACACACATACACACACACAAAAAAAAAAAAAAACCAAAAATACAGTGGAGACCGAGAGCATTAATCATGAGATAGGATGGGTTTGAACATCTCCAGATTCATATTTTGGAATGACAGACACTATAGAAGTGGCTAAGCTCACCCTGGCAAGGCTCATGGAATTCTGGGAAACACTGGTACATAGGAGATAGGGAATGCACAAAGAACCAGTGAAGGAGAACTGAGGCAGGAGAGTAAGAGTGGTGGAAATTAGGAGGGTGAGGCTCCAGCATCCAGGACAGGAGAGCAGTCAAGGGTCTAAGTACTTTATTAAAACCAAGAGAAGTTTAGCCTTACCGTCCTCGCTAAGTTAATGGCCGGTAGAACCATTGTAACCTAGAGAATCCCTGGCTTTTCTCACCCCCAAATAAAATCAACTTTAGATACTTCCCAAGTATTCTTCATTGTTGCTGTTGTTTCGGGCAATAGTTCTTGGTACTAGATATAGTGTGATGGTAGATGTGAGCAGGAGCCAGTTTCGACCTTGAAATTTTATTCTTTTCAAGCTGTATAAAAATGACTCAAGACTCAGAAGTCACAATAGCCAAAGAGCATATGTGTAAATTCTTTTGGTTCTTGATAAAATTAAAATAGTAACACAGACTGACCATCTCAAAAACTGCCCCAGAGTCTGACAGTCTCTGAACATCTGGCCTCGTTTGGGATTTAAGATGTTTAGTTTAGTGGTGTTATGCTAGTAATGGATGTGAAAGTATTCCACACTGAGAAATTCTGAAATCAGAAATACTTCTAGTCCCAAGCATTTTAGATAAGGAGTATTTAGATGTGGAGTATTCAACCTAGAATCACACGGAGAAAAAAAAACGTGTTTTGTTAGAGAATTTTGTCTTGACTTGGCTGCAATAGACGTTTGTGGCAACAAATTACCTAGAAACATTTCCTGGCTAGCTAAAGAAGATAGAAAATCCACAAAAAGAGATTTTTCCAAGATTGATTTTGTGAAAAATCCTCACCAAGCGATTCATTATCTTTTTTTCTATTTGAAAAATTAGAAGAGGAAAACTCTTAAGCATGCAGTCTTGAAGATGTACTGTTGCACCGCACAGGAGAGGCCCCTGCCTCTGCCTGACTCCGCCGCCTCCTCAGCTCTGAGTTGCTCCTTCATTCTCTGTCAGACCCTTTCAGTTCCCCAAGTGTCTAGGCATGTCCTGCTGTTTTCTCTGAGTGACATCTTGTTTTTATAGCTAAGAAGACATAGCATTTTTCTTTCCCAAATTTACCTGTGTTCTCTAGTATAGGATTCGTTAGTATTTATGTCTGAACTCCCTCCAAAACTGGGCAGGCACATTCTAGACACTTACTGGACATCTTCAATTAAATGGCACAGCTGCTACAAAAGAAAGTGTTCAACACTGAATTCATAATCTTCCTTAATTTTCCTAGACCTCCTCTTTGAGGTTTCCTACTGAAACTAGCACTTTTCAGGTCGTTATGGGCTTGATCAACGTTATTTTTACTCTCTACTTATATTCCGTCCACTGGAAGGTCCTGTAGACTCTCTTCCCTTGAGTCTTGTGCTTTCTCCTTTTTCTCATCCCTTCAGACCTTCTTTCCCTATGTTCTTGTAAATGCTGAAGCCTCTTAAATTTTATTCTTAAAATTAGACATCTCTGAATACTAAAGTTTTCCAGGTCACACTTGTGATTATATCCATTTACTTCAAAACTGTTGAATGTCTGCTAGTCTGTTTCATACCCCATAGTTGCCTAGTTCAGACTATGTTTCTAACGGTATGTCCTGCTCTGTACATCCACACAAAACATTCCCATACCCCACTCCCTCTCCATATGTGCTCCAGACTTTCAATACATTCTGCTTAGTGTGCCAACGGTGGTTTTTATTTATTTTCCACGCCTATCAAACCATCTTTATGAGTCTTTCACATACGGTAACCTTTTTTTTTTTTTGCAGTGATTGTAAGGTTTAAAGTCTTCATCTACAGTCTTAATTGTGGTAATTTCTCCTATAAAATATTTGCCATAAATATCTACATATTATATCAGTATGTAGTGCATCATAGCTTGTAACAGTAAAGTGTCGCAGACAGCAAAAACCTCAATTGACATTGAAATTCAATTTTTAAAGAAACTGTGTGCATATATTTCTGCATGTGTATACATATATACTTGAAAGACCTGAAAATAATACACATAAAAATATTTATTTATGTATGCTGAGCTTTAACGGAAACCAAAGAAACATAAAGTGTTTATGTTTGTTTTGTGTTGTTCCAGCTGAATACATTTCAAACATGACTGGCAACCTGGAGGAAGAAATGACCACGTAATTATACATTATCCTTATCTTATTACTCTTTTCTGCTTGTAGTTACAGTAACATAGTTATAGTGTACATTATAATAATATAATTAGAAGTTTTGAGACTACTATTATTAGTTTTCAAGGAAGATCCATTATAGATTTTTTTAAGCAAAGTGTTTCTATCATAAAATGTACTAAGTTATGATTGAGCCCAAATTAGACTCATGTACGCAGCTGCAAAGATAAAATACCATATGCAGGGCAATTAAAGAAATGGAGAGCCTTTTAGATATATTTGAATTCACAGTCATTATTTTCAATAGTTCCCTAGTGAGTAGCTTGCTTCCTGGCTGTTTCCAGTCCTGATATAATCGTAAGTAAGATAAGCCAGCAGAAATTCTTTAAACCCCACATCTAATTCTAAACAGGAAAATACAACATCCCAGAAAAAATATAGTTACTCTGGCCTTAAATGGCTTGGGCAGACTTTTTATTTTGTTAATGATTTATGTATATTGACATTTAGTCTGTGGACTACCTTGTAATAGATGTACAAAGGTATGTGTTGGTGAATCAGATGATAATGATCCTGTACTTTACTACGATTTCTCTGATAGTTGTGAAGAAGTAGAGATATAATAACATTTTGAAAGATGAAAATAATATACTTATAAATATTACTATGATGAGGCATATTTTTAATACAGGGGAAACTATTATCTTAATTGGATAAAATGTATTACAGTAAAGTACATCAGTATTTCATCATGTATAAGTTCTACTTGTTAAAAGGAACTTTCTTTGAACTCTTTCTTGCATTATCATTTGGACAGTAATTAATTATATAGTTATCCATTAACTAAAATTTAATGTTCCCATGACATCTTCTTTAATAAATATAGTCTATTAGATGCAGCTTGAAGGATGATTTACTTAGCAACATTCTGATAGATTGCTCTTGAAATTGTGAACATAACATAAAAGGCTAGCTGTGTGTTTTGTGTCTGTTTTTAAATCTAGTGCTTGGCATAAGCATTCTTATTCAAAGATAGCAAGTCAAGAACATTTAAAAATATACCAAATGGTATCCTTTGGTTCATTTTAGAATATTTGCCTTGAAAGAGGAGTGGTTTGGTGGTAGTATATTTTCCTAGCATGGATGAGACCCCAGATTCCCTTGCAAGCACCAGAAAAATAACTACAACAAGAAATAGAGTTTCTGTGTAACCTACATATAGAGTGCTTAGTAAAGCCATAGGATTTTTAGCTATAGAGACACATAAAGAAAACACTTGTTC
This sequence comes from Peromyscus californicus insignis, assembly GCF_007827085.1. Lineage (NCBI taxonomy): Eukaryota > Metazoa > Chordata > Mammalia > Rodentia > Cricetidae > Peromyscus > Peromyscus californicus. The sequence continues at coordinate 13,114,180 of NW_026294584.1, read as the reverse complement.
AACTTTATGTTTAAACTGGGAGAGAAACTATTTGATTTATTGAACATTTGAGGTTCGATAACAAGTCGAGTAGACAACATGGAAACTATCAATTTTCTGTTGTCATTCATCTTCCAAGCTCTGCTCAACTAAGAGTTCAAAAGAGCAGGGGACCATCTCCACCTTTTGGTTCTGCTTTCTAACAAGTTCCATCACGTCTTTCCCCCTCCCAAGGTGCAGAGATCACCTTAAAGGCTTCATCAGTTGATACTGATGTAGTAAAAGCAGACAAGACTACAACTGTGCACCTTAACTGATGTGCCAGGACACTAATGATCTTTCAAAATCACTGGCATTCTTTGAGTAGTTATTATGTTCCAGGCTCTGGCCTGGGCACATTTCAGACATATTATACTACTTCTCTGACTTCCATAATACATAATTGAAGCTTGGGTTATTAAGCAGCCAGCCTGAGTTTACAAGGTAGTTAAGTGAAGAGCTGGGATTTGCCCCTGTGCACCAACCACTGTTAGCGGTTCCTCTATATTAGTGCAGACATGGGCGGAGGCTGACAGTTACAGCTCTGCCCCTCACAACCCCTTCTTGTTTGTTAAGGATGGTGGGATACCCAGAGAGCTGAAGGAGTAAGACTCAGTTGTGTTCAGAGAGCAGGACTGATTAGGAAACAGCATGTACAGTGTTCTTGTTTTTCAGGTACGCCTACTATTACACGGGGATTGGTGCTGGCGTGCTCATAGTTGCCTACATCCAGGTTTCATTTTGGTGCATGGCAGCTGGAAGACAAATACACAAAATTAGACAGAAGTTTTTTCATGCTATAATGAATCAGGAGATAGGCTGGTTTGACGTGCATGACGTTGGGGAGCTCAACACCCGGCTCACAGAGTGAGTACCTAGTTTTTTTTTTTTTTTTTTTGGTTTTTTGAGACAGGGTTTCTCTGTGTAGCTTTGCGCCTTTCCTGGGACTCACTTGGTAGCCCAGGCTGGCCTCGAACTCACAGAGATCCGCCTGGCTCTGCCTCCCGAGTGCTGGGATTAAAGGCGTGCGCCACCACCGCCCGGCGTGAGTACCTAGTTTTAGCTGAAGTCAGATATGGTCTTGTTCTTACTTCAGTGGAGTAGAATGTCGGTGCATCCTTGAGCAGAGTAGCACCCTTGTGAGCAGTACCCGTGTCTTACACGGCTTCTTGTTCACAGTACCCTGGCAGGAATGGGGGTGGAGCTCCTTCTTGATTGGCAGAGTCAAGAAACATGCAGAGAGTGAGCACAGCTGTGATGTGCAGCGAGCAACAATATGGCCTGTCCATCCAGCCTCTGACTGCCATCCTGCCAGGGCTCCTTGGTGTCCTGTCCATCCAGCCTCTGACTACCATCCTGACTGGGCTCCTTGGTATCCTGTCCATCCAGCCTCTGACTGCCATCCTGCCAGGGCTCCTTGGTGTTCTGTCCATCCAGCCTCTGACTGCCATCCTGACAGGGCTCCTTGGTGTCCTTGGAAAACACTGGAAAGAAGGAAGGAGCTCCTGTCTGTCTGTCTCTGCTTCACAGAAGACACGAAGAACGCAAAGATTTGTGTTCATAGAGAACAGCGCCATATGCGCACATCCTCTGAGCAGTTTGAAATTTCACAGTGAATTGTCTTAAACATCCCGTGTCTGTATTCTGAGGCCACATGGGCCACTGTATTGACAAATCTCCCAGTGGAAACTGACAGCCTTCCTCCATCACTGCTCCCCAAAAGGACCAGGTGTATGCGAAGATTCTAGGCACGAATTAATTTACCCCCTCTCAACAACAACAACAACAACAACAAAAACTAGTCTCAGTAGAAAAATTCTGCATTTTTAGTTCTGACATTACTTGTAACACAATCTCTTTCTTCTTTTAGTGATGTCTCCAAAATCAATGAAGGAATTGGTGACAAAATTGGAATGTTCTTTCAGTCCATGGCAACGTTTTTTGGTGGTTTTATAATTGGATTTACTCGTGGCTGGAAGCTGACCCTTGTCATTTTGGCCATCAGCCCTGTTCTTGGACTGTCAGCTGGTATATGGGCAAAGGTAGGTGAAGCCTGTGAGTCCAGATTTTAAACTCTTTCCCACGGGAAAAGATGTGAACCCATAAGAGCTATAAACATCAACCTTAGTTTCTTTTCTATTGTGGTGAAGAGACACATGACCAAAGAAACTTATATAATGAAGAGTTGGGGGCTTTCTTACAGTTTCAGAGGGTTAGTCCATCACCGTCATAGCAGAGTACATGGCGGCAGGCCGGCAGGCAGGCACTGGAGCCGCAGCTGATAGTTACATCTTTATCTGTAAGCACAAGGCAGACTGGGGCATGGAGAGCTAACTGGGAATGGCATCGGCTATTTAAGCCTCAAAATCCATGCCCAGCGACACACCTCCTCCAACAAGGACATACCTCCTAATCTTTCCCAAACAGTTCCACCAACTGGGTACCAAGAATTCAAATATATGAGCTCATGAGGGTCATTCTTATCCAAACCACCACAATTACTAAATATGACAGTGGCATTTTCTTACAGAAACAAATTCAGTGAACACCAAATGCCTCATTCAATTTTCTGTTCTAATCTTTGGTATGTGTATAGATTTGTTTATTCTATAAATTAATTTTACCATTTTGTCATAGGTGCAAATGGTTCTGTATACATATACACATATATGTATGAAATATATATTTAAATCCATTGCAGTAAAAATAGTTTATGGAAACATGTCCAGCCATGGACACATGTAAATCTGTAGCCTCTTGTTACCTCTTTCTGTCATGAAGACACAGAAGTTCTCTTCACTCCATCCACACGCCTCCAACAATTTTGTGATTCATTTTCTGTGTCTGGGTCAGCATGTAATTCATTTTATAAAATCATTTGATGTAAGTATAGCTGTCTGGTGGAAAGATTGGCCTAGTATTTAGATTTTGTGAGGTTACATGTAATAAAAATGATAAGAAATGAAAGTCCAACCAAAATGAAGGCTGACACATAGTAAATCAGGCTGTAACTGGTAAACGTTTTTGGATCAATTCCTTGTCTAACGGGTGCTGTTTTGTTATGGCAAACAGTAACGCTCCTTTATTAGGCATCATCTGTGTCCACCAGATACGGCTGAAGTATAGCTAGGCATTAACTCGTTTAGCAGACAGAGTGACTGAAGTCCTGAACACTGTTAATTTGCTGCTTGGGAAGGTAATCGAAATGGTGTTCCTGATGGTTATCAGTTAGCTGAAAGCTGGCAAAGCTCCGTTGTCTTAATTGATTTTTCTGTTTAGTAGATCATTGAACAAATTAGGTGCAAATTCTTCACAACAGAACTTAATGAAAAACTAAAATGTATTGATATCTACTCTAAGTTGGGAAAACAGACCATAACTTATTTTTTTAATAACTAATCTTGCATTGCTTCTGATACTATTTATTTAATAAAGGGAGCCCTTGGCTATCTTTTGGGACTTTTATTTTATACTCTGCTCATAATATTCTTTTGATATGATTTTCTGCATATTTCTTAATCTTGGGTTTTGACTATAATTAAAAAGGATATGTGCCTGGTTCCTTAATATAGACAAAATGTCCAGAATGTGATAGAAAGGCCCCTGTCATGCCCTCAACTGGGAAATGCACACAAACACCCCATCATACACACACACACACACACACACACACACACACACTTAACTGATCAACACACTGAGGTAAATAAGATATTGGAATTATCAGACTATGATTTAAAAATAACTACCATAAAAATGCTTCATTAGTTTAAATGCCTTTGAGGCAATTGCAAAAATTCATCAACTAAAAAAATAGGAAATTATGGAAAAGAAAAAAATGACATCAGAGAACTGAAAGAGATAACAGTAAAAAGAGTCTTGCTGTATAATGGGTTCAGTCTATGCAAACGGAAATTACAGAGTAGAATACAGGATATTCAGAATCAGTGAATCTGAAAGGCAGAAAATGAGGAAAACCTTGGGGTCATGTGAGACAATAACCAAATATTGATATCATCATTATGAGTCTCAAAAGAAGAAGAGAATAGAGCTTTAGGATGAATGGCAGACCCAGTGGCTGACAGACACAATGATCAGATTTAAGAAATTAATCCAATCCCAAGCAAGATAAAATCAAAGAAATCCATGACACAGTACATCATAACCAAGAGTTATCATAACATAAAGTCTAAAGGCATAAGGACGTTTTTTTATAAACCAGAAAAGGAAAAAAAACTGTTTTGGGAAACTTGACTGAAAATAAGCTAAGCCTAGCAATATATAAAAAGAATGCTATATTATGACCAAGTGAGATTTATTTCAGCTATGTAATAATGACATGGCACTTGAAGACCCGTGTAATCTGTGATACTATATACTACAGAAAATACATGATCATATCATCTGACAGTATCTAGCCCTCACTGATGTTAACTCACAGAAGGTAAGAGTAGAAGAATGCCTCTTCAGCTCTGTAGAGGCCATTCCCACAACCCCCACAGATACCTGAATAGTAAAAAGGTATCTTTGCCATCAGATTGGGAATAAGACATGGGAATCTATTCTAACTTCTTTTTCATTGACGCACTGGAACTCTAGCTGCTGCCATAAGGTAAGAAAAATAAAAAGGCATATTGATTGATGAAGAAGCAATAAAACCATGGATTACATGATAGTCTATAAAAATTCCAAGGAGTCTACAAAGTAATCTGTGTGATAACTGTGTAGAAACGTCACAGAATGCCAGATGGACTGCATGTTTTGTAGATAGTGATAAATGTGTAGAAACTGATGCTGAAATAATACCTTTCACAATCATTCAGTGTAAAACTTAGGTAACCACCTGTAAGATCCACATACTGAGCCAAGCAGTGGTGGTGGTACACGCCTTTGATCCCAGCACTCAGGAGGCAGAGGCGGACAGATCTCTGGGAGTTTGAGGCCAGCCTGGCCTACTAGTTCCAGGACAGCTAGGGTCTAGGGCCTCTACACACAGAAACCCTATCTTGAAAAAAAAAAAAAGATCTGCATACTGAAAATTATTGTGTTGATGGGAAATCAAGAATGACTGAGCAAAGGACAAAGAGACACAGTGTAGCCATGATTTAAAACTCAATGTAAAAAAGTTATTAGTTCTTTTTAAAGCCACCTATAAGTTGGCAATTTCTATTAATTCTATTAAGGATTTTTGTAGTCATATGCAAGTGAGTGTATCATAAAAAATTACAAGTAAATTCATGGGCACTAAAACAGATAAAATGACTTTGAAGAAGACAAAGTTGAAGAAAGAAGTCCACCTGATATTGCAGATTTCTGTCATTACTAAAATCAACGCAAGTTTAGACATACAGATCACAGAGCATAGGAAACCAAGAATAGACCTGTGCAAGTATTATCCAGTTAATGTTGCTCCCTGATGCTTAGGATTGAATACAGGGATTAACACATGCTATGCAAGTGCTTTACCACTAAGCTACACCCCTGTGCCCAAGCCTCTGAGATTATGTGTGTGTGTCTATGTGTGCCCATGCACAATGTATATATTATGCTCTATATATACATATTATATATATATTTATACACACACACACACACACACACACACACACATATATATATATATATATATATATATAGAGAGAGAGAGAGAGAGAGAGAGAGAGAGAGAGAGAGAAAGGGGTACCAGTTGGAAAATAGTTAGCATCATTAAACCACAATGAAGTATCATTGAACATTTCCCAGAATGGCTGAAACAAAAATATGAAACATCAAATGCCAGAAAGAGTACAGAGAAACTGGATCATTCAAAGATTACTGGTGGTACAGCTGTATTGTGGACAATCTGCTATTGTTTAAAGACTTTAGAAAATGTATGTGTGTGAGTGCTTTACCTGCATGTGTGTATGCCTTAGTTAATGTCCTATTGCCATGAAGAGACACCATGACCATGGCAACTCTTTTAAAGGCAAACATTTAATTGGGGCTGGCTTATGGGTTCAGAGGTTTAGTCTATTATGGCCAGGTAGGAAGCATGGTGGCACACAGGGAGACATGGTGGAGGACAAGGAGTTCTGTCTGGATTGGCAGGCAACAGGAAGAGACACTGGGACTGGCTTGAGCATTTGAACCCTCAAAGCCCATCCCCAACAAGGCCACACCTACTCCAACAAACTTATACTCCTAATAGTGCCACTCCCTATGGGCCTATGGGGGCCATTTTCATCCAAACCACCACAATGTAAATAGACCATGTGTATGTCTACTACCAGTAGAGGCTAGAAAAGGATGTAAAAGTCTTTGGCGCTAGACTTAGGTGGTTGTGAGCTGCCTGGTGTAGATGTTAGGAATCTAACTTGGGTCTTCTGAAAGAGCAGTACATGCTCTTAATCATGGAGCCTTCCCTCATCCCCTTAACTGTTTCTTTTAAAACCAAACTTGCAGTTATCATTTGACTTAGCAACCACATTCCCGAGCATCTGTCTACAAGGAGAGAAAATGCTGCTGACATAAAAACACACTGTAGTTTGTAGCAACTATATTCATATTAACCCTGTCTGGAAAAAAATCCAGATCTCCTTCAACAGATGAATTAGACTAACAGTACATGTCTACTGTGCAGTACCACCCAGCATATTGCTGATACACACAGCAAGCTGTATAGGTTTCCAGATAATTATATCAGGTGACTTAATGCCTAGCCCCAAAAGTAGCATACTATTTGATTGCATTTTATAGGTCATTCTTTTTGTTATTGTTGTTAGTTTTTGTTTGTTTGTTGTTTGTTTTTTGAGACAGTTTCTTTATGTAGCTTTGTAACCTGTCCTGGAACTAGCTCTGTAGCCCAGGCTGGCCTTGAACTCACAGAGATCTGCCTGCCTCTGCCTCCCGAGTGCTGGGATTAAAGGCGTGTGCCACCATTGCCTGGCTTGTTGTGTTGTGTTTTGTTTTTTGAGACAAGGTTTCTCCTTGTAGCCCTGGATATCCTAGAACTCTCTTTGTAGACCAGGCTGGCCTCAAACTCAGAGATTTGTCTGCCTCTGCCTCCTGAGTGCTGGGATTTAAGACATGTGCCACCACACATGGTCCTATACAACATTCTTAAAATGATGTAAAGGTGACAACAGATTAGCGGACACCATAAATTAGAGATGTTGGGGAGAGGAGAGGAAGGGCTGTGGACAGAGGGGGTGGGGACTATAAAAGCAGCTTGAAGGCTCTGTATCATGAGTTTGATAATTATAGGTTACAACATTTCCTAGAAGTAAAGTCACATGTGTAAACTGGTAAATGTGAATAATTTTGAATTATTGTTGGATTATATCAGTGTTAAATTCCTAATTGTGATGGTATTCCTGTAATTTTCAAAATGTTACTTTTGGGAGACCCTGGATAGGGACATATATATTGTCAATGTATTGTTTTAACATGTGACCCCGTAAGTATCTCAGAATCTTTAAAGAGCACGAGGTATTTATAAAACGATAAAACAAAGGTCAGAGCACCTATAATAGTTTAAAATATTGTTTCTGAATATATTAATTTGAATATAAAATTGCCTATATTGGACAGCTTTTAACTTTTCATTACTTTATATTGGAAATTAATTGAAGCTGACTTTTTATAACCCTGAGAAAAGATTAGAAATTTTCTTCTTCTTTTTTTTCATTTTCTATTATTGAGAATAGGTTCTTTTCTCCCGTAATATATCTTGATTACAGTTTCCCCTTGCTCTACTCTTCCCAGTTCCTGCCCACCTCCTCTCTCATCTGAATCTCTTCTGACTGTCACTAGAAAACAAACAGGCTTCTAAGGAATAATAATAAAATACAAGATAAACTCTAGCACATTGGAGTTGGGCAGAGCAGACAAACAGAAGGAGAAGTGTCTAAGAGAATGCGCAAAAACCAGAAACCACCTGTTCAGACACTCAGCAATCCCATGAAAGCACTAAGCTGGAAGCCATAATACATATGCAGAGGACCTGGTGCAGACCCATGCCAGCCCTGTGCATGCTGCTTCAGTCTCTGTGAGTTCATATCAGCTGTGATCATGCTGATTCAGAGCGTCTGTTCTCCTGGTGTCCTCCATCCCCTCTGGCTTTTACACTCTTTCTGCCTCCTCTCTTGTGGGGTTCCCTGAGAAAATTTTTTCTTCTTTTGACAGACATGATCTCTTATGAGGAAAAAATTTAATATAGATTTTTTTTCATGTTCATGTCTCCATATAATTAAGGAATGGCATAAGTGGAAAATTTTGTTGATTTCATAAATATTTTTGGTAGATTAATAAATTAAAATGGCTCATTTTAACTCCTAGTTAACTATTAGTAGTCCTGTTGTTGGCTGCCTCCATTGTGAGCACCACAGGGAGTGAAGAGAAATGCAGAAGCTTTGCTAAAGCACGTTGTGTGAGCCCCTGTGTTCTGCTCACTCAGGGATGGTGCTGAGCAGCCCCACTCAGACCCAGAACTTTGCAAGATTCATCAGTATGGGGCATCCCTAAGAGGATGACTTTGAGAAGTCTTTGAGGTCTGGATAATCAGTGGGATTTGTTTCTGGCATCAATGATGACAGATACCTTCAGGATAATATCTACATATAGATATTATTGATAAATGTCCATTTCTCTTCATCACCTCATTCCTATGTCTGTGGTTGCTCCTTTTGTTTTCACACACAAGAAAGGAAGATATGCACTATTAAAATAAAGAGCTTTGATTCTTTTAATGACAAGAAGGAATAAATTCCCATTACTTAAATAATGAGAACACATGACTGTGATTTCACATTGTAAGGATGTAATGCTGTTAAATCAGAATTTTGTGAAGTAGATGTGTGTAGTGCTTACTTACATGGTTGGCCACTTTGTCATCCCTTGTCCAAATGGTAAGTTTGGTCCTTTCCCCATACCAATTGAGTCAGCTGTTGTAATAGTTCAAATGTTGCAGAGATCATTCCGGCTGTTGTTACTTCAGGCTTTGACCACATGGACTCAGACTTCAATCCTGGATATTCCATTTACTACCTAATTACTTAACTTGTCAAGTTTCTATTTCCTTCTATATAAGCTAGGAAAACTGATTTCCCTTTATAACTGAGAAGAGTAAATGAAATCTTATGTGTCTGAGGGAACTAGGCATGTTTCTTATAAATGCTCAGAAATCAGACAGATCAAAGAACATTGTTGAAACAAAAAACTGTTCCTGGTAGATGAGTGTGCTGTTTCTCCGGGGATCACTAGTAAAGGAAACTGGGGCTTGGTCCTCGGCATTCTTCTCCCACCCTAAGGCTTCTGAACTAGGGTATCACACACATGTCCTGGCCATAAAGCCCGTTTTCTGTAATGGCTTATGATTATATTGCGGCATATGTTTTCCTTTCTGAAATTTAACATCTCTCAAAGCTCTAATTATTGTTTTGATGAGGATCCATGAACTACTCAGTGGGAGATTTTGCAGTTCATCTAATTTGTTATACATCTTCATTGAAGAAAAAGGAACTTGAGATGTCCTACATAGTGAAGACATATATATGTATACATGCATATGTATATAAATATATGCTAATAGAATGTAATGGCCAAAGACAACTGAAAGATGTTTAATTCTTCACATGTATTAATATTCAACCAGCATTTGTTTATTTGTAACTGTTAATATGTTAATAATCTGAAGTTTCATTTTTAAACAGATATTGTCTTCATTTACTGATAAAGAACTTCAGGCTTATGCAAAAGCTGGAGCAGTTGCTGAAGAAGTCTTAGCGGCCATCAGAACTGTGATTGCATTTGGAGGACAAAAGAAAGAACTTGAGAGGTTTGAGTTTCTCTTTCAAGTTGGTAGAAATATTAATTCTGTTCTCCTACATGCCATTTAGGATGGCAATGTTAATTATGATATTTTTCTTGTTTTCTTTAAAAAAGGCTCTAGAATCTTTTTTAAATTTTATTTATTTATTTTTAATTTTATGTGAATTGGTGTTTTGCCTGTGTGTATATCTATGTGAAGGTCAGGGATCCCCTGGAACTGGACTTAAAGACAGTTTTCAGCTGCCATGTGGGTGCTGGTAATTGAAACTGGGTCCTCTGGAAGAGCTGCAACTGCTCTCTCTTAACCACTAAACTATCTCTCCAGCCCCATCATTTTCTTAAATAAGTCAATACATATATATCATGGCATTAGAAAAATTCTGGAAAACTTGCCAGAATACTCTGAAATACTTGTACTTGTATTCTTCTTGTATCTGCTAATTCAATGAATATTCTATCATTTTCTAGATGGTTATTGTCATGAAAATAATTTCCTAAGGCTGAAATGTCTCTAATGATGTTTATTTGTCCTGTCAAACTAATTCTGGATTCTCTTAAGAGTGAATGAGTGTTTTATATAAGATCTGTAGGCAATTTTTAAAAATTGATTGAAATTCAATTTAAAATTTATGTGTATATGTGTGCCCCTGGTATTTTTGTGTGCACCAGTGCCTATGCAGGCCACAGGAAGCATTGGATGCCCTAGAACAAGAGTCACAGCTGTTTGTGAGCTGCCTGGCTTGGGTGCCAGGAACTGAACCTTGGTCCTCTGCAGGAATAGTAAGCACACTTGAGTACTGAGTCTTCTCTCTACCCACTGTAGGGACATTTTTAGTTGGTTTCTTTCTTGTTCAGGCTTCTGCACACTTGAACTATATCCAAAATATGTACAAAAGTTAAAAATATTTTTATTAAGTGCTTCCTACTATTATCCTGGGAACTTTTCCTACTCAGTGGATCCCTGAAAGTATGATGGTTTTGAGGGTTAGATATTGTGCAATAAAGCTATAAAGGAAAATGTAGAAGTATTTGTAAATCATAATAGTGGTTATATCTGGGGGAGAAGGGAAGCTGTTTGGTGAGATTAGGGCATATGGCCAGAGCCTTTCCAATTCAACAACAGCATTTCTTGATCTTACATGAATAGTCACTGTAGAATTAACTGTGCTTTTGTGTTAGGAGAACTCTTGTTTGCAAGCTATAATTCACTTCTGCAAACGTAATTTGTATTAGCTATGTGTCATGGTTCAAAGAAGACAATATCTACATTCTGTTTGGTTTAGGGCAAGATCTTCTATTTTACTTTAAAAATTATGGATGAGTAAAATGGGAAGTCTTCTTGAATGATGGGAGGGCATTCTGTCAGATGTAGCCCATATTCTCATGAAGTATAAACTCATATGAGAGGGGAGAAAGAGCATAGACAACTGCAAAGGAACACATATTTAGTAGCACAGTTAGAGGCTGTATGGTTTGTCAACGAAGAGTAAAGAGTCAAAGGGGTACACTTGAGAGGAACATTAATTTATAGTTTTTAAGTGTTCCAGAAAGATCAAACAAGTATGCTAAGGTGGGAAAATTTAAGTATGGTGGTCAGAGAATTCTTGTTGAAGGAGATTTTATCTAGGTAAGAACTGAGGTGAGGAAGGTCTTCAAAAGCAGGGATAGGGATTGCATGGGTAGGAAGGACAGTCTACCAACGTCTCTGAGGTGGCAAAAGCTTTGGTGTATTTTGAGATATACTACCAGGTGTGTGAGCCTGGAGCTCATGTCAGTGGAGGGAGATTGGGGTGTGGCCAGGATCTGGGGGCTATAGCGAAGAGATGGGATTTTATTCCAAGGGTATGGGCTGGCTAGTCTTGAAGGTGTGAAACTAAGGAGTAGCTATCCATAGGGTTTATACATCTGTTTCTCTGTCTGGACGGGGCCTGCTGAGTAGATGAGAGCATCAAAGGGTGGGATCACAGAGAACAATGGGAGGGCTGATGCCATGATCCAAGTAAAGGGATTATGTTAACCTGATCTTGAGGTAGGGACAAAAAGGTGGTGGGAAGTTACTAGATTCTGGAGCTGGAATTAGAATTGACAAGATTTTTTTAAAGATTTTAAATTACATTTTTCAATTTATTTACTATGGGGTACATATGTCAGAGTGTGTTGGTATGTGCATGTGTATATAAATGGGTACACACTATAGTCACAGGACAACTTGCAGGAGTTGGTTCTCTCCTTCCACCATGGTGTTGCATGGATCACACTCAGGTTGTTAAGTTTGACAGCAACAGAGCCATCCTGCTAGCTCCAGATTATTATTAGACAAAATATAATCTTTCTGTTTTCTTTCTAGTTCTCTCTTATATGCTGTCAACATCAGTCTTTGATTTTCTCTTCAAAATAGCTGGTGCATGAGGAATTTACGTTTTTTGTAATAGAAATTTAACCATAACTGTGAATGCAATTAATTCAAATAAGACACTGTTGTTCTCAAAAAGTACTTTCTTGTTGAGTATGGTGGCCTGTGCCTATCACTTTAGCATTGGGGGAATTGAGGTGGGAAGACCCTGAGTTCCAGGTCAGCCTGAGCCTGTATAGTAAGACCCTGTCAAAGAATGCTCCCACACCCAAAATTTGTGTGTATGTTTTTTCTCACTTGTGTCTTATAAATCTTTCTCTGTTGGTATTGATTTCTATTTGCCTAACTAAAACTGCTACTTGCACAATTATGCAAATAGCTATTTGCATAATTAAAATTTTCTTCATAATAATTGAGAATATTTTCTAGGGCACTGTTTTGTTAATTACACACTCTTTTTTTTTATTTTGCAATACAATTCAGTTCTATGTATCAGCCACAGATTCCCTTGTTCTCCCCCCTCCCGTCCCCCTCACCTTCCCCCCAGCCCCCCCCCCCCCCATTCCCATCTCCTCCAGGGCAAAGCCTTCCCCACAGACTGAGATCAACCTGGTAGACTCAGTCCAGGTAGGTCCAGTCCCCTCCTCCCAGGCCGAGCCAAGTGACCCTGCATAGGCCCCAGGTTTCAAACAGCCAACTTATGCAATGAGCACAGGACCCGGTCCCACTGCCTGGATGCCTCCCAAACAGATCAAGCCAATCAACTGTCTCACCCATTCAGAGGGCTTGATCCAGTGGGGACCCCTCAGCCATTGGTTCATAGTTCATGTGTTTCCATTCATTTGGCTATTTGTCCCTGTGCTTTATCCAACCTTGGTCTCAACAATTCTCGCTCATATAAACCCTCCTCATTCTCACTAATTGGACTCCCAGAGTTCCACCCGGGGCCTAGCCATGAATCTCTGCATCCAGATCCCTCAGTAGTTGGATGAGGTTTCTAGCACGACAATTAGGGTGTTTGGCCATCCCATCACCAGAGTAGGTGGTCAGTTCGGGCTGTCTCTCGACCATTGCCAGCAGTCTGTTGTGTGGGTATCTTTGTGGATTTCTGTAGGCCTCTCTAGCACTTTGCTTCTTTCTATTCTCATGTGGTCTTCATTTACCATGGTCTCCTATTCCTTGTTCTCCCTCTCTGTTGTTGATCCAGCTGGGATCTCCCGCTCCCCCAAGCTCTCTTTCCCTCGACCCTCGCCTTTCACTACCCCCACTCATGTCCAGGCTGTTCATGTAGATCTCATTCCATTTCTCTGTCATTGGGCGATCCCCGTGTCTTTCTTGGGGTCCTGTTTTCCAGGTAGCCTCCCTGGTGATGTGAGTAGCAGACAAGTCATCCTTGCTCCATATCTAGTATCCTGCTATGAGTGAGTACATACCATGTTTGTCTTTCTGAGTCTGGGTTACCTCACTCAGGATGATTTCTTCTAGATCCATCCATTTGTCTGCAAACCTCATGATGTCATTGTTTTTCTCTGCTGAGTAGTATTCCATTGTGTATATGTACCACATTTTGTTTATCCATTCTTCAGTTGAAGGGCATCTAGGTTGTTTCCATGTTCTGGCTATTACAAACAATGCTGTTATGAACATAGCTGAACAAGTGCTCTTATGGTGTGGTTGAGCATTCCTTGGGTATATGCCCAAGAGTGGTATAGCTGGGTCTTGGGAGAGATGGATTCCCAATTTTCTAAGAAAGCGCCATATTGATTTCCAAAGTGGTTGTACAAGCTTGCATTCCCACCAGCAGTGGAGGAGAGTTCCCCTAGCTCCACATCCTCTCCAGCATAAGGTGTCTTCAGTGTTTTTGATCTTAGCCACTCTGACAGGTGTAAGGTGGTATCTCAGAGTTGTTTTGATTTGCATTTCCCTGATGATTAGGGATGTTGAGCAATTCCTTAAATGTCTTTCGGCCATTTGAGTTTCCTCTGTTGAGAATTCTGTTTAGTTCTATAGCCCATTTCTTAATTGGACTGTTGGGTATTTTGATGTCTAATTTCTTGAGTTCTTTATATATTCTGGATATCAGTCCTCTGTCAGATGTGGGGTTGGTGAAGATCTTTTCCCATTCTGTAGGCTGTCGCTTTGCCTTGTTGACTGTATCCTTTGCTCTACAAAAGCTTCTCAGTTTCAAGAGGTCCCATTGATTGATTGTTTCTCTCAGAGTCTGTGCTACTGGTGTTCTATTTAGGAAGTGGTCTCCTATGCCAATGCGTTCAAGACTACTTCCTACTTTCTCTTCTAGCAGGTTCAAAGTAGCTGGATTTATGTTGAGGTCCTTGATCCACTTGGACTTAAGTTTTGTGCACGGTGATAGATATGGATCTATTTGCAACCTTCTACATGTTGATATCCAGTTTTGCCAGCACCATTTGTTGAAGATGCTTTCTTTTTTCCATTGTGCACTTTTGGCTTCTTTGTCAAAAATTATATGTTCATAGGTGTGCGGATTAATGTCAGGGTCTTCAATTCGATTCCATTGGTCCACATGTCGGTTTTTATGCCAGTACCAAGCTGTTTTTATTACTGTAGCTCTACAGTAGAGCTTGAAGTCAGGGATCGTGATGCCTCCAGAGGTTGTGTTATTGTACAGGATTCCTTTGGCTATCCTGGGTTTTTTGTTTTTCCATATGAAGTTAAGTATTATTCTTTCCAGGTCTGTGAAGAATTGTGTTGGTATTTTGATGGGGATTGCATTGAATCTGTAGATTGCTTTTGGTAAGATTGCCATTTTTACTATGTTAGTCCTGCCTATCCATGAGCATGGGAGATCTTTCTATTTTCTGACATCTTCTTCAATTTCTTTTTTCAGGGACTTAAAGTTCTTGTCATATAGGTCCTTCACTTGCTTGGTTAGTGTTACCCCAAGGTATTTTATGTCATTTGTGGCTATAGTAAAGGGTGATGTATCTCTGATTTCCTTCTCCACTTCTTTGTCCATTGTATATAAGAGGGCTACTGATTTTTTTGAGTTGATCTTGTATCCTGCTATGTTGCTGAAGTACACACTCATTTTTAATTATCATTTCCCTACTATAGCCTTTAATGAATGGATGATTTTTATGTCTTGCTTCATATCAATGACATGTTCATTTAAAAACTAATCTTTAAAAAGACCTATATAAATGCAGTCTTGTTTATTAATTTTCTCTTCTACCCCTTTATTTTCACTTATCTGTATTTGTCTGGTATTTGTACCTATCTGGTACCTGTATGTATCTAAATGGATATTTTTTGCTTGTTGATTTTTCCTTTGCCAATGTTTCCTCTGGCTGCGTAGGACACCATCCTATCAGTGAAATTATTTCAACATTAGCCTCGGTAAGCAAGAACAGAAATAAAAGAGATGATAGAGTGTGGGTAATAAGTCTTTAAGTTTCTTAATGTTGTCATGTAAAATATTCCAAGTGAATTATTAAATATATCATAGGTCATCTTCTAACTTGAAATGTGTGCATGTGTGCACGCACACACACATACACACACACAACTGAAACATGTTTCTTAAAAATAATTTTTTTGCTCAAAGATTATAACTGCTAACTTGAGTGTGTGTGTGTGTGTGTGTGTGTGTGTGTGTGTATATATATATATATATATATATTTCATCACTATAAAATTCTCTCTGAATTAGTCTTTAGTAGATATGATTTTTATGTAACCATTGTGTTGTGTTATCATAGCCTTGGTGAAGTAACTAGCTAAAAAATGTAGTCACCAGGACAAGAACCAGGGTTTGAACTTTTGGTGTGCTTACTGATTAAATGAATTTTTCAAAAAAATTGATAGTATATAGTAGTCATATAATTATATATTTAATGGAGCAAAGACCCCCTCCCCAAATAGGAATTCTATGCAGAAATATGGGTTTTTTTTAAGTTTAAAAATTGTAAGGTACTTTCTACAAGACAATGAAGACTCTTGTGGTTTGTCAGGAGTTCAAATAAAGAACATAAAGTGTTGGGTGTGGTGACACACACCCTGTAATCCTAGCACTTGGGAGGTAAGGCAGGAAAACATTGAGTTCCAGGTAGTCTGGGAATAAGAGTGAGACCCTTTCTCAAAAACCAACAAAAGAGATACAAAGAGTAAGATTCAAAAGTGACCTTACCTAGTTCCCTAATATTTTCTTTTTTTATCTGTATTTGTAAAGGTCTGTCCTTTTCTCTAACTCTGGTTCCCATTAGCTTTTATTATCTGACCATCATGCTCGCAAATGAAAGTAAAGCTATGGACACTCTCCTTTAATTGTCCACTCTCTGAGGGTTGAAAGTACTTGAACTGTAGTTTGAGAAGAAGCATTAAGTTGTTAGACCTGGAGGGAAAAGTATCTGTCAGTAGAAACCAACTCTGTATGGTGGTGTTGCTGCCTTCTTGCTCTTCTTGTTGTTCCCTGTTCCTTGTATTGTCTTAAGGCAGTGGTTCTCAACCTGTGGGTCGCCACCTCTCTGGGAGTTACATATCAGATGTTATATTACGATTCATAACAGTAGCAATGAAAATAATTTTATGGTTGGGGCCATCACAACATGAGGAACTGCATTAAAGGGTTACAGCATCAGGAAGGTTGAGAAGCACTGTCTCGAGGCATTCTCTCTGACTTGTGCCATGAATCGGATCAGTTGCAAGGCTGTTGACAGGCCTCTTTCCTGTCTTTGCTGCACGTTGTATTCTACTGTGCTTCACCCCTTCCCCGACCACAGCACGCATGGCCTGACAAATACTAGAAAGGATGCGTAAGCAGTGTGTGCAAAGTAGGAAAGGTGAGGATGCTAGTAAAAAAGCCAAGTATTGTTAGTAAGTCACTTGTTTTACAATTGCTATGGGAGAAAGATAATTTCTATAGCTTATTTAAGTGCAAAAATATCGCATAGCATTTCATAGTTTTTTTTTTTCTTTTTTTTTTTTTTAATTTATTTTGCAATACAATTCAGTTCTACATATCGGTCACGGATTCCCTTGTTCTCCCCCCTCCCGTCCCCCTCACCTTCCCCCCAACGCCCCCCCCCCATTCCCATCTCCTCCAGGGCAAAGCCTTCCCCACAGACTGAGGTCAACCTGGTAGACTCAGTCCAGGTAGGTCTAGTCCCCTCCTCCCAGGCCGAGCCAAACAATCCTGCATAGGCCCCAGGTTTCAAACAGCCAACTCATGCAATGAGCACAAGATCTGGTCCCACTGCCTGGATGCCTCCCAAACAGATCAAGCCAATCAACTGTCTCACCCATTCGGAGGGCCTGATCCAGTGGGGACCCCTCAGCCATTGGTTCATAGTTCATGTGTTTCCATTCATTTGGCTATTTGTCCCTGTGCTTTATCCAACCTTGGTCTCAACAATTCTCGCTCATATAAACCCTCCTCATTCTCGTTAATTGGACTCCCAGAGATCCACCCAGGGCCTAGTCATGGAATACTACTCAGCAGAAAAAAACAATGGCATCATGAGGTTTGCAGACAAATGGATGGATCTAGAAAAAATCATCCTGAGTGAGGTAACCCAGACTCTGAAAGACAAACATGGTATGTACTCACTCATAGCAGGATACTAGACATGAAACAAGGATGAATTGTCTGCTACTCACATCACCAGGGAGGCTACCCGGAAAACAGGACCCCAAGAAAGACACAGGGATCGCCCAATGACAGAGAAATGGAATGAGATCTACATGAACAGCCTGGACATGAGTGGGGGTAATGAAAGGCGAGGGTCGAGGGAAAGAGAGCTTGGGGGAGCGGGAGATCCCAGCTGGATCAACAACAGAGAGGGAGAACAAGGAATAGGAGACCATGGTAAATGAAGACCACATGAGAACAGGAAGAAGCAAAGTGCTAGAGAGGCCCACAGAAATCCACAAAGATACCCACACAACAGACTGCCGGCAATGGTCGAGAGACAGCCCGAACTGACCTACTCTGGTGATGGGATGGCCAAACACCCTAATTGTTGTGCTAGGCATTTCATAGTTTTAAATGTGCCCTGACGTGTTATCCTGTGATTGGTCATTCCAATGATCCCAGAAGGAGGCTAGATAGGAAGAAAACTGTCTGAAAGCTTCCCTAAATTGTAGAGACTTAAATGACCTTCTTGTGTTTAGGATTTTCTAACATTAAATCTCTTTTATTAATTAATTAATTAATTTAAATTCATTGAATGAAAAATAATTGTTTTGTTGTGCCTTCTCTTCTAGAAGCTAGCTAAATATTGCTTCCCTGATTTCAATGTTACATAAACAGAACTGTTAGGCTGGGTGGGCAGTCGTGGTGAAATTCTTTTAACCCCAGCACTCAGGAGGCAGGCAAATCTCCATGAGTTTGAGGCCAGCCTCTTCTACAGAGTGAGTTCCAGGACAGCCAGATTACACAGAGAAACCCTGTCTCGGAAAAAAAAAAAAAAGAAAGAGGAAAGAGAGAACTTTAATAGACTCCCACAAGAAAAATACTCTCTCCACACTTCAATATCACTTTCTACAAGAAGAGGATAAAATGGGGAATAACGTATCATAGTGTCAATATGTGGAGAAAATACATGTATCCTACAGGGTTGGGTACATTCTAACTGATCACTAACACTCATGTTACACTAACACATTTCCATAAGGTTTGCAAGTCTACATAATTATTTCCTTCTTTCTCCTAGGTACAATAACAACTTAGAAGAAGCTAAAAGACTTGGGATAAAGAAAGCGATTACATCCAACATTTCCATGGGTGCAGCTTTTCTTCTTATCTATGCATCATATGCTCTGGCATTCTGGTATGGGACTTCCTTGGTCATCTCGAAAGAATATTCTATTGGACAAGTGCTCACTGTAAGTTATACATGAACCAAAAAAGAAGCAGCTCATTAAAAGTTCTAATGGAATTGAGTGGTGTTGAAAAAATATACTTTGAATGAGTATTAGATACTAGAGACATACATTATTAGGTTAAAGAGCTGAAAGGAAATTAAATGCATCAGTTTTCTTTGTAGACATGTTGTACAATTTCTCCTGTGGCCCAAATATTAACTTCACTATCATTTCCATCTGGAGTTCCAGATCCCTTACATAACAATGTAGGGTTTTGAATTACAACTCCTGGTGTAGCTTAAATATTAACATTATCAACTTCTGAAGCATGGATTTTCATTTTATGAGATTTTTTTCTTTGTATCAAACTTTCTACTAAAATTTTCACTTTTATTTTCTTTCTTTCCTTCTTTCTTTCTTTTTTTTTTCCGGGGGGCGGGGGGGTTCAAGACAGGGTTTCTCAGTGTAGTTTTGGTGCCTGTCCTGGAACTTGCTCTGTAGACCAGGCTGGCCTTGAACTCATGGAGATCTGCCTGGTTCTGCCTCCCTAGTGCTGGGGTTGAAGGCATGCGCCACCACCCACTTTTATTTTCTAATTTACTGTTCACAAGTAGAAAAATATACAGTTGAATTTACACTCAAACTCTATTGAAATTCTAAATCCGATCAAGTTGACAAGATTAACCATCACAATTCTACTCCTTGCCAACTTGATAACTAAACATATAATTTTTAAGCCATAACATTTCCTCTCTTCTCTTTATAGGCTCATGGCTGTCCCATAATACAAAAAGCATTCAGTCCAAAAGTCTCAATGATCTTTTTTAATCCAACAGCATCTGTCCAAAAGTATAAATATAGTCTCTTCTGAGACTCAGGCAGTCTTTTAACTGAGCCCCCATAATAAGCATTCATATTCCAAAAGGGAAATATGGAGACAGTAAGGAAAGATCACATGACTGAAACCAAACAGAGAAACTTCTAAAACCCACATTGCTATGTGAGGCATCTGGGGCTTCTGATGAAATCCTCTTGACTCCAAAGACTTGGGTAGCCCCATCCTTCCAGCTTGTTCTCTATAGGACACATATCCCACCTCTTGGGCATCTCTGTCTAACAGTCCTAACATCTTCAACATCTTGGAGTCTCCATTTCAAGACAGGCCTCACTTAGAGTTTCACATCTGGTCTTTCAGGGCCCCCTTGCAAGGAATCCAAACTTGCTACACAATACTTTCTCTCAGAGACTCTCTGAAACCTTGTTACAAGCCTCCACACCCCCTCAACCACTTTTGCATCTCTGGTGCCTGTAAAGCCATGTGGATGATGCTACCAAGTTCTATTGCCAGTTCAAAGTGTAGTTGGCGTCCTGGGGCCACAGTTGCACTGCACTGGCCTCTGTACACCTTTCAGGCTGGTCATAGAGAAACGCTTCCCTAGCAGGTTGGTTTTGAGCAGGGAACCATCAGCGGCCTTCTCTGTTTAGGCTTTCTCCTTTCAAACGGATTGGCACCTTCTAGGTGATTCTAGGTCCTGTCAAGTTGACAATCATTATTCACCATCATAAATATTTTCTGCATTTTAGAACTTAGATAAGTAAAAATACTTTACTCTTGACATTATTTTATTGTAAGGCATTGAAATTATTTGTAACCAAGCTAAATATGTATCTTGTTAGAAGATTCCGTCTGTTTCTTTTCCTTAGACTTGAAAGACCCTAGCCCTTCAGGCTTACACCCCCAAGCCTCAGGAAAAGAGAAACTTCAAGCACCAGGAAATGTAAAAAGATTTCTGTTAAGAGATGTGCTCAACTGTGACTGGGATAGTTGCAGGTGTTCCAGGAAGGACCACTGTGACCTTTGTGTAAACTCCACTCCCGCCCTGATACCCCCCTTGAGGTCTCAAGAAAAATGTGCACACTGATGTAACTGTATCCCCCTCTGTGATCACTCTGTAACCAGACAATGATTTTATGAAATTAGATTCTAGACATAAATCAATCGAAATGACATTACATGGAAATTGTAATCTTGTGGGTTTTTCCTTTAAAAGCCCTTATGGGGCTGCAGTAAGGTGAGAGAGACTCTTGCTCTTGGGAGCAGAGAAGCCCTTCTGTACAGAAATCTTTTCACATTGTTATATTGTTACAGGGGTGATTGAGTAGTGGCTGAGTCAGGTGGCCCTTGGAACTAGATTTTTAGTTTCTCATTTCCTGGTGCTTGAAGTTTCTCTTTTCCTGAGGTTTGGGGGTGTAAGCCTGAAGGGTTAGGGTCTTTCAAGACTAACCATAAGGAGATGGAATTAACGACAAACCATAATTCTTTGAGTCCTTAAAATAGGTCCCTTTCTCGGGATTCAGATTTGTAATATGAATTTCATAATTAATGCTTGTTTTTTTTTGTTGTTGTTGTTGTTATTGTTGTTTGAACTGTGCTTTATCTAGCATATGTGAAGCTATTTAGATAGGGACAGATTCACAAAAATAGTTTATTGTTTTGTTTTGTTTTTGTTAGGATAAACCTAAATTGTAATGAAATATGAGCTGCTTAATTTTGTTATAAAGCTGATTTTATTTTATTTTTATTGAAGATTGTCTAACATATGTTTGTACCACTGAGCTACAGTCCTAACCCCAGGAATAAAGTACTTTCAATCTCATATTCATGGAATCTAAAGCTGTTTCACAATCTAGAAGCATTCAGAATGGAGACTGCAAGATTTAATATCAGACCCAATAGGTTCAACATCCAACTGCACTACATACTAGCTTTAAGGTTTGAGCAATCATCAACACTATTGTGCCAAATGTGTGACAGGAATCATGTGACCTGTTTGTTGGTGCTATAAAGAGTAATGAATACAGACTCACTTAGCAAAGCCCCTTCCATGCAAATTATTGAGCAACAGGATTCCTGAAAGATTTAGAAGTAAATGGATATTAGTTCTCATCAGCTTCCAACAGAAGTATATAGTGCCAAGTCCTTACTAACAAACATTTTGATCAAAATAACTCCAAAACTTGGGGAACAGTGTGATGAGGAGGGAGACTGATTCCATAAAGAATCATCCCTTGGTTGCATGCTTTATAACTTATAAAATAACTCCATAGCCAATGTCATCTGATACAACTTGTAGAGAGAACAAATAGAATCGTATATGTCTTTGCACATGAAACCAAAGACTAAATATTCCGAAAGACTGTCTTGCAGATGTACAGCTGGTTAATACTAATCCAGGATTTGGACCTTAGTCTTCTCTTTTGCACTTTAGTGTTAGTTTCCATTTCACAGCCCCCACAAGCTAAATAAAAATGATTAGTCATTGAAGAAATAGAAATATGTTCTATTATAATACTCAGATAGAGCTTGTATATCACTGCCTCACTGAAAAGGTAAGATTAATTCTGTGTTGTAGGCTAGATGGGATTGCCAAAAGTTTAAAGATGTTTTCGTCTTGTAAATTTTTATATTTTTCAATTGAAAACATACATGACCTTTGAGGGATATAGTGTAATGTTTTGATATATGTATACAATGTGGAGTGATTACATGAAGATAATCTCAGTTACTCCACTTTACATTTTTGTGGTGATATATTTGAAATTTACAATGATGAGATTTTGTTTTTTTAACACCTGGTGTTAGTAGGTGACCTTGACATTTAAAAATGTTAATTAGTTGTATGGGATGAAAGAGGAAATAGGAGAGACTCATGACAAACAAGGTAACATAGCCGTTTTTCTTCACACTGTCCAGGTCTTCTTCTCAGTTTTAATTGGGGCATTCAGTGTTGGACAGGCATCTCCAAATATCGAAGCCTTTGCCAATGCAAGAGGAGCAGCCTATGAAATCTTCAAGATAATTGATAATGTGAGTCTGACCTGCCTGTTTACCCATCTAATAAAGGATTTTCCATTAGAGATAGTTTCATTATGACTTTTTCTAGCTAATCAAAAAGTTCTGCATAAAGCCATGACTGCCACTTAGTGATACCTATAATTTTCTTCTGTGCAGAAGCCCAGTATTGACAGCTTCTCAACGAGTGGGCACAAACCAGACAATATTAAAGGAAATCTGGAATTCAAAAACATTCATTTCAGTTACCCATCTCGAAAAGAAGTTCAGGTATGCTGACAATTTTCTATAAGATGAAATGTTTCCAAAAGGTTGTAGAGAAAGGCTTGTTTGTAAAATCAGCATGCTATTGAACTGAAATGCCAGCATACAGACTCTGTATGCATCTCTGTCTGGGAATTGCCCTAACATTAGCATCTCACCTTTTTGCAGATCTTGAAGGGCCTCAACCTGAAGGTGCAGAGTGGACAGACGGTGGCCCTGGTTGGCAACAGTGGCTGTGGGAAAAGCACCACTGTCCAGCTGCTGCAGAGGCTGTATGATCCCATAGAGGGCGTGGTGAGTGGGCATGCACCAGCAGCAGTTACCACTGCCCATCATTCTGACTCCGTGATTCTAAAGTGAAAACCACGCATTCTATTTCAGGTCAGCATTGACGGACAGGACATCAGGACCATCAATGTGAGGTATCTGCGGGAAATCATTGGCGTGGTGAGTCAGGAACCTGTGCTGTTTGCCACCACCATCGCTGAAAACATTCGCTATGGCCGAGAAAACGTCACCATGGATGAGATTGAGAAAGCTGTCAAGGAAGCCAACGCCTATGACTTCATCATGAAACTGCCCCATGTGAGTTGTGCCTGTCCGCTGTCACCCCGAGGTTCAGAGAGCAGAGCTCTGGCCTGACACTATCCATGTGAAAACTCCTGTTAACCAGAAGAACTTCCTTAGAGGAGAAATCCAGTTTACTGTGGATTTTACATCGCTCACCCTATTGACTAGCGGTAGAACTGGACTATATTGCTGTCAAGGCTCCAGTGATGATCACATTCCGATTTGAAATGTGAACTGAAGTAGTTTGTTGCTTTACTACATTTTCCTGTTTTTTTTAATAATTTGTAGAAATTTGACACCCTGGTTGGTGAGAGAGGGGCTCAGCTGAGTGGGGGACAGAAACAGAGAATCGCCATTGCTCGTGCCCTGGTCCGCAACCCCAAGATCCTTTTGTTGGATGAGGCGACCTCAGCTTTGGACACAGAAAGTGAAGCCGTGGTTCAGGCCGCTCTGGATAAGGTCTGTGAGCTGTATTTACAAGGTCTGAATTATAAGAATAATAGTATTCCACTGTTCACTCTTCTTAATCTTGGTCTTAGGAAAGAAACGTTTGTTAGCTTCTATTACCTGTAACTAAGGAAAAGCACTAGGCTTCCAAAATCTTTTTTGTTGTTGTTCAACTTCTGTACCTTCTATATCTTTAAAAACATTTATTTTCTTTTTTTTTTTTCTTTTTTTTTTTTTTTTTTGGTTTTTCGAGACAGGGTTTCTCTGTGTAGCTTTGCGCCTCTCCTGGAACTCACTTGGTAGCCCAGGCTGGCCTCGAACTCACAGAGATCCGCCTGGCTCTGCCTCCCGAGTGCTGGGATTAAAGGCGTGCGCCACCACCGCCCGGCCTATTTTCTTATTTATATATCTGTGTGTGTTTTCATGTATACGCAAACATGAGAAGAGGTTGTTAGATCTCCTGAAGCTAGAGTCAGTGGCAGTTACGAGCCACCACGTGTGGGTGCTGGGAACTGAACTCCAGTCCTCTGCGAGGGAAGAGGCACTCTTAACTGCTGAGCCATCTCTCCAGCCCTTATTGATTTATTTATTCATTTATTTATTTCCCTTCCTTCTTTCCTTTCTTTCTTTTTTGAATTACAATAAATAAAATTTCACTGAAAGGCATGTCAATATCTTTTAATTAAAAATGAAAAATGGAGACTCAAGTGAAAATTAGTCTTCATTTTGATTATGAAAATTTAGAGAAATAACCCTACTTATCTGGCTTTGAGAGTTTATAGTATTGTAACCCAAAGGAAAATATGAGTGGAAGTCACTTAATGCCACTTGAAGACTATGGAATTGAGAAGAGAAATAATCCCATTAATCTGGTTTTAAGAGTTTCTAGTATTGTCCACCAAAGGAAAACACAAATGCAAGTTGCTTAATGTCACTTGAAGACTATGAAACTGAAAAACCCCTTTCTCCAGGAGAGGGTGCACTGAGTGATGGGATTGGAGACCTTCTGGTCCACGAAACATCAATGACTGTGGCTGGAGTTTGCTTTTTTGAGACAGGGTTTCTCTGTGTCTGGAACCTGTCCTGGAACTCACTCTGTAGACCAGACCTCAAACTCAGAGAGCCTGCCTCCGCCTCCTGAGTGCTGGGATTAAAGGCAGTGGTTTTTGTTCTAATTATTCATGTATCTAAAGCCAGGTTTCTCTCTCTCCAGGCTAGAGAAGGCCGGACCACCATCGTGATAGCTCACCGCTTGTCTACAGTTCGCAATGCTGACGTCATTGCTGGGTTTGACAATGGTGTCATTGTGGAGCAAGGAAATCATGATGAGCTCATGAAAGAGAAGGGCATTTACTTCAAACTTGTCATGACACAGGTACAGTGGAACTCTAGAAATGTCCTAATTTATCTTGATGATAAGCTGATGTCACTAAATTTAATCTATAGATAAATGTTACTTGATTGTATAATTTTGGAACGTAGGAGAAGGGTACTTAGGGATTTGTTAGAACATGGACCTGCACCTTTAGGTCTGATTCTATAGCTTGACGCAGGCCACACTGCCCCCTTGCTGTCTCTAGGACAGAGTTAAGAAGCACTGTACTTCTAGGTTCTTAAGACATCCTTTCCAGAGAATCAAAATAAACTCAAGACTCTTTGCAGACACTTCCCCACTCCTGAACAAATCAATGACTCTTTTACACATAAAAACAAAGATAATTATGGCAGCAAAGACTTCAATGGTGATGTAAGTCTGTAAACTGTACTCCAGTTTTGTTTCTGAACCCCAAAGTACAAGAATAAACATATGTGGGGGATAAAACATATTTATACTGAAAAATATTATTTTTAAGTCTCACACTTTAAAAAAGCTTTATTCAGAATTATAAATTGACATAATCTTGGATATGGCTCATAATCTGCAACATTATCATATACAACACTTTTTAAAATTATTTTTAAGGATGTGATAATTGTTTTGGTTGTGAGAAGTTGAATTTTTCCATTGCCTTCATTTTCATCTTGTGGTTTGTCTCTTTTGATAAATGACTTTACATTAAAAGTTGTAAACAAGTAAAACAAGAAGCACTGTGCTGTAGCTTGATTATTCTCAATCTATGGTACATGGTTCCTCCATGCGCCTTTTCATATACACTATGCTGAACTAAATCATGTGTTATAAACCTGCTTGCCACTTCTAAAAGGTTATGGAAACTTAATCCTTTCCTTTGTGCTTCGGATTGGTCCAAGGCTCAGTTCTCGTTCTCTCTCTCTCTCTCTCTCTCTCTCTCTCTCTCTCTCTCTCTCTCCTTCCTTTCCCTCCCCCTCCCCTCATCCCTCTACCTCCCTCTCCCCATTTCTCTCATTTTCATGCATAACAAAGCTCCTCTCTATGCTTTAAAGGGAAACTTCTCTTTAGGGCCTGGTTACACTTAGGTCTCCATGAACTGTGTTATTTCTGTCTAATTCTCTCCCTCCCACCTTGAGGCCCAAGCACGGCCTTGAGGAGCTCATGGAAAGGAATTATAATTGTTTCAGCTTCCTTTCCAGACAGATCACTGCTGCTTTAATACTTTTATATAATAGTATCCAGGACTAATGCTTTAGATTGACTTTTTTCTTTCTTTTTTGGCAAAGAGAAGAACCAATGAAGCATAATTAAGGAAAAGTGAAAAAAACATTAAGTTCCATCATAATAGTTATTAGCCACGTGTGATAGTGAACGTTAAATGGTGAAAATGTACACCAGATTCTGAAGGCCTGGTACAAAAAATAATAAACTAAAAAAATAGCATTTCATTAAAAAATCTAAAACATTTCAGTCTCTTTTGAGTTGCTATTCACACACTGCTTCAAAAGCAAAGTTGATTGAGCCATATATTCCCAGGAAAGAGATAACTAGAGACAATGCACAAAAGGCTTGTCATTTTATTTCAGCACATTCACAAGGAATCCTTAATATTAAGTTCTTCTTCCCAGTATAGCACACAGGAAGGAATAGCTGTTTAATTTCATCCCTTCCTTTGATTTAAGTAATTCAGTATTTTTTCTTGATATTTATTTTTAACGATTAATTTCCATTATTTGAGCTTAAACTATTCATATTTCTTATTTATTTTAGACAGCAGGAAATGAAATTGAATTAGGAAATGAAATTTGTGAATCTAAAAATGAAATCGATAATTTAGACATGGCTTCAAAAGATTCGGGATCCAGCCTAATAAGAAGAAGATCAACTCGCAAAAGTGTCCATGGACCACATGACCAAGACAGGAAGCTTAGTACCAAAGAGACCCCGGTATGGACAAAGCTGTAATAGTACGTCCTACATCCTCCCCTTGAGCCCTCCTCATTGAGTATGCTTCGACTGAAGGAGTGGGAACTGCAATGTATTTTCTGTAATTCTTTTGCTCTGTTCTCCATAGTGTTCCAGAAGCTGAAATGGCGATGTGTTATAGTCAGTTTAGGTTTAAGAGTAAAAGTTAATGCAGAGATGCTAGAAGTAGAGCTGAGAACCTGGAACACCTCAACAGTGGGTGTTTAAATATGACTGTTTCTATTACGATTATCCTTCTTGGTCAATATTCTTGTCTTCTGTTGAATGCCAAGAACTAAATATTTGTGGAGGCATCATTCATTTCTTAAAAGGTAAAAGGGTACTATAATGTGTTATCATTGTATTTGAAGGCAAATTTACATCGACTGATAATGAGTAACAATAGGGAAAATATTTATTTTAAAATATTTATTTTAAAACTTGTGGCCAGGTGGTGGCACATGCCTATAATCCCAGCACTTGGGAGGCAGAGCCAGGCGGATCTCTGTGAGTTTGAGGCCAGCTTGGTCTACAGAGCAAGAGCCAGGACAGGCACCAAAACTACACAGAGAAACTCTGTCTCAAAAAACCAAAACCAACCAACCAACCAAACAAACAAACCCAAAAACTTGTACCTCTCCTATAAGCCCACCCCTTGGATGGTGAAGTCAGAAAGATTAGATGTTCAAGACAGTTCATTTGAAGCCAGCCTGAAATATACAGGACCCTGCCTCATCAACAGAAGACTTCTACAGAGCAAAATCAATGAGAATCCTTTTTAACCCCCAGCAAAAAAAACCTATCTTGTTGTAATGCATATGTTTTCTAGGATGAAGATGTACCCCCAGTTTCCTTTTGGCGTATCCTAAAGTTGAATTCAACTGAATGGCCTTATTTTGTGGTTGGTACATTTTGTGCCATAATAAATGGAGGCTTGCAGCCAGCATTTGCCATAATATTTTCAAAGGTTATAGGGGTAAGTGATTATATCCATTTTTACATTACTTATGAGTCTTGATTAGAAAAATGAATGAACTGTCTTTAATCTCTCTCTCTCTCTCTCTCTCTCTCTCTCTCTCTCTCTCTCACACACACACACACACACACACACACACACACACACACACCATAAAAACATTTTCCTTCACATGAAACAAACTTGGATGAAAGTATAATTGAAGTTTGGTTTATAAGAAGAACAATTTTGTAAACATCGTTTGTATTAATTTCTATCTAGGGTTCCCAGTGGTTTTTATACTTGGGCCCTGGGTACCCACTCACTGACACAGTCAATGGAACTGGGGACTTAATCTTCCATGCTTGTCAACATTGAGCTCTGAGCCAAAGTCATGAACTGATCTGATGAACCTGACTGACCTGCCCTGGGACACTTTATGTTTGTCGAACTGTGTTGACAATGACCTGTTGTGTAACACACACACTGGCCAGCGCATGAGCAGGCCCACACACTACACTCACTTCCAAAGACTAAAACAGAAGGAAGGAAGCAGCTCTCTGTTAGTGAGCTTTTCATCACTGTAACAGACGGTTGAGGGATTTTTCTCTTTTTTTCGGGGGACTTTGAACCCATGTTCTTACATATTCTAGACAAGTACTGCACCACTGAGCACACCCTTGTTATTTATTTATTATTTTTATTTGGAGACAAGGTCTTTCTAAGTTATCCAGCGTGGTCTTGAACTTGCAGTATAGCCCAGGCAGAATTTGAACTTCAGCTTTCTGTTTCAGCCTCCTAGGGGTGCAGGCATGTGTTACCATGCTGGATTCTCAGAGAAGAAATACAAGAGAGGGGAAGATTTATTTTGCTCACAGTTTCCTAGGTGTCAGTCTAAAGTTAGCTGGATCCATTGTTGCGAGCCTGAGGCAGGCATTGTGGTGGTAGGAGCATGCGGCAGAAGCTGCCCCTCATGGCATTCAGGAAACAAAAGAAAGATAGGAATGAACAAGTAACAAGGCATGTAAGAATCCTTCCCTCACTGTGATGTAATCTACTTTCTCTAACATGGGCCCACCTCCCTATAATGCTCATGTAGTGCATCCATCTATTCATGAGGCCTGAGCACTCATTGTCCAATCACCCATCCATGACTAGATCCACCAGCTGAGGAATAAAATTTACCAAATGAGCCTTTTGTGGGGAGACTTCATATGCAAACTATAACAAGCTCCCTGGAGGTAGAAATACACATGCTGGGTCTCCCTTATTTTAAAAGCAGCACTTAAAGAACACCTACAGTCCATGTGGTCATGTTGTTGGTTTAGTCACAGATGCAACCATCAGACATCATACTGAAGACACATTTGTCTTACTGCTAAAAATCTTTTGCAGAAAGAAACATCACCATAAGAAGCATAAAACAAACACTATTCATTATACAACCAAACATACACAACTCTTCTAGTCTACCTTTGCCTTGCTCGATTAATACTCATGTTTAATATGTCATTCAAGAAACGTTTGCTCAGTGTCCAATTCGTGTAAGGCATTTTTATATGCTATGAAAATACTACAAAGAAGGAAAATCATCTGATTCTATGAAATACAGTGTAGGACACAGGCCAGCAAACATGCTCTGTAAAGCGTAAGAAGAGCAAATATTTTATGCTTTGTTGGCCATGTGGTTTCTGTTGCAAACAAAGGTAAGTTGGAAATGGCTTTGCCTGTTTTTGACAAGAAAAATCAACAATGGCACTTAGGTTTTCCTCATTCTTCCTGCAGAGCTCCATCTGGTGACTGATGACTACGTTAACTCTAAGATAGGCAGGCAGTCATCTGCCTCACTGCACATAGTGGGCTCTGGGTCAGAAGGCTTGGGGTTCTGTTCTTAGCTCATCTCTTCCTGGCTCTCTTGAGTAGGTTAAAATATCTCTCTGCCTCACTTTCTCTCTGTAAAATGGTGACAGTAATATAACAGATGCCCCCCAATGGAAGGACCAGTACACGTGAGTGCGTATTCAGTCATGCCTAGAATATAGTGCAATGTTGAAATGACTAATCAAGAAAAACTGAGTTAATGTTTTCTGGAAATTATTTTTTTCCTTTTTTATGAAGCATAAAGTTTTCTGGGTTGGTTTAGAAATGTGTTGCTCTTGAAAAACTGATTTGGCCCAGAGACAGAAAGGTGTGTTTTCTTTCCATGTTGAGTGATTGTGCTGTTAAGTTCTTTCAGCTCCAAACATCTTTTTAGCACTTCTAATTATCTCTGGAAAGGTCTCTATGTGAGGCCTCAACCAGTTGGCTGTCATGGCCACCTGGCTTTCTGGCTGTAACTCCTACAAAACATACTGGGAAAGGTACCTTTCTCTCTGAAAGGTTGACTGGATGACACCTCCTTTCAACAGCAAGAACATGTAAATATATTCTCTCCAGACACTTTGAGATGTCCACGTAGTTGAGTTGGGGCTATAAAGATGGCTCAATAAAATGCTTGCTGTGTAAGCATGCAGACCTGTGTTTGCTCCCAACACCAGTGTAAAAGCCAGGGGTGGTGATGCACACTTGTAATTCTAGTGCTGGAAATATGGAGATAAGAGGATCCCCAGGACAAACAGGCCGACCATTCTAGCCTAATTGGCCCTGGTCCAGTGAGAAACACCATCTTACAAAACCAGGTAGAGGGTCTGGAGATTGGCCCTCTTCCAAAGTACCCACAGTTCCCAGTGCTCACCTGGTGGTTTACAATGATCTGTAACTCTGGTTCAAGAGGGATCTGAACCATGGGAACCAGGCACACACATGGTGCACATACATGCAGGCAAAAACTCCTACACAGAAAAATAAAATAAATAGTAAATCTAAAACATAGAGTGGAAATCCTAAGCAACCATTCACAAGCTTGACCTCTGTCCTCCATACTCATGCACTCACCCCTGACAGACACACACAAAGACATGATTTATGATACGGTCTGTTACAAGAAAGTCAAAAGCAGAGTATTTGTTTGATTTCTTCTTACAAAGAAGTATGACACCTGTTTCTCCAAGAGGAACATGAGTGCAAAGAATGTTGGATGTATTTGTGAATGACAGACCACCGCCCCACCCCATCTCCAACATCCCCACCCCCACCCCCCAGCCAACAAAGGCAGAATGCAGGTGCATTGGAGGCTGACTTTATTGCAGAAGCCAACCCTGGTCCAGTGTACAGAGACTCTCCCAACTCCTAAACTGCATAACATGTGAAATGGTGGCAGATGTGAAATGCTTTCTTAGTGATGAAACTAACAACCCTTCAAATATTTTTTATAGGTTTTTACAAAACCTAGTGATGATGAAACCAAACGGCAAGATAGCAACTTGTTTTCCTTATTGTTTCTGATCCTTGGGATCATTTCTTTTGTTACATTTTTTCTTCAGGTAAGTGTCTTATTTTCACTTCATCCACCCAGGTGGATTTATAAACGTGTAATTGTCCTTATAATAAAATTGTTCCTCTTTTACCATGGCCAATGATAGCCAGATTGTTTTTTTAGCCTCTGACTGGCCTCATCTTCTCTTTTCCAACCAGTCATGCCCCAAATGGAAACAGTGATGTAATCATATTGAACAGATTGTTCTGTCTAGTATGGAAATGGAAGGTGGGGGCTCAAGTGGGACTTTGGGATAAGCCCTGAATATCAGTTTGGACGGACAATCTGCTGGTCAGTTTGAATAGTCAGGGAAATGTCTTCCTGTATTCCAAAACAAACAAACAAACAGACAGACAGACAGACAGGCAAACAAATGAAACTTCCAAACAGTCACACTGATTTAAAAAGGTTTTCAAAAGCTTATCAAGCTCTTACAAAAGGAAAAAAAATGAAAGTAAAGAGAAAATGACAGTCTTAAAAATGCTAAGAAATTTTTGCAGCCTGCAGATCATTTGGCTCAAAAACATTTGTAAATGAACTAAACACTCTCGCAGTGTAATGTGGAAAGCATACAGTACGGACTTTGGTGTTAGACACAGGTTTGAAAATATGTATTTGCACACATACACAATTTTGTGTCAAGTAATTTAGGCTGTCTAGGCCCCAGTTTCCTTATCTGCAAACGGGGGCAATGTTGCCTCTTGATAATTAAGAGAGCTCATGTGACCAAGTGTTCAGACTGATTTGAAGTATTATGTTTCTACTTATTGAGTAAAAATGTAAGTGATCACTTACTTAATGCATCAATAATTAGTCCTCGTGTATTTTTTTTTTTTTTTTTTTTTGGTTTTTCGAGACAGGGTTTCTCTGTGTAGCTTTGCGCCTTTCCTGGTACTCGCTTTGGAGACCAGGCTGGCCTCGAACTCACAGAGATCCACCTAGCTCTGCCTCCCGAGTGCTGGGATTAAAGGCGTGCGCCACCACCGCCCGGCTCCTCGTGTATTTTTTTTAAGCTAAAAATTTCTTTCTTTATTAAACACATTCTAAGTATATAATAGGGGTTTTTTCGTTTTTTTTTTTTTTTTTTGGTTTTTGATTTTTGTTTGTTTGGTTTTGGTTTTTTCAAGACAGGGTTTCTCTTTGTAGCCCTGAATGTCCTGGAACTCACTCTGGAGACCAGGATGGCCTTGAACTCACAGAGATCCACTTACCTCTGCCTCGAGTGCTGGAATTAAAGGTGTGCACCACCACCACCCAGCTTGTATTAGTATTTTAACAGTTAGCACACATGTAAATAATCTCAGCTAAAACTAAATAGGTTTCTTTATTTAACACAGTCTAATATATTAATATTTTAACAGAAAAAAACATTGTTCTTAACATAGGAACACAAAAGAAAAGATGATGTGTCTTCACTAAATAAGTAAAGGATTCAATGTGGAAATTGCTCTTGGTAGAATAACACAGCCTGTGAGAGTGTCACAGGAGTGTGAAAATGTACAGTTGCTCCATGTGAATTTGGTAAGAGATTGGAAGTGCAGCAGCTTTAACCTGGTCACTTCTGCTTTGACAACTGGGATGATGAAGAAGAGGGAGAGAAAGCAGTCCCCTCACACTCTGGCTATGGTGGTGTGACAGTCCCCCATGACTACAAAACACATTAAGAACAGTGAGTAGATCCGTGGATTTCAAATATGTAAACACAGCCCAGTGCTGGAAAGGATGGAATGTCCAACTGGTCACCTGAGAAACAGGCAGGGAGCTCAGACTGAGACCCATCCTGCTCAGAACTCTCACAGGCCTTGATTCCGCTGTGTACCTGGTGTCTGAGTCTCCAGCCAGTCTTCTGTGTGACATATGCTCATTCTTCACAGGGCTTCACATTTGGCAAAGCTGGAGAGATCCTCACCAAGCGACTCCGATACATGGTTTTCAAATCCATGCTGAGACAGGTATGGCTGGTGAGCTTGCACCCGGGGGAGGGGAGGTAGGACTTCTCTCTTGTACTCTGTGGACACAGATTGTAAAAGCTCTGTCAAGTTCCTTAGATAGAGATCCTGCACGGGTCTCCCTCAGCCTCCTCTTGAGTTGTTAGTGAGCCATCTATAAATGTAGGCTGCACGGTCTCAGCCTCCTCTTGGGATGTTGGTGGGCCATCTGTAGATAGATGTAGGCTGTGGACCTGCAGTCTGTTTGCTGTAGGCGGGCACAAGGAACCAGACTGTGTTGAGACTATTGTGTCTCCTGATGATTCTCCATCAGCTTTTTATCTCAGCAGCGAGAGGCAATAGAAGCCAAGGTGATCCTCTATACTTTGTCTTAGCCAAAGATTGAGGCATGTTGGAAGGGATCTGCTATGCCTTTGCGCTTCTCTATCACCTTCTTTTTCCTGCACATTCAGAGTGCTGTCATGACTCTCTGAACCTGGAGATAGTTTGCATTCCTCTTGCCCAAATTCAGATTCATTTTCATTGCCCATTCCTCTTTGCTGAGAATCTTTGCTGAGATAAGACTAAAAGAATAACCCAAGTTACAGTGTTATTAGCTGGTCATGACTTATTAGGAGTGCCTATTACACTTTGTACATTCAGATCCCTAACAACTGACAATATTGCTAACAGTCCCATTCAAAGTAGAAAACTTTAGCAATCGTGAAAACGTTGTATGTGATCTTAAATCTTCCCTTTCAAAATTACTAGTTACCTCCATAAAATGATGCTCTTGATACAGAGGTGTCCAACTTTTTTACATTAAAATGTGATGTTGTTATCTACAAACTTGTTTGACCACATTAATAGCATCCTGGGATGCATGAGACTCATGGGATATGTAAAGGATATATCATATCTGCAAGCTGTTCCACAAGACTAAAATGTAACACAGAGGTTGAGCCTAGAATCCATAAGGCCCCATTCAGACCCCAACACTGGGGGAAAAAAAAGAGTGAGAAATACCAGTTTCTTGTGTTCAAATTTCCAGAAGACAGTCTTTTTCCACCCCACCTACAACCACTTACATATTTATAGGAATAGTTAGCTAATGGTGTCTTCATACAAATGGCTAATGACAGTCACAGCTGAAGCAGAACCTGATGGGTGAGAGAGCACTTTTTATGGGAGTCCCTCCCTGCCCTTGGACTCTTCTGTCAAGCCATATCCATCCTCTCATGTTGTTGTTTGTTTTTTTTTTTAAGATAGGGTTGTTTGTACCTGAGTTTACCTCAAACTCACAATGTAGCTAAATATAATATTGAACTCCATCTCCCAAGTTCTGGGATCACAAGCTTTCAAGCTGTATTTATAACCTCGATTCTGCTTAA
This sequence comes from Peromyscus californicus insignis, assembly GCF_007827085.1. NCBI lineage: Eukaryota > Metazoa > Chordata > Mammalia > Rodentia > Cricetidae > Peromyscus > Peromyscus californicus. The sequence continues at coordinate 13,079,023 of NW_026294584.1, read as the reverse complement.
ACAATCTCAAAGTTGACCTTGCTACAGCACCTTATGCCCCATTACCCCATCAGCCTCTAGGCCAACTATCAGGCCTATTATACTTTGAGAGCTGAGCAGATGGTGTGTATGAGTAGTAAAAACTGTTCAGTAGAGCAAGGACATCATAGCCACTACTTATGAAGTATAGTACTAAGTTTTGCAAGCCATTTAAATCTGAATGGTCTCTCTCTTCAAAGATGTCACGTTCCGGTGAGGGAACACTTAAATACTAAAAAGTTAATTGATGTAGACTATAATGAGTCATTTTCTAGCTTTTCAAAATAAAAAGGTAGTTACTTCCTTACTACAATTTACCAATTCAGGTAACATCTTAGAAACTAAAGTTTTTTGTGACAGACATAAATTCATAATTAAAAATCACAATGTGTTTATTTTAAAATATATGAGGATGTGAGAAAGCTTAGCCATTTAGGTGCCTAACCTGAATTTGATCCCCAGAGTGCATAAGATGGAAGGAGAGAGCCAACTCCCATAGACCTCCACACATGTGCCATGGCAAGTTGGTGCATCCACATGCAATCAGTCATTAATACATGTAAAAAATGAAAATATAAGAAGTTTTATGAATAAAATCCCATTTTACATTGTATGTGCATTTTAAAATCTAAGTTGCTTTTGGTTTGTTTTTAAATCAGTTCATTTATTCTGCCCTGCCTAGAGTTAACTAGCTGCTGGTTTATATTTTCTCTTCTGATATTAATAAATGCTTCACACTATAATATTTCCGAACTTGAATTTTTTATTTTTCTTGCTGAAGCAGGCTTACTACTTCATATTTACTCCTTTTTTTTTTTCTCAAGACATGATTTCTCTGTGTAGCCCTGGCTGTCCTGGAACTCAATTTGTAGACCAGGCTGGCCTTAAACTCAGATATCCACCTGCCTCTGCCTCCACAATGAGTGCTGGGATTAAAGGCATGCACCACCACCACTCAGCCTACTTACTCTTTATATCTCTCTACCAGTTGTCCAGACTCAAACCTTCATGACTTCCCTCTTTATTTAATGTGGCATCAGCCTCCTAGCTGGTTTCATTACCTCCTTCCTCATCCCAATCTAGGGGCAGCCTGGATCTTTCAGGGAAAAAGGCCCTATGTAGTACCTACAGTTGCCAAAGGCAACCCTCACCCACATCACAGAGGTCATCTTCAGGGGACGGTAGGTAACTGTACAAAGGTTGGGGAGGAAAGAATTAGGGAATCCCAGTAGGACAAGTTAGGCTACCTGCAGGATGTAATTCACTTGTGTGTGAGCAGATCAAGCATGCCTCAGCCTCAGGGCCTTTGCCAGTGTTCTGTCTTTCTCCTCTTAGATACTCTCATCCCTTCCTTCATTTTGGTCTCTGCTCGTGTGTTTCTGGAAAGGACTTCCCTGTTTCTTCCCTACTCTGTAAAACAGCACCTTTTCCACAGCTTTATCTTTCTCACCCTGTTCTTTTTCTCCAACATGTTTATTACCATCTGAAATGGTGTATTCTTATTTCTGTGTGCCTTCCAACTCTATTAGGAAGTCTTGAAGACATCGGCAACTTTGTTGTTAGTGTTCATTGTTCAACACTTAGAGTCAGGCTTTAAACAAAGTTGAGACTAAGACATACTTTTGGCAAATGAAATACTCTATTTTTGTTTGTTTTTTAAAAACTCTTTCTTGTCTGTTGGCTGTTATATCCTGATGCTAAATGAAGAGGATGCGAGTGCTAAACAAAGTGTCTCTGTCCCCTTCCTCCTAGAGCTAAAGTGGCCTAAGCAGGACTGTAAGATAACAAATCTCTTTGTGCCACAGGATGTGAGCTGGTTTGACAACCCTAAGAACACCACTGGAGCATTGACCACCAGGCTCGCCAATGACGCCGCTCAAGTGAAAGGGGTACGTGCTTGCTTTCTGTGGGTGTTCATCCTAATGCTGTTTTAGGCTTAGCATGAGACTGACTTCCTGGTAACCATTTGAAGATGCTGTGACTAGATATCTGCATTAATTACTTTTCTATTGCTGTGGTAAAACACTGTGACCCAAAGCAACTTATAGAAGGAAGAGTTTATTTGGATTTAAAGTTCCAGAGGGATAAGAGTAAATCATGGCAGAGAAGAGGGGCAGCAGGTGGCATGCATGGGAGCAGGAGCAGGGACCTGAGGGGTCACATCTTCAATGGCAGGAACAGAGCAGAGAAAGTGAGCTGGAGGCGGTAGGAGGCTTTAAACTCTCAAAGCCCACTGCCAGTGATGTGTTTCATTCAAGAAAGCTGCACCTCCCATAACCTCTCCACAGAGGACCACCAGCTGTGGACCAAGCATTCAAATACCTGAGCATCTGGGGACATTTCTCATTCAAACCACAAGTTCTAGCCCACAAATTATCAAATTCATTACAGTAAATATGTTAAAATTCAAAGATTATATACCATATAGAGATATAGATATAGATATAGATAGCTATAAATTCCCTTTTATATTTGCCGTGTCAGCCATAAAGAAGATGAACCCCAAAGAACAGTTACTTAGGAAAGGAAATACTCTTGGCATTCCCTCCAGAGTCACTCTGCTTTCCACACTCAGTCAATATTTATGATTGACATTATATAGAGAATATTATAAAAATGTTGGGAGAAAAAAGAATAGTGTAGTTGTTATCTGAAACTTAAGGGACATTACAGTTTGGTAAGAAACAAAGAAAATGTTGTTAAAATACATTGAAAACAATGAAGGCACATTAAAACTGTAGCATGGACAGAAAAACTTTAGCAAACTATAAACCTGAAAATGTGCTGTTACCTCAATCCTCAGTTGATATAGATAGAAACTGTTGAACAATCCGGTTTTGATTTTTGGATGAAGTGACAGTTTCTTTTCCATCGACAATTTTTATGGCGAAAGTGTGAAGCGTGGTGTTGAACTTCGCATGGTGTTGGGCTTCAGTGGCACCTGATCTCTGCTGTGGGGCTGTCTTGTCCCTGCCTCCTTTTGTTTCGATCTTCCTGCGAGGCCGAACTACACACACTCCTGTCTCACAAACAGGACCTGTGATAAGTGAAGCTATGAACTGAAGCACATATAACTGTGGAACTGCAGTGTAAATCTTAAGAATTACTGTTTTTTGTGGCTCTCTCGGCTTAAAGCAAAGGACAGAGCCCATGCTATAGACACAGGTGTATAAAACTTAAGAGAAGAAAATGGACACTGAAAGAATTTTTGTTGTTGTTTTGTTTTTTCAAGACAGAGTTTCTCTGTGTAGCACTGGCTGTCCTGGAACTCACTCTGTATACCTGGCTGGCCTCGAACTCACAGAGATCTGCCTGCCTCTGCCTCTTGAGTGCTGAGATTAAAGGCGTGCACCACCACTGCCTGGCACTGAATGAATTCTGAACATTCTCAAACAGACAATTGTTTTGCTCTTGTGGAGTCTACATGCTAGGTCATATTATCAAACGGTAGCTTGGTGGGGGTTGGAGAGGCTGTAGGACCAAAGGCGGCCTCATCTAAGGAAGAAAGACTTCAGTGATGTGGCCTAAGCAAGAGGCCTGAAGGGAGGAAGCATGGTGCTACTGCACAACTCTAAAGGAGCATTGTAGTCAGAAGAACCAGGATAAAGGACCTGAGGTTAGACCGTTCCTACATCTCACAGCAAGGAGCACAAAAGCTCTAGATGAAAGGGAAAGGAAGAGTCATGGTTTGTGGTCAGCATCATATTAGGAATTGGATCGGAAGGCATTGCTAAGTTTTCAAAGTGGGAGTTACGTGGCTGTTATGTGAATAACAGCTGAAGGAGACAAGAACAGAGGAGGAGAGAAGCTATCACGATCATCTAGGAGAAGTCTCCTAGGGTGGTCACAGCTGATTCTGGATATAGTTTAAAGCTATAGCCTCAGAATTTGTTGATTAGATGATGGATTGGAGAGATAAGATTGATAAGTAAAATGTTTGGCCTGCATAACTAAAAAAAAATGAAGCTGTTCTTTAAAGAAATTGGAATCCTATAGGAGGATGAGGCTTGGGGAAGAATTGAGAGTTTTGTGTCTGACTTAATCAGTTGTGATTGATGCCCACATTAGATGGCCAGTTGAACATGTCAATAAGGCAGGACATTTTGTATATCTAAAGTTTAACAGAGAAGTCTGGTCTGGAAATACTCACTTGTAGATTTTTTTCAGTGAGATGGTAGCTTTTAAAGACATGAAAAGATGGCCAAGAAATCACGTGAAGAGCAAGTCTTGACTTCTGAAGTCTCAGGGATGTGAAGATAAACAGAGACAATCAGAAGTCCAAGGCATAGAAGATGGTGTCTCTGGGTGGTGGTGGAACACGATTTTAATCCCAGTACATGGGAAGGCTGAGGTAGGAGGATTGCAGAGTCCGAGGCCAGCCTGGTCTACAGAGCAAGTTCCAGGACAGCCAGGGCTACTCAGAGAAACCCTGTCTCACAAAATAAAAAACACAAAGAGAAGAGGAGTGTCCTGGAAGTAAAACTGAGATAGTGTTGTAAGGAGGGAGCAACACAGGGTGTATGTAGATGGTTGAACATAGTGTGGTGTACGTAGCTGGTTGTCCCAAGAATAGTCAAGTATGGTGGGAATGAAAGCCTGATGGGACTGGTCTTCAGAGACAGGAAGAGAAAGATCACAGATGGACATATGGCTAAAACACTTTTTGTAAAATATGCAAGAGCCATGGGTTAATAGATGGAGAAGACATTAAAAATTTTACTATTTTTTATATATTTTAAATTGTCAAAATTATTTGATTAAAATATTTATTTCACTTTGCCTATACATCAAGGAATTTATCATCTCTGGAATTATCTTGATTTTTTTTTTGTTGTCCAAAGCAAGGCCTGCATATGCCTAAAAGCTTATAAGCCCAGGGAACTGTCTCTACTGTGTCCAGGATAGATGTTCTGAGTACTTCTGTCCATTAGCAGCTTCTGTGTGGGATTGCAGATGCTGGGCACCCTAACACATCCCTATGGGGCAGATCCTCTCTAGACTGTTTACTGATTATGTCAGATAGGTATTAAATGATATGTGAAGAATTGTGCCAGGTTTCAAGATGGAGAAGAGGCTTTGATTATTAAATAATGAATCTGCTCAGTTTTGGAGTTAGGAGAGATGGCCAATGGCCAGCCTAGGGTATACATCATAATCTTTACTGAGACTAGTCAGCCATGCTTAAGTGAAAGAAAAATTAGGACTGGTAAAGGATATGTGCTATTTGAAGAGAAACTGAGTGTGGAGGCCACAGCAGGGATATGAGAATGTATGAGGTACCAGAGTAATTCCAAGTAGAGTAGATGTGGACTACACTACTTGGACGTGTGCTAAACTGACTAGTTAAACTGCTGATTTAGAGCTGGGAATTGCTACATAGTAGTGAAAGCCATGCATTATCACCCTCCAGCATTCTACCCAAAGAGTCTGCTAACTGTAGATCATGTTCTCTAACTTTCAATTTTCATTTTTCCCCAAGAAAATAAGTGTTTCAAATAGGTCCAAATAAGAGGTAGGCAGATCTCTGAGTTCCTAGGCCAGCTTGGTCTACAGAGTGAGTTCCAGGACAGCCAGGGCTGCACAGAGAAACCCTGTCTTGAAAAACAAAAAACTAAACCAAATTAAAAAAAGAAAAAACAAGTAGTCCCAAATATATTTGAACACCTTTTTTGACACATCTCTTCCTTAAACTATAAGCAGTTTTATACCTCGACGACCACCATTCCCAGTTCAATAGAATTGCCAGATTCTTACCATTCTGATTGCTGAGTTTGGTTTAATCATCATGCTTTGGTACATAAACATTTTCTTGGTACTGAAAGATTTAAATAGATAGAAATATGTACTTGCATTTTGGGTTATTACTCTACATTTAGTATTCTTAAATCATGGGAATCTTCATTTTATAAACCAAAAACTTCTGACAAGTATATCTTTCCTTTTATTTCATAGGTGAGAAAGTTTTCATGAAAATGTGTTACTATCCTTAAAAATATATTAGAAAATATTTTAGAATATAAAACATGTCTCCAATTTCTTCTTCTTTTTTAGGCTACAGGATCCAGACTTGCTGTCATTACCCAGAATGTAGCAAATCTTGGGACAGGAATTATCATATCCCTAGTCTACGGCTGGCAGCTGACCCTTCTGCTTTTAGCTATTGTACCCATCATTGCCATAGCAGGAGTGATTGAAATGAAGATGCTGTCTGGACAAGCACTGAAAGATAAGAAGGAACTAGAGGGTTCTGGGAAGGTGAGTGAAACTAAGCATGATTGGTTACTTAAGCAGAGAAAATATATTCTTTCCAGTGATGTTTTATTATGCTCTGTTACTATGCGCTGACTATGCTGGTGTGTGTGTGTGTGTGTGTGTTCCTGTGGGTGCTCAGCTCACATACATGCATGTTGTGTGGAGATCAGAGAACACCCTGGGCATTATTTCCCAGGTGTGGACCACTTTGCATTTTGAGATAGGGTCTCTCCACCCATCCCTGCACCCCCAGCACTAGGATTACAAGCACATGCCACATGCATAGCTGAGCTGTTTTTACCTCTGAGTTCTAGAGGTCAAACTCAGGCCCTTGTGCTTGCCAGGCAAACTCTTGAGCAACAGAGCCATCTCCTCATTCTATGACAATGTTTTAATAGCCACCTTCGGGGCAACATTTACTACACTTATCTCGAGATTAGAATTTGGAGAACAGAAACATATCCTTAGTTTCAAAGACCGACACCTGCATTTTCAGGGGTTTGTTTCTGTGTTTGAAGCCATTGTCTTCCTATTCCTCTCTTCTTAGGCAGTCCTTTTCTTCTTTACATCTTTTCTTTTGACCTCATTCTTCTCTGTCTCGTACTGTTTCTGTTGCTGCAATGGAACACCCATGGCCAAAGCAGTTAGGGGAGGAAAGGGTTTATTTTACTCACAGTTCATTATCCAAAGCAGGAACTCACCAGAGCAGGAGCCTGGAGGCAGAAGGTGATGCAGAGGCCATGGGTGCAGGGTACTGCTTACTGGCTTGCTTCTTTTGGCTTGCTCAGCCTGCTTTCTTATAGAATCCAGGACACACCAGCCCAGGGGTGGCACCATCCACCATAGGCTGGGCTTCCCCGTCAACCAGTAATTAAGAAAACGCCCCACAGGCCTGCCTACAGCCCTATCATATGGAGGCGTTTTCTCAACTGAGGTTCCCTCTCTGACTCTAGCTTGTGTCAAGTTGACATAAAACTAGCCAGCACACTCACCCTACCTTCTGTTCTCCTCTGTCTTCCTTTCAACCAGGCTTAAAGCTATCCCTGTATTCAGGATGGCGGGTGCATTTTATTATGAATGATTGGGGAGATTCAAAGTAGAAAAGTCCCAAATGTATTTGTTCTCTTCATTCTAGATTATGTAATCTAGTCAGTTTGGGATGACTCTGGTGCCTCATACCATTTTATATCCTTGATCTGGCCCTAGACCTGCTTTCTCTGCAACCAGCACACACCCTTCAGCGTCCCCCTCTCTTTCCTCCCTTCCTCTCATATCTGTTTTCTTTCCCCTCGTCCTGTTTATTCTGCACACTCGGCTGTTTTTCCTCATAGCTCAACAGAGTTATGTGGCATTCACTTGGTTCCCTGGAAAATGTTTTGTTCCTTACACTGACTCTATCAGGTATATTCTGTTATTATCTCATTTTTCAGGTGAGGCTGAGGGACACAAAGGCTACGCCTCTCTACCTTAGAGCCAGTCACTCCTGGAGCCAAGATTCAAACTCAGACAGTGATTCACCTATTAGCTAGAAATCCAACTTCTGCTCTGGTGGAGCTTAGTCAGACAGCACATGCTCTCTGCAGAAATGAGAGGTCAGAGCAGGGCTGACCCCTGACGTTCCAGGTACCAAGAAACAAAGCAGGGGTCCAGGCGGGTGAGAGGGTTGTGGTTTCCATGCACCCCACTGATGTGAAAGGTGAGGAAGATACCAGAGACACCAAAGATGCTTTGTTCTCTGCGTGTTCTTAGACCTGCTGCTCTATTTTCACTGGTTCTTTCAGGGAAATGCTCTAACTAGCTTTAGTATTTCTCAGCCAGGGTCTGTGGAGTTCACCCTTTGGTGAGGTCCCAGCAGATTGTCATTGGGAACTAGCTAAACTTGGGGTCTGGCTATGTTCTGGCCCAAGTAATATTGGCCCTGACCTAGGAATACATACCATGCCACACTTGACAATGTGCTTGTTTGGGATTCCAGAGCAGATCAGTGTAATAGGAGGTCTCATTCATATCCTGTCTTTGTGGTGTGATTGATGGACCATGCAGATAAACTCTACTGTGCTTATGATCAGGGCTTGATATTATTCTATTCCATTTTTATGGGATAATGAGCAGTTTTGTGTAATATACTCATTGATATTTTTTTTTTTTTTTTTTGGTTTTTCGAGACAGGGTTTCTCTGTGTAGCTTTGCGCCTTTCCTGGAACTCGCTTTGGAGACCAGGCTGGCCTCGAACTCACAGAGATCCGCCTGGCTCTGCCTCCCGAGTGCTGGGATTAAAGGCGTGCGCCACCACCGCCCGGCTTCATTGATATTTTTAGTATTAAATTCAGATCAAATCTCAGTTATTTGGAGCAGAAAGAGAGGTACAAGTTTGTTTCTGAGAAACTCATTTTCCTTTCTTCAGAACAACTTGGTATATAGCCCCTTCAAAGGAAACAGTGCTGTTTACTCTTCTTTGAACTTTAACTTCCTTCTTGCTAGCGATGACTGGGTCTCTACTGAAGTTGGGAGGATATGGCCGCTACTTCCGGCATTTCCTGACTGCCTCATTGTGCATCAATATGAGGAGACTGCACTGTGAAATGGTTGTTGTCTTCACACTATGCAAGCTCTGTCCCCACCTCCGAGGTTTACAGGCAGGCATGACCATGCCAGGCTTTTTTATGTGTGTGATCACAATTCAAACTCAGATCCTCATGATTGTAAAGGAATAGCCCTACCTTCTGAGACATGTTCCCAACTGTAGCTATACATTTTTATAATATTCTTCTTACTGATTCAGTTTGTTGGAACCATTATAATTCAAAATGTTTCTAATATGTGTAAATGAAGATTGTCTTTGGGGAGTTTCATTAAAGTTGATTAGTTCTTCTAACTTCTTACCATTGGTACTTTCAGGATTTTCTAAAGTCAGTATATATTTTTGAAATGTGCAAAGTTTATAAAATATTTTTTCATAAATTTATTATGAAATATTTGCTGTTATTGAAATAAGATAATTTGTGTAAGATTCAGTGAGGCATAAATGAAAGTACACACACACACACACACACACACACACACACACACACACACACACACACATATGGCTTTAAGTAGCATATTGCACTACGTAAGTAGAATGTTTTTACTAGGATCAGTTTAGATCAGTGAAACCACCAGAAGGAGGCACAGAATCTTAACCAGAAACTTCAATTTCTGGAAACATACAATTTTAAAAGGACTTTAGAGAACTTCTGGTCCATATCTCACCTTTGAGATAAGCTAATGAGAGGCAAGGGTGGTTTAAGTCCCACCATTGGTGCAGGCAAAATCCCTTCGTGTGGCCTAGATGTTCTTGATGTTCTCCACTTCCCTTTATGAAGAACGCAAAGGATGGCGACAGCCATATTGTCCTAACTAAATAACCTTGGAGGCAGTAAATGCAATTAGAACACAACTAAATATTAGAAAATCTTTTGAAAACAATTGATGTATCATGCTCATCAAAATACAATATTCATTAAAAGGCAATTTATTCCCTTTGACCTCTTAATCTCAATATTAAGAATGTTTTCTAAGAAAATCACTATGAGAAAATGTTGATGTCCAAGGATATATTTATTACAATGTTATTTTTAATGAAAGAATTGAAGCCATTATTAGTAAGGCCTAGCTGGCCACTTTGTTAAGTAGCCATTAAAAACTCATTATTAAGCCAGGCATGGTGGCACACACCTTTAATCCCAGTACTTTGAGGCAAAGGCAGGCAGAGCTCTGTGAATTCAAGGCCAGCCTGGTCTACAAAGCGAGGTCCAGAACAGCCAGGGCTGTTACACAGAGAAAGCCTGTCTCAAAAAAACCAAAAAAATCAAACGAAAACAAAAACCCCAACTCATTATTAGTGTATATTGAATGAACTTGAAAAATACTGTTGGAATTGGCTAGGCAAAATCTAGAATTTAGTCTATATTTTGCTAAAGATGTTTAGAAAAACATGTGTGAGCTGCTTTGTGAAATATACTAGTGTATAATTATTGATCATCTTCATTACTCTCTGAACATCTTTTAAACTTTATTGAGTTATCATGAGTGACAGTTACACAGGGGAAAAGTTATGTATAGATATCACGTTTTGAAAAAAGTAACCATAAATGTTATTCAGACTCCTTGGAAAGATGCTGTGTGGCTTTAGACAAGTGCTTCACACTTTGGTGTCCTGGCCTCTCTTTCTGTGTAGAGGACCAGACTCCATGATGGGGTCTCTCTGAAGGATGTAGAATTCAGGTTCCTAAGTCATCATTCTTTTGGATAGGAAGATAGCTATCATAAGACCAAATGATGCATGAAAGAGAAATTATAATAGATTAATGCTATTAATTGTAGAATTCAATTCGTTTCCTGTGTCTGACTTTGTGCCTGGTAATGGGTGGCCTTTTACAGATTGCCACTGAAGTGATAGAAAACTTCCGCACTGTCGTTTCTTTGACTCGGGAGCAGTTGTTTGAAAATATGTATGCCCAGAGCTTGCAGATACCATACAGGTAAGACACTCTCAGGAGTGGGCCAGGATTCCGAGGAGTTGTCTAGTAAGGACTTCGGTTTTCAGGATTGCTTTTCGCAGAAGGTGGAGTGCACATGAAGAAAGTACTAGAAGGATTATCAAGGGAGAAAAGAAGAGACCTGCATTGAGGCAGGGGCATGTGTGAGGTAGAAGCAGTGAAGGCTGGAGACAATGGGGAGGAGAGAGGAGGGGACAACTGTGAATGCCTCTGGTGTCCCGTTGGGACAGGGACCTGCTCTTTGCTGTATTTGGGGTGAAGGTTCTCTATGGAACATGAAATTGGAGGTGTTGTGGGACACTGCAGGGATCTCTCGAGGATAGTTTCTATTCCTTTCTTTCTTGGGGAGACCTCTTCTCCCTTTACCCCAGCAGTATCGATGAGGGCTCTAAAAGAAAGGTGACCAGGACATGAGCAAACTCAACCTTGGAGTCTCAGCTTCTCTGGGACAAGGAGAGAACTAGATCTTTCTGGAGGGTTCCCAAGCACCTTTGTCATAATCATGGCAGGTCCTCTTTTTCTGGGAAAAGTTTTCATTTGAAATCCCAGTAAGTGGCAAAGACAAGAAGTTGGTGGGTTTAGCAGGAGGAGGAAGGTCAAAGGGCTGCCCATCTCCACCCTGTTCCTGCCCAGGCTCCCCCCAGGTCCTTCTTGTTTAGACATTCCTGGAATGCTAATGCTTTGTAAAGCCCCTGGCTTCAGACACTTAGGTGCTTTTTCTTCCCATAGCACATTGTCCCTTGGCTGCACTGATGATATGCACCTCATCTAGATCCCCAAGTACAAGGACATGCCTGCTGCCCTATCACCCACAGCTTGAGGGTGTTGGTAGATGTGCTGAGTCCCAAAGTGGGGGAAAGGGCAGGACCCTTCAGTTGTTAATGTAAAACAGGCTCCTCTGTGTTGCTAGACTTTTTCTGCCTGGCCCACAGTCAGGGCAAATCTCTCTCACCCGCCAGTCCCAAGCCGCTCAAACCCGATCAAGTAAACACAGAGACTTATATTGGTTACAAACTGTATGGCCGTGGCAGGCTTCTTGCTAACTGTTCTTACAGCTTAAATTAATCCATTTCTATTAATCTATACCTTGCCACGTGGCTTGTGGCTTACCGGTACTTTACATCTTCCTTGTCCTGATGGCGGCTGGCAGTGTCTCTCCTCCCAGCTTCCTGTTCTCTCAATTTTCCTCTCTGTTAGTCCCGCCTATACTTCCTGCCTGGCCACTGCCAATCAGTGATTTATTCATTGACCAATCAGCAACACATTTGACATACAGACCATCCCACAGCACCTCTGGTGGTAGTGGTGGTGGGGGTGGGGGTGTGACAGGCCTAGTTATCAACCACTAAGATGCAATTCCTACCTTAAAGATGAAGGCACCACTGAGTCTCAGAGATGAGGCAGTTCCCTGTATTCACACTGCTAAGTAAATGGGGCTCAAGCTGAATTCTTTAGAAAGGGAATCCACTGTGTCTGTCACTCTTGTGTGCCCCACTGTGAACCACAGGAAGTTACTTGAGTGACTGAGAAATGCAGTGGAGTGAATCTGGGTTCTCTTCTTTCCAGAAATGCTTTGAAGAAAGCGCACATCTTTGGGATCACATTCTCCTTTACCCAGGCCATGATGTTTTTTTCCTATGCTGCCTGTTTCCGGTTTGGTGCCTACTTGGTGGCGCAGCAATTAATGACTTTTGAAAATGTTCTGTTGTAAGTATTCTGCTCATATTTATAATTTAGCCCTGAAAGTAAATCTAGAATGAGAAATTGTATTGTGAAGTGTCATGGAGAGCATTTGTTGATTAAGAAAGTGGCATTTTGCCTCTGAGTGTCTGTGTGATACCACTGATACTCCACATTTCATCAGAAACGTATACACCCTGTGTTGACTCACGAATATCTGACCATTCCAAATCTGTACCTAGACATATAGACTCAGTTTAGAGATCTCCAGAAGGCCATGCCTTTGGAAAGGCAGGGACTCTAATGGTTCTTTTAAAAAGCTTTCTGTCAGGGCAGCTAAGAGGTGGGTGATGTGTCAACTCTTACCAAACTTGAGATATTAAAGGTAAAGAAACATCTATACACACACATAGGTACAGCATACACAAACACACACACACACACACACACACACAGAGAGAGAGAGAGAGAGAGAGAGAGAGAGAGAGAGAGAGAGAGAGAGAGAGAGAGAGAGAGAATAAGAGAACATAGAAAGACTCCCCACAAAGTGGGAAGGTTACTCAGAAACTGAAAATCCCCTTTCTCCTAAAGGGATGGATTTTGGTTTTGGTTTTGGTTTTCTGTCTTGTTTTGTTTTTTTAAGTGTTATGGGTGGCCTTGCATGAGTTCATCTTACATCATTTCCGATTGGTCAGATTAGTCAGTTTAGACAAACAAAGGATAGCTGAAGCCCACGGCTTTACATAAACATGTCAGGACCAGCCTTGCCCGTATCTGACCGGCTTGCACTGGTCAGCTATAAGGGGGCCCTGCTGGAGGAGAGAAAGCCTGCCAGCCTTTTGTCTTGGGAAGGCGGGTAAGGGTGACTCCAGAAGTTATCATCGTTATTATTTATCAGTGGCCCCTTTTCCTTATCTGTTTGCCTGTCAGGCATCTGACTAACTCTTAGTTCCTCAGGGGCTGAAGAAATTTTTCAATGACAGTGGAAGATCTGGATTAGAATTTTCCTTCTGTGTCTCTGCAGACACTGCACTATACTTTGGTCATGGGAAGACAAGCCTGAGGGAAATCACACTATTGATGTCACCAAATATGCAGTTTGGTCATCAAGGTGATAGTGAACCTTCTGAGCTCCCAAGTGGTTGGCGGACCAGATCTTCTACCTAATAGTGCAATGTGGTTAGAGTTTGCATTGTACCCCAAACCAGATAAACCCGGCCCTTAGTGTGCTAACCCACTATTGCTGCCCTGTTTAAGCATTTGCTTTAGTCATACACTGTAGTTAATTCAAGACTTAAAATATTCACCTTCTAATGCACATGTCTCACAGCGGGTTTGTGTCATTATACCCAAGGTCAAAGCTAGACACTACTGGCTCCGGACATTAATTTGATCATGCTTTTGCTTATTTTTTACTCCAAGATTTTTGAAGTTGCTGACACTTAAGAGCACTATGCCAGAGGTTAAGAATACAGTGTCTTCCTAAAATGTGGCATCATAGCCATGTATTTTAAAAAAGGTTCTCTTTATTGTGTGGCTCATAGGATTTCTAAGGCTGGACATAGCGGCACTGACTGTATGGATTACTGATTGCCACAGCTACACTGTGTAATGACTAGCAACGAAACTCAGTGACATGGGACTATAAACATTTATCCTGCTTGGAGTCTCTGGGTCAGTTCTCCTTGTCTGCGTTGGGCATAGTAGATCTCTGCTGTGATCGATGTTGTCTGCAGTGAGCTGTAGGCTCATTGGCCAGAGGCAAGGAGAGAAAAATAAAGGAACAAAACATATGCTGAGTCATAGACTTGAAACTGGGAACTGTGATTTCCACCACATCCTGTCCATGAAACCATGTCACAAGGCCACTCCAGGTTCAAAAAGTGGAAAACAAATTTCTAATTCTTAGAAGGAAGTGTTAGCAAAGGTCATGTTGTAAAAAGTTGAGGATAACAGGAGAGGTGAAAAGGGGCTACTTTGCAGCATCTCTCATGCTGATGAGAACACATAAGGGGAGGGAGTTTATATCTTTAACCTTCTGATGGCAATCACTCCTTCGTTACAGAAGTGCCACAGTGCCAACACTGTAGCTATCACTCTCTGCTCATGCTTGCCTTTTATTTTCCAGAGTATTCTCAGCTGTTGTCTTTGGTGCCATGGCAGTCGGACAGGTCAGTTCATTCGCTCCTGACTATGCCAAAGCCAAAGTGTCGGCATCGCATATCATCATGATCATTGAAAAATTCCCCGAGATTGACAGCTACAGCACGGAAGGCCTGAAGCCTGTGAGTCTGCTCTATCCCTAACTCCCCAATGAAAAGACACAAAGAGGAAATTTAATAAAATCGGTGCTTTAATTTTAAAAATTATATGCTGTTGTTAAGACCTAGATGAGCTGATTTCAATCATTGTTAATACTGTATATTAATAGTCATGACTTTTATGTTACAGGGAGATAGGAATACTGCCCAGGGTAAATGGAAATCCAGTTCCTTAGGCTTTCCAGTATGCAGTTATTCTAGTCTGGGAGAGTACATTGGTGTTATATTGAGAATTCATGCTGCAAAACCATTACCTCTTTAGATTTAATTCCAGAAATGAAATGAAGCTTAACTATGATAGAAGCTCACTTCCAACACCTGGCACTAGGAATTAACACCATATCCTGTGTTTTCAATAACGCTGCAATCAAACTAAGTGTTTACTGTTCTCATTTTAGAATACGTTGGAAGGAAATGTGAAATTTAATGAAGTCAAGTTCAACTATCCCACCCGACCCGACATCCCGGTGCTTCAGGGGCTGAACCTGGAGGTGAAGAAGGGCCAGACGCTGGCCCTGGTGGGCAGCAGTGGCTGCGGGAAGAGCACAGTGGTCCAGCTGCTCGAGCGGTTCTACGACCCCATGGCCGGCACAGTGGTGAGCGCACTTTTGTACTCAGACCATTTCAGGTTTTTAATCATCCAAATGCCTGGATATATTGTAGGCCATGGGTTTTTGAACCCTTCAGCAAGAGCCTCTGTTAGATAATCTGACAACCCAGATGTCTCATCCAGGCCAACCGCACTAGCCGGTTTACCCAGCCTCTCTCTCTCTCTCTCTCTGCTGCCAGCAGCTTTTTGACCACCTATCTCCTTTGCCATGGTAAGACTTGAGCTGACAGTTTAAGAGCTGGCCAAACCTGAGGTAGCCAGAAAGATGAAGAGAGTTGCAGAAGATGGAAATGGGATGACAAGTCAAGGGTAGGATGCGTTTCAGTGGAGAGGTGGTTTGCAAGGACACAGGCGGTGGAAAGAGGAGGGACTTCTGATACAATGTGAATACAATTTGTGGGCTATTTCCACCACTCTGCTCTCAATGAAGTGTTGATGGGCGCAAACAGTTTAGCGTGACTCAAGGATGGTTAGAGAGGGATGTGGAGATTTAAGTGAGTGTGGACTATGAAGAGAATCCAGGGTAAAAGAGGCAGGGAAGAGCAGCAGCAGGAATGGGAGACAGGTCAGGGAACTGGTCAAGAGGAGGCCCCAGCATGGTCACGGCCAGGATAAGCCAATACTACTGATATACAGAGGACATATTCCGTGGCACAACCAAACAGACGGGGCTCCCAGAGCAAGATGGACACATTTGGAGAGCGGATGGAAATACGGAGGGATGCCTTTTGTTTTCTCAACTGAAATGGTGAGGGGGTAATCAAGATTCCATACTCAGCAAAACTTTGAGATCCTCTCAGAAACCATCTTAGGTGCTGAGCATGAGAGAGAAGTCTTGTAGAAGGTAATGAATTTTAATAATGTGAGAGAGAGAAAGAGAAAAGAGAGAGAGAGAGAGAGAGAGAGAGAGAGAGAGAGAGAGAGAGAGAGAGAAACAGAATTCAGAGCAGGTAATTGTTACTATGTCTGTGTTTAGTTATGAGTACTCAGAAGGTCTTCGCAGAAGCATCAGAAATGGCCCATTGCTCCAGGGGCCTTGGCAGCACAAGTGACTGAGAAGAAAAGAAGAAAATTTCTACCTGCTGTCCACGGTTCTTTTTAACTTTCCTGCTAATTATTCACTGCTACTTAGAATTTTGTTTGTTTGTTTGTTTTGATTTTGGTTTTTCGAGACAGGCTTTCTCTGTGTAACAGCCCTAGCTGTCCTGGAACTCTCTTTATAGACCAGGCTGGCCTCTTTTCTATTCTATTCAAAAACACTTATGATGGGGAGGAAGGATTGTAGGAGCCAGAGGGGTCAAGGACATCACAAGAAAACCCACAGAATCAACTAGCTTGGGCTCGTAGAGGTTCACAGAGACTGAACAGACAACCAGGGAGCCTGCATGGGACTGACCTAGGTTCTCTGTGTCTGTTACAGTGTGCAGCTTGGTCTTCGTGTGGGACTCCTAACAGTGGGAGCAGGGGCTGTCTCTGACTCTGTTGCCTGCCTTGGGGTCCTTTCCTCCTACCTGTTGCCTAATCCAGCCTTAACAGGTGCCTGTTTCACTGCAACTTGCTATGCCACAGCTGGGATCCACGGGCCTTCTACCTGTTCTGAAGAGAAACGGGGGAAGAATGGATGGGCGGGGACAGGACTGTGGTCAGGGTGTAAAACAAAAATAAATGTGCATGCACACACACACAGTCACAGCCTTACTGTATCAGTTCTTTACTAGTTACAAGAGCTCTGTTCCTTACCTTACTGCCTTTTTAAAAACTATTTTCTGAGAGTTCTGATTTCATGTTTCAGTTTTATCACTGAAGTTTGAACACAGGACTTATCACTACATTCAAAATTAGTGAAATGTTGGTTCTCAAACTCTGATTAAATTCTCAGTAAAAATAAATAATTTATTTTATTAAATATATTATTAAATATTTTTGTAAAGAGTTGTAAGGTGTAGCTGTTGGTAGTTTATGCCTATAATCTCAGGATTTGGGAGGATGAGGCAGGAAAATTCCCATGGAGTCAAGGCTAGCCTGAGCTAAAGTGTGAGTTACAGGCTAGCCTGGGCTACAGAGTGAGACCTTATCTCAAATAGAGTTGTAGAGGTAGTGAGAGACAAATCAAAGTAAAGTTCATTGATACATACACATGAAAATATAATGATTAACCTATTATTTTATATGACAACTAAAAATTAACCGGAAACCTTTTCCTTAATCTCACAGCAACCCAAGAGTTTTATACTGTGAAATAATGGCAGTAATTTTGCTAAATCTGAATTGTGCTGGTCCTGAAGTTGATCTGTGAACCCTTGCTTTCAGTTTCTAGATGGCAAAGAAGCAAAGCAACTGAACGTCCAGTGGCTCCGAGCCCACCTAGGCATTGTGTCCCAAGAGCCCATCCTGTTCGACTGCAGCATCGCGGAGAACATCGCCTATGGAGACAACAGCCGGGTCGTGTCCCAGGATGAGATCGTGAGGGCGGCCAAGGAGGCCAACATCCACCAGTTCATCGAGTCGCTGCCTGATGTATGTACCTTGTGCCTGGTAGTTAGCAGCTCTTTCCACTTATTCTTTGATGCTGCCCATCCCCATTCTGGGGATGAAACCCACAGCACTGCAAGTAACAGGCAAGTGTTGTACCACTGAGCTACACCCCTGGGTCTGTCATCTGAAACCTAAGACTAGCAACCAAAATGTATCTTACCAGCAGAGAGGCGTCTATCCATACTTCTTAGCCAAGTTAGAGATTATGTTTGCCCAATTCCTTCCCTGTCATTGTGAGGAAGGAGCAGAATATTAGACAGAGTCAAGGAGAAGAGACAGGAACTTTGAGAACTGGGACAGTCCTTTAGTTTGTCGGCTCGAGGATCCACCTGTTTCCGGCCTGGGGATACATGCGAGCATCCCCTCCCAGGTAAAGAAAGGGTAGACAGGCAGCATCCAGTCTCCACTGTTTCTGCACTGCTTCGGCAGTGGAAGCAGGCATGAATGTTCTGTAGCTCCCCTCAGTGATCCAAGTGCCACTATGGAGTTAGGCCAGACAAGAGAGCCGTGCCCATGCCAGAAAGAAGGCTCTCCAAATAGAGCTGAGTCACTGGGATGGCTATGGTGTTACATGATCTATAATTGATGTACCACCCATTGTAGGGTCCTGAGCTACAATCTTAGACTTGACTACCAAAATCTTCCCAGGGCTATTGTCCTATGGACTTCTCTAAGTTCTTCCTGTAAGTTAAATAAATTGAACCTCTCACCTTTTTGTGTACCTTCTTAGGTCTTAATTTTTTTAAATGCATCTTACATAACTAATATACATTCTCCCATTATCACTAGTTATGTTCACTATTACAGGAAGTGCTCATGATAAAATAAGGCTTGGTAGCCTCAAATCAGTCAGGCAAGCATGACAACACCGGGTGGCCAAAACTCTTCCCAAAAACTCTCCTCTCTTTTGGCTTTTTTCACAGATAATTACTACTCTCAAACACATTACCTGGGAGCAGGCCTGTCCCCTCCTCTCCTCAATGTGGTCCAACCAAGAATTAGTAACTTTTTGAGGCTCAAACATTCAAAGTACAAAACCCTAGTTACCCTTTACTAATGAGAGCCACTGACTTTCAAAGCCTGAATGTGGATCAATGTCACCTTGGAAGTCATTGGAAGTACAAAGTATCAGCTTCCACCCTATCACTGGTGAAGAAGAATAATTTGGCGGCAGGGTCAGGGCTCTGAGACTTCAAAGCTCAGATGATGCTGATTCAGGCTACAACACAGAACCACTATATCTATAGTGTCTCAAAAACACTCTGTCCTCTGGTATGTGACTACCACAAGGACCCACCTCTGGACTTGAATCTCTTTCTGTTACTCAGAGCACCTCTATGGACATCATGATTCCTATTCTCTGTGTACTAGACCAACTCTGGTCTCTAAGCATCCCTTCTGAGTGATTAGACCTAGCCATTGGCTTACTCTGCCATGGTCTGTTTCCTCCTCCCCCTGGGGTTAACAGCACTGTCCTTATGGACCCCACAAGGATCACTGCTGAGTTCCTGCAGTCTGGTGACTCCATACTCACACGGGGAGGAACACATCAAGAACACCTGGATTCTGAGGCAGACACAGCTCAGGGGTGGAACCTCTATAAAGCGTCTGCCCAGACCTTAGCAGGGGCCTTCTCTCCAGAGGCTGAAGAGATAGTTCAGTCATTAAAGTGCCTGTAGTACAACCCTGAGACCCTGAGTTTAATCCTGAGCACCCAGGCAAAGAACAGGATGGGGCACATGCTTGTAATCCCAGCCCTGAGAAGGCACATATAGAAGGATCCCTCAGACTTCACGTCCAGCCGGCCTAACCTAATCAGTGAGCTCTAGTTCTCAGTGAGAGGCCCTGTCTCAAGAAGTGCACAAGGAACACAGCGCGCGTGCGCGCACACACACACACACACACACACACACACACACACACACACCCCTATAAGAAAGGAATACCCATATATAGCACATGGACTTAATAGTCAAAATTCAGGTATAAAAATCAGAGCCCACATTTTGGCTATAATGTCAGCATATTAAGGGCTCAAATATAGGAAAATAATGTTTCCTAGGTGTACATGATCCTATGCACACCCTGTAACTAGTGTCTCTTGCATCATATTGACTAGTTAGTGATGATTGCCTACTGTGGGAAACAGTATAGGAAGAATTTTGAATGGAATGTGAAACCCAAATTTTTGGAGAATATTTGACTTTTCAAGGTTAAATATTAATTCCTTAATACCAATTAATTAATATTAATTAATTGTTGGTGATGGTTCATAAAAACAAAGACCCGCCGGGCGGTGGTGGCGCACGCCTTTAATCCCAGCACTTGGGAGGCAGAGCCAGGCGGATCTCTGTGAGTTCGAGGCCAGCCTGGGCTACCAAGTGAGTCCCAGGAAAGGCGCAAAGCTACACAGAGAAACCCTGTCTCGAAAAAAAAACCAAAAAAAAAAAAAAAAAAAAACAAACAAAAACAAAGACCCAATGCTAACATCCTAAGAATTTCTTTATTTTTTTTTTCACTTTAAAATACTTCACAGGGCATCAACTGCAGGTTGTGAATAAGACAAGCTTTGATGATAATAAACAGCTGTTTAAATTTCCCACAAATCATGTCCTAAATGTAATTAGACCAGAAGGTGACAGTTAATACCACTGCAAAATTCCTACACTTATAAATTTTGGTCAACTCACATAAAGCATATGGTTTTAGGGTATCTGTTTTCCAGAGAGAGGAAGGTGCAACCGCACACATCTGTCATCTCAGATGACAGTTGAGGAGGGGTTCAAGGCCAGCCTGGTCTATGCAGTAAGTATGAGACTTCCCTGAGACCTGTAGTGAGACCCAGTTAAAGGAGACAGAGGGTTAACAAGATGGCTTAGGAACTAAAGGTGCTTGCTGCCATGCTGAACAGCCTGAGTTTGATCCCACAGGAGGATCTAACCATTACAAGTTGTCCTGTGATCCCCTCTCCGCCCCCCACAAAATGTAAAAACCCATAAAAATAACAGAGATATGAAACCCACCATTTTAGAGCTTTTTTGTTATTGTTTTCTTCTATCAACCCATCTTAACTTTTAGGCCTAAATTTTATAGTTATTATATATTATGTTATTATATATATGAGTGAGCCATGGATTTGGTTTTTACTTAGATTTTGACTGTTAAACCCATGCTTTATGTTATATATTTTGTATACTAGAAAATTATATATTCTATGGCCACACTGTCTTTGCACTTTGTCATCAGCTCTGTTTTCATAGCAACCCAATTCTGTTCCAGAAATACAACACCAGAGTAGGAGACAAAGGCACTCAGCTGTCGGGCGGGCAGAAGCAGCGCATCGCCATAGCGCGTGCCCTCGTCAGACAGCCTCACATTTTGCTTCTGGATGAAGCCACCTCAGCTCTGGATACCGAGAGTGAAAAGGTAAGGGTTTAAGTTGACTTCCTTCTCTGCCGTGGTGGAGAACGCTGAGCCAGACAGCTGACTGCTGCTCGTGTTGGCTCCCAGCGCAGCTTAAATGCCTATAGCTGGGCCTTAGGAGTCCTGAAGTGATGAGGGGCAAATTAATCTCGGGCCCTCCGTGTTCCGTGATGTCTGCCTACAAGCTGCATGCTTGCAGCAGTCTGCTCCTGCAGGCAGCGTCTCTGCAGCAGCCGTGAAGAGCTGAAGGGAGACTGGGCTGAAGTTTGGCTATGCCCTAAGACACATGCTGCTGGTACCTGCCAGCCTGAGAAAGGTTAAGAGATCGGCTTTGTGACAGGCAGATGGTCAAGGGTTGTTATACTGCTGTGATGGCTTTGGCATGCTCCAGCTTCCTGATGCTCTGTGGAGCTGGCTAGAGGACACTTTAGGGATATTGTGTGCAAGGCCCGAGAGTGTTTTTAAAGGGTGGACTCTATAGACTGCTCTTACCTTGCATTAGACATCTCCTGTCTCCATTAGACATCGTCTATCTCAGAACTCATCCAAACTGGTGTTCACTTCTCTTCTGGTGTGACTGATGCCTTGGTTTCTAATCTCTGCTTCATTTCACCACCAAGGCCACTGTTGATGGACAGAGTGTACAAATCCTGGGGCTTGTTAGGGAGGGGGCTATAGGAAGAGGACTGTTTTCATCCTAAATCTTCCGTGTGACTGTGAAACAGGTTGTGCAGGAAGCCCTGGACAAAGCCAGGGAGGGCCGCACCTGCATTGTGATCGCGCACCGCCTGTCCACCATCCAGAACGCAGACTTGATCGTGGTGATTCAGAACGGCAAGGTCAAGGAGCAGGGCACCCACCAGCAGCTGCTGGCACAGAAAGGCATCTATTTCTCAATGGTTAACATTCAGGCTGGAGCAAAGCGCTTATGAACTGTGACCGTGTAAGATGTTAAATATTTTTTTAATATTTGTATTAATACATAGCATTTAATCAAAGTAAAAAAGAAAGCACTTGCTAGAATAGCCAGTTATCTATTTCCTGTCACA
This sequence comes from Peromyscus californicus insignis, assembly GCF_007827085.1. Classification (NCBI taxonomy): domain Eukaryota; kingdom Metazoa; phylum Chordata; class Mammalia; order Rodentia; family Cricetidae; genus Peromyscus; species Peromyscus californicus. The sequence continues at coordinate 13,056,594 of NW_026294584.1, read as the reverse complement.
ATGAAAAGCATCTAGACTAGTTTAGTCCTCAGAGAATATGTAAAGGGACAGAAATAGATTCATCATCAAATGGAGAGTAATCATTTAAATTGCACTATAAAATTCATAAAAGAATTAAAAGTAAATGTTTGATAATATATACTTTTATTTATACTTTCTCATTTGTAACTATAACTGATTTCTTTGCTAAACAAATTATGTGTGTATCAAAAATTACTGAAACGTTTGTATAAATATATATAGTGAAACTAAACATTTATATTCTTTGAGTTATTTTGTCCAAAATGCATGTGAAATTATATATGCTACCAACTGGAATATTGGAGATAATTTTAGCTTTTAAGAAATAGTCTATTCTTGTGGGGGAACGTGCCGCTCTGTGGGTAAAGTGCCCAATACACAAACGTGAGTTCTTGAGTTCAGATCACAGCACTGACATAAACAGCAGGTGTGGTGGCATGCCTTTGTAACGCTGGTGCCAGAGGCAGAAAGAGGCAGACCCTGCAGGCTCAGTGGTCACCCAGCCCAAACAGGGAGCTCCAGGTTCAGTGAAAGACCTTGCCTCAAAACCAAGAGGGGAAAGCAAATGAGGAATCTTGATGTCAATGTCTGGCCCTATACTCTCCTGTGTAGGCAAGTATACACACATGTGCACTCATGCAGACGCTGTAATGCATGTGTATGTACAGACAGACAGACAGACACACACAGCTATTAGAAATTAAAGAGATAAGATAAAAAAGGAAGAAGAGGTGCTCATAAAACCCATCAACTAGTGCTCCCATCTGTTTTTCCCAGAGACATTTCTTTCTGCGGTGGTCAGTGGTGACTGCAGACTCATAACTAAACTACTAACAGTTAGTGACTTTTGAATGGGCAGCCATGAATCAGATATCTATATCACTCCTTTCAAAGCTCAGGGAACATTACAGAAAGAATGTGAGAGCTGGAGAAAGGAATGGGGAGAGGTATAGAATCCTGACCTATATGAATAACATGGCTGCTACATTCTTGAACTCATAGTAGCCATAATGACCTGCACAAGATCTGCATAAGACTGGACCTGTCAACATGCTGGCATCAGAGGGAAGGAGGCTTATGAGGCTCCATATCACCCAAAGGATTTGTACGCAGTTAATGCCTGGCTGGAAAGAGAAAGACATTTTCTTCAGTAGTCTAGTCACTGGTAATGCGCCCATGTACCAATAAACAGACGCTCACCTGTGTTTCTGTTAACAACCCCAACAGAACTTACTAAGTTTCTCTCTGTCTGTCTGTCTGTCTGTCTGTCGTGCTCTCTCTCTCTCTCTCACACACACACACAGACAGTCACACACACGCACACACACACACACAAAATCAAAACCCAAAACATTAAAGAAGGACTAGCCAAGAAGATGAAGGGGATTAAGAAGAGTGGGAATAGAACAAAAGAGAGTCCCTGGATGAATATGATTGGAGGACATTATAGTCATGTATGAAACCACCACAGTGAAACTCACTATCATGTATGTCTGATATATGCTAATAAAATATTTTAAAAGGAAAAAAGAAAGTATCCCTAATTGTAAACAAGAGTATCTTATAATTAAAAGACCCTAAGCACTCTACTGGAAAATGCTCAGATATGATAAGCGCTTTCAGTAGATCAGTAGCTTTTTTCTACACCAATAAGGTGCTGAGAAAAACCAGGGAAACAGTCTTATTTACAGCAGCCTCAAAACAAATCAATAAGTAAGGAAAATATAATACCTAAGAATAACCCTAATCAAGGAAGCGAAAGACTTCTATTATGAAAACTCTGAAACAGTACTAGAAGAGCAAAGACATCCTATGTGCACGGATACTCAGAGCTCATCTGGAGAAGATGACTGTCTTACTAAAAGTGACCCACAGAGTCAATGTGATCCAAATCAGTTCAGTGAAATTCTTCATGGAACTATAAAATTAATCCAAAAACTCATATGGAAACCCAGAGATCCTAAATAGCCAAAACAGCCTTGAGCAGAAGTAATAGTGCTGAGTTTCATAATCCCTCATTTCAAGTTATATTATAGAAAAATACTAACAAAACAGCACATGTTGATGCAAACGCAAGCATGCAGATCAGTGGAATAGAATACCAGAAATGAACTCATGCAGCCACCCTATGTGACTTTTCATATAGGTGTCAAAAAACACAAGTTGGGCAAAAGACGGTCCCTCCAATAAGTGGTTCCTGGGGAAGTGGATTTCCACAGGCCTAATGACAGTGGATCGATCCCTCTCCAATGCTCTGTGCCAAAATAATTTAAAATACATTAAAGGCTTGAATGTAAAACCTGAGACTTTGAAATTGCTAGAGGAAAATATACATAAACACTTCAAGATATAAGCATAGGTGAGGACTCCAGCAGTACAGATAATTATCATAAGAATTGATAAGTGGGATTACATGGAATTAAAAAGTTTCTTCATTGGGGGCTGGAGAGATGGCTCAGTGGTTAAGAGCACTGGCTGCTCTTCCAGAGTACCTGAGTTTAATTCCCAGCACCTACATGGCAGTTCACAACTGTCTGTAACTCCAAGATCTGACACTCTCACACAGACACACATGCAGACAAAATACCAATGCACATAAAATAAAAATAAAATTTAAAAAAAGTTTCTTTACAGTAAAAGATACACTCAACAAAGTGACAAGATAGCCCACAGGATGAATAAACACTCTTTTCCAGGTAGGCATCTGACAAAGTATTAATACCTATTAAGAACCATATTATGTTAGAATTTATAAAGAACACAAAATTATACACAAAAAGATCAATCAAGAAATAATTACATGAAATAAGCGATTCTCAAAAGAAGTACAAATGGCAATAAATACAAAATATTGAACATATGTAAAACTCAGATGTAAACTCAAAAGAGATGAAAAAACCATAATGATCTTGAACAAAAATAATAAAGCTGGAAGTAATAATTGACTACAAAGGCATATTACAGAACCATAGTAACAAAAACAACATGGTACTAGCATAAAAACAAAAGCATAGACCACTGGAGCAGAAAAGAGGTCTCAGGAATAAGTCCAGCCAACTGATTCTTAAGCAAAGTGTGCAAAACATACATCAGAGAAAAGGGAATCTCTTCAGAAAATAGATCTGTAAAAACTGAATACCTACATGTGAAAGACTGAAGCTAGACCCGTATTCTCACATATCAAAATCCATCCCAAATAGGTAAAAGACTAATATAACAAAACACCTCCCAAAGTTCAAATCTATTTGAAGAAAGCATAGGGGAAGAACTTTGAGATGTGGACACAGACACCAACTTCCTGGATATGATGCTAGTGCTCAGGATATAAACATAAGCGTAAACAAATATTATTATATCCAATTAAAAAGATTTTGCACAGCAAAAGAAATAGCCCAATGAAGAGACAACCTACAGAGTGGGAGCAAAATCTTTTCTAGCAGATGACAGATGGTTACTAATCCAGTTTATATGAATCACTAGAAATCAACAACACACTAAGTAATCCAATATCAAAATTGACAAATTAGTTATTTCTCACAAAAACGAAAACCATGTAGCAGGACTCCTACCCCCACCGCTAGTGTGTGTGGGGGACTATCTTGCCATGCTTGTCCTTGTTGAGATTTATATGATTTACAACTGGGTAGGACTGGTGATTGCTTTTCTCTCTTGGCAGCTTGCACGGCACCTTGAGAAACAATGTGTGTTAGCTTCTACAACTGGTCAAAATGCAGAAAACAACTGATTGTGGGCTGTGCAAGTCCAACTGACACATGTACAACAGCCCCTACATGTTGAGCTCAGGGGACATCGTGGACAAGGGGCAGAAAGACTGTAAGAGCCAGAGACATCTGCTGTGGAGTCTGCTAGAGACTTTATCTTCTATATGTGACAGGGAAGGTATACCATGACACCTCAACATCATGGTCTCTTAAACAAAACCTGTACAGTGACAACACCAGTTAATATACCAACATGGATGGGGAAATCTCACGTGGCCCTACTCTAATATGAAGAGCTACAGGCAATTAATGGGAACTGGGAGAGGGAGAATCAGTCCTCTCCAGGGGTAATCCCCCAATAGGTTATTCAACCCCAAGCAGTCAGCTCTAATATATACACAAACATAAAAGTAACATAAAATGGACTCAGCAGGCTGTTTTTATATATATGTATGTATGTGTGTATGTATGTATGTGTGTGTATACATATACATGTAGCACTAATTAAAGATAAAGAAATCAGGAAGCGGGGATAGGGGAGGACTTGGAGGATGGGAAGGGAGAGGAAATGACATACAGTACTCATGTATGAAATTCTAAAAAAAAATTAAAAATTTAAAAAGAATGACATGATCTTGTTTTCTAGAAAATGGATGGATCATACTCAGAAGAACAGATACATAGTTTGTTCTCTCAAATGCTGAAAATATGGAGGAGATGATATAGGGGAAATGAGAGGGAAGGAGGGGTCTAAAAAGATAAGGTTGTAGGTAAAAAAGAAAAATACACAGGATGTTTTCTCCCATGTGCAGTTGTATGGAAGCTGAAGGGAGCTCCTTGAGGTGAAAAGAACATGTGCAAAGTACAGTGGTCTAGGCGTGAAATACCATAATGAGGCCCATTGCTCTGTAACTCAACCAAAAAACTAGTCAAAGTCAAATGGAATATGGGCAATGAATAGATGAAAAAACGCTGACCATCCTCAATCCATCAGGAAAATATAAGTGAGAACTCACTGAGACTCCACCTCACCCAAGTCCAAACGCTTATCCTTTTAAATAAGTAAGAAGAGTAGATACTGTCAAGGATATGGAAAGTAAGGAACCTTTATACACTGTTGGAATAAAGGTAATCACCATGGACAACAGTATATAGGTTCATGAAAACACAATTACTAGAGCTGGAGAGATGGCTCAATGGTTAAGAGCACTTGTTGCTCTCATAGAGGACCTGGGGTCAGTTCTCAGAACCCGTATGATGACTCACAACCATCCATAACTGCAGGTCCAGGGGATCCAACGCCCTTTTATGATTTCTGAGGACAGCAGGTATACATGTGGTGTACATACACACAGGCAGACAAAACACTCATAGACATAGAATAAAGTAAATAAATCTTTAAAAATATAATTACTATTTGGTTCAGGTATATCAATTCCTGGGCATATATCCAGAGGAAGTGATTCAGCATATCTCTTAGTTACTTTTTCTCATTGCTGGGAAAAAAAAATACCTGGCAAAATCCACCAAAGGAAGTAGTTTATTTGGATTCATGGTGATACAATCCATTGTCGCAGGGAGGCATGAAGCAAGGGTCACACGGCATCCAAGTCAAGAAATTAATGCTGGTGCTCACAGGATGTGACTAACCGTAGAAAAGACTTGAGCTCAGTCCCCAGGACCACATAAAAGGCAGGGAATGAGGGAACGTGCTTGTACTCCCAGCACTGGGAGGTAGAGAGAGGTAGACGCTGGGCAGCCAGCTTTGCCTGCTCAGTGAGCCCTAGGTGACAGGGAGAAAGTGTCAGAAAGCAAGATAGTGACTCCTGAGAAAGGACATTTGTGATTGTCCTCTGGCTTCCACATTTACCCTGCACACGCACACGTACACAAAGAAGGAAAATAACAAAAAAGAAAGCTATAAATCAACAACCAGTTGGTTCCTCTGTGCATCTGTTTGACTTCCCCCCGCTATTACCCTCTTCCAGGGTAACAGAATGTGTGGGGAACGAAAGCAACAAACCCTCTGTGAAGCATTTCCCCAACCTCCAGCTTCACCTCTGTTCACGGTGGCTTAGTTTTCCTGGATAACCATGAAGACTGAAATCTTCTCCAGAATGATGACCCAGGTGTCACCTACTCAAAAACTAAGTGTAAATAAAATAAAATAAGAAACCCAAACTGTTAAGTGGCCACCAGAATCTCCTTCCCTCAGTGCTTATTGACTTGTGCCCCTCTCCCAGAAGCTGCAAGTCTTAGAGGGAATCAGGGCATTGTTTGGGGGCAGTAACTGGGAAGGTTCATGAAACTGGCTTTGGGTCTTCAGACCAGGGTACTTGGGTATCCCTACTCAACAAAGAAGAGTTCAGGCTTTGAGCTATATTACCTTAAACCCACCCTGAATTGTAAGGTAGGTATCTTTACTATCACTCCAACTGCTTTCACACCTGAGTTGGTCTCAGGCTGCTTGTTACTGACCTTCTATGAGGTCAGTATGGCAATTGCCAATGATGGCAATTCTTTGCAAAGTTTTGTAGAAACTTGTAATAACTCGATGTTTGTTGAAGCTGCTAATAATAAAACAGTTGGGCTTATAAAAATGATTTCTGTAGATCTGAGTGATGAACACCATTCTGTTTGTCTCTAGTATGTTTATTTTTTGGCACTTTCATATTTGATTTTTACAGAACTTCATGTGAGAGTCAGCTGACAACAGTCTAATTGATGCACATGGCTAACAGTCACATGATACTAGTGCTAAATAATTCATGTTTTGCAACTGACATATCAGATAGTAATATGTGTATATTATGGTGGTTTGAAAGAAAAAGGCCCCCAAAGGGAGTGGCACTATTAGGTGTGGCCTTGTGTGTCATTGTGGAGGCAGGCTTTGAAGTCTCATATATGCTCAAGTCATATCTGGTGTCTCAGTTCACTACCTGTTGCCTGCAAATCAGGATGTAGGACACTCAGGTCCTTCTCCAGCACCATGTCTGCCTCCATGCCACCATGTCCCACCACAATGCTAATGGACTAAACTTCTGAAAATGTAAGTCACTCCAATGTAAGACAAATGGATATAAGACGAATTGCTAAATGGTCTTATTAATAAAAAACCTGGAGCTAGATATTGGGGTAAAAACTGAGAGATCAGGGAAGCAGAAAGAAGCCAGCCATATTCTTACCACTAGAAATCCTCAGCCAAAGAGAGCTTCTTCCTTTATACCCACACCTATGTCTTTTCTGTGCCCTACCATCTTACTTCCTCTCTCCACCCAGCTACATCACTTCCTCTTTCTGCCCAGCTCTATCACTTCCTGTCTGTCTGTACAGACCTCCAGATCTCTATGGTTAACTAGTGCTGGGAATAAAGGTGTGTGCTACCATGCCTGGCTCTGTTCCCAGTGTGGCCTTGAATTCACAGAGATCCGGATGGCTCTCTGCCTCCTGAATGCTAGGATTAAAGGCATGTGCTACCACTGTATGACCTCTATGTTTAATATAGTGGCTGGCTTTTTGCTCTGATCCTCAGATAAGTTTTATTGGGGTACACAAATAAACTATCACCACATCCCAATTAAATGTTTTCCTTTATAAGAGTTGCTGTTGTCATGGTGTCTCTTCACAGCAACAGAAACCCTAACTAAGACATGTATACTTGAGTGTGCTGAGAGAGATCCTGGTTTATCATTTGTGAGCTAGTAAGTACTGACTAAACTCTCATATTTATCTGAGCTCCAAATTAGCATTATGACCAGGCTTTTTTATTCTCTACATTTCCTAATTAGTTATAATTTTACACAGAAAATCTATTAATTTGTTTAAAATAGATCTTTGTAATGTACTTATTTTAAAACACATTTTCAGTTTATTTTTTATTGATTTCTCAGATAAGTAGTTCTTTGTATAGTATTTTGAACACTGAGAGGCATCTAGTTAAATACTCAATAGGTATTAATAAAATTGTTATGATTTTTGCCATTTCTTATATAAGTGAGTTATCAGGACAAGTGACATGATAAATGACATGTGGAACAAGGTCAGAACCTGACAGAGTGACTCTCAATTCCATCAGTAAGAATAAGCACTGGGCACAGAATTTCAATGCCCATCATCCTATTCTGAAGCAAATTGGTGCTGTCAGGAGCAGACATGTCTCACTGTCATGAAAAGCCTTAGGTTATTGAACATTTTAATGCCATATTCTGTAGGTCTTTGAAGTGTTTGAAGACCATCTGTCTATCTAAATACATCTGTGTATGACCTTGAAAACATACCTAACATGACTATAAATTTGACTATCATAAAAAGTTTGACTATTATAGATGACTACCTATTAATTTGTATTTTTTTTTTTTTTTTTTTTTTTTTTGGTTTTTCAAGACAGGGTTTCTCTGTGTAGCTTTGCGCCTTTCCTGGAACTCACTTGGTAGCCCAGGCTGGCCTCGAACTCACAGAGATCCGCCTGGCTCTGCCTCCCGAGTGCTGGGATTAAAGGCGTGCGCCACCACCGCCCGGCCAAATTTGTATTTCTTAATTATATGTTCCAATTTTAAATGAGCTGCATAAACAAAATACCCTAAACAAGAGTAGAAACATACATACAGTATAACAAAATTAACTTTAAATTTGTATCAATAAACCAAAATCCATACCAATGTATAATATTTTGAGATTAATAGTTTTTTGATTAAAGTAGATTTAATAATCCACACTTTTGTCCTATCATTTCTATATCCTCAAAGATTCTTCATAGTTGTGGTTAAAAGGATCCTAATCAGGTACAACTGAGTACTGTGTCCCACAACTCTTCATAGCATTGCTCCTGAATTCTCCTTTCCCACCCCAATCGTGTGCCAACACCATCTGAGGACATGTCCTGAGTGTGATGAACTCAGTCTGATCCTCAGAATCTACAGTAGAAGGAAAGGACCAACTTTTAAAGTTGTCCCCTATGTGCTACCTCACATCTATACATCTCATACATGAACATGTGTTCGTGCGTGTATACGAACATGCACACACAGACACACACACACACACACACACACACACAATAAGACAATATGATCAATATCTGAAAAGGTAACAACATTTGAAGCACAGGAAACCAAGTCAGTAAACTCCAGTCCACTTGGCTCGTCTGAGTCATTCTTCAGTTGATTCTGTGTCTGCAACATCTTTATCTAAAACTTAAAGAAGCTACCTGACATATTTCAGATTTGCCTTGTATAATTTCTTTTATAAACTAGTATTAAATTGGTGATTTTAATGAAAACACAGTATTTATGATATTTTATCTTCTCACTAATCATAATGTGTTATGATTATTTCCTTACCCAAACCTCCTACCTGACTTAAACAGAGTCTTTACACTTGGAAAGCGTCACATTTTAAATGACTAACTCCACAAAATTCTATCACTATTTGGTATTTTTTAGATAAAAATTCTAGATTTTAAACTAACAAAACCAACTCTTAGTTTCCAGTGGCAACAATATTCATGCCATTTCTTGACCAAACAGTAGAACTAAAAGGGGTGTCAGTATAGACATCTGGTTTGGACTAAAAGTTTTAGGACAGGCTAAATTTGTTGTAAATAAAGATACTCTTTTTTTTTTTTAATTGTAACATTCATTTTTTTTTACATTTTATTTTATTTGAATAACATGTTTTTCATTTATTTTACCAACTGACCACAGTTACAGTTTCCCCTCTCTCCTCCCTGCCACCCCCACACCCCACTTCTCATCTACCCCCCTCCCCATCCACTCCTCCTCCATCTCCATTCAGAAAGGCTCAGGCCTCCCAATGGGCTTGAACAAAGCATAGCATGTCAAGTTGAGGCAGGATGGAGCTCCTCCCCTTGCCTCAAGGCTGGGCAAGGTAATCTAGCATGGGGAACAGGTTCCCAAAAGCCAGCTAAGCACCAGGGACAGGTCCTGATCTCACTTCTAGGAGCTTTACAAAGAGACCAAGCTACACAACTGTCACACATAAGTAGAGGGCCTAGGTTAGTTCCATGGAGGCTCCCTAACTGTTGGTCCAGAGACAATGAGCTCAGATTAACTGTCTCTGTGGGTTTCCCCATCATGACCCCCCTGGCTCATACAATCCCTCCTCCTTTTCTTCAGCAGGATTCCCAGAGGTCAGCCCAGTGCCTGACTGTGGACCTCTGCATCTGCTTCCATCAGTTACTGGATAGAGTATCTCTGATGACAATAGGGTAGTCACCAATCTGATTAGAGGCGATGACCAGCTCAGGCACCCTCTCCACTGTTGCTAGGAGTCTTAGCTGGGGTCATCCTTGTGGATTCCTGGGGGATTCCCTGGTGCCAGATTTCTCCAATACTCAGAAATTGCTCCCCCATCAAGACATCTCTTTTGTTTCCCCCTCTTCATCCTGCCCCAACCCACCTCCCCCACCCAGCCCACCTAACCAGCTCCCTCAAGTTCCCATCACCCCATTTCCTCCTCCCCACCCCCAGTTTACTCAGGAGATCTCTTTTATTTCCCCTTCCCAGGGACATCCATGCATCCCTCTTTGGGCTCTCCTTGTTATCTAGCCTCTCTGGGGCTGTGGATTGTAGGTTGGTTATCCTTCACTTTACTCCTAATATCCACTCATGGCTCTGCCATTAAAAGTTAGGCTCACAACCAAAAATATAAAGATGTTCTTGAAGAAAAAATTCACTTTGTAAACAGTAGGACATACAAGGGGATGCTATTTGGGGAAAAGAAAAAAATGGGAAAAAATTGTTTAAAAAAATCCAGACTCTAAAGGATATTACATGATTCATTTGTGTGTCCTAGATTTTATATAGATACATAGAACTTTATATGTACATATGCATGAAGGTAGACACAAACTGTCTAGGGACTCTAGGATCACTAACATGAGAGGGGAGGAGAAAGAGGGCAGAAAGACAGCAAACATGACCAAGGTACACATGTACTTGTAGGAACGCATTCCTGTGAACCCAAGACTATGTGCAGTGAGTATATGTGTGCACACACATGTATGGGACAAACTTCTGAACTGAACAATGAGAGCCTTCACTTTAAACTCAGTAGCTATTGGCAATGTGATACAGATAAAATCTAAAGTGATTATGAGATGATGGCCAATCCTTTCTCATGTAAAAATTGGGGTAAAGGTCTATGCAAACTATAGAAAGCATCAATTGTGAAAATAACACATGGGACTTGTAACCTAAAATACTTCACCTTAAGATCTTAGGCTTCCCTGGTGTTTTAATTTGAGTTTCTATTGTTGTGAAGAGACACCATGACCACGGCAACTCTTATAAAGGAAAACGTTTCATGGGATAGGTGGCTTACAGTTCAGAGGTTTAGTCCATTATCATTATGGTAGGACATGGCAGCATTCAGGCAGACATGGAGCTGGAGCTGAGAGTCCTACAACTTGATCTGCAGGCAACAGGAAGTGGTCTTTTTCACTGGATGTAGTAGCTTGAGCATAGGAGACCTCAAAGCCTACCCCCACACACTTGCTCCACAAGGCCATACCTACTCCAACAAGGTCACATCTCCCATTAGTGTCACTCCCTTTGGGGGTCATTTTCTTTCAAACTACCACATTCCACTCCCTGGCCTCCAAAGGCTTGTAGCCATATCATAGTGCAAAAGTGCCTTCAGTTCAACTTCAAAAGTTCCCATAATCTGTAACAGTTTCAAACTTTTTTAAAAGTCTAAAGTTCAAAGTCTCTTCTGGGATTCATGCAATCTCTTAATTGTAGTCCTCCATGAAATTAAAAAAACAGATCACATACTTCCAACATCTAATGGCACAGGATACACATTACCATTCTAAAACAAGGGGAAGGGAGCATAGTGAGGAATATTGGACCAAAGCAAGACTGAAAACCAGCTGGGCAAACTCCAAATTCTGTATCTCCATGTCTCATGTCAAAATGCTCTTCAGATCTCCAACTCCTTTTGGCTTTGTTGACTACAACACACTTCTTTCTCTTGGGCTGGTTCCACTCCCTGTTAGGAGCTCTTCTCAGCAGGTATCCTACAGCTCTGGCATCTCCAACGTGTTAGGTTCTCCAAGGCAATCCAGGAGTCAACTGCACAGCTTCACACAACGGCCTCTCTAGGCCTTTATTCAGGGACACCCCTGGCACATGCCTGGGCTCAGCAGCTTTCTTAGTCGTGGAGGAAGATTCCATAACCCATTCCTTGTATCTTTGACTCTAAAGCCAGAACCACGTGGCCAAAGCTGACAAGTTCTGCTGCTTGCTGGGGCTGGAAGATGGCCCCTTCATTCAATTATTTCTTTACCAGCTTTCTGTTTTACATTATTTCCTTCACTGACTAAGCTTGGCTGTCCTGGAATTCAATCTGTAGTCCAAGCTGGCCTCAAATTTAGAGATCTCTGTCCCTAGAGTACTGGGATTAAAGGCATACACTACCACATCCAGCTCTAAACCTTTATTTAATTCCTTTTCACATGTTGGAAACTTAGCTGGGTGAGATTTTGCCCTGAGATCACCATACCCCTTATTCCATTTCTTACTCTGTTTATCTCTTGAACACAGGACTTAGCTCCATTCCACTTCCTGGTGTTCTTTTTCTCCTTAAATTGAACATTTTGTACTTTTCCTTTTTCAGCTTCTTTCCATTACAAATCTTCATTAGAGTTACCACTAATAAGCACACCACAGAGTCTCTACTGGGCAGTTTTTTTTTGTTTTTTGTTTTGTTTTTTGAGAAAGGGTTTCTCTGTGTAGCTTTTGGTGCCTGTCTTGCTCTGTAGCCCAGGCTGGCCTCAAACTCACAAAGATCCACCTGCAAACCTCCTGAGTGCTGGGATTAAAGGCATGTGCCACCACCGCCCGGCATCTACTAGGCAGTTTTAAGATTTCCTTAGCCAGTGAAAAAAATCTTCACTTTAGCCTCAGGTAGACTTTAAAGACAAGGGCAAAAAGCAGCCACTTTCTTCACCAAAATATCACATGACCGGTCTCTAGGCAACATACTAAAATTCTTCTCCTCTGAAACCCCTTAAAGCCAAGTTCCCACAGTTCAAATCACACTCAGCACAACTGTCTTCCAGGCTTCTACTTGTATAGCGCATCAAGCAGCACTTAAAACATTCCATTGCTTTCCCAACTCAAAGTAACAAAGTATAAATTCCTCCAAACAAAAACATGGTCAGGCCTGTCACAACAATACCCCAGTCCCTGGTACCAACTTCTGTCTTAGTTAAGGTTTCAAATGCTGTGAAGAGACACCATGACCATGGCAACTCTTACATAGGAAAACATTTAATTGGGGTGGCTCACTTACAGTTCAGAGGTTCAGTCTATTATCATCATGGTGGGACCTGGCAGCATGCAGGCAGACATGGTGCTGGAGAAGGAGATGAGAGTTCTACATCTTAATCTGCAGGCAACAGGAAGTGAAGTGTTTTCCACAATGAGCATAGCTTGAGCAAAGAGACCTCAAAGCCCACCACCACAATGACACACTACCTGCAACAATTTCTCACAAGTCTGACCTGCTGCCTCTATTTGCTCTTACTAACAATATTTGGCATATGGAAAAAAGAATTCAAAATATGACTGTACATTTTTCTAACTTCTATAATAGGACTGCCCATTTATCTCCTCATTTCTCCCATGATCTGGCTATTTAGATTTGGAGTCTTTCCCTAGCTGCTGCTGTCAGTCCCCAGAGCACCTTCCACATTTGAACACACCGAATCACTTGTTAAGCTTCTGTCTTTCTGCCTAGCCATGACATCAAACGCACCTGAGCAGAGGTTTTGGTTTGCTCAATCTTGTATAACTTGTAAACTCTCTAGAAAAGCTCATAAAATCAAGCAGGGCTCAATATTATTGAATGAATGAATTTATAGCACAAATTTAAGATAAAATATTCCCTGACTTAGCACAATTGTACAACTCAGGTGTAACCAACTATGCGCTGGCTTATCTGGACACCATCTCTTATTTATCAAGGTATATTTTAAAAAGATTTTTAAAAAGCAACACCTTTTTGAAAGAACATAGAGTGAACGCAGGCTCAAACTGATTTGTCCGTGTTGACTAAGACAATTAAAAAAGAATCAAACAGGAAATCACTTTCATGAACCCTGCCACGTCGACAGCCTTATAAGGTACTGATATTTCATGCCAGAAATTCTTCAGTGCTGATGTCTAAAGACAAAAAAGATTTGGCCATAAAGAGAATGATTAAATAGGATTGGTCCAATCAAATACTTATTGGCTAGAAGATGAATTTCCCTTTAGAAGTGAGTAATGTATCGACTAAGCACACACACACATAAGCTCATTATTTTATTTTGAATCAAAATATTTAAGTAAACAACTCATTAGCTTATTAACAAAAACAACGCAAATAAATAGTCAGAACTGAAACACCCAGGTATTAGGCCATCATACATTCTCATGTCATTTAAGAACTGAGTGACTTCAGGCCCAGTGAGAGCACATTACCCACTGTTGAATGACCAATCTTAAATGCACAACACCTGAAGTTCACCTTTCCCGCTTAATTCTGGATTGTCTTTTTAAATTTTGCTAGCTGGGAAAATGGCTTGCTGGATAAAGTGCTTGCCACAAAAGCTTGAGGGTCAGAGTTCAGATCTCTAGAACCCACATAAAACTAGGTAGGAAGAGCAAAAATCCTATAATCCCAGCACTCGGGAGACAGCAACAGGCATTCCCAAAGCTCTGGGTTTATTGAGACCCTGTCTCAGCAGAGTGGAGCGAGACTGAGGAAGACAACTTTGGGCCTCCACATCCACAAAGACCTACACTCATACTGTGGGAATAGGCGCACGTGCGCGCACGTACACACACACACACACACACACACACACACACACACACACACACACACACAGAGAGAGAAGCATATTCTGAAGGGTGGTTGGGAAGACACTGAGACAACTGATTAGATCCTCCAGAGCATGAAAACAGAAACTGTGTGGAACTTCCCCAGGGGGTAAGGGGCCATGGGATACCCTGGAAACAAAGAGCAGGAGAAAGTCAACCTGGTAAAATCTGGTGAGGAGGGAGGGCCACAAAGCAAAGAGAAGAGGAATGCCCGAGCTCCTGGTACTCAGTACCTAACGTCCAGTTTCTAGAACAGGAAGGGAATTCTTCCCTCAAAGCAGGTGTATGTGGCAGTCACACGAGGCTGCATGCTGTAGACAAAGAGCTTAAGTAAACATGTGACCTGGAGCCTGTCCAAGCTAGTATCAGAGAAGAAATTTCATTATTTCTCTGGGGAAATGTTGAGGGCCACCTTGCAAAAGGAACTATCTTCTAAAGATAATCCAAAAATGTTATCTCAGGGTCATGGTGGATGGCTTGCTACTTCGACAAAGCAGCCAGCAGCCATGCAAGATAATCCTGACTTTAAGGCATGCCTCTGACACAAACTTTTGATGTTTTTACACAGTAGATAATGCCTAGAGTCGATCAATAAATCAATTTTCAATTAAATTAATGTATTGTTATCCACGAACTATTTCACCCAGCTCTGGCTTTTGCAGTGCTACTCAAGAGTTGACTGAAATACCTACCCTCTCTGAAGTGACCAAAACCAAGGATTTCAATATAATCCTGTTATCTAATAAGAGCTGAGGTAGTCATTCTGTGTTGCTGTCATTACTATACCTTTCACACATAATAGTTGCTAATATTCTGATCCTGCCCCTTGGTGCCACCCTGTGTCCTGACATAAGTCTCTTTTTAAAGAAAAACTCCACCCATCTCTCTCCTTTCCCCCTCTACTTCCACAAGGTATGCACCCCTTTCAATCCCTATTCTCTCTCTCTCTCTCTCTCTCTCTCTCTCTCTCTCTCTCTCTCTCTCTCTCCCTCTCTGCCTGTCTTTCTGCCTCTTCATCTCTCTGTTATAATAAGTTCTCCACGTGGATGCAGCGTCTGGGTTGTGTATCACATGGCCACCACTGCCATGCACATATGGAGTGGTCGCCCGTCAGCCCACTGCTGCATCTGCCCAGCACGCCAGCATGTTTCCTTGCACACACGCAACGAATACCCTCTGGGTCCCCTGCACAATAAATCATAACAATAATCGGTTACTTATAAATGGGAGGAGACTTCATTATGAAATACTTATCATGGTTAATGTCTCAGGATGCACAAATTCTTCTTTGCAGGTTCTTGGTCCATTGACAAAAGAACTTAAAACCTTACAAGGTGGTGGTGGTGGTGGCAGTGCACACCTTTAATCCCAGTACTCGGGAGGCAGAGGCAGGCGGATCTCAGTGAGTTTGAGGCCAGCCTGGTCTACAAAGGAAGTTACAGGACAGCCAGGACTGTTAAACAGAGAAACTCTGTCTCGAAACACCCCCCTCAAAAAAAAAAGAAAGAAAGAAAGGAGAGAGAGAGAGAGAGAGAGAGAGAGAGAGAGAGAGAGAGAGAGAGAGAGAGAGAACTTAAAACCTGACACAGGATTTTTGGAATTAGAGGAAACCAAACAAGGCAAACTTGAGATATGGGCATGTTTGAAGACTAGGGAGGTGGAGAGGGGGAGAAGAGTTATTCTTTTCATAAGAGTTCAGGTAGAAAGATACTTGGAAAACAAGTTGGACACAGCAGAGAGGAAGACAGAACCTGTCGCCTGAGGCCATCGTTCCTTGCATGTTTACTGTGCTCCCCTCAGGGCAAGGTGGGCCTTGGGTGAGAAAGCAAACCTGCCTCTCTGGCCAACAAAGGACAAAATATGTCGCTTTAATCCTTGGGTTTACCCTTGTAACCAGCTACAAGTCGTCCTCTTTGGCAAAGAATCGGTAGGTGTCTAAGATAGGAACTAAGGCGGTTTATTGTCACTGGTTGACCTTTCGGCTGTGTGGTCGGGGAGGATTAACAACAGCTATTGTTTCATATCTGTGTGTCTGTTTCATTTGCTTTGGCCGGGAACGAAGGTTTAACGGTATTTACTATCGGGAGTCTAGCTTTCAGCTTTATGACCCGTCTAAAGTCCCTGCCTTGGGTTCATCTTTAACTTGCAATTAGGGTCAAGCACACAGTGCTTTACCACTGGCTGAAAGGCTGCTGTGGGCTTATTCCTGAAGAATTGAAGGTCACACGTGAAAGGGAGTTACATAAGCAGTGTGGAGATTTTTCACTACGGCATTTTAAACCTGCTTCCTTTGTAGGGCTTTTTGTTTGTTTGATTGATTTTAATTCCCTGTCTGGTATCACTACCTTAGATCATGATACTGGTCTCAGGTCCTGCGGGCCACAAGAATGTATCATAGAGATTCAGCTGTGTATTAAAGCTGAACTTTGACCAGACCAAGGGTCTGTCAAGAAGCAAGCCATTTATTATGAATATTTGGCGATATCCAACTTTTAATATTTCAGCTGTCTTCTGCTATGAAATTCTTGCATGGCCAAATATTTTCAGAGCTGCTGAACTTTTAGGTAACTTCCCTGCAGGAGCCAGTACCTGGATTAGGTCACCTAAGCAAAGACAAACTGGCCAGAGACGCATAGCTTTGCTTCTTGTGCAAATGAAGTTCAGACCATCCCCCTGACCAGAGGCCTCGTGGTTCTCCAGAGCAACTGACTGGGAACAAAAGAGGATTTACACATCAAGGTGAGAGGTAGAATAACATTCCTGAGGAAGCAGAGAACCACAGTACCCACGGAAAGAAAGGGCAGGCCTTTTCTGTAGAAACAGACAGAACTGCATGGTGAGAGAGAAGAGGAAGACAGAGGTTCCGTAGAGGGTAAGCAGATCTAGGGTAGAGTTTTCTGAGTGCCAGGAATAGAAAGTAGCAGAGATGGAGAAAGGATACAGAGGACAAAGATGAGGCTGGAAGCATGAGAGTGTAGTCGTTAGCAGGACTATGAGCTAGGGAGCTGGACGGAACTGAAGCTATGGAGACAGGGTTTCATCCCAGAGAAATAAAGTAGATGAATAAAGGGTTTGGTGTATCTATATTTATTCTTATCCTGAATGCCTGACAGAGCTATAGCTGAATTGATAGACTTTTGTCTTAGAGGAATAAAGTTAACAGACATAAGAACATAGTAGATTTTTTCCCCCTCAGATATCACATGCCAGATGTGCTTAACCCCAGGACCCCTGGGTACTCCATACTCAGGAAGCTAATATGCTGGTATTCATGTCCCAAGAAGCTACTGTCTGCCCAGAGCCCTTCATTCCTCCCCTTCCTAGCTGGCATCCCCTGTCACTTACACAAGGGAGGCATTAGTTTCTCTTTGCGCTGGATCCTTTTGTAGTCTCTTCTAGATCAGGCGAAGAAGTCCATCAGGACAAACTTTCCTTCTCACAAAACATACTCTTTCAGAATGTATTCAATTTGGACTCAAACCAGGGAACCAGGAGCTGGAAGAGAATGGGAGAATGAGTCAAAGGGGGCATGAGAAGAACTTCCTGGAGAATTAAAGCAAAAAGTCAAGGGAAAGTGTTTTTATTTCTGTAAATTTGTTGTTAATAAATACTCAAAGGGGCTAGGGAGATGGCACAAGTAAGGCCTGAGTTTGGATTTCCTCTGTACATGTTTTCAAAGAGCTAGCATGCTGCACATGTCTGTAATCCCAGCACTGGGGAGGCAGAAACAAAGATCTCCAGTGTTCACTGGCCAGCCATCCCAGCTAAATTGGTGAGATGCAGGTCAGTGAGAGACTGGGCAGTTACATGTGCATGTGCACATGAACACATATGCACACACTAAATAGAAAAGACAAGGGAAGCTAGGATAGGAGTATTTATCTCAGTAGACAATTATAAGATACAATTACGGCTTGTGAATTCTTCACAGCAGATTTATAAATCAAACTTGTTAGGCAATAGAACATAATAGATTTTCTAGCAATGAAAGAATTTTAAAGCTCAGAAATTTTATACTGAAGAAACACAAAACAGCTGGGTGTGGTGGTGCATGCCTTTAATCTCAGCACTTGAGAGGTAGAGGCAGTCAGATCTCTGTGAGTTTGAGGCCAGCCCAGTCTACATAGTGAGTTCCAGGACAGCCAGAGCTATACAGTGAGACCCTGTCTTGAAAAAAAAAATAACAACAACAATAATAATTGTATTATCAATATATTTACAGAAATAAAAAAGCAAAGAATTCGAGTTAAGATAGCTTTGTGGTATAGTGTCCACACAGAGTTTGTCCCAGCTACTCAAGAGGCTGAAGCAGGAAGACGTTCAGTGTCCAAGTGGGCTACAAAGTGAGACTAGATCTCAATAAAAAGCTACATGTGTGCATTATGTTAAGAGGCAATAAGAGTTAAAAGGTATAGCTAAAATACTAGCACCTTACCTCTGATATGTTTAATGTACTGGGAGACACAGTTGATGAGATTTTAGATGGACAAGATTGTTTACCATTGAGTTATTTGGTATATGTTTGCATATAGTTTTGCTTAAGGTGAGGTAGGACCTTAAGAGGTTTCCAGCAGAATTTAGTGTTATTTTGGATGTCAAGCCAATTCAAGGAAAATAAGACAACTTGCTTTACAATAGTATATACAGAACCCCTACCACTGGAAACTACATCAAGTTCCATTCAACAAAACTAAACAACAACCAAGAGACAGAAATCCTAGCAACAATGATCTTAGCTATCTGGTGCAGTGGAAAGTCTGCAATTTCTCTACAGATACAATATCCGCTGCAATTCAGCACAATGTTTAGCATGTAGCAGGGACTCAGTAATGTTTGTAGGACACTGACTAACTGGAAGCCTGTATTTATGGAGCAATACCCTGTATGTTAACTCTTAACTAAGCTGAACTTTGAAACAATTAGGAGATTACTGAAGCACACTTCTGTGTGTGTCAGTGGGGGCTTTCCCAGACAGGATTATAAGACCTCTGACTAGTGACTCCTAATTTACGGTGTCATTGTTGGAAGGTAGTGGAAGTAAGGGTAGGACCTAGTTGGAAAGAGTAGATCACTGGGTACACGTTTTTGGGAACCACTGCTTGCCCTGGATGCTTCCTGTATTATCCTTTCTCTGCCTTCCAGCCCAAGCTATGAATGTCTCTGCTCTGCTACTCCCTCTTTACCATTACAGACTAACACCTCTGAAACCATGAACAAAACTCAATGATTCCAGCCTTTAAATTGTTCTCTCAAGTATTTTAGCCTCAACTATGCAAAACACTGATAGAACCCAAAAAACCTAACTTGAAATATTTCAAAAATTCAAAGAAATATACAAAAGGAGAGCAATGTTTTCTTACAGCAAATGCCTGTGCTTTATCCTTAGGCTACGACTGGCTGAGTCAACCTGCTCACTGTTTTCACTCATTCACCTAATGCATATTTGCAAGCACATACTGTATGCAAGACACTGCAAGTGCTATAAGAAAAGTAGCATGACATTTCAGTGAAGTCCTGAAAAAAAAACAAAAAAACAAGAAACAGAGGCATGAGCCATACTGCACAGCCAGCTAAATGGAGGAAGACTTTGAGACTCAAGCTACAGTGATTGGAGTGTGCTTGAATGTTCAAAGGCCAATGCAATGATGATTAGAGTCGATCCCTTCAAACTGCTTGGGACAGTTTCTCATACCTGACTAGAACTTAATAAATGTTAATTATTATCCCCAGGAGTCCGAATAGGATGGAGTGTAGTGGAGCTACACTCTTTAGTGTTGAAAGACCACCAACAGGCTGGTTAAACGTCATAAAGGTGAATGGCAGGAAGGTGCATACTGTGCAGAAGAACACTTCATAAAGTAGAAACAGCCATTTGAATGAAGGTGTATGACTGATAACTTAGAACAGGGACAACTGGATTTCACTGAAAATTAATTAAGCTCAGAGAGAAGCCACTGTTCAAGAACTGGGCAAGAATGTAAGACAAGTGTCTAAGAGAGTCAAAGACTGTTGTGTAAAAATAGCAGGGACTAGGGCTTTCCATTGTTTTAAGTCCATTATACTGTATATCTGTATTTTAATGTCGGTGTGGCAAAGAAACATTATATATATGATATTATATAATATATTATATATATTATAGACTATATTATACATATTATATATATAATAGAATGGTAGATATCTTAGTTAGAGTTACTATCGCTGTGATGAAACAACATGACCAAAAGGAACTTGGAGAGGAAAGGGTTTATTTGGCTTACACTTCCTTATCACTGTTCATCACTGGAAGAAGTCAGGACAGGAACTCAAACAGGGCAGGGACCTGGAGGCAGGAACTGATGCAAAAATCATGGAAGAATACTGGCTTGCTCAGCTTGCTTTCTTATAGAACCCAGACCACCAGCCCAGGGATGGCACCGCACAAAATTAGCTGGGCCCTCCCACATCAGTCATTGTAAATGTAACCAAACATCTTATTAAATAAGAAACACAGAACCAATGCAAAGAAGAAAGCCAAGAGATCGGAGCTAAGAGCCTTACCCACCTGCTGCAGCTAGCCTCTTAAGCCAAGAGACCTCTCTGAAAGAGAGCTACTTCCTGTCTGTTTGTCTTTATATAAACTTTCTGTTCTGCCTTCTCATTGGTTATAAAACCAACCACATGACTGCCTCGTCACTGTCTGTTGTACAGCCCTCCAGGTCTTCTATGGTATTGAGATTAAAGGCATATGTCTCCAATGCTGGCTGTATCCTTGACCACACAGAGATCTACCTAGCTCTGCCTACCAAGTGCTGGGATTAAAGGCGTGCACCACCAATGCCCAGCTTTTGCTATGGCTCTAATAGTTCTGACCCCCGGGCAACTTTATTTATTAACATACAATTAAAATCACACTTCAGTACAAATAAAATACCACCATAAGTCATTAATTAAGAAAATGCCCTACAGGCTTGACAGTAGTCCCACCTTATGGAAGTATTTTCTTTCTTTCTCTCTTTCTCTCTCTCTCTTTCTTTCTTTCCTTCCTTTCTTCCTTTCTTTTTTTTTTTCTAGACAGGGTTTCTCTTCATAGCCCTGGCTGTCCTGGAACTCCCTCTGTAGACCAGGCTGGCATTGAACTCACAGAGATCTGCGTGCTTCAACCTCCTGAGTGCTGTGATTAAAGCTGTGTGCTACCATGGCCAGCTAGGGAGCATTTCTTTTTCTTTCTTTCTTTCTTTCTTTCTTTCTTTCTTTCTTTCTTTCTTTCTTTCTTTCTTTCTTTCTTCCTTCCTTCCTTCTTTTCTTCCTTCCTTCCTTTCTTTCTTTCTCTTTTTGGTTTTTTCAAGACAGGGTTTCTCTGTGTAGTTTTGGGGCCTGTCCTGGATCTCACTCTGTAGATCAGGCTGGCCTCGAACTCACAGAGATCTGCCTGGCTCTGCCTCCTGAGTGCTGGATTAAAGTCATGCACCACCACCGCCTGGTTAGGAAGCATTTCTTAATTGAGGTTCCCTCCTCTCTGATGACTCCAGCTCGTGACAAGCTGACATATAGCTGTCCTGCACACCTGTATCATTTTGAGTAGCATAAGGACTACTCACAAGGATCAAACAGCATCCATATAGCAAGACTGAATAAACTGAAATGTGGTAAGTGAATGCAGAGGCACGAATAAGATAAAAAATGCTTATGATGAAGATGAAGGCTCATGCACTTGCCCCAGCTAGACCACATAGTTGTAATTAAGGCTGTAAGCAGTGAACAATCCCACTACACAAGAACAGCCGATTAGAAAACTGAAATTAGTAGCCTAATATAAAGTTTAATTGATAACTTGTAAAGAAATGATACCTTGATTACATGATCAAGAAAAATAAATAAATAAAGGCAAGGACAGTTTAGAGTAAAGGATAGAAAGCCATGGTGTTGATGTGTGTTAAGTACAGAAAGAATAAATATCATTACCTACCAGTTTTTGGGAATCTCCAGCTTGGGGCCCCATCCCAATTCCTGCGCTCAGCTTGCCAAACAGCAGCTCCCTGGACCTGCCCATTCCAGACCCCACCCCTCAGAAAGCCTACCAAGGGTTAGCTCCTCTCCTGGGGCTGCTCAGGACCATGCCAATAGTATATTTAAGACCTGGTCACTAGACCTCCCTTGTGATTTTTCTCTCCCATCTTTCTGAGAGTCACCTGGGAGTTGCTCTGCTCTGTTTATTAAACCTGGACTTATTAATTTGGCTTGATTGGCTTATTGCATCAGTGGAAGTTACCCAATAACCAGGAATCTGTAGCTGAAGTTTTCTCCGGTCCTGCCCAGCCCCACAGACCCCACAGCCACTTATAAAATAATCACTCAGAAGCTTATATTAATTAAAACTGCTTGGTCATTAGCTCAGGCCTACCATTGACTAGCTCTTACACTTAAACTCAGCCCATTTCTGTTAATCTATATGTCACCACGTATTCTGTGGCTTTACCTGTGTGCCATTACATGCTGCTCCCTGGATGGTGGGCTGATGTCTCCTGACTCAGCCTTCCTCTTCCCAGAATTCTCCTTGTCTGCTTATCCCACCTATACTTCCTGCCCGACTACTGGCCAATTAGCAATTTATTAAACCAGTGCACAAAAGCATTATCCCACAGCAGGGATCCAATACTTATCACCAACAAACAATGAAGTTTTTTTCTTCTGGACATGCCCAGTTTTTTGATAATGGGGCACAGCATTACGATCTACTACATTCATGCTGAAGAACATTTTTTTATATACAAAAAGATAAAATCTCATAATGCTTTAAGTAAGTTTACCATTTTGTGTTGGGCTGCATTCATAGCTGTCCTCAGCTGTGAGGACCATGGGTTGGACATACTGGAGAGGCAACAAGTGAAGAGGTCACATGTGCCAGTCTGGGGATTTGGAATCCATGGTACAGTTACCCACCCTGTGCTTATAAAGGGGTGAAAATCTGAGGTGAATCAACACTGCTCTGTGAATCTGAATAGAGATGACTGAATTCATTTTTGGCCAGTCTGAAAATAGAGTATAATGAAAAATATTAAATGCTAGGAGTAAGTTGTGAGCATGCTATGACAGAACAAGAGGGAAACGTGTGTGTCTTTCTGAACCTCTGGGGTCACACCAGATAGATGGTGCTGTATGTCCACCAAGGTACAGTCATCTTCCATCCTGAAAAAGGAACCAAAAGTTGCTTGAAAAACAACTGTTTTTTTGTTTTACACAATATGGTATAACTTAGAGCAGAGCATAGCCTATGATCAACAAAAGCACTAAAAAAATCATAATCTAAAGTGAGGCAGGACAGAAAGACAGGAAAATTATAGGGACAGAAAGAAAAGCATTAGGGAAAATTGACTCTTATCCAGGGTCTCATCTACCTTTTTTTTTTTTTTTAACTCAGAAACACCAGAAACTTCAGATACCCCTGACAATCTATGTTTTCCAAAGATATTTTGTCAGCGAGAGTAAAGAAACTGTGCTGAGGCCAAACTGATGTATGATCTTGAGTTTCTAGCACTCCCCTGTCACTCCTAAATCAAACGTTACAAATCTACCTTACAACTTCGTTTACAAATGGAAATTCTTTTCTGTGTGCCTCCCAAATCCTATAAATACAAACCCATTGCAAAGAAACCCAAGTCCAATGGTCCTTTGAGAAGCTCCTCTCAGTGTCTGGTGTGATTTTCTTCTACTGTCTCTTGAAGCATCTTTGGTGTTTTTGTTTTTTTTTTTTTTTTAACAAATCCAACCTTGCTTTTTAATGGCTGTCCTGAAATTGTTTTCTTTGTTGAAGCTACAAATCTCAGTTTTTCCCAAATTGAAAGGGAACTTTTCAAGCCCCTGGGGAGAATGGAGTGGAGCCTTGACCCAGTCCCTATTGTTGAAGACATAAAGTAATAACATCCTAAAGTGTCATGTTTACTAATTCTGCCAAAGGAGCTGGCTCCCTCTGGAATGTTAGGGAAAACACAAGTTGCTCACACACTGAGGTGAGGATGGTCCCGTTAAAAGGAAGCTGAAGGGTGAAAATGGCGGGTGATGCCTGCATCCCGAGGAAGATGAGTTGTAGCTGGATATGAGACAACCATACTAACCAGAGAGGAGAGGTAGGTCTGGGCCACTGAGGATGGCGCACTGCCCCCTCCCCATCCCAAAGCCATTGAGGAGCAGGTAAGACACAGTTGAAGGAAGGAGACCCCAGATCATCCCACAACAGTTAACGAAAAACAGCTGTGGCTATTTCTTGGCATCTGTGAGAACAGAGAAAGCTTAGTATAAGAAACAGGGGTCTTGCTTGGCGGTGGTGGCACACACCTCTAATCCTAGCACTTTGAGGGCAGAGGCAGGTGAATCTCTGTGGGTTTGAGGCCAGGCTGGTCTACAGAGCGAGATCCAGGACAGCTAGGGCTGTTACACAAAGAAACCCTGTCTTGAAAAACCAAAAAAGAAAAGAAAAAAAATAAAGAAAGAAATGAGGCTCAACCACTTCTCTCCAGGTGGTCAGGGCTTCTTCACTGGCATGTCAACAAGGACCTCTGTCTCAGGTTGACTTTCACATCTGAGCTGCCAGCATTGGGCACAACTGGATGGAGAAAGGTCGTGTCACACTCCAACAGCTGAATCCATCAGAATTCCAGAAAATGTAAGAACTTTCCCTGGGGAAAACATGGACATTGATTCCAGAGTTAAAACTTGAAAATACTCTGTACTTTAAAATATCATTTCTGCCCTGAAGTGGCCCATTGTATAGGACTATCGTCCAAGCCAAAAACTGAATAGATGTACTTTAGGAAAATGCCAAACACACTTAAGAAAGGCTTTCACAGAAAAATGTCTACCAGCCTTAAAAACGCAAAAAGAAAGCAATGCTGTCAGAAGGGGATTTCACAGAATAAGCAAGGTCCCTGCTTGCTTTATTGACTACAATAGATCAGCTCCATCAGGTAAAGTATCCTTTTAAGTATGACTCACCAGTGATCCAACGGTGTGCTATCCAGGCATATACACTTCTATATGGAGACTTACCTGAACATGTAGAGACACGTCTATATAAGTGTCTCACTGAGGATTCCAGCTCCCTTCTCCAAAGCTCAGGGAAGCCAGGAAGCACCTTGGTTTCGCAAACTCTCCTGCAGGCTGGCCCAATCCCGCCCACCAGGCTGATTGGCCCTGGGGCCGCGGGGCGGCGGCTGGAGACTACTTTAGTACCAAGCGCTCGGAGGCCCTCGGGCTCCTTCCCGCAGCGGCTCTTGAAGCTCCACTAGGCTGAGGCCGCTGCCCGCATCTTCCCAGGCTCCGCTAAACTCAGGGTCGCTTCTTCCAAATTCCAGGTTTTGGCGGACTTTGCAAAGGAAAGCCGAAGGTGAGGTGGACGGTTTCCTGGAAGGGTCGGCTGCTCGGGATGCCCGAGTCTGGTCCGGGGGAGCAGGAGCCTCGGAAGTCTGTGGGGACCGAGTGGCGACAGCCCCAGTCGCTCCGGGAGTCCCCGACCCGGTGTTTTCGGCGCCAGTCCCGCGCTGTGGATCCTGCTGCCCAGCTCCGAGCAGGGCAGGCCGGCAGGATCCAGAGCCCAGCACCCGGTCCACGTGGGTGACCCGGGAGCTCCCCGGATCCCCGGGGTGAGTTACCTCCAGGCCCGGTCCTGCCAGCATCAGGGCGGGGCTCCTCCTCCCCGCTGGGCTCCTCGCAGGGCAGTGAGGTCAGCCTAGGCTCTGGACCCTGCGGGCAGGTATTTGGCTGATGAACTGTGGTTTCTCCCCAGGTCGTGATGGAGCTTGAAGAGGACCTTAACGGAGGAGCAGACAAGAACTTCTCGAAGATGGGCAAAAAGAGGTAGCCAGATTGTTTCACTTTCATACTTGACATGTCTTGTACATTTGAGCAATTCGTTTGTAGCCTCCAGCACCGCACTAAATGATTAGTGGTTGTTATTT
Organism: Peromyscus californicus insignis; assembly: GCF_007827085.1. Lineage (NCBI taxonomy): Eukaryota > Metazoa > Chordata > Mammalia > Rodentia > Cricetidae > Peromyscus > Peromyscus californicus. The sequence goes on along the minus strand of NW_026294584.1, from coordinate 13,030,026 downwards.
CAGCCTTCAGAAACATAAACCAGCTACTGGAAGGAACTGGCCTGCTTGGAGCAGTCCTTCAGATGTGTGTGACTGACCGAGGCTCCTGATCAGCCTCTAGGCCGGGCCATGGCTCAGATCCGTTAAGTTTTACGAGCTCCGCTTTGTGAGCACTGTTGACTGCTCATGCACCTGAGTTGCTTGTTGGACCCTCTGCTGTGGTCTGATGAACTACACAAACACAGAATGCGGCGTGACAGGGAAACAGAACAAAACAGCATTTAGATTCTTTCAGACTGGTTACCTATACTTCAATTAGAAAAACTGAAAATGTAATTGCTAAGAGAACATAATTATTTTCAGTATATTTTTTTATTACAGTGGACTGCCTGTGACAGGAAATTAAAAACATCACTCATCAGGCTCATTGTTTATAGAAAATTGTAAACTAAGATAATAGGAATTAATAGATATATTAATATTAATAAAAAGTTTTCAGTGTAAGGAAGGTTAAGTACAAAAGAGAAAATAAATTTTATGTTTAAAAATGTGAAATTAGAATAAGAAACTTCAATATGAAGTCATGATTTTTTTTTTTAGTTGTTCACTTTCAGTCCACTGAAATGGATGTTGGAAATAAACACTCTTGGTGCTTTCTGTTAAAGAAAGGGATGCTGTATAGAACAGCTAATTTCAGCCGGATCTAGGACAGAGAAAATACAAAGTGAGCCTGGAGTATCTGATACTAACAATGAATCAGGATTTAATGGACAGGTCAAAGACATAGCAGAACCAGCAAGATGGGTCAGCAGGTAAAGGCAACTCCTTCGAAGCCTGACAAGCCCTCGTTTGAACTGTTTTCAGAACCCACATAGTGGGAGCAGAAACCATCGGCAGGTTGCAAGTCGACCCTGACCGCCAAAGGCACTTGCAGTGGTACATGCCCTCCAATGTGCATGGATCCATGCACAATAAATAAATAAAATGCAAAAAAAAAAAAAAAACCCAAAAAGCCAGATATGCGAGCAGGCTGGAGGAATTTCTACTGGCCTCTGTTGGGGAAGTTTGAACTTCAAAGAAAATAATTGCTCTAAAAGACTTTGAGATGCTAGGTACAATGCCGTTAATGACTCACTGACTGACATTCTGAGAGGAGAGAATGGAATGAGAGGTAAAGCATTCTGTAAACTTCTTTGCAGAAAAATGCAGCTATCTGGAACACACACTACCCATCAGGTGAGGGTTGTCCTAGGGTCGGAGCTATTCAGAGAGGAGAATGTCCTTCCCAGGGAGAGAGTTCCCTCTTAGCAACTTCACCAAGTAATCAGAGGCAGCACAGCTGGTGGTGGTGGTGGCTGGTGGTGGCGGCTGATGGTGTGACTGGTGGTGGTGGCTGATGGTGTGACTGGTGGTGGTGGCTGATGGTGGTGGCTGGTGGTGGCGGCTGGTGGTGGCTGATGGTGGTGGCTGGTGGTGGTGGAGCAGGCTGTGAAGCTGCTCAGCATGTGGTGGGATTTGAGGAGACTGCGCTTGCAAAAACATTTCATCTGAATCCAGCCAGGCTTCTATGTTAGTAATATCTAAGAGAAATATTGTGAGACACATTTGTAGTTTTAAATCCCCCCCTGTCAACATTAAAAAGTAAAGAAATCAAGTTCGGAAAAGTTTTGGGTATCCTAGACATAGTAATTTTTATATATGTAATAAAAATTATGAGTCGGATGACATTCTCTTTCACACTAAGTCCATATTTTTATATTCATATCTCATTTGTGCTCAGCTTGAAACACATATGTCCAACATGTGGTATGTTTTAGAAGGTAATTGCTCAGCATAGCTTAAAGAACTGTGTTTACACACACATGGGCACCTGTGTGTGCACTGGACTTGTTTTTCCCTGAGATAGGATCTTGCTGTGTAGCAAGGTGGAGGCTGTCCACAGACTCACTGTGTACCCCAGGCTGGCCTGGACTTGTAGATCATCCCACCTCCTCTGTCCCTAAGAGCTGAGATTACAGGTTTGTACCACCACTCTTAAGTATATTACATACAAAGTATTGCATGATGTTCAAAGAGGAAGGTAAAGAAAATAGATGGTTTGAATCTACACATATTATTGGTTCTGTCGTGGCTTCAAAGTAGAGAAATTCCTTTTAAATTTTGTTTAGTGGCTCTTATTAAACTGCTTATCAGCACTGATTTTGTTATTATTTATTTATTTTTATGGTTCTGAGAATCTCCTCTAGGATGGTGCCTGGATGAGCCCCTAAGTCATTTTTAAGTTCTAGTTCTGGGAGAGAGAATACAGGTTGTCACCAGTTCTCACTCCTGGTAGATTGCTCAGAACACCCATCATCTCAGAACATAGTGCTCAAAAAGACAAATTGATAGTCAAACATGCTATTATAGAAATTTCATAGATATACATTACAGATAGTACCCTTCCCCTTCAGTACTAGGGACTGAACCCAGGGCCTTGTGCATGCTAGACAAGTCTCTACTACTGAATTATATCTCTGGCCCAGTGATAGGCAAATGCCGTACCCCCGAACTCCATCCTGGCTGAAGTCTCAGAGGTTTGCATCTCCTGTCTCACAGCTCAGTGGTCCAGCAGCAGATTGCCTTCTAAATCTCAGTGTTTGTTCTAGCAACAGGACCTGGGGCAAGTTAAGTAACTCTTCTGCATGTTTCTTATCTGTCAAAGGTCAACAGTGTGCCTTCTTCAGAGTTTTTAATGCATTATTCAAGCTCTTGCCTTGAATGCCACCTCTCGAGTAGCATCAGTGTCAGAGAAGGAAGAAGTAAGGACGAAGCACAGAGCTGGAATGCTTTATGGATTTCTTTTTTCTTGCATCCTAGCTCCAGGGATACTGAAGCTGTCTTAGATGCGCCAGCACAGGACCCATCCTGAGCTTGTGTGTTTGTGTTCATGTTGTACCACTAAAAACTGGACTTTTTTCCCCTTTAAAACTATCTTCTTACTTCATTTAGTACATGAGAAAAAACTTTTAAACTTAAAAGTCTGTGTCAAAGTGATGTTCTTTGTAAAACAGTCTTTCCTAAGATGGGTTTGGTATAGCTTGCCATCCCTGCCGGCAGTGACAGGTGGTGAGAAACGTGGGTTGGAGGTGGAGTTATTTGATTTGCAACTTTGAAGAATAGTTGACTTTTTTACGTGTAAGGGCAGCTTTTTGGCAATTTATAGTTGTTGTTGTTGTTTTTTAAACATGGCTTTTTAAGGCTGCATTTGTTTCCATTACAGTCCACTTAGCACCTCAGATGTCCTTGTAGAATTAGATTTTCTCATAGGGTAATTTAATTACCTTTCAAGTTAGGATACTTGTGTCCAACATCTCATCACTGCTCTCCCTGTAGTAAAGAGAATGATTACAGATACTATCCATAGTGCCAATAAATAAATAAATAAACAAGCAAACTAACTAGCTAAATATATAAATAAATAAATGTATGTCTACATAGTAATTAAACTGTACCTAGACTTACCAAGGAGGTAATTGGGTAGATTAATTCTGGAACATGATTTATTTTCTTTCTCTTTTTTCAAGTAGAGTATCACTGTGCAGCCCAGCTTTTCTTCCTACTTATAATAATCCTGCCTTAGCCAGCTTAGTACTGGAATTATAAATATGCTTTGCCATGCCCAGCCATAATATTCTAATTAGACTAAAATTAACCAAAAAAGGAAAAAAAAATTAGAAAACTCTTTTTTTTTTTTTTTTTTTTTCCGTTTTTCGAGACAGGGTTTCTCTGTGTAGCTTTGCGCCTTTCCTGGAACTCACTTGGTAGCCCAGGCTGGCCTCGAACTCACAGAGATCCGCCTGGCTCTGCCTCCCGAGTGCTGGGATTAAAGGCGTGCGCCACCACCGCCCGGCTAGAAAACTCGTTTTTAATGTGTAGTATTTTATTTGCAAATAAATGTGTGGCTGCGTGTATTCATCACAAAAATTAGAAAACATCTAGCACACAAGAAAATACTCTTATACAAATCCCAACACCTGGGATAGGGGCTGTGGCTCTGTGGGGACAGTGCTTGCTGCATAAGCTTGAGTTTTTGTCTCCAGAACTGATACAAAGCCAGACGTGGTAACGCCTGCCTGTAATACTAACACCCTAGTGGAGAAACGTGAAGTGGAACCTGGAGAATCACTGGAAGTTTGTGGGCCAGCTGGCCTGGCAAATCCAGCGGTGAATAGCAAGAGACCTTGTCTCTAGCAGGGTAGATGGCCAGGAATGACACTCCAGGTTTCCCAGCTCCACACACGCACTATTGCATGTTTGTGTCTCCCCCCCCCCCCACACACACTCATGAGAACACACATGCACACACGCATAAAGCATTAAAAATAGAAATACAATACTCAGTGATAGTAATCATATATTCAAATGTCTAAACTGTATGAACATTTGTATTTGCACTTCCCAAATGGTATCAGACTGTTTGAATGAGTACTGTGTAGACCTGCTTGTCCCAGTTGTCATTAGTTTATAATAGGCTGTTTTCGGAGCATTTTCGTAGCTTTGCATAATCCCTTTGTTGTGTTCTTCAGTAAAAAGGAGAAGAAAGAAAAGAAACCAGCCGTTGGCATATTTGGGATGGTGAGTTTGGGCTGTAGTCATTATTTAAAATACTTACCTCAAGACGGAGATGTTCCACGTGATATAAGGCTTTCTTAGGAAGTATGAAAATGTGGAGGTAAAGTTAGTTGATTGGATTTAGCTTATTTTCAGAAGAATGCTAATCATAATTTGCCAGGTACTGAACCTCAGCAGCTTCCCTTCCTGGCTTAGATTTCAGTTTTTTTTCCAAATTAGTTAGTTATGTTGCTAGTGATCTTTTACCTATATTTTTCTTGATGGTCATTGCCAGCCAGTAGAGGAAAGCTGCTGTATCACATGCCATCGCTTTGGTACTGTTTACAGCAGGGGCCTGCTGTGTGTGTAGGAAAAATGGCTTCAGACTCCTGACCCTTCTACCACCTGCCTTCTGGGTGCTGGGATTACTGTTGTATCACTGCACTTGAAAACATGCCATCCTTCAAGGCCCTGGACTCCTGGGTGCTGGGATTACCATGGTATACCACCATGCTTGATAACATGCCATCCTTCAAGGCTCTGAATTCCTGGCAGGTTTGACTCAAAGTCCTATGTATCCATGTTTGAAGAGTTTATCTAAATTTTTTTTTATTATTAATAAAATTCAAAGTCAAATATCGGGGTAAAAACCTTATTGATCGGAGAAGCCACCAGTGACCTTCGCTCTTCATCCAAGAGGGCCCTCGACTCTTTCTAAACCCTCCCTACTACTTCTTGTGCCTCTCTGTATGTATCCTGGGTCCTCTGGTCAGCTCGTCACTAACTCCGCCCCTGATTAAAGGTTAAACTTTATTGGCAGTCTCGGAGTGTCAGTGTGAACAAATTTTCCGCAACACACATTAATAAAGGTCATGGTGGATTATCGGTTCCTAGGATTTAGCAGCCAGGTGTCTTCTCTCTCTTCAGTTAAATCTGGAAATGTTTAGTTGTGTGGAGAAAGGTATTTCTCCTCAGTGGTTGTAATTTCAGTCACAGTGTCTGCTAATGTTAGCCACCACAGAATGAGAATGATTTCTATCTTTTCAAAATACGATTTTTCTGCTATCATCTTTTTGGAAACTTTAAAAATTATCATCAGATATTACAGAAGAAAAGACACACTGAATTCAGTATGAAAAATTACTACATGGGCTGAAGAAATGGCTCAACTGTTAAATGCACTTGATGCTCTTACAGAGAGAGGACTGGAGTTCAATTCCCAGCACCCACATCAGACAACTCTCCACCACCTAGAACTCCAGCTCTATGGGATCTTATGCTCTTTTCTGGCCTTTGACGGCACTCACATTCATGTGCCCCCACACACAAATAGATACACACACACACATATACATGTAAATAAAAGTAAAAATAAATTAAAAAAAAATTGGTACAGCCCCGGTGAGATTATTGTCAAAGTTCATCAGAGGGAGAGGGGAGCTGGGTGTGAGCCAGCAGAGTGACCATCTGAAGAGTGCTTGAATCTGGAGTCTGTTTTGGAGCGCCACCTATGGGTCCATGTGCTCACTGCCTATGCTCTACTTCCTACTAGTTTCGCTATGCGGATTGGCTCGACAAGCTACTCATGGTTCTGGGGACGCTGGCTGCTGTTATCCATGGGACTTCACTTCCGCTCTTGATGCTGGTGTTTGGACACATGACGGATAGTTTTACAAAAGCAGAAACCACTATTTCACCAAACATTACTAATCAAAGTAAGGATTATTTGTGGTACCGAATTTATTGGAATTTTGCAAATAACATTCACTTGACATACCACTTGCAGGGCCTTTACTAAATATACAGTGTTGTGTTCTGTGCACTGAAGGGGGAGGGTCAGAGCTCTAGCTCATGTTTGTACTGAATTTGAGAAGAGAATGTTTGTGGGCACTAGAACATCCAAGAGAAGTGTTGGCAGAGATCCGCAGGAAAGGAAGGAGCTCTGTGAAGTCAGAAATGGCTTTGGAAAGCGTCAGGAGGAAGTACAGGAATGTAATCTGAACTGTGAGTGGTGAGCTGCAATAGTTACGAGAGTCCGTGGCTGTGAGTGTAAGTGAGGAGTTCAGGATGAGGCTGATGCTTTTAGCCTGAGAAACTGGAAGGACAAGGTTACTCTCAAATGAGATGAGGAAGAGGAAGGGGCAGTTTTGGGTGTTGTCATGGGTTGGCCTGTCAGAAAGCAGATCCAGGCAGGATTGGAGAACTAAATGAGGTCTGAGACAGTTGTTTATGAGAGAGACGGAGAGGGTCAGGGTGAGGGAGAGAGGGAGAGAGGAAGGGAGGGAGGGAGGGGGGGGAGAGAGAGAGAGAGAGAGAGAGAGAGAGAGAGAGAGAGAGAGAGAGAGAGAGAGAGAGAGGGAGAAGTGCAGGATGGGAAAAGTAATGCTTTTGTTCTTGAGGAATAAGAAATTGGGAAGTGATATTTGAAAGAGAGTGAAGAGATTTAGAGAGATCCTCTCTGAAGGACAAATGCAGTGAGCAGAGGAATGCTTACTCAGCGTAGAGCCACAGCAGTGCAGCTACAGTAACAGGTGGAATGTGGATGAGTGTCAGGATCTGAAGGCAGGTGGATGAGGAACTGGGAATCTGCATGTTTTCTGCTAGTTGGTAGATCCTCCTGTCTACCAGGGACATGTTTCAAGACTGTCCTGTGGATGCCTGAAACCATAGAGAATACTGAACTCTGCATATATTTACAGTGTATTTCTAATACATGCATACCAATGGTAAAGTTTAATTTATAAATTAATTAAATTATGATAAGAGATTAATGACTTGATAAGAGATTAATGACAATAACTGGTAAAAACAACAAATACAACAATGAGTGAGCTATTGAAATACTTTGCCTCCATCTAACACAAACGCCCTTGACTCAGGGGACACAGGTTGCTAGGTCAGAGCTTCAGTTTTCCAGTCACTGTTGGTCATGCGGAGATTGAGTTAAAGTAAACTATAGGAAGACTTACAGTTCAGTTTGTACTCAGTAAACATGCTGGCGGGTTATAGTTATGTATTTAGGGGTGTGTGTGTGTGTGTGTGTGTGTGTGTGTGTAATTAATGAAAAAAGAGGCCAGGAATTTGAAAGACAGCAAGTAGGATTTGGGAGGGTTTGGAGGAAAGGGAAGGAGGGATATGATGTAATTATACTATAATCTCAAAAAGAAAAACAAAAAAATAAAGTTGGCAATGCCTATATGAGAATACCTTTGATAACTCAATGATACTCTTAGCTTACACGGATCCTTTTCTTATTCATTTTAATTCCTGTGAGAGATGATATTCAGGTGGACATGTGGAGCTATAGTTTTGGGAGGCTGTGAGCTGCACAGTGTGGGTTCTGGGAACTGACATTGGGTCCTCTGTAAGAACAGTTAACACTATTCCCCGAGCCATTGCCTCATCTCTGGACTTTTAAAATTTGATATTAGAGACCAAACCCTTCGCTTTATACATCATTTGAACTTATTTTTGAGGTGCTGAGAATTGAACTTATGGCCTCACAGACACTAGGCAAGTGCTCTCCCACTGGGCTTATCTTCCTAGCCTGATATTTGAATTAAGTCTATGATAAACACTGAATCCTTTCCCAAGAAATATGCATCAATATCCAAACCAATTTGCAGTGTGTTGGACCCTTTGCTGATTTTTTCATGGGTCCTGGGGTCCACTTTGTGTTTCTGAAGAATGCATTGTTTATCCTGATTTAGAACTCTAGCCATTTTGTGAATGTGATGGCCTAGACTACAGAGCTTCCTTGTTTACTAATTGCTCAAGGAGGCCCAGGTTCTAGAGGCCTTTACACAAAACATGGTCAGATAGCTGTGTAAAGACTTAAGTGGGGCCATCCTTGTCGCTGCTACCACGGTCCCCTTGTGAGCTCTTCGACACCCTGCCTGCTCTCAGCATAGACTTGGCCGTACTGTTCTATTGTGAGGTCTGATTTCTTAACATTCTACTCCCGTCTCTCTTTATCTGGATATTAAAATCTTTCCAGCCTTTCTCTCATACTCTGATGACTGAGTGTCAGGAAATTCTCTAGCTCTGCCACTGTGTGTGTGTGTGTGTGTGTGTGTGTGTGTGTGTGTGTGTGTGTGTGTGTGTGTGTATGTACAAAGCTTAACCACCAGGAGCTTTCTGTAGTCTCTGAATTCACATCTCTACATGAACCAAGTGCTATCTACAGGTAGGCCTAGATAAAAGCTGTTGTGTTTTCAGTGTGTGCTTCTGATACTGCCAGGACACACAGAAGCCTAATGACATCCAGGAAATTAAAGAAACGACAGTGAATTGGTGTCGGATAGGACTAAAGACTAGACAATACGTGAGTTGAAGGGGGGTTAAGTCCTGCACGGGATATGGAGAAAGGTCAGGGGACACAGAAGCTCACCCAGTCTTCACACATGTCCATATTGCTCACATTGCAACTCATCCTTTTTCTCCCTTTCCCTCCCTCTACTTGACTTCCACACATACTATAATCTTATATTTTGCAATGACTGCAGGATTTGAAGTGTGCCTTTTGTTGACCTAGCAGTCTTGATATGATAATTTTTCCTATACCATATTTGCCATATTTTCACATATATGTACACATATGCTTATGCAGTGTTATTTGTCTGTGTATCAAACCCAGAGCATAGTGTTTGCTAGGTAAATACACTCACTGAGCAATGTTCCCAATAACAGTATGATATTAGAAACAACCAAAATGAATGTAAACTTAGAATTGATACAAGCATACAGTGTCAGGAAAAATTGATACTGAATGTAGACCAAGATTCACATTTTTTTTTTAAGTTTTGCATGTGAATTTGACAGCATATACACAAAAATATTGAACGGTAGTTATTGGTGTCTGTGTGAATGGTTAAAGTTTTGGAGTTTCTAATGTATTTGGTTCAGACAGTTAGCTCTTCCTAACATTGGATATATTCTGTTCTTCATGATAATTTTGAAATAACAATAAAAGTAGAGAAATGCAGGGTTAGTGTTTAAATCTGGGCTCAAGTGTTCAGTCGCATTGGTATTTATTTGTCACAGTGGGTTTCTTCTTGAAAATGACCGTCACTTCGTGTAGACTTTGTGTAGCTGCGCATGGCAGCAGAGAGGTGTTTGAACGGATGTCATTAACACTGGGACGGAAACCAAATTAAATTGAACTGAATCGCTTGGTTCTGGTTTTGTATAGAGTTTCAAGTGAAATGAGTTTGGTTTACTTTATATGCTTATTTTTACTGGGGTCCAAAGAGCCATAAATGGGCCAGCTCTGTTTTCTGGTTGTCTAGGTGAAACCAACGGTACTCAGATCAGCAGCAGCGGCGATCTGGAGGAAGACATGGCCACGTAATTCCACACTTGCTTTATTCTTTCGTTAATCTTTATAATGATCTATAAAATTTCTCACTCATATAATATGATTTGAAGTTGAATTAAAAATCATTGTCTAATTTATTACTTGTATATATTGTATATAGTCATTGTACTTTTGTATATAGTTTTTCTTTTGTTAGTTATAACCTTTTTCTTTTTTTTCCTTTTTATTAAAATAGAAAAGGGGAAAAAAAAAAAAAAAAAAAAAAAAGAAACAACACAAATGGGGGGGGCGTTGGGGGGAAGGTGAGGGGGACGGGAGGGGGGAGAACAAGGGAATCCGTGACCAATATGTAGAACTGAATTGTATTGCAAAATAAATTAAAATAAATTAAAAAAAAAAAAAAAAAAAAAAAATCATTGTCTATAGCTTTGTAATTATTAGTGTGCTTCTTGCACAGTATCCCTAGTAATAATTATAATAATATTGGCTAGCGAGGAAATTTTAAACTCAGCATTTAATTATAAATAATGAAATAAAACATCCTAGAATAACTGGGTGGTGGTATCACATGCCTTTTATCCCAGCACTCCAGAAGCAGGCCGATCTCTGTAAGATCGAGGCCATCCTGGTCTACAAATCGAGTTCCAGGACAGCCAGAGCTGTTACACAGAGAGACCCTATCTTTAAAAACAAACAAATAAAAAACTCCAAAAAACTAAAAGCAAAAAAAATCCTAGAATAAATAAACATTTGATTTTGACCTTAACTTACCTTGGGAAAATATTTTGTAAATTATTACATGCTTTGAAATTTGTTCTGAGAATATCTTTGAACAAATGTGCAAGGATCCATGAGGATATTCAGATTACGTGATTCTACATTATCCTATGAATGCTTTGACATGTTTAAAGGAAGGGGAGACACTTGATCATATTTGAACGATAAGACGCAAACACTCTAAATGCTATTGTAGAGAGGCATTATTTTTATATAGTGACAACTACAAGTCCCTCTTTTTCTTTCTTCTTTTTTTGAGATGGGTCTGACCTCTTGATGTAGCCCAGGCTGCCCTCAAGCTTGCGCCAGCCCTTCTGCCTCAGCCTTCCAAGTGCTGGGATTACAGGTTTAAGCAACAATGCCCAGTTAACAGCAACATCTTGATTGTTTGAAATACATTACCAAGGCTAGGAATGGTGATGCCTCTTAGCACTGTGAAAGCACTGGCAGGAAGCTTGTGAGATTGAGGCTAGCCTGGGCTCCATAGCAAGACCCTGTTTTTTTTTTGTTTTTTTTTTTTAAATAGCTAAAAAGCAGAAATAAGTGAACAAATGAGTAAAACTAAACATCTTACAGGTTGTTCCCTAAATATAAGTTACACTTGTTAAATGGGGTTACTCTTGCTATATCATTAGCACATGAAAAACAATTATAGACTCACCTATTAATGAGAAGCATTCTAGTTGTGCTATATCTTTTTGTAAGTTATATGATGTAATGGGGTGTGATATGTTAGCAGGATCCTGGTAGGTTGAGCGCAGAGCTGTGAACATCACACCAGAGACTCTCTTACTTTAAATAACCATTTTGATGCTTCCCATGACACACTGCAATTTCCAGAAGATAACAAGTAGAACTTCTCTTTTTGAAGATGGGGAAATCGGTACCCTGTATTTCACGCTGGAAGCTTTGCCTTTTATCTAAATATTAACTGATTGAAGAAGCCTAAGGTTTGCTTTAGTGAATGTGAAGACTCAGAATAAGGGAACATGAGTTCACCTTTTCCTTAGTTTAATTTGAAGGCTTTCGTGCTCTTTGATTCCTTAAACATTTTATGGTTGTTCAAAATGACAAATTGGGCAGATACAAATACTGTTAATTTTCATCTGTCACTTATCAGCTGAGGTCTTCAGTAGTTCAAAGGGACAGGAATCACTTCTATGTTGTTGTTTTTGCCCTTTTGCTCTTTTGGGGGGCCTGCCACCCAGCTCCCAAATAAATCACACACGGAGGCTTATTCTTAAATATAAATGCCCAGACTTAGCTTGTCTTGTTTCTTTCCAGTTTTCCTTACCTTAAATTATCCCATCTACCTTTTGCCTCTGGGCTTTTGTCTCTCTCTTACTTCTGTAAATCTTACTCTAACTCTGTGGCTGGCTGTGTAGCTGGGTGGCTGGCCCCTGGAGTCCTCCTCCTTCTCTGCCTCCTAGATCTCTCCTCCCAGTTTTCTCCTTCTATGTATTCTCTGCCTGCCAGCCCTGCCTATCCTTGCTCCTGCCTTGCTGTTGGTTGTTCAGTTCTTTATCAGACCATCAGGTGTTTTTGACAGGCACAGTAACACAGCTTCACAGAGTTAAACAGAAGCAACATAAACAAAAAAAGGTAACACACCTTACAATAATATTTCCCAACACTTCTATCCCTGGTTTCCACTTTCAGACAAATCCTGTGATATGTCCCTTGACAAGCAGAGACTCATTAATTGATGCTGATATAATAGAATTAGGACTACAAGGCCATGTCTCAATAGACTGCCAGTATAACGAGTCTCACCTCCATTTTACTAGCTAGAAAACTGGGGCCCAAGATGTTACGCATCCTGCCTGAGTTTACAAGGTAGTTAAGTGAAGAGCTGGGATTTGCCCCTGTGCACCAGCCACTGTTAGCGGTTCCTCTATATTAGTGCAGACATGGGCGGATGCTGACAGTTACAGCTCTGCCCCTCACAACCCCTTCTTGTTTGTTAAGGATGGTGGGATACCCAGAGAGCTGAAGGAGTAAGACTCAGTTGTGTGCAGAGAGCAGGACTGATTAGGAAACAGCATGTACAGTGTTCTTGTTTTTCAGGTACGCCTACTATTACACGGGGATTGGTGCTGGCGTGCTCATAGTTGCCTACATCCAGGTTTCATTTTGGTGCCTGGCAGCTGGAAGACAAATACACAAAATTAGACAGAAGTTTTTTCATGCTATAATGAATCAGGAGATAGGCTGGTTTGACGTGCATGACGTTGGGGAGCTCAACACCCGACTCACAGAGTGAGTACCTAGTTTTAGCTGATGTCAGATACGGTCTTGTTCTTACTTCAGTGGAGTAGACTGTCAGTGCATCCCTGAGCAGAGTAGCGCCCTTGTGAGCAGTTCCCGTGTCTTACACGGCTTCTTGTTCACAGTACCCTGGCAGGAATGGGGGTGGAGCTCCTTGACTGGCAGAGTCAAGAAACATGCAGAGAGTGAGCACAGCTGTGATGTGCAGCAAGCAACAATATGGCCTGTCCATGCAGCCTCTGACTGCCATCCTGCCAGGGCTCCTTGGTGTCTTGTCCATCCAGCCTCTGACTGCCATCTTGCCAGGGCTCCTTGGTGACCTGTCCATCCAGCCTCTGACTGCCATCCTGCCAGGGCTCCTTGGTGTCCTTGGAAAACACTGGAAAGAAGGAAGGAGCTCCTGTCTGTCTGTCATTTCACAGTGGATTGTCTTAAACATCCTGTGTCTGTATTCTGAGGCCATGCTGGCCATAGGAAGCTGTTAATGACAAAATCTAGGGGAAACAGATAGCTTGTCAAATGAAATATATGTATACAATGGTTGTAGACATATTAATTTACATCAGAATCAGTGATACAATATAAAACTGGCTAATTTCTGTGTTTGCAAATCTGACATTATTTGTAACACAATCTCTTTCTTCTTCAGTGATGTCTCCAAAATCAATGATGGAATTGGTGACAAAATTGGAATGTGCTTTCAGTCCATAACCACATTTCTAGCTGGTTTTGTTGTAGGATTTATAAGTGGTTGGAAGCTAACCCTTGTCATTTTGGCTGTCACTCCTCTGATTGGATTGTCATCTGCTATGTGGGCCAAGGTAGGTAAATCCACATTTCAGAGTCCTCCCCAGAACCCCACGGGAGGGTCTTAAACCACGGCAGCCCTGATTGTGAGTTTGGTCCTTGCTTTAGGCTTCCATTTTAACAAGGGGCAAGCTAAGCTGATCCAGACCCACTGAGCTCTTATTTGGGGAAAGGGTAAGAAGGAAGGGGACCTTGTATGTTTCCCACCTTCGTAGAAAAGACGTGCTGAACTGGGAAGATCTGTGCTCGGTAGAGGACAGCGCCTTGTCCCCTGTGAAGTGTCAGCTGTGTACGGGTGTCCCTCCCGTGTCTGCACGGCCCTCCAGCGTTTGGAGGACTTACTGTCACTCTCCAGGGAGCGACCTCAGGTCATCAGGCTGGAGTTGTACTTTTACCCAACAAGCTATCATGGCAGCCTTTGCCAGCCTCAAAGCTTAATTGATTTTCCTGTTCAGTAGAACATTGAACAGTTAGGTTCAAACGCCTCGTGTCAGAACGGGATAAATTAAAATGTTTTAGAATACCTTGTGGATAGATGAGGAAAAGGGAAAGCAACATAATCTGTGAGGTCTACACATCACTTCAGTTCCCGGGCCCTTCGTTTTACACCCTGCACATGTCTTAGATTCTCAGATTGTGAGCTCTATTCCAACATAGATGCACTACTAGTTTGAGAAGCTGTTTCCTGCTGTGGACTTGAGGCTGTCTCCTTAACTCAGGCATGAAGGAAGAGCAGAAGGGTCTCAGGCATGTCAGGCACCTGACCCAGAAGTCCCTTTGTATCCAGGGTTCTCTTCCTTGCCCATACATTGTGTCAGCTAGAGGGCACTGGTAGGGAAACCATTATACTTTTTCTCTCCCCAAAGATACCTGACATTCAAAGATCATGCTCTTTGTACGATTTCTGTATAAGCAACATTTTTATATCTATTTTTTTACTCTGCAGAAGATAGATTTGTTGAGCATTTTTAATGATTTAAGATTGCACTTTGACAGGTATTGACTTCATTTACTAATAAGGAACTCCAGGCTTATGCAAAAGCTGGAGCAGTTGCTGAAGAAGTCTTAGTGGCCATCAGAACTGTGATTGCATTTGGAGGACAAAAGAAAGAACTTGAAAGGTTTGAGTTTCTTTTGCTACAAATTTAAAATTCAGTGTTATTGCTAATATTCTGCAAAGTTGCAGTTCTAATTATGCTTTCCTAATGTATGCCTTCAGAAAAAGGGATATATATGTTCTGTTTGCTTTTTGAAATATGTTTGAAAGCCTGTTTTCATTCTTATAGAAGAAAGGGATGGTACAAAAACTACAAGTAAGGAAGTATCTGGTACACAGACACCAGTTTGGAGGGATAAAAGACCCTATGAGAGTTACAGAAATATTTTTTTAGAGAGACATAATATGCTTTGATAGGGCTGAAGAGATCTTTTAGTTGTTAAGAGGGCATACTGCTCTTAGGGAGGACCTGAGTTTCTATGGGGCTCAACCACCTGTAACTCCAGCCCCAGGGGACCTGATGCCCTTTTTGGGCCTCCAGGGGCATCTTTGCTCATATGCACATACACACTCTGTGGTGGTTTGAAGGAAAATGGCTCCCAAAGGGAGTGGCACAATTAGGAGGTGGGGACTTGTTGGAGGAAGTGTGTCACTGTGGAGGTGGGCTTTGAGATCTCATATATGCTGAAGTCACACCCAGTGTCTCAGTTCACTTCCTGTTGCCTGCTGATCAAAGTTGTAGAATTCTCAGCTCCTTTTCTAGCACCATGTCTGCCTGCAAGATGATAATGGACTAAACTTTTGAAGTGTAAGCTACCCAATTAAATGTTTTTCCTTTATAAGAGTTGTTGTGGTCATGGTGTCTCTTCACAGCAATAGAAACCCTAACCAACACCCCCCCCCCCACACACACACAAACATAGTCATTGAAAAATGCTTTGATAAAAGAAATGTACTGAGGATTATGAGGAGGGGATATTTAAATATGATCAAGGAATGTCTCTTAGAGGAGATTTCAATTAGCATGAGACCTGAGAGATGAGAGTAAGTCTCCTGTAGTGAGGGTGGGGATGGGGTCTGGGATAGCAAGTCATCTAAGTCTCCCAACATGGCAAAACCTTCAGTATGTCTTGGGATATGATATCACAAAGCTTCTACTAAAGCAGTCCATCCCACTTTCCCTTCAAAATATCCATGTGGGAGGAAACCAGCTCATTTGGAATGGAAATTTAACCGCAATTGTGAATGCATTTAATTCAGTAATCAGAATAGTTTCATTAAGTTTTTAACAGTTTTTTTTCTTTCTATGTGTCTTTCGAACGTGTTTCCTTCTGAATACAGAAACATTTGACTTTCGTGGAGCACTGATTTTTGATTGTTGGATTTACTTCCTGAGTGAGTCCTATTCTGAGAGTCCTTAATTAGGCTCATATGTTCAAGTATATGCCCTTTATTTCTCCAGCAGTTTCAAATCTGCCAGTCTTATGTTTAGACCATTGTGTTCTGGAAAATTTTGTTTCTCCTTCAATGATGATAGGTAGTTTTTCTGAGTATAATAGTCTTGGCTATTAGCAGTGTTCTTTCAGAATTTGAACTACATCACTCCAAGCCCTTCTGGTTTTAAAGATTTCTCTGGGAAAATCAGCTGTTATTCTGATTGTTCTGTCTTTGTATGTGATTGGCCTTTTTTCCCTGCAGCTTTCACTTCCCTTTTTTTCACCCTTTCTATGTTTTAACTATAACTCGACATGGGGAATTTCTTTTCTGGTCCTGACTTTTATGTGTTCCAGCATGTTTTAAAAAAATAAAAAGAAGTTAAAAAATTATCAATGTCTTTGAGACTGAATGACACGATTCCTTTACCTTGATTCACGTCCTGCTAGACCATCCTCTGCATTAGCCAGTCTCTTGGTAAGACTTGCCACTTGCCTTTGGATTTGACTTACTGAGTTTTGTGTTTTGAGCATCATTTTGGTTTGATTTTTCTTCAGTATTTCTGTCATTATTGAATTCTATTTCCATATCTTGAATTGACTTCTACAAGTGTTTACATGTTCTCTTTAAAGTCTGTGAATGTGATTATAGTCATATTTTATAATTCTTTGTTTGGAATTTGAGCTCAGTCCCTGTCAGTGCCATCCCTTCCCATGAGATTGGTAATTTTTGGAGGGTGTGTGCTGTCTTGGATTTTCATCCAGTTTTTGGTTTCGTGTTGGGATTCGTCCATCTGGAGTTACTTTGTTAGCAGAAGTTGGTTTTTTTCTGAATCACCTTTCTTTGGTGAAAGTTGACCCAGCATTTGTAATTGAGGTGTTGTGGATCCGGTCACTCCCAGGGGTGTCCTTCCTATCAGTTTGTTCCGGTAGGAAAGACAATGAGTAGGCTTGGTAGCTTAGTGAAGCTTGTGTGTCCCTGGCATGCTGGCAGAGTGCAGTTAGGAAAGAGAATGAGTAGGCTTGGTAGCTTAGTTAAGCTTGTGTGTCCGTGGCGTGCTGGCAGAGTGCAGCTCCATAGCTCTGTTCTTCTGTGAGATGGAAGCCTGATCCAGGCTCCTTCCCTCGGAGCCTGTGGCTCTTGGCCGCCTCACCTCCGGGCCAGTCTGGGCCCCCTCTGTGACGTGCTGTCATTTGGTGCCTGCAGCTTCCCTGGCCTGTTCCTACTATATAGTCATAAGCCAAATTAATTTTTGTAGATCAGTGACTTTAAAATTCACATCTATAGAAATAAGATAGCGCGTTCGGCTTGTTTGTTTCTAAGAGAGAGCCCTTTGCTGTGTGGCCCTGGCTGGTCTGGCGCTCTCAGTCTTCCTGTACCCCCAAGTGAGCAAACTGTCCTTAAAGCTTTCTTCAGGTCCGGAGCTTTGAATAGCTTTTTGATGCTACGAATTTCTAGCATTCTATCCCCAGTTCCTTAACTCTGTGCGCCTCCTCCTTCCTCCTCCTCCTCCTCCTCCTTTGTTCTTCATCCCCTTCTTTCTTCTCGTTTTCTAAATTCTTCATTCTTCCGCCTTTTTATCTTCCTTCTCCTCCAGCCTCCTCCTCCACCGTTACCCTGAATCTCTCCTTCTCCCATCCTCCGTCCCGAGCAGGACAGGCTGGCCTTGAACTTGTGGTCCTCCTGCTTCAGTCTCCTTAGTGCTAGGGTTATAGGCAGAGCTGCCGTGACCAGCGGTTTTCCCTGTGTGTGTGCAATAATATGTGCTTTTGATATTTTTCATTATTTCACAATTACTAAGGCCAGAAAGGGTTTAAGCCTCAGCGTACTGTTCAGTGAAGGAATAAAATAATAGTACATCTTAGGGGCAATGTATGGAGAAAAGAAGAAAGCACATGTAGTGAAGGGCTGGTGTGTTCCAACTGTCAACCAGCTGCCTTGTTACATTAACATACTTCCTCCACGCTTATGAGAACATGTAATGATCTCTGGTTTTTCTTCCAGGTACGATAAAAATTTAGAAGAAGCTAAAAATGTTGGAATAAAGAAAGCGATCACAGCCAACATTTCCATAGGTATTGCCTACCTACTGGTGTATGCAGCGTATGCACTGGCGTTCTGGTACGGGACCTCCTTGGTCCTCTCAAATGAATACTCTGTTGGACAAGTGCTTACTGTAAGTAATACGTGGTTTATAAAAGGATTCACTGAAAATGCCATTTAAATTAAGTCGTTTTAATTTAACCTTAGAAGAATGTGTTTTGAAACCCATTAAATACTATAAAGAAACATTCATTCAGTCACTAGGTTCAAGAGTGGATCCAAAATCAATATTGTTGTCTTTCTTACAGATGCCTTAAAAAACTTATTCTTTATGTGTCAATGTTGCATTAAAGAATTTAAAAAAAAAGTCTTCCTCTTGGAGCATTATAAACCAATGTCTTAGTCACTGTACCATTGCTGTGAACAGACTCCATGACCAAGGCAACTCTTATAAAAGAGAGCATTTAATTGGGGGCTTGCTCACAGTTTCAGAGGTTATCATCATGGCGGGGAGCATGGCGGCACACATGGTGGGTGCTGGAGAAGTAGTTGAGGACTATATCCTGATCTGAAGGCAGAGACAGAATGACAGACAGACAGAGAGAGACAGAGAGACAGAGACACACACAGAGAAATGAGTCTAGCTAGCATAGGCTTTTAAAACCTCAAAGCCCACCCCCAGTGATAGACTTCCTCTAACAAGGTCAAACCTACTCCAATGAGGCCACATCTCCTAACCCTTAATAATCTTATCAAAGAGTTCCACTCCCTGGTGACTAAGCATTCAAATACATGAGCCTATTGGGGCCATTCTTATTCAAACCACCACAACTAAGAATGAGACTGTTGGTTTTATGCGGTGCTTTTACCCTGCAAGGAAAAGTCATGAGGCACAACAAAACCCACTATGAGAGTTTTATTAGGAGAAGGAAGGAACAGGAAAGAATGAGCCTGTTTGAAAGACATGTGCAGAGAGCGGGGAGGGTGCATGGGATCTGCCTTTTACGGACTACCCTAGCTCATGCGCATATGGGCCCATGTGGTTGCGCCATGCATGTGCATAGATTACGTGATCACATTGCACACAAATTACGTAACTGTATGAGGACAGATGGCCCCAGAAATGACTAGGCGGAAATGACTAGGTGTCTTCCCAGGGCATGCACGGTCATGGGGGCGTGGTTAGAATTCCTATTAGAGACCACATTTGAATTCTCCACTTCTTACCCTGTGTCTTCTGTCTTGTTATTTGTGGTCTGATGTCTGTCTGTCCTTAAAAGGGCTTTGCTCTATATTCATTGAACAGCACAGAAAAACATGGTATTGGAAAAGAATTGTGGGGGCCCAAATTATTCAAGGTCAGAGAATCTGAGTTTACTTTACCCAGGAGAGCTGCATAATGGGATGATTTGGCCAGGAGCATGGTTACCCGGTGTTTTGAAGGGTCTACTCTTGGCTGTATGGTGTGCTTTGATCTTGAAAGGGGGAGGTCTTTTGCCTTGCCCCTTGGCATTGTATAAAAAGCCCTTTGGAATAAACCTCAAGGTGACTGGGTATTGCCCTAGGGCCCTCCCAAAGCTATCCTGTGTCTCTGACTTTCTTATCATCTCCTTCTATCTTTCTATCTAATACTTCATTATTCCTCTCTCCTCCCCTCAAGAACCCATTGAAAGGTGGGAGCTGGACTCCCACAAGGAATGAAGAATTCTTTTATACTGAAAAATTTAATAGAGTCTTACAAGAGAAGATGCTACTTTCCTGACACCAAATAGCACTCAGAACTGCAGGCAGATGTTATCAACCTATACCCACTTGATGATTCTAACATTTATGCTGGATACTTGTTTTCTTTAAAGATACTTTCAATTTATTGTCTGTTTTTAGCAAATTATCCCCATAACACACTCTCTCTCTCTCTCTCTCTCTCTCTCAAGACACACACACACACACACACACTCTTCTGGGTCAGGAATATGGAAGAGTACGTAGTTTAAGATTAAAGCTATGCATTTAGCTTAGGTTGTAAAAGCAAAGTATATCTGAAGTCCAGGCATGGTTAGGTTGGCTACATTGCTTTCTTAAAGGCAAGTTCAACTTAAACCGGATGAATACACAGTAGGGAAACAGAGTGACTATATGGTGTTAAATGGTCTTAAGGCATATTATTAACTTGGTTGCAAGGTCTGGCAAAATTTAGTCTCTGAAGACAAGAAGTATTTTCAGAAAAGGTGATTCCCAGACCTGTAGCCTGGTTATCCTTCGCTTTAGATAAAGTATCCACTTATGAGTGAGTACATACTGTGTTTGTCTTTCTGGGTTACCTCACTCAGGATTTTTTTCTAGTTCCATACATTTGCCTGCAAATTTCATGATGTCTGTTTTTTACTGCTGAGTAATACTCTGTTGTGTAAATGTACCACATTTTCTTTATCTATTCTTCAGTTGAGGGGTATCTAGGTTGTTTCCAGGTTCTGGCTATTACGAATAATGCTTCTATGAACATAGTTGAGCAAGTGTCCTTGTGGTATTATTGAGCATTCCTTGGGTATATGTCCAAAATCGGTACCACTGAGTCTTGAAGTAGATTGATTCCCAATTTTCTGAGAAACCACCATACTGATTTCCAAAGTGACCGCACAAGTTTACACTCCCAGCGATGGAGGAGTGTTCCCCTTACTCCACATCCTCTCCAACATAAGTTGTCTTCTGTGTTTTTGATCTTATCCATTCTGGCAGGTATAAGATGAAATCTCAGAGTCATTTTTGATCTACATTTCCCTGATGACTAAGGATGTTGAACAATTCTTTAAGTGTATTTCAGCCATTCAGTTCTTCTGTTGAGAATTCTCTGTTTAGATATGTACCCCATTTTATTTATTGGATTATTTGGTATTTTGATGTCTAGTTTCTTGAGTTCTTTATATATTTTGGAGATCAGCCTTCTGTCAGAAGTGGGGTTGGTGAAGCTCTTTTCCCATTCTGTAGTCTATCTTATTGACTGTGTCCTTTGCCTTAGAGAAGCTTCTCAGTTTCAGGAGGTTCCATTTATTAATTGTTGATCTCAGTGTCTGTACTACTAGTGTTATATTTTGGAAGTGGTCTCCTTTTCCAATGCCTTCAAGGTTACTTCCCACTTTCCTTTATATTAAGTTTAGTGTAAATGGATTTATGTTGAGGTCTTTCATCCACTTGGACTTGAGTTTTGTGCATGGTGATAGATATGGATCTATTTGCATTCTTCTACATGTCGACATCCTGTTATGCCAGCACTATTTGTTGAAGATGCTTTCTTTTTCCATTGTACAGTTTTGGCTTTGTTGTAAAAAATCAGGTGTTCGTAGATGTGTGGATTGATGTCAGGGTCTTTGATTTGATTCCATTGATCCATGTGTCTGTTTTTATGACAATACTAAGCTGTTTTTATTACTATAGCTCTATAGTAGAGCTTGAGGTCAGGGATGGTGATGCATCCAGAAGTCCTTTTATTGTACAGGACTGTTTTGGGTATCCTGGGTTCTTTGTTTTTCCATATAAAGTTGAGTATTATTCTTTTGAAGTCTGTGAAGAATTGTGTTGATATTTGGTGGGGATTGCATTGAATGTGTAGATTACTTTTGGTAAAATTACCATTTTTACTATGTTAATTCTACCTATCCAAGAGCATGAGAAATCTATTTTCTGATATCTTCTTCAATTTCTTTCTTCAAAGACTTGAAGTTCTTGTCATACAGGTCTTTCATTTGTTTGGTTAGAGTTACCCCAAGGTATTTTATATTATTTGTGGCTCTTGTAAAGGGTGTTGTTTCTCTGATTTCTTTTTCAACCCATTTATCATTTGTATAAAGGAGGGCTACTGATTTTTTTGAGTTAGTCTTGTATTCTGCCACATTACTGAAGGTGTTTATCAGCTATAGGAGTTGCCTGGTAGCACTTTTGGGGTCACATCTGAAAGGGCCAAGCAGATGCCATAACAGGCTGCTCAGTCTTCTCTCAGAGATCCGGCCTCAATTTCAGTTTCCTGAGACTTGAGCAAGCAGTCTCTGGGAGGGCCGTGAACAAAAGACATAGTCCTTGCAGTAGCTCCCTTTCTGCACATACTCTGACTGCTCAAAGTTCAGCCAGATGTTTACTGTCTGGGACCCCTCACCAACTTAGAGTTATGTGCATGAGTCAAGGACAGAGCCTAGACCACTGAGCTAGCCCCCACAGTCAGTACGTGCTAGGCCAGCCAGCCCCCATGGCAGCTCAAGGACAAAGCCTGGGACTTGTGCCAGACTGCCCCCAAAATGATAATTGTAACCCCCAACCAGTAAATTCAAAGGTTACATACCCTCACCCAATTGAAAGAGAACAGAGATAAAAATAAACCAATCCGAGTTGCACCCTTGCAAAATCCCCAACCCCTGCTCCCCAACCGCCCTGAAGGGCTTGAGGGTTTTGCCTTTAAATAGCTAGCCTCACAAAGAATGAGCAACTCCTCCCTGCCTCACTGTATTGGGTGTAGGAACGAGTTCCCTGTCTAGACTTGTATCTATAGAATAAACCTTGCTGTTGCATTCTGGACATCCACGGTCTTCAGTGGTCTCTTTGGGATCATGATCTGAGCATAACATCATTTGCAAATAGTGACAGTTTGACTTCTTCCTTTTCAATTTGAATACCCTTTATCTCCTTTTGTTGTCTTATTGCTCTAGAACTTCGAGTACTATATTGAATAAATATGGGAAGAGTGGACAACCTTGTCTTGGCCCTGATTTTAGTGGAATTGCTTTGAGTTTCTCTTCATTTAATTTGATGTTGGCTGTCAGCTTGCTCTATATTGCTTTTATTATGTTTAGGTATGTTCCTTGTATCACTTATCTCTCCAAGACCTTTATCATGAAGGAGTGTTAGATTTTGTCAAAGGCTTTTTCAGCATCTGATGAGATGATCATGTTTTTTTTTTTTCCCTATCAGTTTGGTTTGTGTGGTGGATTATGTTGACAGATTTTTGTATGTTTAACCACCCTTGCATCTCTAGGATGAAACTTACTTGATCATGGTGGATGATTTTTTTTATGTGTTCTTGGATTCAGTTTGCCAGTATTTTATTTTGAATATTTTTGCATCAATGTTCATGAGGGAGATTGGTCTGTAGTTCTCTTTCTTTGTTGCATCTTTGTGTAGTTTGAGTATCAGGCTAACTTTAGCCTCGTAAAAAGAGTTTGGCAATGTTTGTTTTATTTCTATTGCTCGGAACAATTTGAGGAGTATTGGTATTAGCTCTTCTATGAAATTCTGGTAGAATTCTGCACTGAAACCATCTGGACCTGGGCTTTTTTTGGGGGGAGGGGGTTGGGAGACTTTCAATGACTGCCTCTATTTCCTTAGGGGTTATAGGTCTATTTAAATTGTTTATCTGGTCTTGATTTAATTTTAGTATGTGGTACCTATCCAGAAAAATCATCCATTTCTTTTAGATTTTCCAATTTTGTGGAGTACAGGTTTTTAAAGTATGTCCTGATGATTCTCTGGATTTCTTCAGTGTCTGTAATTACATCCCCATTTTCATTTCTGATTTTGTTAATGTGGTTATTCTCTCTTTGCTTTTTGGTTAGTTTGGATAAGGGTTTGTCTATCTTGTTAATTTTCTCAAAGAACCAACTCTTTGTTTCATTGATTCTTTGTATTGTTCTCTTTGTTTCTATTTTGATTTCAGCCCTGAGTTTGATTATTACCTGGCATCTATTCCTCCTGGGTGAGTTTGCTTCTTTTTGTTCTAGAGCTTTCAGGTGTGCTACTAAGTTGCTAGTGTGAAATTTCTCCAAATTCTTTATGTAGGCACTTAGTGCTATGAACTTTTCTCTTAGCACTGCTTTCATAGTGTCCCATAAGTTTGGGTATGTTGTGCATTCATTTTCATTGAATTCTAGGAAGTCTTTAATTTCTTTCTTCATTTCTTCCTTGACCCAGTGGTGATTCATTTGATTGTTGTTCAGTTTCCATGAGATTGTAGGCTTTCTGTACTTGGTGTTGTTGTTGAATTCTAACTTTAAACCATGGTGATCTGATAAGATACAGGGGGTTATTCCAATTTTTTTATATCTGTCGAGATTTGCTTTGTGACTGAGTATGTGGCCAATTTTAGAGAAGGTTCCCTGAGGTGCTGAGAAGAAGGTATATTCTTTTGTGTTAGGGTGGAATATTCTGTAGATATCTATTAAGTCCATTTGAGTCATAACATCTGTTAGTTCCCCTATTTCTCTGCTAAGTTTCTGTCTGGAAGACCTGTCCATTGGTGAGAGTGGGGTGTTGAAGTCTCCCACTACTAGTGTATGGGGTTTGATGTGTGATTTAAGCTTTAGTAACGTTTCTTCTACGAATGTAGGTGCCCTTGTATTTGGGGCATAAATATTCACAATTGAGACTT
The DNA here is from genome assembly GCF_007827085.1 of Peromyscus californicus insignis. Lineage (NCBI taxonomy): Eukaryota > Metazoa > Chordata > Mammalia > Rodentia > Cricetidae > Peromyscus > Peromyscus californicus. The sequence continues at coordinate 13,005,402 of NW_026294584.1, read as the reverse complement.
CATCTTGTTGGATTTTCCCTGTGATAAATATGTAATGTCCTTCCCAATCTCTTTCAGTTGATTTTAGTTTGAAGTCTATTTTATTAGATATTAGGTAGGATAGCTACACTAGCTTGCTTCTTAAATCCATTTGATTGGAAAGTCTTTTTTCAGCCTTTTATTCTGAGGTAGTGTCTGTCTTTGAAGTTGAGGTGTGTTTCTTGTATGCAGCAAATGGATGGATTGCAAGGTGAATAAGTTTAGGGCCATTGAGGTCGGGTGCCAGGTGTAGGGGCTGGAGGTTTTGTAAGAGGCATTCTAAGGGGGAATGAGAGGGTGTGGAAGACACGGTTCCCATGGATGAGAGAAGGAAAAGGAAAGGGTTATTGCAGGCTGTAGTAGCGGGCATCCGCAGGACTCAGAGAGGACTGAATGAGGACCAAGCCATTCAGAGGGTCGTCAGCACACCCAATGGGGGTCCTGTTTAACTTGGCTAAGCCAGAAGTGACTCGGTGCTAGGTACCAGGGCTTTGGTAGAGGGCCAGAAGGCAAGGATGAAAACCGAGCTCTAAGAGGGGTCTCATCCATAGGAAAATGTCAGGAATGGGGCCGCAGAAGTCCTGTTGGGCCTAATGAAACTTTAGGATTGCAGCTCTAAGGATGGTGGGATGGGGTCAGCTGAAGAGAGCCTGTCATATTGGGTTATGGTTGGAGTACCAGAGGGGTGACAGATAATCAAAGGTCACTTCCTCATCCCTCAGGCAGTGGGGCAGGTGTGGTCTCAGTGAGGAGAGTACCTCCATTCCTCAGAGCACAGGAGTGGGGGAGCCGGTCCCTCCGGGACTGAGGCAGTCCTGCACCAGGCAGCCTGATTGCGCAACTGGCCTTGACCCAGAGCTCTGAACTGCAGCTGCTATTTAGAATCAGGGAAATGTTTAGAACGACTGAGGGGGAACTTACACAGTTGCCTTGGTGGATGGGGGTGTGAGTGATGGGGTGAGCTGGAAGGTGAGCCTGTTGTGGTCCCAGGGTCCCAGCGTGTCTCAGACCTTCGGGAGGGCCTGCTGAGTTCACAGCACCAAATGTTGTATTTTAAAATGGCAGGAGAGGGACCTTGGTGGGTTGGAGCCAAGGTGCCTCATGGCAGGTAAGAGACAGAGACTCGCCATGCAGATAGTGCTCATGTGGAGAGTTTTATTAGTGGTGAAGGGGGAAGGGAGAGGGATGGAAGAGCTGTCTTGTTGCGGGGGTGATGGGGAGTGGGGAGGGATGGGGAGGGGGGCGAGGAGAGAAGGTCCGTGGGCCTCACTTTTTATGAGGGGACTTCCACACATGCACAGGAACACTGTGTAGCAATGAGTGCAGGATGTTGTTAGAACCCTGAGCCAGCCAAGGCATTGCCTACACATTGCCCAGGTCCCCAAGGGGCAGGTCTGAATGCTAACAGTGGGTGCCCTTGTATTTGAGGCATAAATGTTTAGAATTGAGACTTCTGATGGATCTTTTTCCTGTGATGAATATGAAATGTCCTTCTCCATCTCTTTTGATTAATTTTAGTTTGAAGTCTAATTTGTTAGATATTAGGACAGTTACACCAGCTTGTTTCTTAGGTCCATTTGATTGGGAAGTCTTTTCCCAACCCTTTACTCTGAGGCAATGTCTGTCTTTGAAGTTTAGGTGTGTTTCTTGTATGCAGCAGAAGGATGGATCCTGTTTTCGTGTACATTCTGTAAGCCTGTGTCTTCTTATAGGTGAATTGAGTCCATTGCTATTCAGGGATATTAATGACCAATGATTGTTAGTTCCTGATATTTTTGGTTTTGTTGGTGGTGATGTTAGTGTGTGTGTGTGTGTGTGTGTGTGTGTGTGTGTGTGTGTGTGTCCCTTCTTTGGGATTTGCTGATATGAAATTATCAATTGCCTGTGATTTTGTGGGAATGGCTAACTTCCTTGGGTTGGAGTTTTCCTTCTAGTGCTTTCTGTAGGGCTGAATTTGTGGATAGGTATTGTTTAAATCTGGTTTTATTTTGGAATATCTTGTTTTCTCCATCTATGGTGATTGAAAGTTTTGCTGGATATAATAGTCTGGGTTGGCATCCATGGTCTCTTAATGTCTGCATAACATCTGTCCAGGACCTTCTGGCTTTCAGAGTCTCCATTGAGAAGTCGAGTGTAATTCTGATAGGTCTGCCTTTATATGTTACTTGGCCTTTTTCCTTTGCAGCTCTTAATATTCTTTCTTTATCCTGTATGTTTAGTGTTTTGATTATTATATGTCCAGGGGACTTTTTTTTGGGGGGGGTCTGGTCTATTTGGTGTTCTGTAAGCTTCTTGTACCTTCTTAGGCATGTCCTTCTTTAGGTTGGGAAAGTATTCTTCTATGATTTTGTTGAATATATTTTCTATACCTTTGAACTGGAATTCTTCTCCTTCTTCTATTCCTATTTTTAGGTTTGGTCTTTTCATGGTGTTCCAGATTTCCTGGAGTCTTTTGCTCCTTTATTGTCTGTCTGTTTCCTTTATTGTCTTTTGTCCTGAATGGCCAACGGGTCTAGTGATAGGGTGGTTGTCAGGTTGAGTAGGGTCATCTCCACTGAGGTTTGTGGGGGCTTGGGTGCCTAGGTCCAGCATATTGTCCAGTTCTTCCAGCTGGTGTGGGCTTTACTTGTGCCTATGGGGTCTGTTTTTCCAGCTCTTGTGGGTTGTGCCTGTGCCTATAGGATCTGCTGATGTTGCTGGAGAGGGCTGTTCACGCATGGGCTGCTCTTCTTCCAATTAGTTCAGGTGGTGCTTGTGCCTCTCGGGGCTGCTGATTTTGTGGAGGATGGTTGGCCAGGGAGAAGATGATGGGTTTGGTGGGTTTAGGTGACGGAGTGGGTCTTGTAGATTCCAGGGTCCAATCGCCTCTATTTTTTTTAAACCCCATTCAATACTGTTTATGAGGCTATTTGATTAGGAATAGGCTCCCCCCATCTACAGTTTTTAAGGTAATTTAAAATTTTATCTTATTTTTCATTATGTATATGTATAAATATATGTGTGTCATATGCATGTGTGTACAGGTGCCACTGGAGGCCAGAAGAAGGTGTCAGGTCCATTGGTGCTGGAGTCACAGGTAGTTATTAGCTGGTGGTTGTGAACCACCCAACATGGGTGCTGGGAACTGAACTCGGGTCATTTGCAGGAGCAACATGAGACATCTCTCCAGCCCTTAAGGTAGTTTTTTATTTTTGAGAAGTTAAATATTTCTAAGTAGAAGAGCTTAGATTGTAATAAGAGCTGTGTCCTGCTTACTGTGATATAGAGAAAGTGTTATTTATTTCATATGCTGAGTATAGATGTCGCTGGAAGTTTTCCTGTGTCCCACCTGGTCCTGCAGCTACTCAGACCCAAGTAAACACATGCAGGCTTGTATCAATTACAAATTGCATGGCCATGGCCTATGGCTCAGTTTTCTTGCTAGCTAGCTTTTATTACTAAACTTAGCCCATTTCTGTTAATCTATGTGTCGTCACGTGTTCTGTGTCTTTACCTGTGTACCGTTACACACTGCTCCCTAGACAGCAGGATGGCATCTTTCTGCCTCTCTTTTCTCTTCCTGTCTATCTGCTTGGATTTCCACCTTTGTCGAAACTGCCTTGCCATAGGCCAATGCAGCTTTATTTATCAACCAAGCAGAGCAACACATATTCATGGCATACAGAAAGACATCCCACAGCATATAGAACCTGGGCTTCACACATGTTAGCCTAGGTAGCACCTCTACCCTTGAGCTGCAGCCCCAGCTTTGGATGAGCAATATGCATCATACGTTCACTGAGTGCAAATCTGTCTTACAAGCAGGAACATCCGAGAAGTGCATGCAGGATTTTATACCAGACCCACTGGGTTCAAATTCTGGCTGGACTTTACCAGATCCATGATTCGGAGCACTTGTCTAAACTCTTCTGGCTTCTCTTATCTCTTCTACCAAACAGATGTGACAGGAGCATGTGCCATAGCTTTTAGTGTCCTCGTGAAGACTAGGCGTGCTACACAGTCGTATTCCTGTATGGCTTAGAAATGAGCAGTGACCTCAGTTCTTGTGAAGCTCCAATAGAGAAAAGACGAGTCTTTAGTAACAAGAAGCAAGTGTTTTGAATAAAACAACGAACAAAAGCTCAAATACCTGCTCATTAGACTTCAAAAAGAACACAGTATGGGATGGTGAACTGGGGATACTGAGTCACACCGTAGGTGTGTGCTGTAGGATTGGGAGAGCATTTGCAGTCAGTGGCATCCAGTGCAGCCTAGACAGAGCAGGTCAACTTGAAGGCCAGAGATTTGAAGAGAATGTCCTGAAGATGTACAGTACTCGTCCAGGTACAGACCTGGTCTTCTTTCATTTTCATTGTGTTTATTTCATTTTATTCTTGTGAAATTCTAGGTAAAAAATGCTGAATCTTTGAAAAAAACCTTTCTATTTACTATGATGATTGTATAGAAAGTATACCCTGTGTGATGAAGCAAGTAACACTATCTCCAAATTCTAAGCACATTACGCCTTTAAATTTAAATTTACATTATTTTTTTAATTTCAATCAAAGAATCGCAAAATTTTACTTTTGGTGACTACAGTATAATACTTTGATCAATGTACATAGTGTGGAATGGTAAATATAGCTGATTACCAGGTTTTAAACTTGAATCTCTGAGTCATAAACTTAAAATATTTTAGTACTCACTATTCTTGCCATTTATTCTTACCAGTATTCCCTGTCAATTATTCTTGTCATTTTGAAATGAAATTGGTTATGTTAGAGGAAAAAGGAGAAAAATTGTGCTGAGCACTAAGTAATGGCTTGCTTTGGCCCCCATCCTCAGGTCTTCTTCTCTATATTAACTGGGACTTTCAGTATCGGACATCTTGCCCCAAACATAGAAGCCTTCGCAAACGCAAGAGGGGCAGCCTATGAAATCTTCAAGATCATTGACAATGTGAGTCTGACCTGCCCATTGATCCATCCATCTACTTAAAAGATTTTTCTGATCGAGTCAGTTTTGTTTTTACTTCCTCTCTCCACAGAGTGTCCCTACAGATAGTTATCGTAACCTAGTGATCGCCTAACATATGTTTCTGTTTAGGAGCCAAACATTGACAGCTTCTCAACAAGGGGACACAAACCAGACAGTATAATGGGAAATTTAGAATTTAAAAATGTCCACTTCAGCTACCCATCTCGAAGTGGAGTTAAGGTACGGCGATATGATAAATCTGTGATTCAATCATTTGTTGGCTAGAGATACTCCTTTAGATACTGTAAAACAAAATCACATGTATGTTATGTGTTTAAACCCAGTACTGACTTCAGCTTTCAGCTCATAGAACACACATAGATCTGTGTGTCTGGGAATTGCCCTAGCATTAGCATCTCACCTTTTTTGCAGATCTTGAAGGGCCTCAACCTGAAGGTGCAGAGTGGACAGATGGTGGCCCTGGTTGGCAACAGTGGCTGTGGGAAAAGCACCACTGTCCAGCTGTTGCAGAGGCTGTATGATCCCATAGAGGGCGTGGTGAGTGGGCATGCAACAGCAGCAGTTACCACTGCCCATCATTCTGACTCCGTGATTCTAAAGTGAAAACCACGCATTCTATTTCAGGTCAACATTGACGGACAGGACATCAGGACCATCAATGTGAGGTATCTGCGGGAAATCATTGGCGTGGTGAGTCAGGAACCTGTGCTGTTTGCCACCACCATCGCTGAAAACATTCGCTATGGCCGAGAAAACGTCACCATGGATGAGATTGAGAAAGCTGTCAAGGAAGCCAACGCCTATGACTTCATCATGAAACTGCCCCATGTGAGTTGTGCCTGTCCGCTGTCACCCCGAGGTTCAGAGAGCAGAGCTCTGGCCTGACACTATCCATGTGAAAACTCCTGTTAATCAGAAGAACTTCCTTAGAGGAGAAATCCAGTTTACTGTGGATTTTACATCGCTCACCCTATCTACTAGGGGTAGAACTGGACTGTATTGCTGTCGAGGCTCCAGTGATGACCACATTCCGATTTGAAATGTGAACTGAAGTAGTTTGTTGCTTTACTACATTTTCCTGTTTCTTTTTTTTTTTAATAATTTGTAGAAATTTGACACCCTGGTTGGTGAGAGAGGGGCTCAGCTGAGTGGGGGACAGAAACAGAGAATCGCCATTGCTCGTGCCCTGGTCCGCAACCCCAAGATCCTTTTGTTGGATGAGGCGACCTCAGCTTTGGACACAGAAAGTGAAGCCGTGGTTCAGGCCGCTCTGGATAAGGTCTGTGAGCTGTACTTACAAGGTCTGAATTATAAGAATAATAGTATTCCACTGTTTATGTTTTTTCTTGTATGTGTGACTGTGCGTGTGTGTATGCATATGCATGTATAGCTGCACTTGAACATGTGTGCACATGTATGGATTATCTTCCTTAATTGATCTCCACCTTATTTTTTGAGACGGTGTCTCACTGAACCTGGAGCTCACTGATTTGGCAACACTGGCTGGTCTATGAGTCTCAGTATCTTTCAGTCTCTACCTCCCCATAGCACTCTACTTAAAAAAAAAAATCTATTTATTTTCTTGTAATGTTTTTATTTATTCTTTGAGAATTTCATACAGTGTATTTTGATCATATTCTTTGTTGTTGTTATTCTTTTGTTTTCAGAGACAGGGTTTCTCTGTGCGGCCCTGGCTGTTCTGGAACTCGTATCTGTAGATCAGGCTGGTCTTGAACTCAGAGATCCAGCTTCCTCTGCCTTTCAAGTGCTGGGATTAAAGGCATGTGTCACCATGCCCAGCTTTGATCATATTCTTTACTCAACCCCAGTCCCTCCAGATCTTTTCTCACCTTTCTCCCCACCCAACTTCATGTTCTCTCTCTTCTCTTAAAACAAACATACAAAGCCAGAGTCCCATTTGTGTTGGCTGACTGCGCCTGAGCATCGGGCCTGCCCTGCGGTATGGGTGATGCACGGAGTTTTACTCCATTGAAGAAAACTGCTTTTTCCTTTACCAGAGCTATCAATTATGAAGAGCGCCATGGCTAAAGAGAGACTTCATGCCCACATATTTGTTGAAATCATAGGCTATTTTCTGTAGCTTTACTGGTTTTGTATTGTCCAAGCACTGACATTCAGCAAACATAAACTGAATGAGTTTTTACATATAATTATTCATGTCTCATAGCCTGGTTTCTCTCTCTCCAGGCTAGAGAAGGCCGGACCACCATCGTGATAGCTCACCGCTTGTCTACAGTTCGTAATGCTGACGTCATTGCTGGGTTTGATGATGGTGTCATTGTGGAGCAAGGAAATCATGATGAGCTCATGAAAGAGAAGGGCATTTACTTCAAACTTGTCATGACACAGGTACAGTGGAACTCTAGAATCTTCCCAAATTACATTGGTAATAATATATTACTATTTAATGCTATGGATGGTTTGATTTGATTTGATTATCTTGAAAAGTAGGAAAAGTGCTTTGGATATTCAGGACCAGGCAAGTGTTTTGTGATACTTTTTCTGGGAAAGAGAGAAGCTTAAAAAGGATAATTAAGGTTTAACAAGGTAGCCACATGTGGCTACTGAGCGTTTAAATGTTGGTTAATCTGGATTTTGAAATATTTTAAGTACAAAATGAACACTGGGATTATGAAGGTCTAGTATTAAAAAATGCAAAATATTCCAGTAGCTTTTTGTACTGTTACATGTTGAATGTATAAGTTGGATAACAATAATATCTTGGATTCACTAGATTAAATATATAGTTAAATTGATTTTTTACCATTTTCACATTTTCTGTTGTGGCTGCTAGAAAAATTTAAATGGCAGGTGTGACTCACATTATGGAATATACCACATTGCCTTTGATAACACTAGTTCAAAGCAAACTTGATTGACTGAATGCCCCAGAGAAAAAGGTGGTTTGAGTTAGCTTTCTGTTGCTGTGAAAAAACACCAGGACTCAACACAACTTAGGGAGGATAGGGTAGATTCCATCCTGTAGCTTATAGTCAGTCCATCATCCAGGGAAGTCAGGCCAGGAACCCGGAGGAGTGCTGCTTACTGGCTTGCTCCCTCTCCTTACTCGGTCTTTCCTATACAACCCAGGACCGCCTGCCCAGGGATGGCACTGTGTGCTGGGCCCTCCCACTTCAATCATAAATCAAGAAAATACCCGACAGAGTTGCTTAAAGGTCAATCTTATAGAGGCATTTTCCTCATTAAGATTCCCGCTTCCTGGATGTTTGGGTTTGTGTCCAGTTGCCAAACCGAGCAGCACAGAAATGGCTACCTAAGAGTCGTTGTATTTGGTGCAATCCTTTTCATTTCACGGTTTTCATTTCATCACATGAGAAAGCAGAGCAGCTTAACCCCGTCTTGTCCCATAAAAACTTGAAACATTTCATGGTTTTCCTCAGGCTGATGCTTATGAGCTGTTCCTCTTGTCTAACTGTGCCTAACCAATTTCTCCGTCTTTCTTATTTGTTTTAGACTAAAGGAAATGAAACTGAACTGGGAAGTGAAACTTATGAATCCCCAAGTGACACTGAGGCCTCTGAATTGACTTCAGAAGAATCAAAATCCCCGTTAATAAGGAGATCAACTTGCAGAGGTACTCATGGTCCACAAGACCAAGAGAGAAGAGTCAGTGTGCAGGAGGCGCAGGTATGGATGTGGCTGCAGTCTTAGTTCTTAAACCCTCCCCACACCCCTCCTTGTGTCTCTGTTAGTTGGGTGAGCTGGAGCTGGTGTAGGAGGGAAAACAAGATATGACTGTTTCGATGCCTTCTGTCATGCTTTATAGATTGTTGCAGAAATAAAAATCAAAACATTTTACAGTCAGAATTCATAGGAGTTTTTTTTAATTTTGGATTTATGTAAAGAAACTGTAGTGGTCTGTAGTTTTTTGTTTGTTTGTTTTTTGTGTTCTTTTTTTTTTTCTCTTTGGGGGCCCACCACCTAGCTCCAAATAAATACACAGAAACTTATTTTTACTTACGAATGCCCAGCCTTAGGTTGGCTTGTTTCTTACCTGCTTTTCTTATTTAACTTAAATTATCCCTTTTCTCTTTAACTACACTTTGTCTCTGGGCTTTTTACGTTTCTTCTTACTTTCTTTCTTACTCTGTGGCTGGCTGTGTGGTTGGATGGCTGGCCCCTGGCATCCTCCTCTTCTTCTCCTTTTTTTGCTCCTTCTTTTATCTTTCCTTGAACCTGGCTTTCTCCTCCTATTTATTCTCTCTGCCCACCAGCCCTGCCTATCCTTTCTCCTGCCTTGCTGTTGGCTGTTCAGCTCTTTATTAGACCAATCAGGTATTTTAGACAGGCAAAGTAACACACCTTCACAGAGTTAAACAAATGCAACATAAAAAATACAACACATCTTTGCATCATTAACCAAATATCCCACAACATAAACGAATGTAACACATCTTAAACTAATATTCCACAATAGTGGTCTATATTATTAATGGCCTTGCTGTGGCACAATACCCACCTGAGGCAACTTCAGGGAGGAAGGAAGGGTGTATTGTGTCTCACAGTTTGAGGGTAAAGTTCATCGTGGTGGGCTTAAGATGGAAGCAGAGTGATGTGCTTGTGTTCGGTTCCCTGCCCCTTGACTCAGCCCCAGAGTTAGGTCTTCTCAGGGCAGTTAAGCAGGTCTGGATCTGGATCACCCCTTGCAGCTGTACTCTGAGGCGTATCTCCTTGGTTATTCTGGGTCCTGTTAAATTGACAATATTAGCCATCACTCTCAGGAATTCCTAAAGTCAGGAATGTTGAACAAATCTTAAGTCATTAGTAAAATCGTGCTGTTTTGTTTTGTTTTTGTGGTGCTAGGGCCTCATACATTTCACTTGGGCACCTTACCGATGAGCTCCATCCCCCACCCTTCATTTTACTATCTACTATAGCAAGTGGGACGCAGCCCTGCCTGTATGCCTTTATGCCCTTGTACTCTTAATATATATGAAGAGTCTGTGCAGATGGATGGAGCTGGTCCAGACATAATATATGTAAATAAACATATAGCCAACCAAGACTAGGCTTATGAGAGTTAAAAGCACATATTCTTTATAACCTCAGATGTCCATAATATCAGAATTATTATGTGTTAGGACAGTTTAATGATTTTTAAAAGGAGTGAGACGCTGGTGGATCTGCCAGTACTAAATTTTCTATTCTGTTTGTTCCCAATTATAAATATTCTTGTTTTGTGAAGTCTAGGCCAAGAGTGTTGGTAACAACATCATTAGTTTTTTAAATGAAACTGTCAGAGTTAGCTTCAGAAATAGTACTGCCAGTCAATAAGGAATTATGTTATATTCATTAATGATAATATGGATGGAGCTATAGATGATAAACCTAATTATCAATTTTTAAATAATACCTCTATGTGTATGAGTGTTTTGTCTGCATGGATGCCTGTGTACCGTGTGTGTGCAGTACCCTTAAAGGCCAGAATCAAATCCCCTAGAACTAGAGTTACAGATAACTATGAATTGCCTTACGGGTGCTGAGACTAGAACATGGGTCCCCTGGAAGATCAGCAAGTGCTCTCAGCTGCTGAGATGTTTCTCTGGCCCCCACGTTATCAATTTTGTAAACTATCTTATTGTAATGGATGTGTTTTCTAGGAGGAAGATGTGCCTCTAGTTTCGTTTGGCCAGATCCTAAAACTAAACATAACTGAATGGCCTTACTTGGTCATTGGTGTACTTTGTGCTGTTGTAAATGGATGCATGCAACCAGCGTTCTCCGTAATATTTTCAAGGATTATAGGGGTAAGTGTTGGTGTCCTTTCTGAGTATTTGTTTGTGTTTACCAATGAAGAGTGAATGAATTGTTTCTATTTGTACCGTTGACGATAAACCAGAAAAACATGACTCTTCACATGGCTTGAAGATAGGAGAATAGAAGTATAATTTGTAAGAGGAAACATAATTTTTTTTATTTAAGCTCTTAATTTTTTTCATTTGAGAATACTGTATTTACATCATTTTAATCTTCTTTTACCCCCTCCAACTCCTTAGGTCTACTCCCCACCCCCTCTCAAATTCATCCACTCTTTTATAATTATTATTGTTACACACACACACACACACCCTACTGAGTCCATTTAGTGGTAAAACACAAAGAAATAGGGATAAAAGACAGTTGACAAAATGGGCTGTCCTTTGGGGGCAGAAAGAGTGTAAGAGCCAGAGAACCAGGACACCTGCTGCTGAATGACACGGGAGTTGCACCCATGAAATTGTGACAATAAAATCGCCTTTACAAGAGCCATATAATGACAAACCAGTCATCATGCCAAAGTGAGTGGGTGACATTTCACACGGGCCCATAATCAATGCCTCTGAGAGATGGAGACTCCATTGCTTTAGGGATGAGCTCCCTATAGTACAAATAATCAACCCAGACAGCTTGGAACACTTTGAAATCTTTACAGAGTAAAACAATGAGCTGTTGAACAGTATTACTCCTTGCCAAGATTCCAAGTAGAGAGAATTTATTGCAATTTATTCCATAGTAGGGTGGCATGCATTAATCTATATGGACCCCCCCCCAATATTGTTGGGTGAATCTGTGAATGGCAGACCCCCCCTCTGTCTAGAAGGAAGGCAGAATACAGATGCCTTAGAGGTCAGTGTTCTGGAAACCAACCTTGTTCCAGTATACAAGGTCTGTCTTGTCCTCCAGACTGTTTGAGATGGGGAGTGGGCTCCATGAGGAATACCTTTCTCAGCCATAGAACTAACAACCCTTCAAATACTTTGTCACAGGTTTTTACAAGAGATGATGATCCTGAAACCAAACAACAGAACTGTAATTTGTTTTCCCTGCTTTTTCTGGTCCTAGGAATGATTTCTTTTGTTACATATTTCTTACAGGTAAGTGTCTACATCATTTCTGTATTCATTTCTGAAGATTGTGCAAACAAGTATTTCATTTTTCTGTGTGTGTGGTTCCTCCATCATGACCTGGGCTGTACTAGTCCTACGGTTCTGCCACCTCTTACTTTCCTCGTCTCTACCCTTTCCCCAAACACAACCCTCGACCTAATCAGAGTAAGGGGATGTTCAATGTGCTAGAACAAAGATGGAGACATCAGAACCGGGTAAGTTTGCAGCTAAGTATCGTGGGTCTATTTAATACTGAGAGAAATGTGTTTCTATGTTTGAAAAAAGGAGAGAGGGAGAAACTAAGAGAATTCTGCAAGTGTATCACACTGATTTAAAAACTAGTTTGAGATGTTTGTCACTATGCTCTTGCTACAAAGAACCCTTCCTTTCTCTTTTCTTTCTCTCTCTCTTTCTTTCTTTCTTTTTTTCTTTCTTTCTTTCTTCCTTCCTTCTTTCCTTCCTTTCTTTTTTTTTTTTATTAGTTTTGAGACAAGATTTCTCTGTGTAACAACACTAGCTGTAGCTGTCCTGGAACTTACTTTTGTAGACTAGGCTGGCTTTGAACTCACAGAGATCAGCCTGCCTCTGCCTCCTGAGTGCTTAAAAGCGTGTGCCACCACACCCAGCAGAAAGAACCCTGTCAATGATAAAAGAATGCCAGTCAGTAAAAGGAGAGAAGCACTTACGTCTTTAACACTTTTTGTAGGTTGAAAATCATATGACTCAAATTCAATTGCAAAACATTAAATGCTCTTGCTCTATTGTTTGGAAAGGCGTGCAGCGTGGACTCTGGGGTTAGGCCTAGATCTTTCTGTCATTTGCACACAGAGCCAATTATGTGTCTGTGGAACAATTAGCCATAGCTGCCTTTGCCCGAGCTTCCCTTCTCCAACATACGGGAAAGGTTACCTCAGGATGATTGAGAGAACTATGACCAAGTGAGAAAGCCTGGATGTATGAGGCATTGGGAAGTAACGTCCTATTGAGTGAATCAGTGATTAACCACATGGAATCTTTTAGCTGAAACTCTGAATATTTCTTTTAATACATTTTTTTATTTATTTAAAATTTTATTTTATGTGTAAGAGTGTTTTGTCTGCATGCATGTCTGTGCACCATGTGCATGCCATGTACCAGTAGAAGCCAGAAGAGGGACACCAGTCCCCTGGAACTGGAGTTACAGATGGTTGTGAACCACCATGTGGGTGCTGGGAACAGAACCTGGGTCCTCTGGAAGATCAGCCAGTGCCTTTAACTGCTGGGCCATCTCTCCAGCCCCTAGTTAATGCATTCTAGACATGTATTAATATTTTCTTAGACAAAACGCAGTTCCTGAACACTGTTGGAGGGAAAAAATGAATAAAAGAGTTTTTTTGACTAAATGCTTATAAGATTGTAGAACTACACTTTGCTAGAATAAATGAGACACTGCCTACCAGCAAGAGGGTGGGTCTCAAATGTGTGGAGAAGGTTCAGTTGCTCCATGTGGAGTGGGCAGGAGATTGGAAGGAAGGCGGCTTTGAGCTGGTCATTCCTGCTTTGGCAGTTAGAATGGTGAAGCTTGAGGAGAGAAAGCTATTCCCTCACAGTCTGGCTTTGTTGGAGAAACTGAGTTCAAACTCAGTGTGGTAAGACTGCCAACTCACATTGAGAGACAGCCGGTGAACTTCAGAACGGCTTAGCACAGTCCATGACGGAAGGGTGGAATATGCCCAGCTGCTCATCTGAGAAGTGGGCAGGGACATGAGTGAGGGCGGGAGGTCAGACTGGGTCCCATCCTGCTCAGGAATTTGCATACCTTGGTGTAGGCCCCAGTTATGCCACTGTTGACCTGTGGCCTCTGGAAACCTGTCAACTGTTCAACCCCCAGTTTGGTTTTAAGCATGATGGTTATCGGGTTATGAGGTCATCATGTCGCCCACCGTGTGGCAGAAGGCAGCTCTCAGCAAAAACAACAGTGACAGCTTCCCTGTGGCACACTGCAGGCAGGTAGTAAGCAGCCCATCTAGTCTAGCAAATTCAAAGTGAGGAAGACCTTTTGATCACATGTCATTTGATCCAACAGCAGAAACCTGTTTGTGTTCCCATCTGGCCTTCACTTACATAGTCCCCCTTCTTTCAGTAACACCCGGAGTACCCTTGGGAACACAGAAGAATATCTGGCTGCCCTTTTCCACTTCCTGATGCCACAGAGGTCACAGGGATGGAATTAGGACTCCCCTTTCTGTTGCACCACACAGCCTTTCCCACACGGCTTTTCTGTGTCTCAGCTGTGGTTACCAGTTCAGGTGGAACGGGGAATACTGCTGCTTCCTTTGTCCCCGTGGTCATCCTATCGAGGACGTGGCTGACCTCCTTTCGAAGATGTGGCCTGGCATGGTGGCCCACTCACGTCTTGCTGTTCTTTCCTGGTTACTCTGTCCCTCCCTCAGACATTGAAGTGCGTAGCCTTGAAGCATGGGGAGGGAGGTAGAGTGCGAAAGACTTTCTCTTGGTGAGCCACCTTCCTCGATCTGCTTTGGTCCCAAACTTTGGTTTTTTCAGTTTGTAAGCTAAGACTGTTCTCTGCCTCCTTCATGTAGGGGCGACTGTAATTTCTTTTTCCCAGATTTCCCCTTAGCTTCTTGTGCAGTCATGAGCAGTGCACATCTTTTTTGTCTCGCAAATGTTCCCGTTGGATGATAAATTTTGTTTACAGCTTGTGTAGAGTGCCCCAGCTTTCTAAGTGCTTGCTGTTGTTCATCGAGGATGGGGTGGGTGGGGCATGTACACGCAGTTGTGGTACCCCCCGCCCCCACACCTTGTTGCTGACTGGGAGCCATGGGTTACTGTCAAAACTGGCCTCTGCTAGCCCTCCCACCACTCCAGCTACATCGCTGGCTCCTGGGTAGAGTCACAGCAGTACAGCACACCCAGGAATGGGGCTTTGTGACTCCACATTCATCCTGCCTCCGCAACAGCATCGATCCACTTCCTGCTGTGTGCTTGGTGTCTGAGTCTCCGGTCAGCCTTCTGTGTGACGCATTCTCATTCTTCACAGGGCTTCATGTTTGGTAAAGCTGGAGAGATCCTCACCAAGCGACTCCGATACATGGTTTTCAAATCCATGCTGAGACAGGTATGGTTGCACCCGGAGGTGGGGAGGTAGGACTTCTCTCTTGTGCTCTGTGGACACAGATTGTAAAAGCTCTGTCAAGTTCCTCAAATAGAGATCCTTCACGGGTCTCCTTAGCCTCCTCTTGGGATGTTGTTGAGCCATCTGTAGTTAGATGTAGGCTGCCCGGGTCTCCTCAGCCTCCTCTTGAGATGTTGGTGGGCCATCTGTAGTTAGATGTAGGCTGAGGACCTGCAGTCTGTTTGCTGCAGGCGGGCACAAGGAACCAGACTGACTTGAGACAAATAGAGTCTTCCGAGTAGGTTCTCCTCCAGCCTTTTGGTCCAGCATTGAAAGACCACAGAAGCCAAAGTAATCTTCAGTAGCCCTCATCCCTCACTCTTCCTTACTTCTCCTGTGAAGCTGGGATACCAGGTCATGACTCTTGCCCTCAGGAGATACCCTCCATGCCTCTCATTCCACAAACCCAAGGTCATCGCCGTAACTCACCACCCCTCACTGCCTAGTTTCTTCGCTCTCCATGCAGTGTAAGCTCCCTGACTTAACAGGACAGGGTGCATCTCACAGTGTGCACCTTCAAGACCCTCCAAACAGACAGTGAGGATGTTTTCCTTAAAGAAGTGGGATTTGGGAAAGGGATTCCAGGACAGCCCAGTTGAAAGAGGGAAGATTTTTGTTTTTTTTTTTATCAATTGTGAGAAATTTGCATATGACTTTAAACCTTTTATGATCACTGAATGTTCAAGCATCCTAGCCCAGGCAAGCTGGAGGCACTTGAACCCAGCTCAGAAGCGTCAGTGTTCCACAGGACAGTGACTTCTCCTGGGCTGTTGTTTCATTGGTGTTTTAAGATTTATTTTATTTTTTTAAATTCTGTGTATATTGGGAGTGGGGTAATGTGCACATGAGGGTCGGGCCTGCAGAGGTTCAGACTGAAACCTAATAACTCCCCTTCTGTTTAATATGTTCACCTCTGCTCCACTTGTTCATCAGCCTCCTAGCTGGTGGTGTTACCTCCAACCTCATCCCAATCTGGAGGCAGTGTATCAGGGAAAAGTCCATAGTCTCCACAGTTGCCAAAGGCCATGCACATGTACATCTCCCATCTGCCTCACAGAGGTCATCTGCAATGGTACCCCCGTCCAGCACATGGTGTCTTCAAGACACTGTAGGTAACTTCAACAACGGTTGTGGAAGGTTCAGGGGGACCCCAGTAGGACAAAAGGATCCAGAGGAAGAGGCAGATTTAGAGATAAACACAGTGGGTTTGTTGTTTGTTTGTTTGTTTGTTTGTTTAGGCTACACAGCTTGCTAGCTTTAGTTAAGATTGAGTGTGCCTTGGCCCTGGTCTTTGCAAGCGCTACATCTTCTCTCTCAGAGGCTCTCATCTTTTCCTTCATTTCATATCTGCTCACACATCCCCTTAGAAAGTCCTTCTCTGCCCCTTCTCTACCTTGTCCCTTACTTCTTTGTCCTTCTTTGATAGGTTTTTGTCCAGAGTGTTAATAACTGTCAAGACAGCGTGAATTTGTTTACCTGTGCCTTCTCTCCCTTGAGTTGAGGCTGTATGATGATAGTGACATGTTACTCTTCACAATTTAATACTTAGAGTTCTGCTGGAGACAAATAGACATTTTTTACGTAAATTAACAAATAGTCCAGTTACATGTTTGTATAGGAACTTTCTTCTGTCTATTGAACATTAAATTTTGAATATTAAATGCCGGGGATATGTGATAGCTGATGCTGTCACATTCTCCTATATCTAAGAGTTTCTTAAATAGAGCATTCTGATTTAAAAAAAATACCTTTTATATTACAGGATATAAGCTGGTTTGATGATCATAAAAATAGTACTGGCACGTTGACCACCAGGCTCGCCAGTGACGCTGCTAATGTTAAAGGGGTACGTGCTTCCTTCCTGTGGGTGGGTGGTGTCTTTCCATTTTGATCCCCAGCATGGGACTGATTTTCCCTTATAGGTATTAGTGACTGTCTTTAAGAAAACATAAATATTCGTTTAACGCACTGGGATATCACATGCATTGTAGCTAAGGTATAAGATGAACTATACATTGCATAGGATATAACTTAGAGGCATTCTTTTGTTATTGCTGTTTTTCATACAATTAATAGGGCCCACCAAGGATAGTTATTAGGAAAGGACCCTCTGTGTGTGGTATCCTGCCCAGGAGGCTTATTTGAGGTGTGAGGGTTGCTAATAGAAGGGGAAGTATTAATAATACGTTTCGAAGGGTCAGTCTGTTTTCCTGCTCAAGTTAATCAAGGGACAGTTGTAATTGCTACTCAAGAAAAGACACATGTGCATCTTGTCAGCATGTTTCTAGACATTACAGTTCAGAGCAGAGGGAAGAAAATCTTCCTTAAAATGATCGTAGAAAACAAAACACATATTAAAACTTGTTGCCTGCCTGGAGGGAATAGCTTTGAATTGCCACATCATCAAATTTTGATTTCTGACTGAAGTTGGTTTCTTCTGTACCCACCACTTCACAGCAATAGTCTTCAGGAAGCTGGTGTGAGAACTCACACATGTTCCCCATTGTGTCCCCCTCAACCCTGGGCCTCGGTGCCAGTCTTCATCTTTCCAGCCTCCTGAAAGACAGAACTACACACTGACTTTACAGGCAGTAATAGATGGCGCTTCTGTTAAAATAGATCGGAATATGAAACCACATAGGCGAGTTGGAAAATTCTTCAAAGCCTTGTAAAGCTCAAGAATTAGTTTTATATTTATCTTTTTTAAATGGGTAAATCAAACAGTAAAGACTTAAGATGAGTTGTGCAGGACACAATGTACACACAAGACGTAATTATGTATGTCATGTAACAAACAAGACTCTTGCCCTCACACAGTCTTCTTGGTGGGTCAGACTATCAAAAAGTGCAAAAGGATGGCTGGAGGCAGGGTATAGAGTTAGGGACTGCCTAGCTGTTGGAAGGGAAGGAGGGATGGAGGAAGGAAGGAAGGAAGGAAGGAAGGAAGGAAGGAAGGAAGGAAGGAAGGAAGACCTCAATGATGTCATGCAGGCAGGAGTCTGATGGAAGGGAAAGTGTGATTTTTGTAGGAATATTCTTCCTAGTTCTTCTAGGAGGAATATCCTAATAAGATTGGCTAGTGCTAAGGCTCTGACTCTCCCACCTTCCTCAGATAGCCAGATTTTGTCATCTTGTGATCTATCTTGATTCTTTGGCCCTAAGACCTACCAAAGCAGGATCTGCCTATGTCTTAAAGGTTATGGCCAGGGAAATGCCTCTACTGTGCCCATGGGAGATGCTCTGAGTGTTTCTGTCCATCAGCAGCTGCTATGGGGAGTGAGTTCTGGGTAGGATTATAGGAGCTAAGACCAGGAGCACCTGAGTGCATCCCCATCCTACAGAGTCTCCAGGTCACTTCTCTTGATCTTCACATGAGAAATGTGTGGGAAGAGCCCTTTAAAGGTCACTCTGCTCTTTGACTTGTGCATAACATAGCAAAGGGTCTCCTCAGTAGAAGTTTAGTTGACTGCACCACACACACATACACACACACACACACACACACACACGCATGCACGCACACATTTTTCGTAATTTTTTGCTCCATATTTTTTTCCCAAGTCCAAGTAAATGACACCTAATAAGTGTTTCAAATGAGCCCAGGTATGAATTAATACCCTTAATGAAAAATGTTAGTCTTAATTTATAAGCAGTTGGGTGCCTAATGTTGAAACTTCCACCATTGCCAGGCCAGTCTCCTTTACATAGCTTGCTTTAGTGATCACGCTTTGATACATGACGATGTCTTGGTATTGAAGAATCAGCCAGGGCTGGGGAGAGGGTTCAGTAGGTAAGACTTTCTCTGCAAGCACAAAGACCTGAGTTTGAATCCAAAACACTCAATGTAAAAAAAACCAGGCCATGGCTGCATGTACCTGTAACCTCAGCATTGGGGGACAGAGACAGGTGGACCCCAGGAGCTCAGGAGCAAGCTATGGTTAAAGCCTGTTTCAAGGCAGTAAGGCAGAGAACGACAGAGGAAGCCACCCTGCATCCTGCTCTAGCCTCCATATGGGTGAGTACGCCAACACACTCATGTTCGTGTACTCCACAAACACGCATGCACCCACATATCTTGATTCAAACACACCCAAAAAAGAAAAAGGAATCAAAATAGAGAGAACATCTTAGTTCTGGATTATTGATCTCTTTTATATTTATGTAGAAGTCAGGGAAATCCTCATTTTAGAAACACAATAAACTTAAAATTAAAGCAGAGCTTTAGTAACTGAGAAGACAATTAGTGTATTTGCATGAAAGCAAATTGTCCTAATTCTTAAGAGTACGTGTATTTTACAGTTAATGTAAAAATGTGTCTCTAATTGTTGTGTTTTTCAGGCTATGGGTTCCAGGCTTGCTGGAATTACCCAGAATGTAGCAAATCTCGGGACAGGAATTATCATATCCTTAATCTATGGCTGGCAGCTAACACTTTTACTCATAGTGATTATACCGCTCATCATATTGGGTGGCATTATTGAAATGAAAATGTTGTCTGGTCATGCTCTGAAGGACAAGAAAGAACTAGAGGTTTCTGGGAAGGTGAGTCAAACTAAGCACAATGCTTACCTAGCAGCAAAACGCTTCTTGGTGGTGATGTTCGCGATTCCCTGCTGCCGGCTGTGCTCTGAGGATGTGGTTCTAACCGTTCTTCCAGAAAACTTCGGTTTCCTGCAGATTCGTAGCAGAAGAAAAGTGGACAACAGCTCTCTGAGCTCGAAGACTGGCAGCTGCTTGTCAAGGCTTTCCTGATTTCAGGCTGCTGCCTCCACTTTCTCCTGTGTTCCCATCCGGCCCTCTCCTCCCTTCCGTTCTTTTCTTCTCTCCCACCTTCTCTGTGTTCGGGGATGTAGGTGCGTTCTGTTACACATGATTGGGGAGGTTCAGTATGGAAAGTCCTGAGAGTGTTGCGTTCCTCTTTTCATGCCTCCGCTTTCCTCCCACGTCTGTTCTTCCCTTGACCCTGTTTGTCCTGCACCTTTACCTGTTTCTTTTTTCACAGCTTGACAAATGCTTTGGTGGACTTTCTGGGTTTCCTGGTAAATGTTCTATTTCTTGCAGTGACTGTAGTAGGTGTGTTGTGTTTATTGAGCTTCTTGATTTTTGTGGTGAAGACTTTTTATTTGAAGAAAAGCATTACGATTTTATAGTACTGATGTGCTTACAATGCCGTAGAGTGATGGTAGGAAGATAACCAAGTCTAAGAACCAGGAGACTGTTCCAGGCTCACGAAGTTACTTCAGCGTGAGTGAGGCAAGGAGTGCAGATGGAGATGGGTGTGTCTATGGCAGACTTTCAGAGTCATGGTCAGGTTCTACTTCAATGGTAGCTCCTCAGAGGGAATACAGTACATAGAGACCATGGCGGTGGCTATTCAAACCACCCTACTTAATACTAAAAATCAACCTCATTGTTCTATGTTCTATGTTCTCAGGTTACCATTTATTATTAAATAACTGGCATATAGCCGCCATCATCTTGTGAGCTGTATGTGTATTCTCTTACTTATTGCTGTCAGTAACTCTGCAGAATTATCCCTGTTGGAGAGGTGATAAAGCCCAAAATTTAGAGAGATCCTGGGTCTTGTCCAAAGTCACAAGGTAATGGATGTCTCACTGATCTACTCCCTCTAGTCATATCCTCCTGTACTCTATATTCTTCACACAAAATCCATTCTCATATCTATTAGATACATATCAGATCGTGCTAACCTGCACTTCAAATCTTGCCGTGGCTTCTAAGGAGTTGCGTATAGTCCAAGCTTTTATCCCGGCTGCAAACCCAACGTGGCCTAGTCCTGGATGACTGTTCCTTTCTTGCACTGCATTCTTTGTGGTCCACACTGCTGCAGCCACCACGGGCCTTGTGCAGCTCCCATCACACTCCTCTTCGATTCCCTTGGACCACGGATGGCTTGTTTACATCATTCGGGTTTCTGAATTGTATTTCCAGAGGCCATTCACACTCGCTGATTGCATGCCTCCTATCAGCCTCTGATGTTTCTGTCCTATTTCTTTATTAATGGACAGCATGTCTTCCTTGCTAAAACTTAAGTGCCTGCTTACCATCTTCAGTCCGTGATGTCAGAATGCGCTCATAGCCTTGACGTCTAAGGCGTGTGTTTGGCAGTGTTTAGTCATGTTCTTATGGACACACTGAGCACTTACTAAAAAAGCTGCAGTTTTTTTCCAATCGTGAAAGCCATAATCAAACATGAGTTTTTGAAGGCAGGAGGGGGAGGGTAAAGAAGTTTATTCATTTATTTTTTTCAAAATCATGCATTTTTCTTTCTCCAAAGATATTTAGTAAACGATTCTTTCAGAAAGAAACAGTACCATTTTTTACTCTTCCAACTAAAAGTTCTTCATTTGGGGAATTACTTAGTCTTTAAAACTTGTGGAGATTGAAGCTATAAGGGTAGAAGCTTCTGGTTAAGGTTTTTTCCTAATTGCTTCATTGCACCTCTAAATGAAGAGATAATTCTGTGGGATAGTATGTCATTTTACTGACCACAAAAATCTGTGCCTCAAACTCTCATTTTTATCAGCAACAAACACTGAGAATACATGATATTTACAAACTCACGAGAGCCCCAGCAGCCTGGCCTTAGGAAACAATGCACAGGAAGTCTTTCAGACGTCATTGAAGTTGACCATGGAACTTGTTTTCCATCACTCACTGCTGTGGTTTGTTCAGTTGTCTTACTAACCCAGAAAAGCTCTCCTATTTATTTGAACCCTATAATTAAAAATATTTTAATGTATCTGAACAAAGATTGTCTGGATAAATTTTTTTTCTCTAACATTTGCTTTTCCTTACTTTCAGGATTTTCTAAAATGCGTATATGTTTGGTGTGTGAGTATGCAGTTGTACGTGAGTATGGGTGCTTTTGCGTATGTGTGGGGAGGTCAGAGGTCAGCCTCAGGGGTCATTTCTCAGGAGCCATCCACCTTGTCTTTGAGTCAGAGTCCCTCACTGGGACCTAGAAACCACTGGTTAGACTAGGCTGTCTCAGCAAGTCCCAAGGATCCTCTTGTCTCCCTTTCTCCAGTGCTGATATTACAAGGAGAGTGAGAGGGGAAGTGTGTGTGTATGTGTGTGTGTGTGTGTGTGTGTGTGTGTGTGTGTGTGTACACTGAACATCCAGAAAATGATCTGTAATAGCCATACCTTTAGATTTAAATCAATTTATAAAGCGTGTAGCTAACAAACTAAAGTAAAGCAATAATAGCAAATAGCAGATAGATAGAAGCAACAGATAGTTAGCAATGCATCATCAAATAAAGTACTCAAAACATGCAGCAGAAATGACTAAAGTAGACTGGTTGAAAGAGCAGACAAAGGTAACAGCAAGTCAGGACTTCGGAGCATTGAGCAGAAATCGGCTGGGGAGGAGGCAGCCATGCTGAGTTACCGGCTGAGTGTCCTCTCTGTGAGTGGGCTTCTTCCAGAGGACTGGGTTTGCCCCCCAGCACTCCCAGCAGCTCACAATCATCTGTAACTCCAGTTCCAGGGCATCTGATGCTCTCTTTTGGTTTCCATGGACATGGCATGCAAGTGGTGCACAAACATACAGACAGACAAAACACACTGATACTGATACACATGAAATGATTTTTTCAATTCCCTTTCCAAATTTAGATACTTTGTATAGGATTCAGTGAAAAATAAGGGGGCTTCCCATTTTGGGGTATTCTTCTATAAATTACAACATAATGAGATGTATCATTAAAATCAGTTCTGACCTGTGAAAGAGCCTGAGAGAAGAATATCTGAACCAATAAGAGGAACTTCTCTTGGTGATCTATAGTTTTAGAGTTGAAGAGACGGTAGAGATCTTCTACCCATCCCCTTCATTTTACACATAAGAAGCATGAGACAGGTGGTTTGTCTCATGGCTGACAGAGATTGAAATCTCATGGGGGTATTTCTGTTCTTTGCATTCTCCACATCCCTTTACCCACATTCCAAAACGTGGCAAAGAATGTGTGTACTAAACAAATATCCTCATTAGTGGTAGTATGTTATCAGATTGTAATAGGATGGCAAAAATTTGGGGAGAGTATATCTGCCATGTTCCTAAAATATAGTGTGTTTTCAAATACCACTAAAAGGTATGTTAATGAAAGAAAAATAGCAAGGAATCGAACAGTAACACAGTAAGCCATCAGACTTTAAAGGTGAATAAGAAGAAACTAAGATACAAACAAGAAGAAAATTATAGAACCTAGTATGTTT
Source organism: Peromyscus californicus insignis (assembly GCF_007827085.1). Taxonomy (NCBI): domain Eukaryota; kingdom Metazoa; phylum Chordata; class Mammalia; order Rodentia; family Cricetidae; genus Peromyscus; species Peromyscus californicus. Next base: position 12,982,086 of record NW_026294584.1, on the reverse strand, counting down.
TCCAGTGGTAACTCTAAGTGTAAATGATCCTAATTCCACAATTAAAAGGCACAGACTGGATGAATGGATGTAGAAGCAAGATGCAGCAATATGTAAGAAAGCTCACCTGTAAAATACAGCATCTGCAAGTGAAAGGACAGACAGCAATGGTCCAAACAAACGGAATCCGGAACCAAGAAGGTTTAGCCACACTTAGCCAGCAAAATGGAGTTTAAGGGAACATCGGAATACATAAAGGGGATTGCCATTTATTAAGGGGATGATTCATCAGAAGATAAGTTTCTGTGCACCAAGTGCCAGAGCACCTGACCTCACTGTTAGACCCGAAGGCTGTCTGGGTTCCAAGGCAGGAGTAGTGTGTGAACTGACGATCCCACTCTCCAGTACATTACCTAGATGGAAAAGAATTAACAAGGTGGTTTTCTCTGAGCACAGTAAGAGAAACTGAATAGGCAGTGCTAGGAAGGAAGTTTATGGCAGTGAACGCCTACCCCATAAAGAGATCTCACCCTGGTGATGCATCCAAGTCTTGTAGAAAGGTGAGAATGAACCAAACCAAAAACAGAAGGCTGGTCAGGACACAAGCGATTAAAATGGAGCATAAAAGAGCACCATCAGGGACCAGTGAGGAAAGATGGCTCCGTGGGTGGGAGCACTCACTGCCTGTCCAAAGGACCAAGATGGGTTCCAAACTCCAGGGATCCAATCTTGTGGCCTCAGTGGAGAACTTCACACACATGACATTCATACACACATACATAAATATAAATCTTTAAAGAGCTAATTAAACAAAGAGCTAGGTTTGTTTGTTTGTTTGTTTGTTTATTTGTTTTCGAGACAGGATTTCTTTGTGTAGCTTTGGAGCCTGTCCTGGAACTTGTTCTGTAGACCAAGCTAGCCTTGAACTCACAGAGATCCGCCTGCTTCTGCCTCCCAAATGCTGGGATTAAAGGTGTGCACCATGACCGCCCAGCTTAGTGTTTTTTTTTTAAAGATCAAATTGCTGAGCACTCAATTAGCCAAAAGAGAAGAGCTAAATAAATAGAACTTAAAAAAGGAAAGCATATGCTTAGTACTACTGGAAACTCAGGATCATTAGGGGATTTTTAATTTTTTAAGATTTTTTACTACTTTAAATTATATATCTGTCTTGTGTGGGTATATGCACATGGAATGCAGGTGTCCACAGTGGCCAGAGGTGTCAGATGCCTCCAGAACTGGAGATACAGGTGGTTGTGGGCCACCTGATGTGGTTTGGGGAATTGAACCCGGATCCTCTGAAAGAGAACAAGTGCACTTAACTGCTGAACCATCTCTCCAGACCCATTAGGGAACATGTCTAGGGGGGAAATGTTCATAACGTAGCAAATTTAGAGGAAATAGAATAATTCCTGAACAAATATGACCTACCAAAATTGAATCTAAGGAATTTAAGAATACAATAAAAACATGAGATTGAATGATAGTAAGTTTCCCAATGAAGAAGTGCACACTACAGATGAGAAAGGGAAGAAACCTCTCCATCTTCATTCTAGGAAGCTAACATGACCCAGCTACTAAAGCCTGAGAAGGACAGAAAAGGAAAGCAAAACAAACAACAAAAACCCAGAAAACTATACAAGAGTGTCTCTGGTCAAACAGACGTAAAAACCTTCAAGGTGTGCAAAGTGAACATGAACACTGGTTAAGAAAAGCTCGTGCTGACAGGCATGGTGAATGCTAGTGATTTGACATTCACAAGACAGGCAGGAAGAATGCTAGTTGCCAATATGGGTTAATGAGGTAATGATACTCTAGGCTACACAGTGAGATGCTGTTTCCAGAAATCAAAACAGGAAATGTACACCATGATAGAGTTGGAATTACTCCTAGGACGCAAGAATAGCTCAGTGTGCACAATTCAGAAGTGAGGTACATGAGTAAACACGGTCCTCTGAGGAGATCTAGAACAGCATTTGAGAAAATTCCACACCCCTTCTTGATGAAAGGCCTTATTAGTATAGAAGGATCATATCTCAACATACTAAAGGTTGTTACATGACAAACATATAACTAATATATTGAATGGAGAAAAAACTGAAAGCATTTCTTACAGTCAGGAGTAAGGCAAGGATATCTAATATCACTACTGTTCGATTTTAGCTCTAGAGATCACATGTGAGAAAAATTATAAAATTAAGAAAGAAGTGAAATCCTGCTTTCCAGATATTTTAAACACAAAAAGACTTTGCTGAGAAACTACCAGAACTGATGAGTTCACTAGAGAAGCATACACATGATATATCCGTGTGTGTATATATCTATAGAGAAGATACAAGGTAACACACACATATCAGTAGCTGTTCTACACACCAACCCACACCTCACTAAGACAAATGAGAAATCCAGTTCCTCACAGCTACAACAACCAAGCCCCTAAGAGCAACCCTGATTCCTGCTCTGCACTGACAAGTGACGAGGGAGGCTGGAGACAGCAAAGGGACCGGGAGATGACGAGTCCACAGCACTCAAAGCATCTGGCAAATTCTTTTTCTGCAGCCCCAGACCAGAAAGATGAACGGTTCAAATGTGGCATATGTGTATTGTTGGGCGGTCTGTTGTTTGCAGGGAAGCAGAATTGGAGTAGGTCACGTTACATGAGACAAAACAAGTATATGTTTTGTTTCATGAGTAGAATATGTTAAAAAGATGAGCGAGAACTACATGGGACTTGGAAGAGGTGAGGAGAGGGTGGAAGGGTAGATGGACCTGATGTGTGGATATATGGAACTTTCAGTGAATCCTGTTAATTTGTACAATTAATATTTGTTAATGACGAACAGCTTTTACTCTCTTTGACCTAGTGTTTTTACTTTCAAAAACTTTTCCTAAGAAAATCATTTTAATACCGGCAAATGCTCACATTCAAAGATATCTATGTAAATAAGAACTGAAAGTGCTGCTGGGCTGAAAACATGCTGCATTGTTAAGGTTGTCTAGAGTACCACACTACATGTATTTAATAACCTTGGAGAATGCTCTTTATCAAAACAGTCTAGAATTCAGAATCTATTTTACTATTAAAGATGTGTATATATATATATATATATATATATATATATATACATATATATATACACATACACACTTGGGGAAAAAGCAATGTTTGAGTGACTGTGTAAAATGCTGATGTTTAACTTTTTATTTTGTAACATATTCCAGATATGTTTTAAAACAACGGAACTTATAAAGAGATAAATATCACATTTTAAAAACATGTAAACCCAGGTATCGTGGTGCACAGCAGTATTAACAGCACCCAGACTGAAGGAGGAAGTTCTTCAGTGTTAGGCCAGGCTTGCATATTTTGCAAGACCTTGTCTCAAATAAATGAATAAATAAACTAAAGCAATTGTAAGGTTAAAATAAGTCCATTGTAGAAGCAAGATCACCGTAAGGGACACACTGAATTCTCAAACACCTTTTTAAAGCCAAGTAAAGAGGGTGGCTTTAGGTCACCTGTCAGCTTCATCGTCTATGGGGATCTCCCATACAGATCTGAAGTCCAGTTTGAGAAATTATTTAATATCCTTTTTCAGTAGAGACGCTTGTAGATAATAGTAAATGCTAAATACATTATAACAAATTACTTTTTTTTAATGTGGTATATAGAATTCATATTAACTGCCTGTTGGATCTTGTACCTGTTGTGTTTCAGATTGCCACTGAAGCGATAGAAAACTTCCGCACTGTCGTCTCTTTGACTCGGGAGCAGAAGTTTGAAAATATGTATGCCCAGAGCTTGCAGATACCATACAGGTGAGACACTCTCAGGAGTGGGCCAGGGCTCCGAGGAGTTCTCTAGTAAGGACTTCGGTTTTCAGGATTGCTTTTGCCAGAAGGTGGTGTGCACATGAAGAAAGTACTAGAAGGATTATCAAGGGAGAAAAGAAGAGACCTGTGCTGAGGCAGGGGCATGTGTGAGGTAGAAGCAGTGAAGGCTGGAGACAATGGGGAGGAGAGAGGAAGGGACAACTGTGAATGCCTCTGGTGTCCCGTTGGGACAGGGACCTGCTCTTTGCTGTATTTGGGGTGAAGGTTCTCTATGGAACATGAAATTGGAGGTGTTGTGGGACACTGCAGGGATCTCTCGAGGATAGTTTCTATTCCTTTCTTTCTTGGGGAGACCTCTTCTCCCTTTACCCCAGCAGTATCGATGAGGGCTCTAAAAAAAGGTGACCAGGACATGAGCAAACTCAACCTTGGAGTCTCAGCTTCTCTGGGACAAGGAGAGAACTAGATCTTTCTGGAGGGTTCCCAAGCACCTTTGTCATAATCATGGCAGGTCCTCTTTTTCTGGGAAAAGTTTTCATTTGAAATCCCAGTAAGTGGCAAAGACAAGAAGTTGGTGGGTTTAGCAGGAGGAGGAAGGTCAAAGGGCTGCCCATCTCCACCCTGTTCCTGCCCAGACTCCCCCCAGGTCCTTCTTGTTCAGACATTCCTGGAATGCTAATGCTTTATAAAGCCCCTGGCTGCAGACACTTAGGTGCTTTTTCTTCCCATAGCACATTGTCCCTCTGCTGCACTGATGATATGCACCTCATCTAGATCCCCAAGTACAAGGACATGCCTGCTGCCCTGTCACCCACAGCTTGAGGGTGTTGGTAGATGTGCTGAGTCCCAAAGTGGGGGAAAGGGCCATTTGTTAATATAAAAACAGGCTCCTCTGGTGGTGGTGGTGGTGGTGGTAGTGGTGGTGGTGGGGGGGGTGTGACAGGCCTAGTTATCAACCACTAAGATGCAATTCCTACCTTAAAGATGGAGGCACCACTGAGTCTCAGAGATGAGGCAGTTCCCTGTATTCACACTGCTAAGTAAGCAGGGCTCAAGCTGAATTCTTTAGAAAGGGAATCCACTGAGTCTGTCACTCTTGTGTGCCCCACTGTGAACCACAGGAAGTTACTTGAATGACTGAGAAATGCAGTGGAGTGATTCTGGGTTCTCTTCTTTCCAGAAACGCTTTGAAGAAAGCACAGGTCTTTGGGATCACATTCTCCTTCACCCAGGCCATGATGTATTTTTCCTATGCTGCCTGTTTCCGGTTTGGTGCCTACTTGGTGGTGCATCAATTAATGACTTTTGAAAATGTTATGCTGTAAGTATTGGATTCTTAAATAGATAACTCTTTGATAGATTGCTTTGTTCCAAGCCTTTGAACCAATAAAATTTGCTGACACAACAGTTTTAGATTTGTAAGACTCCTTCTTCTAATTAGTAAAGGCCAGAGGAAACTTGTGAAAAGTGGCCATTTAAAAAAGATCCCACACCAGGCAGTGGTGGCACACGCCTTTAATCCTAGCACTTGGGAGGCAGAGGCAGGCAGAGCTCTCTGTAAGTTCAACAGAGAAGCCCTGTTTTGAAAAACCTAAATCCCCCCCAAAAGTTTAAATAATATATGAGGGAAATTAACTATCTGTGTGTCTTATTTAGTTATGGTTTTTAATATTGCATTGTATTTCTTTAGCCTGTGTACAGAGTCCCAGGTAAAGGAAGTGGTGGATTCCCAGGGTTCTGGAATAGTCTCGTGCTTTATGCCAGTTCCAGGCTCACTGTTTATGACATAATGAAGTGCACATGGAGAAAGGCAGTGAGGGGTCACCACCAAAGCAAAGGGCCTGTGGAAAGACGTTCTGGTTCATGAGGGGTAACGTAAGCTTAGCGATAGACTTAGTCAAACATGGTACCTATTAAAACGGAAGACGCAGGTCAGTTTAGGGAAGTGTCTAGCATAAACATCAACAACTAGACTTGATATCTCTAAGGTCCTTTCTGGCCTGGGCTGTGATAGCCATGTCACAGATGAGGATGTGGCCTGTTAGCAGCTGTGTGGCATGATATATAAGGGAATTTTTGTCATATGTCATAGGTTTTGTGAGACTATGATGCCATTCCAACAACTAGCCACTATGCCTCAGTGACATGGAATTCTGAGATGGGCATAAAAGTTCTCATCTAACGTCCCTTCTGTGTTAAAGGAAGCTATAGATAGTTGGCTAGGGGAAAAGTCAGGGTCGTCCTCTGTGTATGCTTTATCTTGTAGCAGCCTTATAGTGGAGGGAGGGAGGGACGGAGGGAGGGAGGGGGAGAGGGAGGGAGGGAGGGAAGGAAGGAAGGAAGGAGAGAGAGAGAATACACAAATGATAATGAACAAGCGTACGAATCATACAAGACCTCCTGAGTCATAAACCTCCAACTGACAACATTGACTTCCGCTTTTCTTGTTGACTGAAGTACGTTTCAAGGCAAACCCAGATTGAAAGGGTTGCAAACCACACTTCATTTTTTAAACAGAAGTATTTGCAAAGGTCAGAGAGTAAGATGAAAGAATTGACTGTTTTGTAACTAGCCGCACTGCCATGCATTTAAGGAAGGGTGTTTCATTTAAAACTTTTGTTATTTTATAATTATGAGAGGTAGTCCTTCCTAATTATGAACTTGTTATTGCTTTCAGTCTGCTTTTCAATAACTGTAAGCTATTTTTTGAATGTGTGCTGTTTAAAAATGAGGAAAATATCCATAAAGAACATCTTTAAGTAATGCATTTTCTTCTGTGGATATATTAGCTACTATCGCTGTTACTGTGATACAATATCTTGACAAAAGCAACTTACAGGAGACAGAGTTATCCAAGCTTACAGTTGAGGGCTCCATTCCATCATGACAGAAGGCAGAGTAGCAGGAGTGTGGACAAGGCCAGTGGGTCACACTGCAACAGCAGTCAGGAGACAGAGAATGAACCAGAAGTTAGGACAGGATGTAAACTTCAAGGCCGTCCCCAGTAACCACTTCCTGCTGCAAGGCTCCAACTCCTAAAAGTAATACTTCCCAAACAGAGCCACCAGCTGGGGAACCAAGCGTTCATTATCACAACACTGGGTACCTTTCCATTCTTCCCTAAACGTTAAAATGACGTCAATGAAAAAGTAATGGGTGACTTCCTTAATTGTTATTGTTCAGATAAGTACAATGAAATTGACATGAAGATACTGAGTCGTGGCCATTAGTACTGTAGCTAAACAGGCCAGCACCCTGCTCTGTTTTTTTTTTTTTAATTTATTTATTATGTATACAGTGTTTTGTCTGCATGTGTGCCTGCAGACCAGAAGAGGGCACCAGATTTCATTACAGATGGTTGTGAGCCACCATGTGGTTGCTGGGAATTGAACTCAGGACCTCTGGGAGAACAGCCAATGCTCTTAACCTCTGAGCCATCTCTCCAGCCCCTGCTTTGTTTAATAGTGTTCACAGAAAAGGTTGTTTTTGTTTTGTTTTTCAATTTATAAACAAACTTGTGAACACATGAAATAGAGCAATCTCATGGTGGTCTTTTACATAGAATGTGAGCAGTGTGCCACAGCTGCCAGACATTGGTATGTGGGAAGGGACAAAGGTGGGGGCCTCAGGCATGGCCTCTGGGATCTGGGAGGCTGGAGTGGCCTGTCTGAGAAGAGCAGGTGAGGACATCCCTTCATTCTTGCCTGACACCCACAGTCCTTGGTGAAATGTTGTAATCCACTCCGGTAAAGGAGGAGTCCTTAGAGAAGCCAAGTGGGCTTCTTTCTAAAGGGTTCCCACTGACAGTAAGACAGAGAACCCAACGTTAACTACAGGCTGCAGGGAACGTCTTTCTCTCTTCCTTAGGGAACTAGAGCTTGGAGAATCAGGCCGGCTCCTGGCTCTGGTCCTTTATCTTCTGGTGTGCCTGTGCCATTGTCAGTGGGGCTAAGTGGGTGGTGAGAGGTATCATCTAGGCTGGCTCTGGAAGGGACCATGGTTGTTTCTTATAGTTCCTCTGTTTGTGTTTTCTCTACGAAGAGCAGTGGTCACTCAGCATCCCGCTTCCGGGTGTAGAATTGGCAGCTTGTGTCCCAGCAGCCGTGACTGTGTATGTGGTCTTTTCTTTCCTTTGTGTCGCAGGGTATTCTCAGCTGTTGTCTTCGGTGCCATGGCAGCTGGGAATGCCAGTTCATTCGCTCCTGACTATGCCAAAGCCAAAGTGTCGGCATCGCATGTCATCACGATCATGGAAAAAATCCCCGAGATTGACAGCTACAGCCCCGAAGGCCTGCAGCCTGTGAGTTTATTCTTTCAGTTTCATGAGCTGCTAACCCCAGGGACAAAAGTAGTTGAAGAAGAAATTTAATAAAACGTGTGCTTTTTAATATATTAATTGTAATATAAAACTTTCCAGGTCATGGGTTTATTTTATAAAATACTAATATATAATTAAAATCCAGTACACAGAGAGATAAAATGCCATCCTCTTATAGGCAGATTATGGTGGAAAAGCTTTATTGCATTTGTGTTATACATTAGGATGGCATTAATGCCTCGTGGCATAGATACATTGATTTTCTTTTTTTTAAATTGTTTTTATTTAGGTGTATATATGCGTGTGGATGTTCTCTTGCCACAGCGCACATGTGGAGGTCAGAAGGCAACATTAGGGGTTGGTTCTCTCCTTCCACCTTGTGGATCCTGGGGATTGAATTCAGATTGTCAGGTTCAGTAACAAGGTCCCTGTGCACTGAGCCAGCTTGCCGGCCAAGGCGTTGATTCTTTTAGAGTCTATTTATTAATCTCTATCTTGGTGAAATGAAGGTCAGCTGCAGTAGAATTTCACTACATATGTTACTAACCACTTGATGAGGTCTTTTTCTCTCCATGGATAGAATCCATGAGCATGTAGGTTAGCACTCTTTCATTGTTAGGAGTCCTAAGCCTTTGAGGACTGAACTAGCAGGCCCTGAGCTATGAGAAATGGGTGCCTATTGCTCCAGACTTTAGAAACCAGAGACTACGGATACTAGGTGCTCATGTGAGGGGTCCATTGCTCTAGGCTTTAACCACCGACTGCCCCAGTAATTTGAAACTATTATAAGTCTCACTGGCCAACAACGGTGAGTGGTAGCAGCACACAGGACTTGCTAAGTATTACAGCTGCAGGGCAGGACTCCAGCATCAGGACCCTTAGCTCCTACAGCGAGCAGTTAGTATTACAGGTCTTGAGCCTACGGTGTCAGGACTCTGGTCCTTAAAGCTTTGCAGTTCTTCCAACAACCACGTCCTAGAGTTTCTCATCTGACACTCTTCACAGTCCTTATCGTCTCTACCTCCGCTTCCCATCCATGTCATTTTCTGGAACTCTTCAGCTCCCCTTCCCTGACACGGCAGCCATTGCTGACTGGTGCTACTACCGTCTCCTCTTTGTGTTGTGAGTCCACTCTGCTAATGAGAAAGAGCAAAGGTAGCAAGCCAACACCTAGATAGCAAGACTGCATGGACACTAATTACAGGCCCTCTGCTGGGCCACTGGTACCAGTACTCCTGGTACTACCCTGCTGTCCTGGGTGAATGTGCTTGCTGGAGATCCTTGTGACTTCCACAACAAGCTCTTTGAAACAGTTTGGCTGGAAATGGTGCTTTTCCCCCCATTGAAACAGTGCGTTTGCAGCAAGCAGCTGTAATTGAAATACTTCTTCCTTCAGAAATTGATGTGTTCAGTGCAGCCAAGGTGGCATCAAGGCAGTTCATGCAGCTGTCGAAGGGGCTGCTCAGCTGATAGCCTTCTGCTCAAGGAAGCCAGAGAATTAGAGAAGGGCCTGTCAAATAGTCCATTTTTGGACTCTTTTAATCATTCATGGGAAGGGTTAAAAGGGTGTATACAATAAAGATTTAGTACTCAGTACAGTGCTAACAGTAGTTAATAGTATTTAACAGTGCTTAAAAACTCACCCTAGCACTCAGGGAAAGGTGGGTCCTTTTGATCTGTCTCATCTCACCTGGCAGCTGGCGGTGGCCAGGGTCAGCTCTACTCTGTTTTCAGTATTGCCATAATCAAATTGACTACCTTTATTATCATTTTAGAATACGCTGGAAGGAAATGTGAAATTTAATGAAGTCGTGTTCAACTATCCCACCCGACCCGACATCCTGGTGCTTCAGGGGCTGAACCTGGAGGTGAAGAAGGGCCAGACGCTGGCCCTGGTGGGCAGCAGTGGCTGCGGGAAGAGCACAGTGGTCCAGCTGCTCGAGCGGTTCTATGACCCCATGGCCGGCACAGTGGTGAGCACACTTTTGTACTCAGACCATCTTAGATTTCAACATCCAAATGCCTGGATATTCTTAACTCGTGATTATAAGCCATGTTTGCTTTTCACGCCTTCAAATAATAACCCCACTGAGAAACATCCTACAGCTAAAGTTTGGTGTCTGAGCTGGACCATCTGCCCTAGACACCGTCTCCATCTGCTCCTCTCTTTTCTTCACGAGGGACCTACTTACCTCCCATCTCCTTTGCCCGAGAAAGGTATCAACAATTAAAGTAGCCTGGGAAACAGAAAAAGTGTCGAGGAGTGACAAGGAGATGAAAACCAACTACTGTCTTCCATGAAGGAAAAGATGTCAGTGAGGACAACGGGGCATTTGTAGCAGGCTTTCTCCCAAATAAAGACAGAGAGAGATATTAATTATAAATGTGCTCAGCCTTATCTTATGCCTGTCCCACTAACTCTTATAACTTAATTTAACCCGTTTCTCTTCATCAGCATTTTTCCTCAGGGCTTTTTACCTCTTTTTCTTTCTGTATGTTATTGGTGAAATTATTAAGGCCACTCCACGTAGTTAAAAAGAGATTTATTTAATGGCATAACTTACAAATTAAGGGATAGGTAGGTCGCGGGGTCTGGGGAAGGTGTATTGCAGTCCAGCGGTGTTCTCTGGAGCTCTGCTTGGTCCACCTCCACTGTCCAGGACCAGAGAGAGAGAGCGAGCGCTGGCCCATCCAGATTTTGAGTCTCCAGGCGCCTCCCTTGGCCCTGCCTTGTAGGCGTGACAGTTGCCGAAGCCTCAATGGGGGTTGGAACTTCCAGATCAAAGCTGGAATGGCTACCCACTACAGTATGTCCTACTTTTCCTGCTTCTTCTGTGTCTGGCTGGTCCCGGGTGTCTCCCCCTCGTTCTCCCCCATTCTGTCTTCACTCTCCTCTCTCTGCCCACCAACCCCGCCTATCCTTCTTCTGACTAAGCTATTGGCTATTTTTCTTAGACTAGTCGGGTGCCTTAGTCAGACAAGGTAAAAGGGCAACACATCTTTACATAATTAAACAAATGCAGCATAAGCAAATGTAACGTACCTTTACATCATTAAATAAATTCAGAATAAACAAATGTAACATATCTTTACCTAATTAAGGTAGTATTCCACAACAGGAATTTGTGTAAGATGAGGACTGAGAAGAATGGTGACAGGAGGTGGCAAATTAATGGACTGTCCCCAACACTTTGTACTCTCAGTAAATAGGTGATGGGCACAAACGGACTAGCTGCTTGAAGGATGGTTGGGAGGAAACATGGAGATTTAGGGGGGTGTGGACTATGATGCAGTCAACATTGAAAGAAGTAAGTAAGAACAGCAGCGGGGTAGGAGACACTCGAGGGAACGAGCTCAAAAGGAGAAATCTGGAGGCCTGGGAAGACAGCTCAGCAGTCAGGAGCACTCACTGCTCTTGCAGAGGACCCAGGTTCAGTTCTAAGCACCCACATGGTGGCTCACAACTGCCTGTAACTCCACTTCTAGGGGTTGCTGGGATCTAAACTCTAATCTTCATGACTAAGCAGCAAGAGCTCTGAATTGCTAAGTCATCTTTCCAGACCCCTTAAAACTTTTGAGATGGGGTCTCATGTGTGCCACACTGGCGCTGACGATAACCTTGAATTCACGATCTTCCTGCCTCCACCTGAAGAGTGCTGAGAACACAGGCCTATGCCATGACGCGGGTTTCCTGGTGCTGGAGATGGATCCTAGTGCTCCTTGCTGGTCAAGCAAGCACTCCAGTACCCGAGCTTCATCCCTAGCCCCCAGAGTGCATGCTCACTGAAGTTCTGCTCACAAGAGCTGTGTTCCGAAGGCAGCCTGGGTGCCCATCAGCAGGTGAACTACTGAAGAACAATGCCGCTTTTCTATACAATGGAATGTTACTCAGGTATAAAGAATGAAATCATGCCCTTTACAGGAAAAGGGTACAGTGAAGAGAGTTAAGTTATATAAACTGGGTTTTCTCTTGTATGTGGAAGTTGGGTTTAATATAAAAAATTACATCAAAGTAGAAGATAGACTACTTTGGAAGAGGAAGGAGAATGGTAGTTTGTAGATTAATACATTCTAATAGAAAAGGTGAATATTTTAAATTAAAAAAATCATAAAAAATCTGAATACCAAAACCTTAGATTGTGGACTCTTCCTCCTTCAGCAGCTGACTTACAAGGAAGGGCTTCCTGCCTGAAGCCTCGCCTCCCTCCCACCCAGAATGCTGTTCTACTCCCATAATCCACATGGACTTGAAAGTCCTACACCTCGCTTTTATTAACTTTACTCTGCTCCTGGCCTGGGCTTTCTCCCCTCTCCAGTCTGTTCCCATGCCCCACAGCTGGGGTCTTTGGTCCCTTTTAGATACAGGTCACAATGACCTCCTAAGAGTTGTTGTGAAGATAAATGAGAGAGTGTGTGCATTGTGCTTATCACAGAACTGAAAATGTTTTCAGTGCTTGATATTTTCACTTTATTCCAGAGTACGTACACATGCAGTAATATATAGACAGCACTTGATTACCGCACTAGTGATCAGTGGACGTGACAGTCTGTAGTAGAAAGAGCTGATCATTTTGATTAGCCTTACATCATCCCATACTAAGTTTTGCTTTTCTAGACAGGCCTTCACGTGGGCTTGGATCTTGTGAGCAATTTCCAAAATTCCTAGGTCCCCCGTCAGACCACTGGTGTGCCTCTACCACAGACACTGAGCTTGTATCTGTTTTATATTCTGGGCTTTCAGACATGTTCTTAGAGGAAGGATTCTTCGGCTAATATTGATTTTAAATAGATTCCAAACTTGGTGTGTTTTACAGCTATAATTAGGGCCAAGAGTGTTATTGTAGTTGATGAAGTGTGCAGATTCCCTAACGCTTACTGGAATCATCCAGACTTGCCTGTGGTTCTGTGAGATAATACGTGTTTGCTTCCAGGGATAGAGACAGAATAGATTTCTTTAAGGTTCATTTCTTCAATTTTCCATTTGTAAAATACAATCCTCCCCCTAACAAGATTCCCTGTTCAGCTATATTCTTATATGGATTTCTTGCTGTGCGTTTGTTTAGAGATAGAGTTTTGCTACGTACTCCAAACTGGCCTAGAACTCGGCATGTTAGCTGAGGATGGCTTGATCCTTCAGTCTTCTGCCTCAGCTGCCTCAGTGTTAGGGAAGTAGGGTAGCACTGCCATGCCAGTCACATACATTTTACTGCTTCTCTCCATCCTTTGTTTTCCACTTCGACTTATTAAAATGTTTAGAAAGCCAAGAGAGTAGATGCGCAGAGTAGTTATGGCAACTCGCCTTGGTACCAGCAAGGTCATGGTATGCCTTCTCTCCATATAACTGCCAGTCTCACAAGCAGAAATGCATTCCTGTGGCAAAGATCTACCCTAGTTCTGGGCAGAGCTCTGCAAGGCCTCAGCCAGTCACAAGGTATACTCTTATCACTGTTGCTTGACTATCCAAAACTAAGGTACTAGGATCTTCTTCAGAAGCCATTAACAGCTCCTTCACTTCAACGCCAACAATTATTTTGCAAAGGAGGTCTATTTAGTTGACATCTGTATCAGAAAAGAGTTTAATCAGCAAACCTATGCAGGGGCCTCCCCAGCTCCTACACAATCATCTGGAGCAGTGGTTCTCAACCTTCCCAATGCTGCAAACCTTTAATACAGTTCCTCATGTGGTGCTGACCCCAACCATAACATTTTCGTTGCTACTTCATAACTGTAATTTTGCTACTGTTATGAATGAATCATAATGTAGGTGTCTGTTTTCTGATGGTCTTAGGCGGCCCTGTGAAAGGGTCGTTCTCTGGCATTGTGACCCACAAGTTGTGAACTGCTGATCTAGGGAGAAGGTGGCCTTTCCCTTCCAACTCTTGGCCCAGTATTAAATATAGCATGAATCCTTCTATACATTTGTCCATTTGTCCATCCTCCCCCCACCACACATCACATATCACACACACACACACACCTGAGAGAGAGAGAGAGAGAGAGAGAGAGAGAGAGAGAGAGAGAAACTGCTGTAGCCCTTGAGCCCTTAGAATGGACCTCACTGGGCTACAATCCAAGTGACGGTAGTGCAGCATTGCTTGAGACAAGGCGCTCTGCTTTTTCTAGGTCATGGCCCCTTCCTCCATCTTCAAAGCTAGCAGCAACTACCTCAGAGCAGCCTGCTCTTGTCCTCCTCTTCCACAGTTAAGAACCTCAGGAATACATTGTTTGCACCAAGATAATCGAGACAACCATTGTATTTGAGAGTTATCCAATTAATAGCTTAATTCCGTGTGCTACCTTAATGCCTCTTTGACAAAATACATTCACAGTTTCAAGAGCTCAGGACATGGGTATTTTTAGGAGGGTTATTTTTTGTTTATTACTGCGTAAATCAAAAACCAAGGTTAAAACATTAGAAATGGGGTGTTTCCCCAAAGTGCACACTTATGGTGTCCCTGAACAGACCTTAAAAATCCAAAGTAACACGAGCAAACCTCCTTTCATCTCATGGCAACCCACAGTCTTAAAGTGTGAAATAAAGGTGCTGATTTTGCTAAATCTGAATCGTGCTGGTCCTGAAGTTGATCTGTGAACCTTTGCTCCCAGTTTCTAGATGGCAAAGAAATAAAGCAACTCAATGTCCAGTGGCTCCGAGCCCACCTAGGCATTGTGTCCCAAGAGCCCATCCTGTTTGACAGGAGCATCGCGGAGAACATCGCCTATGGAGACAACAGCCGGGTCGTGTCCCAGGATGAGATCGTGAGGGCGGCCAAGGAGGCCAACATCCACCAGTTCGTCGAGTCACTGCCTGATGTATGTCTCTCTCCAAACTAAGATTATCAGAGAAAACTTAGCAGTCAAAACATACTCCACATGTATACAGAGATCTGACCACAATTTCCCTTGCCTGTCAGATGTTTAGTTTACCTGATCATAGGAGTCTTTGTGAGGAAGGAGCAAAGGGTTACATCCATTCAGGAGCTGTCCAGGAGGAGGAGGCCTGGTGCAGACCACAGCTTATAGACTGGAGGCACCACTCCTCCAGGGGGATAGTCCCCATTCTCCAAGTCTGAGGGAAGGGCCAGGCAGCCATATCTGTGTCTTCTGATTCTGCCAAAAAAGCACATTCATCACTGCCTCTCCCCTTTCTCCATTTCTAGCCCATCTATCACTCGGCAGCTCCTCTGTAAGCTTCAAGCCTCATTCTGGAGTTAGGCCAGGCCAACAGCTGGACCTATGCCAGAAAGACAGCTCTCTAATTCAGGCTGAGTCATTGAGAAGACCATAGTATTGTACAATTTCTAACCACTGTGAGTTTCATGGGCCCCAGGCTATACTTATGAAGCTGATTATTAAAATGTTCCCTGGGCTGTTGTCCTGTGGACTACCTCTCACTTCTTCCAGTAAGTTAGATAAATTGGAATACTGCCTCTATCTTAGGCCCTTTTAGTTATTTTATTTTTATTGTTTTTATTTTATGTGTATGGGTGTTTTACCTGCATGTATGCCTGTACACCACTTTCAGACCTGGTGTCCACAGAGGCCAGAAGAAGACATCAGATACCATGGGACTGGAGTTACAGACAATTTTGAGTTGCCATATATGTGCTGGAAATTGACCTGGGTCCTCTGGAAGAGCAGCCAATACTTTTATTTTTTATTAAGAAAATTTTTCCATTCATTTTATACACCAATCAAAGATCCTCCTCTTCCCTCCTCCTGCTCCCCAGCCTCCCTCTCCCAACCCACCCCCTACTCCCCCCCACAAGAAGGCAAGGCCTCCCATGGGGAGGCACATCCAGTAGAGGCAAGTCCAAACCTCTCCCCCTGCCTCAAGGCTGTACGAGGTGTCCCATCATACGTAGTAGGCTCCACAAAGCCCCCTCATGCACTCGGGATGGAATCTAATCCCACCGCCAGGTGCCCCCAAAGCAGATCAAACTACACAACTGTCTTGCCATGCAGAGGGCTGAGCCTAGTCCCCTGCAGGCTCCACAGCCATCAACTTTCATGAGTTCCCATTAGTTTGGTTTGGTTGTCTCTGGAAGTTTTCCCATTATGATCCTGATGCACTTGCTCATAGAATCCCTCTTCTGTCTCTCTCTCTCTCTCTCTCTTTCTCTCTCTCTCCTCCTTCCTACCCCCGACTGGACTTCTGGAGCTCTGTCTGGTGACTGGCTGTGGATCTCTGCATCAGTCATTGGAGAAAAGCTCCATGATGACAGTTAGGATATTCACCAATCTGATCTCTGGGGCAAGCCAGTTCAGTTCACTTCAGACGCCCTCTCCACTATTTCTAGTAGTCCAAGTTGGGGTTATCCCTGGGGATTCCTGGGAATTTCCCTAGCACCCAGTTTCTCTCTAGCCCCAGGATATCTCCCTCTTTCATGGTATCTTATTCATTGCTTTCCCCCTCCCTCCCTGTTCCAGCTCAATCATCCCATTCCCTTATCTGCTACCCTCCATTGCCCACCCCTCATCCCCAGTTTACTCATGGAGATCTCATCTATTTCCCCTTCCCAGGGCTATCCATGCATCCCTCTTAGGGTCCTCCTTGTTAGCTAGCTTCTCTGGAGCTGTGGGCTGTTGTCTAATTATCCTTTGCTTTACATCTAGTATCCACTTATGAGTGAGTACATACCATGTTTGTCCTTCTGAGTCTGGGTTACCTCACTCAGGATGATATTTTCTAGTTCTATCAAATTGTGTGCAAATTTCATGCTGTCATTGTTTTTCTCTGCTGAGTAGTACTCCATTGTGTATATGTACCACATTTTCTTAATCCATTCTTCTGTTGAGGGGTATCTAGGTTGTTTCCAGGTTCTGCAGCCAGTACTTTTAACCACTGAGCCATCTCTCCAGCTCCAGGGCTTACCCAAATAATATACTCCTCCCATTATCATTAATTAAGTTACTTATTATAGGAAATGCCCTCTATAAAATAAGTTTTAATAGCCTCAAGCCAGGCAGGAAGGCGGAAGCCTCATGGGCAAGGAGGGCAAGATGAAGTGGCCCTAACTCTTCCCAAGTTCCATCTTTTCATGTGGCTCCTCCACAGATAGCTGCTCCTGCTGGACTAGAAGGAGGTCTGTCCCCTTCTCCTCCCCAGTGTGGTCCAGCCATGGCTGATTGACTCTTGAGATTGAAACACTCAAAGTACAAGCCTACAGACCCCTTTGCTAATAAGATTCACTGCTTGTCCAAGCTTGAATCCTCACCTTAGAAGTTGTTATAAATGCAGATTTTTCAGTCCATATATTATCTCTTCTGAATGGAAAAAATAGAAAAAAGAACAAAAACCTGGCAGTCAGACCCAGGCATTTGTTATTTAAAGCCCAGGTCCTAGGGTTCAGAATAGAAGACACAGCAGGGTGACTGTGCTCTCCCACAAGGACCTGTCTTTCTGGACTCCCGATCTACCACTCTGTCATTGAGCCCCATTCTCCAAGCATTTCCTTCTGAGTGTTAGCTTTAGACTTAGCCTTACTCTGCCACAGTGTGTATCCTGCTTCCTACAGAGGTAACAGCACCATCTTCTCTGCTCCCCAAGGATCTGCTGAGTCAATTCAGTCTGGTAGCCCTGCACTCACCCAGGCCAGGACCCATCAGAGCGCCTGGACTCTGGGGCAGCCATAGCTCAGGGGTGGAGCCTGTTCCAAATATTGTTCTGTCTTCCCCAGAGCCCTTCTTCTCTACAAATGCTGACCTTGTTCTGCCCGCCATAGAACTGGAGTTGCCAAACAAGATGAAGACAAGCGCCCCTTATTTGAGCATGGATTTTATAGTCAAATTCACGAAAATCAGAGCTGTGTGTGACTAATTCTAGCCTGCCAAAGGCCTACAGATAAATAAGGCTGTATGTTTTCTGGTTACTCATGCTATCTCATCCTCGCCTGCTTTCTGATATTACACAATCTTTTAGCCTGTGTCTTTGTTATCGTATATAGTAATTTGTGACAGTTTGCTGCTGTTGAGGTTGATCGGGGAATGGAATCGGATAAAGAAGGCTCTGTTTTCAGCTTAGTGGAATTCCTCAACACTTTAAAATAACTTAAATGTTGGAGATAATTTAATAGAAACACACCCAAAAGCTAATAGTCTAAGGATTTCTTTGCTCAGTTTAAAGTCATGCGGAGGGTGTCACCTGCTGGTGACAAGATGTTCCTGTTATTGTGAGCAGCTGTTCAAATCATTTCCTTTCTCCTGCCAGTCTTTGTTACAAATACAGTGAAACCAGGAGATGGGAGATAATGGATTGCCATATCCTTGCACTGAGAGCGTAGGGCTTATTTACACTAAAGCTATAATTTGGGGGCCCCAATATCTGCTTTCAAAAACAGAGATAAAGCCTACCCATCAGAGCTTTTTCCTGGTTTGTTTAGCTTTCTGTGAACCTAATTTTAACCTCGGAAACTAAATTCATCTAATTATTCTTTTTACTATGGCCACACTGTCTTTGCACTTTGTCATCAGCTCTGTTTTCATAACAACCCAATTCTGTTTCCAGAAATACAGCACCAGAGTAGGAGACAAAGGCACTCAGCTGTCGGGTGGGCAGAAGCAGCGCATCGCCATAGCGCGCGCCCTCGTCAGACAGCCTCACATTTTGCTTCTGGATGAAGCCACCTCAGCTCTGGATACCGAGAGCGAAAAGGTAAGGGTTTAAGTTGACTTCCTTCTCTGCCGTGGTGGAGAACGCTGAGCCAGACAGCTGACTGCTGCTCGTGTTGGCTCCCAGCGCAGCTTAAATGCCTACCGCTGGGCCTTAGGAGTCCTGAAGTGATGAGGGGCAAATTAATCTTGGGCCCTCTGTGTTCCGTGATGTCTGCCTACAAGCTGCATGCTTGCAGCAGTCTGCTCCTGCAGGCAGCGTCTCTGCAGCAGCCCGTGAAGAGCTGAAGGGAGACTGGGCTGAAGTTTGGCTATGCCCTAAGACACATGCTGCTGGTACCTGCCAGCCTGAGAAAGGTTAAGAGTTCAGTTGTGTGACAGGTAGATGATCAGGGGTTTTACTGCTGTGATGGCTTTGGCGTGCTCCAGCTTCCTGATGCTCTGTGGAGCTGGCTAGAGGACGCTTTAGGGATGTTGTGTGGCAGGGCCCGAGAGTGTTTTTAAAGGGTGGACTCTATAGACTGCCCTTACCTTGCATTAGACATCTTCTGTCTTAGAACTTATCTAAAGGGATTCTTTTCTTTTCTTTTTTTTTTTTTTTTTTTCTGATGTGGTAGATCCCTCAGTCTCTAAACTTTATATCATAGTTCACTTACACCACTGTTTTTTTTTCTTTTTTTAACCAATTATTGTTGTTGTTTTAGAGACAGGGTTTCTCTATGCAACAGCCCTGGCTGTCCTGGAACTCACTCTGTAGACCAGGCTGACCTTGAACTCAGAGATCTGCCTGCCTCTGCCTCCTGAGTGCTGGGATTAAAGGCATTCATCACCAACACACCCAGTGTGTTTATTGTTTTATTATGAATAATGGGTTTTGCTATGATATTTTATACATCTTTATCATTGTACTTTGCTCATTATTTACCCCCTGACTATCTTACTCCATCCAGCATTCCACCAAATAGTTTCCTTTTTTCTTTCACACTCAAAAATATATATTATGTATGTAAAACATATAGTTGTTGCTATACCTAGATCCACATATGAGAGAAAAGATGTATTATTGCATCTGTCTTACACCTGCTTTTCTTTTGTCTTCTCCCCTTGACCCTTTCCAACCTCCACATAATCTCCCTTGTACTTTTACATCATATACACATTTAAATATAAGTTCTGTATAGGGGAAAAACGTGGCATTGATCCTTCTGAGTCTGGCTGATTTCTCTTAGCGTATTATCTCCGATCCCATTTCCTTCAAATGATGCCATCTAATTCTCCCTAATGGCCAAATAAAACCCCATTGTACATATGTGCCACGTTTTCTTTATTCTTTCATCTGTTCATGTGCATCTAGCCTGGGTCCACATGGTGGCTGTTATAAACGTGTATGAACATAGATATGCAAGTACCTCTGGGATCATGACTAGAACCTTTACTACATTCTCAGGCACAGCTATGGCTGGTTATGTTTCTGTTTTTGTTCTGAGGGTCTTCCACACTGGTTTCCATAGTGGATGTTCCAGTTCACATTCCCACCAGCAGTGCCTAGCAGTTTTTCTTTCTTCTTACCCCCCTCAGAATATGTCGTCCTTGATTTTCTTAATGTCAGTCTCTGACTTCCCTATGGTAGAATCAGCTTAGTTTTAATATGCCTTCTCTGACAACACAGTTAAAGAAGGGTGTGGTAGAGAAAGCCTGGGTCTGGTTGTAGAGGGGGAGCTAAAGGAGGAAGCCGTTTCATCCTAAATCTTCCGTGTGACCTTTCAACAGGTTGTGCAGGAAGCCCTGGACAAAGCCAGGGAGGGCCGCACCTGCATTGTGATCGCGCACCGCCTGTCCACCATCCAGAACGCAGACTTGATCGTGGTGATTCAGAACGGCAAGGTCAAGGAGCATGGCACCCACCAGCAGCTGCTGGCACAGAAAGGCATCTATTTCTCAATGGTCCAGGTTGGAGCAAAGCGCTCGTGAACTGTGACTGTCTTAATATTGGTGTTTAAATATGGCACTTAACCAAAGTTAAAGGTAATTTCATCAAGATGACAGTCTCCAGCAACTTTGTATTTAAATGAACCGAAATTGAAAAAAAAAGTCATTGAATGGGGGCAGTGTTTTTGATTGCATTATGTGATCCGTAAGAGAACTTAAAGATTTTTTTTTTTTTTTTTTTTCGAGACAGGGTTTCTCTGTGTAGCTTTGCGCCTCTCCTGGAACTCACTTGGTAGCCCAGGCTGGCCTCGAACTCACAGAGATCCGCCTGGCTCTGCCTCCCGAGTGCTGGGATTAAAGGCGTGCGCCACCACCGCCCGGCTCAAACTTAAAGATTTTTTAAATAAAATATGTAATTTTGTTTCAATTTTTAATTTCAACCCTACTTTGTTGTATTATTATAAAGATTATAAAGGTTGTAAAAAGTTCTGAAATATGCCATAAAGTGCCTATAAAAATAAATTTTCTATATTTGGAGTCATCCTGTCTGTCATGTGTATGAATTTATATATTCTTCCAAATAGAAGGCTGTAAATTATTTCAGCTTTCAAAACAGTGGATTTTAAGAACCTGTCTACTTTTATGAGATGGTTAAGTAGTTTAAGTAATTTTCGTTCAGGATGTCTTTTCACATGGAGCTTCACAAAACCGCCTGTTAGCTGTTCCCTGGACTTGGTCCACTGGTTTTCATATTGCCATTGCTGATGGATCTCAAACCCAGCCCACAGAGCATCGAGCAACTCTAGGGAGTGGAGGGAGGTACAGTTGTGAAGTAGGGATTGTTCAAGAGTAGCTTAACTTTCTTTCATTGCTCTAAGAAAGAGCTCTTCAATGATTCTTACAATTTTGTAGCTTGAATTACTCCTTGATAACACTTCGGTCTCTTCCAAAGCTGATCCTCCTGACCGAAGATGTTTCAAATGTGCCATGATTTTCATTCCATCATGACATAAACAGGAAAGCAAGAAAACGTCACAAAAATCTTAACCCTAACACAAGGTAAACACGACTGTGAATCACAAGCTCCAGGGCCATATTTATTATAAGTGATTGGTACCTTTAATATATAAAGTGCTCATAAAAAGAAAAAAAAAAACTATGAGTAAACGATATGATCAACTCATTCCTACTGAGAAATGCATGACAAAAATCCGTACAATTTTAATAATAAAAAAAAGTGCAAGTTAAAATAGCTGTCTTGCTTAGTAACTCCTGTTAAATAGAAGGCATCTTTTCTATGACGCTTGTGATTCTCTGGGTCACTGATCAAAACTTAAATATTAACAACAGAACAAGTGTTTTTAATAAGCATATACTTCAATATAGCGATGTCAATTCTTGAAATTTAGTTAAGAGATACATGAAACGATGCTGTTGAACCATAACCTTGAATATTAAGAATTATAGAGTTTTAATGATAACAACAGTTGGGCACTCCAGAGGCTGAGGCATGAGGATCATGAGTTTGAGGCCACCCAGGCTGCAGAGTAAGTTTCAAGTCTGGGATGTAGTAAGACCCTGACTCAAAGAAACTGAGGAAATAAATCTGTTTACCTTGACATAATGGACTCCTTTAAAAGGAAACAAAAATTTGTAAGTTTTCATTATAGTCGCAAATGGGAATGTATGTAATTTTTTACAAAACTAAATTGGGAGCAGGCCAGACAGCTGAATGGTACCTAGAACTTGCCTCACTTCCCCAGAGAAGCAGAGTAGCAAATGGATAGCTGTGTCCTGAGGTGAGGGGTGCTACTCAGTGAGGGAGACAGTACGGGAGAACCAGGAGCCCGAACAACACAGAGACCTAGGATAGCGGCCCGAAGAGTGGGAGGAAGCATGCCAACACACGTGTTCTTTGTTCTCTAGCTGAAGCTCCATATCAGGGAAGAGGGTGAGTAGGAGAGCCCCTAGACCCCATAGCTGGGGACACCAGCGACTTCACCAAGGTTAGGAGGGACAGGTTTGCAGCCCAGTTCAGAAACCTTCCTGGAGTCTGTGCTGTGGTTGCTCCAGAAGGGGAGCTTGCATTGTTTTGTTAGGCAGGTTAGCTAAGGAAGGACCAACCAAAGAGTTTTCCAAATAGGCCATGAAGAATAAGTGGTGGTAGTCACCAGCAGCTCGGGACTCCCAGACCGAGATAAACTGATACTTGGTGAAGGTCGACAAAACAAGACAAAGAACAATAGGTGGTGGTGGTGGTGGCTTAGCCTAAACCAGCTTCAGGAACTTCCTCTTCATAGGAGCAAGAGCAGAGTGCCCTTATCCTTTACCCTAATGAATTTTCTTTAACTTTAGGGAATGCTTAAATCCATACAGTCTTATATATCAATGTATAACATACTGAATTCTGAGTAGAGTGGGCTTCTAAGAAAAGCACATCCATCTCCTGGAATTGTCCACCCTGAGGGAGATGAAGGGGAGGGATGGGGAGAAGAGGAGAGATGTGAGCCAATAGGATCAAGGCCATGGCTGTTCTGCTCAGCCCACTCCTTCTAAGGAGTGCGTGCTTGCATTTCACAGTACCGAAAGATGAAGGAAAAGCAAAGGGGAACGGACATAGAAAAACCTGCCCAATAAAACCATAGCTGAAACTTCTCTTGGATACACACCCAGGAGCACAGTGGGTCCCCAAGTAGACCTGGCAAGGAGAGATCCAGCCCACAGTTTGTTAGTCCAACTGTCGGAAGTGTCGGATCAGTGGAGGATACAGGAGGGGGTGCCAGCAAGACTCTGCAGCACCACCCAAGGGCTGAGCCCCGCCCACCACGCATGTGTTAGATTAGCATAAGATTTCTTAGTCCAATTTTTGCAGGCCAAGAGGATATGGAATAAAAATAACGACATAAGCCAAGATAGAATCTATCACCTCCAGATAGGCCTTATAAAAACACATCTGAGACAATATGCCTGGAAACTACTTAAACCAGGTAAGGCGGCACAAGTCTGAAACTCCAGCACTCCTGAGGTTGAGGCAGGAGGATCATGAATTCCTGACACCCTGGGCTGCATAATGACATTCTGTCTCAATGAGAGAGGGAGAGCAGGAAGAGGGAAAGAGAAAAAGTTTAAACATTTGAAACCAACAAAACGACAGGAGTAATTTTTTATGTCATTACTAACCTGAATGTAAATGGACTAAAATTACCACAAGTAAAAGATACAAACCAGTTCACCGAAGAGGGAAATTGTTCCCTGTAAGAAACTCACTTCATGTGTAAGGAAACAGAGACTGAAGGTGAACCAGGTGGGCAAAGAGAGTCTACACAAAAAGCTCCAAAAGCAATCACAGCTGGTTACATTAATACAAAAGAGACTTAAAGACAGACCTGCAGGAGACAAGGAGGATCACTGTGTAACACTCCAGGGCTTCAACAATGAGATATGACAGCTTCAAATTATATTCCCTAATGCAGCATGTAAAGCAAGCAGTACTGCGTGTATAAAGAGAGAGGAGCTCTAACAAATAATAATAATGAGAGACTTCAACACTCTATTTTAGTGGCCATCATACCAAACCAAAAAGAAAAGTGGCAAAGAAACCTTGGTGTTAGCTACACCATAGACCAGAAGAAACTGAAAAGTTACAGAGCTGTTCATCACACAGCTGCAGAATAAACTTCTCATCAGCACATGGAACATTTTCCTGAGTATTTCTTTATTATGTGGTAAAACAAATGTTAATCAACTTTAATGAAACAATGGTCATCTATAACAAGAAATCCAAGGGAGTCTACTTAAGAGTTATAAGGAATTTATTAGGAGGTGAATTGGAAAAGACAACTCACTGAACAGAATAGGTGAATAATTGTGGGGTTCTGGAAGGCTGAGGTCCTGTCCTCAGCTGCTGCCACCTCTGCCTGAGTCAGTCCCCCATCCAAGTCGGTGAGGGAGAGAAGAGAGCGGCCTATGTGTGTCTCAGGTCTTAAGAGTAGCCCCGAGGCCATGCCCCCGGGCTGGCACTTCAAGGTCATAGGTAGTTAGAACAAGTATCCACTACAGTTATCTTTTCTGACCACAATGGAATACAACTGGAAGTCAATAAAGGAAACCTAGGAAGTGCAAATACATGGAGACCTCACAACATTCTTGAATGAGAAACAGAATTTTTAAAAAATTATTAAACCAAATAGGAATGAGCACATAACAATCCTAAACTTACAGTATAAACAAAAGAAGTATTAAGAGGGAAACTTGTATGTATGGATATATGTATGGATGTATATATCATGGTGCCCAACTAGTCTTAGTATATATATCCCAAAGACTAGTTGAGCACGATGGAGGAGAGGCAAAGACTGGCTGAGAAGTTGCTGTGACCGATGGAACTGAAGGACTCCTTTGGCAGAAAACAACTTGTTTACATGGACACAGGTATTTGAGGTGTGGCCCTATGAAAGCTATTCTTGGTTGTCAACTACGTCTGGAATTAACTGAAAACTCAATTAACTAAGCACACTTGTGGGGGATTTTCAGTTGACTGGATCATTTGAGGTAGGAAGAGCCTTAAATCTGGGCTCTACCTCAAGGCACCTACACCTCACAGCAAGGACAAGGATGGAAGAAGCTTTTGCTCTCTGGCGTTAGAGCCTACCTCTTCAGGGTCCGAGAGTATACTGAAGACCAGTTGTGACATCCTTCCTCATTGGCTAAACAACTGCTGGGTTCTCAGACTTTCTGTTGGGAGATAGCCATTGTTGGATTAGCCTGTAGCATCTCAAATAAATCCCCTTTCTATACATAGCAATTGCTCTCTCTGTATAGATTCATTTTATAGGTTCTATTCCTCTAGAAAACTCTAGCTAACACAGGCCTCAGGACACCCACTAAATACAGGCGGTTCCAATGTGTATCCTCTGTTGAGTTCATTCCCTTTCTAGCCTGGCCTTCTCCATTTCCCTTGCTCCATCTCAAAAGCTACCTCATGACACCCAACTCTGAACAATGACAGCCCTCTATTGGATTCACCAGCCTCTGAATTTAAGCCAATCCATGCTTCAACCTGTCCTGGCACACAAAGCAGCTATTTGTCCTCAGATCCCAATAACAGGACCTTTTCTAAAAATCCATTTTTGCTTACTCAGGTCAGAATCCTAGTGCTCCCAGTTTGCAGATCTTTGGAGGAGAGGATCACTTTACAGCACTGTGCTCCTGATGTTGGCAAACCCCCCCCCCCCCCCCCCCCCCCCGGGCATACAGTAGGGGTGCAGTAAGTACCAAATTCTGGTCCAGTTTGTACCACCCTTGTGTCAGTATTTCCAGAGATTAAGATCTAACAAGTCTTCTTTTTGAACTTGTTATTGATCCTTTGTGAATTTCCCATCATGCATCCTGATCCCACTCATATCCCTGTCTCCTCACTTCTGTCCTCTGCCCTTGAAAGCTCCCCCAAAAAATTAAAAGTAAAAACAAACAAATAAACAAAAACAAATTTAAAAAATCTCAGTGTGAAAGCTGTAGTATGGCCCAGTGAGTCACACAGTATACCCTTAGTCTATACACCTTTACTTGTAAGTATTCATTGCAATGAGTCATTGAGGTTTGAGGCCTCTGGCTTCTGCTACACCCTCAATACTGTCCCTCACTGGGACTCCTCTTGGATATCCTGTTGTTGCCTTGTGTCATGGAGATCCTGTAGCTTTGAATCTGGAGATCTGGCCCCTTCACATACTCCAGCAAATCATAGATGAGGTGGATGTTGGGGTGGGCTACCTCATAGTTCTGGTTCTGGGCCTGGGTGGTAGCTGGGTTGGTCAGCCTGCCAGCTTCCCTCCTTGTCACTACCTGAGTGAGCTCTCCAGCACTGCCTCAGCTAGCTCACCCAATGCAGCAGACAGCAAGGAGCCGGGCCAGATCTCCTGCTCTCACACCTGTGGGTCCAGCTCACCTGCACTCACACCACCAGGGCCAGCTCTACTGTGTTGCCCAAGTGAGACTAACAAGTCTTCTTTAACACAAGACATAGCAACAGGATTCTTACCTGAAGCCATGTAATTCTACACACACACACACATACACACACACACACACACACAGAGACACACTGATAGAAACAGAGACAGACAGACAGATACACACACACACACATACACACAGACACACACACACTGAGAGAAACAGAGACAGATAGACACACACACACACAGAGAGAGAGAGAGAGAGAGAGAGAGAGAGAGAGAGAGAGAGAGAGAGAGAGAGAGAGAGAGAGAGAGGAGCTACTGTTATTGTCAGACCTTCAACTCAGTCCCCAGGATGAAAGAGAAAGTTTTTTTTTTTTTTTTTTTTTGGTTTTTTCGAGACAGGGTTTCTCTGTGTAGCTTTGCGCCTTTCCTGGAACTCACTTGGTAGTCCAGGGTGGCCTCGAACTCACAGAGATCCGCCTGGCTCTGCCTCCCGAGTGCTGGGATTAAAGGCGTGCGCCACCACCACCCGGCGAAAGAGAAAGTTTTTAAGATAAAAGAAAATCTTTATAGAGACATGCACATGTATGTAGCCTTTTTTTTTTTTTTTTTTAAAGAAGTTGGAGAAACCCCTGAACAGTTTGGTACTGATGTCAAAGTTCTGGGTTTGATTTTGAATTACAATTATCACAGATTATCACTGGGACATGCTGACTCGTGGTACACGGGACCCCGTATAAGATATCTGTAATTTCCTACAAGTTTTAATTTATTACAATTCTCAAGTTAAGAAAAAAATAAGACAACAGATGGAAAGTTTAAAAGTTTTGGTACATTTAGTAATAAGGCCTTAACTCTCTAAAAAGGAGCCTGAGTTATGCTAGAGCAGTGAGAAAGAAAGGAGGAAGGAGGGGGGAGGAGAGCAAGAGCTCCAGGCAGAGGAATTAGCACCTGAAGGAACATTTGAAGATCGAGACTGAGCCCTGTGGCTGGAGTGTGTTGAACAAGGTGCATGAGACATCCTGGTGCGTGAGCAGGGACCTTTCCTCATGCCACAAGCCCCGCCCAACAAATTGGCAGTTGGAGTTACTTGAAATTGAGGACAAGATCCCAAGCTGTGACAATGATCTCTTTGCTCACTAAATCAAGCCCCCATCCTACCAGAAGCCAAAGTCCTGTGAGGTGGCTACGTG
Organism: Peromyscus californicus insignis; assembly: GCF_007827085.1. Taxonomy (NCBI): domain Eukaryota; kingdom Metazoa; phylum Chordata; class Mammalia; order Rodentia; family Cricetidae; genus Peromyscus; species Peromyscus californicus. The sequence continues at coordinate 12,954,265 of NW_026294584.1, read as the reverse complement.
ACATGATCCTACAGAGCCCTTGGTGCTCAGCCAGCATCACATGCCAGCCACGTGAACAGGCCTGCGTGCCCTCAGGAGGCCGCAGCCTCAGTTGGTATCTGAGACAAGAACTGAGCCTAGTCAGTCCACACAACTACAAGCGATCATAAGCACTGTGCCTTTCAAGCCGATGAATAACCAGACCCAGAAAGATTTTGCATTTCGTTAAACGCAATTCTGCTGCTGCTCAAAAGAGATCCTGCACTACAGTATCCTCGTAGGCGGTTGTTGTGCGTTGTACCCGATAGTTCTACCAACACTACACACCGAAAGTCCACAGTACAAATATTTGTTGAATGAAACACATCTTTTGTGCTGCTCTTGGAGGAAAAGGAGATTAGGCAAATGATTGTCTTGCGACACTTCCACAGTGGAATTACTATGTCCCACTTGGAAAGTCAACCACTAAGGTGAAAGACCTCTCTCTGTCCTTGGAGAAGTTAGAAAGCAAAGAGAAACCTCAGAGCAGGGGCAAAGATAAATGATGAAATGTTTTCACCTGGACTCTTTCAAAAGAGCCAGTGTGGGTCATAACTGACCTTTGAGTTGAAACCAGAGAGTCTTCCCTTTCTCTGTGAGCAGCCAAATTTAAATACTTCCCTCTCATTGATTGCTGCTTAGTGGCAGAGAAGCCTAGGCTCTACAATTGAAGAACCCAAGATTCTGTTTGGGCCCACAATTTCTTAGCATATGGTTCCTTGGACAAATTACTTATTTCTCAAGGACACTGTTTCCCCATTGGCAAAAAAAAAAAGGAAAAAAGAAAAAATCCTTCACTGGCTGCTTCACTGAGTGACTTGGGCACTAAATATAATAAAAGCACTTAGGACAATGATCCATTATGTAGAACACAGCAAAAATAAATGTCTATTATTTATAGACATATAGTCCATAGTTTTCTTGATCTTTAAGCATACTGTTCTCTTGGATGAAAGTAAGATTTATTTGGTCCTAATTAATTTAGCAACTATTTTAGATGCTTTCTGGAATGCAAGTCAGGAGCACAAGAGCACAAGAGAAGGAGCTCATGTCTTAAGAATTAGTGATGTGTTGGTGTCATGATGCAAGCCTGTGGGAAGAGATGGGAAGCTATAAGAGAAAACACTTCTGGGAGTACTCTGAGGGTTTCAAAGCTTCCTGAGCAACCAAGCTGCTCTTCAGGAAACTGGATAAATTAATTATGTATATCCACTCAATGGGATATTACAGAGCACTAAAAAGAAATGAGTCACGGAAAAATAAGGAGGAGACCAAAAATGCAAACAAGAGAAAAAAGCTAGCTGGAGAAGGTGCACACAGTAGGTTTCTCATACATGACATTCTGGGTAATGCAAAGACAGGCATCATAACATCACAGCTGCCAGGTATGAACAGGAAGGCAGGCTGAGTAGAGAAGATTTTATTTTATTTTTTAGGACAGTAAAACTATTCTATAAGATACTGTAGTGGTAGCTAGATGCCATTGCAGACTTGCCCGGATTCATAGAGCGTATAGTATCAATAATGACCCTACTGGAAAAGTACTATAAAGTGTAGACTTCAGATGATCGTGGTATATCGGTGTAGGTTCATCAGCTATAACCAACACACCTCTCTGGTGGGGAATTATAAAAATGTGTATTTATTGACTTATCCATTTAATTTGGCTGTATAAATCTAACACTCCTCTAACAAACATAGCATACTAAATAGATCACAAAACAAAACAAAAAGCCTCATGGAGAACAAAGCTCACACTTGGCTTGGATGGGTGAGGGCAGGAGCCTAGAAAACAACCTGGAAGGGGAGAAACAGAAGTGATTCAGGGTGGGTGGAGTTTGGGGTGCTGGATGTGGGCAAGGGTGTGTGGTAATCACCACACAGAAGAGACTAGATCGTGTGGTGAAGTCACGTTTTTTGTTTTTGTTTTTTGTTTTTTGTTTTTTTTTTTTTTTGGTTTTTCGAGACAGGGTTTCTCTGTGTAGCTTTGCGCCTTTCCTGGAACTCACTTGGTAGCCCAGGCTGGCCTCGAACTCACAGAGATCCGCCTGGCTCTGCCTCCCAAGTGGTGAAGTCACGTTTTAAACGTCTGTACAGGTAACATTTTATTCCTTGAATTCATATTATAGAGATAAAAATGCAGCTCGTGTACATATTTCAAAAGAAGGTGGAAAGAATAACGCTAGGAACCCCGATTTGTAGCTGGGCATGTGCGTGGCCTGAGAGGGTGTTTCCTCTTAGAGTTTCAGTTTCCACACGTGGGCAGACACACAGTGGCCTGGGTTCAGGGCAGGAATCAGAGCATTTTCTTAGGGAGGGGAGGTATGGGGGCCTGGAGGGGGCACAATTCCTCCTCTTCCTCCTCTTTAGTCAGGAGCTGGAAAAAGAAAGTGAAGAAAAGAACAACAGTCACCTGTCTCGTGACTGTTTGGTTCTGTATTTTGCCCAGTTTACAGTGGAGGCTTCCTTGTTCAGAGTCTGAGTATGAAGATGTTTGCATTCCAGAAGAGCTCACTGTCACTCTTCAGCTGTGGCTTATGCAAAACATGCTGTTTAGGGGGAGGAACAGGCTGAGAGGAGCGGGAAAGGGGACACATGGGAGGGTGGGGGGCATGGTGAGACCACACCACACACTAACTTGACAACGTCCTATGGGCCCAGTATTATGTGCAATGAGTATACAAATATACTGCACACGCGCGCATGCGCACACACACACACACACACACACACACACACACACACACACACACCCTAGGAGATACACAGTCACACTCTCAGCTTGATCTCTGGGGATTGGATCCCTCTTTTGTCAGGAACAAAGTCATTATAAACATGACTTCGGGAAAAATCTTGGTCAGCATGGGCAATGACCCCATTACTCCCACACTTTATAGTTTAAACAGATGACTCAGGCAGAATTCACCCGTGGATTTTCCCATGTTGTTCTGAGAAAGTACTAGTTTCAACCAAGCTATGGAAGATACTACCTGTGTGTCTGAAAATCCCCATAGCTGCAATATTCAACCACATTTGTGGTCAGGGAGCCCGGGTTCCTAAACAGAGACAAAACCTGGAGAGAGCATCCAAACGGAGACGAATCAGTTAAAGTAGAAAAGCAAACTTTAATTTTGAATTTTAAAATACTTAGGGTGTGTGTGTGTGTGTGTGTGTGTGTGTGTAAGTGTGCATGTGTGTATGTGTGTGTGTATGTGTATGTATGGTGTGTGTTTGTGTGGTGTGTGTGTGCACATGTGTGTGTGGTATATTTGTGGTGTCTGTGTGTGTGTAGTGTGTGTGTATTGTGTCTGTGTATGTGTGGTGTGTGTATGCGTGGTGTGTGTGTGTGGTGTGTTTGTGTGGTGTGTGCATGCACATGTGAATGTGTATGGTATGTATTTGTGGTGTGTATTGTGGTATATGTGTATGATGTGTGTGTGTGTGGTGTGTTGTATGTATGATGTGTGTGTGCATGTGTGGTGTATGTATGGTGTGTGTGTGTGTGCATAAATGAGTGTGTGTGGTGTATGTGTGCATATGGTATGTTTGTGTATGTGTGTGTATGGTGTGTACGTATGTTTGGTGTGTGTGCATGCATGTATGTGTATATATGTGTATATGTGTGTAGTGTTTGTGTATGTGTATATATATATGTGTGTATGGTGTGTGTGTGTGTGTGTGTGTGTGTGTGTGTGTTGCACACATGTAGAGGTCAGAGGATAACTTGTAAGAGACACTTCTCTCCTTCCACCTGTGAGTTCTGGGGATTGAACTCAGATCTCACAGGCCTGGAGAATTGAATTTTAAAGATTTCCTCTGGAAGCTATTGAAGAGAGTCCTTAGAAACTGTGATAAAGATGAAGTGTAGCTCTTCACAGTTGATGGCTTCTGGGGGTGGGCTGGGGAAGAGCTGCCCACTGGGAGCTTGACTGTGCTCCGCTGAGTTCATGGGAACACAAATTGGACTTGGTGGGGGCTTTGTTTGTTTTTGAAGAGGAGGGGAGGGTGCAAGGGTGGGAGGGTGGACCTGGGAGGTAGGAAGTGAGTGTGATTGTGGGGTATTATACAGAATTCCCAAATAAATAATAAAAACATTATATTGGGGAAAACAAGATTTCCCCTGGAAGAATACTGGAAGGAGTGTTTAGCTGTGTGAGTGGCAAGGTACTGATGTTCTTCATTAGTCACTATTCACTAATTAGTCTTTTGCATATACTTAATCCTGAAAGAAATCATTGTATTGGTGGAGGGCCCTGGGAATTGAAACCAGGGTTTCTAGCATGGTTGAGCAAGGGGTCTGCCACAGATTTACATCCCCATCCCTTTTTAAATTTTGTTTTTGAGACTGAGTATCACTAACTTGCCTAGACTGACCTCAAAACTGCAATACATCTTCCTCAGCAACTGGGATTGCGGGCATGCTAGCAATCAAAAAATAATTATTTTTTGAATAAAGGATGTATTGGATAATAATAATGAAACTTATAGTTAATATAGAGAATTAAATTTCAATGCAATTTAAGTTCTTGAATGTTGCATTCATGCTATGTACCAGAACTGAGGTCAAGGCTAAGGTCATGACTTGGTTTTTAAAATTACCTGCGTTGAGCTCTCTCTAAGCTTTCCACACCTCCTTAGGTTTCAGTCTATGTTTTCGTTAACTGTTCAGTTTTCACTCTGTAGCTGTTTTCACACACTGAGGGCTGAGTCTCTATCTGCCTCCTCAGGCCTTTCTAGTACTTAACACGTGTTTGAGCACAGAAAGCAACACATAAATGAGTGGACACAATAGTCAGGAAATGGTCAGGGTTTTGTCTGTTCCCAGATTCCTCTACCTGGAGGCATGGGCCACATACCTCTGCTTGCCCTTCCTGTCCAGTCTCTACCCTTCTTTCCACACTGATCTCTGCCCTAGGAGTTGACTTCTGTGGGTTCAGCTGAAGGGGAACCTAAGAGGTAGCTTGGGGGGGTCACAGTCCTTCTCATGCAGTCCTGACTTAAAGCCAGTTTCAAGTAACTGTGCCCGCCACCACCCCATGCTGGTCTACAGAGACAATACTCTTCAAAACTTTTTGTGGCCTTATGGCAGCTCATTATCCATATGGAGTTCCTACTGTTGCCTGTGTTCTGTGTATTTTGTTGTGAAACCTCTGTCATTGAACCCTGCAGGGATGACCAAACTTGAGGATGACATTTCTTTCTCTCAGAGACCCTGACTGAAACAGGTCAACTATTACAACAGCAACAAAAATCCATAATTTTGGGGCACGGGAGATGGCTCAGTGAGTCGGAGTGCAGAGCAAGTGGAAGGGCCTGAATTTGAATGCCCAGAAGCCATGCGAAAGCTGGACATGCAGCGGGAGCATCTCTAAGCCCTGCTGTCCTATGAGGAGAGGAGAGGAGAAACGGAAGAATCCCTGCAATCTCAAGGGACAGCCGGCCTAGCAGACACAGTGGAAAAACAACTAAGAAACCTGATCTCAAACATCCTGGAAGGTGAGAGCCAAGCTGTGAGGTTGTCCTCTGACCTCCATATGTGCATCGCAGACACACACACACACACACACACACACACACACACACACACACACACACCATGATTCGTGTAGTGTTTGCTCTTAAACACCTCAGAAAGTTCTCAAAACCCTTGTCAGTGAGGTACTCCCTGAGCAAGACTTCACCCCTAAAGGTTCTACAGCTTTTTCAAACAGCACTGCCCCCTGGGAATCCTGTGTTCAAATACATGAAACTATGAAGGATGTTTCTCATTCAAACCACTGCAGCTACCCACCCTTAAACTAAAGTCACACCTGCTTTCTTCCAGGGCTCCATTACTGACCCCTGGCTGTCTTTGGGGGCTGCTTCCTTTCTTTTGGAAATGTTTACATATCTCCCTTAGAAACAGTTTCATGTGCAAAGTTAAAGAGAATATGAATATTACATTTTTTGAGAATGGTTAAGTATGATGGAAAAGGGACGGAAATACTAGCCCAGAAAAGTTAAATGACTTTTTCATTACAAAAGGTCTCAAAACCTTGGAAGTGCATTCTAACCCTCGAAGAGGGAAGGGAGGAGTGTCTCTCAAGCCAGGTGACCCTGGTTGCCACTAAGCAGCCACTGGCACTCTTCAGGCCACAGCTGGACAACCTTGTTCTATGAGTGTGCTCTTCACTTCATCCTTTTCTTCTTTCATTTGTATTCATCAAAAAAAGTCAATAAATGCTGACAAGATCGGCCACAGTTCTAAGAGACAATCCCTCAGCTGAGCGTTTATGAGACTCTCAAAAGGTGTGGAGTGAGGTAGAAGGTGGCCAGCACTGAGTTCCAGTCTCAGGGGCTGGCGGAGACCCACCTGGTTATTCATTCAGATGTTTTCTGTTTTTATTTTTAACTTTGAAGCGTGTGTGTGTGTGTGTGTGTGTGTGTGTGTGTGTGTGTGTGTGTGTGATGAAGGTGCCTGTAAAGGCCAGAAGTATCAAATTCCCTGGAGCTGGAGTTACCAGCCCTCGTAAATGTCCAAGTGTGGGTGCTGAGAACTGAACTTGGGTCCGCTACAGGAACACTATGTGCTTTTAACCCTAGCCATCGTTCCAGCCTCAGAGGTCTTTTTAAAATTAAACCAAGATTAGTTGTAGATAAAATTTACACATCTTTCTGGTCTTACTCCAGAATTAAATGGTGTAGAAAAAGAATGAACTTGAAGAGAAAGAGCAGCATATATCAGTGCTTGGAATATTCAGGGAGTCTACTTGCTTCACTCCCTTTTCTGAAGAAGCTCACAGTCAAGTAAGAGAGGTCAGAATTGAAAAGAAATATAAATCATGCAGTGGATGTAATGTTGCCTAACTTAACCCCTGTAACAAACATCGTGGCTTTAGTCCATGTTCCATTGATATAGTAGACTATCTGAGGCTGGATACTTCAAGAAGAAAAGAAATGTATCTAGCTCATAGTTTGGGAGGCTGAAAATCCAGAAAAGGTAAGCTTTATGAGGGAGGTGTCAACAAGCTAGGAGATAGCAGAGTTTTTATGAGTAGGCGTGTGGGTGAAGTTAACCTGTCAGTATTCACCCGGGTGGTGTCCTCAGAGCTGACACAGCAGTGGGAGGTGTATCTGAAGAGCCCCTAAGGGTTTGTACCGTGGTCATCAAACTTCATTGGATCCAAGAAGGATAGTAAATGAGCAGAAGTGAGACAGTCTTCCAGCTACCCAGGCAGCAATCCCAAGTCTCTCCATGGTCTTGGGCGGACACAAGCCCCAGAAGCAGTATATGCCTTTAGCTAGCTGCCTAGCCCAGAAGATCTGACAGAGTTTTTGTGGAGTAGGAATTTCGGGAGATTGTCCCACCTTAACTTCGTAGCAGGGGGCGACTGAGTACCCATTGCTTCACTTATTCCCAGTCAGGACAGGATCTCAGCAGCATTCCAAGGTGCAAAGCAGCTTTTCACTGAGTGGCTGGTCCTTTCACACCTGAAGCAAGTCTCCAGGTTGAAGTTCTTCTGAGGCCATCCATCTTCTTAGAGGAGATACAGGATGCTGCTAGAAGCTGACATGTCTCTCTATCACAAAAGCTTTTATGTTAAATCCCATATTCTCAGATCTCTGAAGGATTTGTCTATCTATTAGGTGTATCTGACTAGACAAACTTTGCTTGTTTGCAAGCAGGGACTGAGGGAGCACAGAGGCCAGCATTGCCCTGACAAGCCATGGAGGCCTCTGTGCAAATGCCCAACTCTGGGAAAGGACCCTCTCAGGGGACCTTCCATTATAGAATATATATATTTTTTATCAAATACTGTATTTATCAAACATATTTCACCACTTATTTAAATTCTCTAGAAGCTTAGTGTTGAACACTTGGCAAAGACATAGTTGTAAATCTCTAAGTTAGCTTTTGTTAATCTGAACAGATCTTCATAACTTTAAATTTCTGTCACCATATAGAGTATATTATAAACCAGAGTTGAATCAAATATAGCCTTATATTTCTATCAGCATACAAAAATGCATACCAATCCAAAATATATGAGGTTTGTTACATCCTTACTCTAGAAGGAGATGAAATGAACAGAGAGGTCATGAGGACTAAATGTATTTTTAGGTTATAAAATCTGGCTGCCAGTAAGATTCATCCCTGTACATGAATGCAGAGATACAGCTTTAATATCTCAGTAAACCAGCATTGTTTTAAATCCCATCTCTTACAAACTTTGTTTTTAGGACAGGGTAAGTGTCAAACAAGAATCTACCCAATCCACAAGTAACCCTTACTAAATATGGCAGTGAAGTCATATGACCTGTCTGTCTTTGACCTTAGTCAAGATGATGCCTGTCCACCTCACCTGGTCATCCTCATCATGACAGACCATGTGTTTTGTTTGTTTGTTTTGTGTGTGTGTGTGTGTGTGTGTGTGTGTGTGTGTGTGTGTGTGTTTTACAAGACACATGGAACACATAATCTCAAGCATTCAAAAATCAGTCAGAAACACAATCATGTGCCCACATCACTCACACATTTCCATCCATACATACAAAATAGACTTTTAAATAGAAAGAAGAACAAAACTTTTCCCAGGAAACTTTCACGCTTCATGCACTGGAGCACAGAGATGGTGCTGTAGAGAAGAAATTTAGCAGCACAGCAAGGTGGGGAAGAGGGAACCTCTGGGCTGTGGCATGGCAGTGATGGTGGCGGTGACCACAGGAGGGAGGGAGTGGACAGAGACAGAACAAACAGAAGAATGAGACATTTTGAGCGAAAGCATGAGATGTCAGCAGACTCAGAAGCAGAGAGCAGGAGACAAGGGAGGCATCCAGTGGGCTAGAGCCCAGGCCACGGGTCTCCCAGGCTGCTGGGAGAGGAGAGCAAGTAGGACACAAATCGCTGGCAGGAGCTAAAAACGGTCCTGTGAATTACCGAGATATTGGGTGCTGGCACGTCACCATTTGGATTGATAAATGAGGAGTATTGGAGCAAAGGCAGATATGTTTAGCCGTATTTTCCAGGAGTGAGGTAGAGAAATAAGATCCAAGGGCTGAATTCTGGCATCTCAGAAATTCAATAATGATCACTTGGGAAGGCACGAGCTGATAAGTGATTTGTCAAGCACAGAGCAGGGGCCCAAAGGACGCCTGGGTCCGAGAGAAGGCCAGAGCTGCCCAGGGCGCTATCACACAAAAGGCAGGGGCTAAAGGGCTGAGCCAGAGAGACACATGGGCCTGAGAGATGAAAAATGAAGCCTCACTCATGGGTAATGATCAGAGGTGGAGGTGGGGAGCTTACCAATCATGCCAGTGTGGAAAGATGATGCTGTTGGAAGGTTCCAGGGTCCCAGCATTGCCTCAGACTGCCAGTGGGCAGGAGAAACTGCCAGGAAAACCTGCCGAGTTTTAAGGCATGGCATCAAATGTTGTATTTTAAAAATGACCGGCAAGAGACCTGGGTGGGTTGGAGCCAAGGTGCCCCACAGTGGTAAGAGACAGAGACACACGATGCAGACAGTGCTCACATGGAGAGTTTTATTAGTGGGGGGAAAGGAGAGGGAGAGCAGAGCTGCCTTGTGGGAAGAGAAAGGGTGGGGAGAGGGAGGTAGAGTGGGAGCAGGCAGGGCTGAGAAGAGGAGAGAAGGCAGGCAGGACTCTGCCTTTTGAAGGGATGTAGCAATATGGGCTATGAAAGTAGGATGATATTGTCAGGATCCTGGGTGGGCCAAGACATTGCCTGCTTATTGGTCAGGTCCCCAAGGTGTGGGGGGGGGTCTGAATGCTAACAGTGGTAGTTTGAAGATAATTGCCCCCATAAACTCATAGGGAGTGACACTATTAGGAGGTGTGGTTTTATTAGTATAGGTATGGCCTTGTTGGAGGAAGTGTGTCACTGTGGAGGCAGGCTTTGAGGTCTCATATGTGCTCAAGCCATGTCTGTTGTATTTGGATCAAGATGTAAAATTCTCAGCTCCTTCTCCAGTATGATGTCTGCCTACATGTAGTAGGACATTTAGGGTCAAGGAAATTGCCTCAAATCAGTTGCCAAAGTATGCACATAATGTACTTCCTTATGAGCCAACCTGGAGCCTGCCTGAAGGCCTAGCAACAGGTGCTGTCAGAGTTCCTGATCATGCCCAGCCAATGAGGGATGAACACACAATGCCACCAGATTGAGACACAGACTGGGTGCTGGGAGGAGGGTATATGAGGCCTTCCCCATTATTAAATAAACGAGTTTGTTGTTTGCCTTCAACTGACTCCTAGTGTCTGTGTTGTTGACGCTGTACCTTCTCAACCCCTCCCCCGAGGGAACCATTAGGATCCAGCAACACCTACACACTGCCATATCCCACCATGATGATAATGGATTAAACCTCTGAACTGTAAACTAACCTCAATTAAATTTTTTTCCTTTATATGAGTTGCCATGGTCATGGTAGCTCTCCACAGCAATAGAAACCCTAACTAAGACATGGACTAATTAATTTGGAGGAAGACATTTTAAGCCAGCATAACATTTGGTATATGGTATGGTTTTTACTAACTGCTTTTAGCCAGTTTTATTGTGAGAATCAGGGGCAAAAAGCAGAACAGAATTATTTGAGAAAATATGCAATTTGGCCAGAAAATTATTATATTTAGAGCTGAAGATAAATAGAATGTGTTATTAAAGAAATTGATACCATTAAAGAAATTCAGTATTTTGTCCTGGGAAAATATGGAGGAAGTGGAAAGAGCCTCTTATGGATCAGCTGGCCCTCACTCACAACATGATCATGGGAGAAAAAGTTTTCACCAATTTAAAGACCTTTACATTGAGAAAAGAGCTCTATAGATCCTGCACATAGAGGTTCTCCTAGGGAAGTCTTCCCCAGGTCCAGGTATTTAGATATTCAAGAACAAGCAGAAAGAATTTCATGGAGTCTTGACATTGTCCACATGATACTGGTTGTGTAGGCATGAAGAGTACAAAAGTTATAGGATGATGGAGGCTTCCTCCTTGTTTTCAAAGGAAACATTAAGAAGCCAGGTAATGTGTGATGGGGTCAGATTCCTTCAGGCAGCCTCTGGGGTACCTGTGTGTGAAGCTATAATAGTAAATCTTAGGCTGCAATGGTGACCCCAGGATTCTGGAGATGCCAGGAACACAGATTGTTTGTAGAAGAAAGCCACAGACAGTGAGCACAGTCTAGGAGAGAGGCCTTAGATACAAGGCTGCCCCAACCTGTTGGAGCTCAAAACTCACTGCTGCTGGATATGGAGTAATAGAATTTAATGTTCAACCTTATGGGCTTCTGTCTTCTTTCGGTCCCATTCATTTTTGTTTTTCTCCCAATCTTTAGTTTAGGGGCTGGGAATGTTTATTCTGTGCTACCATATACCACAAATAAATAATGTCTATGCTATCATATATCATAAATACATAATGTCTGTGATACTATATGCCATAAATATATAACGTCCTTTTAATGTTACATGGGCTCATGATGAAGACTTTCTCTTGAGTTTCAGAAGTCTTTGAATTTGGACTCTTGAACAATGTTGGAACTGCTAAGAGTATAGGCTCTCTTAGAGATGAAGCAAATACATTTCTTCTTATTAGACATCTATGAGTCTTTTAGGGGCTAGGGACAGAATATTACAGTTCGAATAATTAAATGTTTCCCACAAGTTCAAGTGTAAACACTTGTTCCTCAACTGGTGGTGCTATCTTGGGAGACATGGAAACCTGTAAAAGGCAAGCCTCTAGTCCACACCTTTGAAGATTATACCGGGTCTCAGTCCCTTCCTTTTTCCCTGCTTCCCATCCACCATGAGGTAAAGAAGTTACTCTGCAATACACCCTCTCACCATTATAAGGTTCTGCCCAAGCACATGGGGCCAAGGCACCGTGGACTGAACCTCCTATACCATGAGCATAACAATCATACACACTCTTAAAAAACAATCAGTAAATAACTTCTGGGGAAATAAAGCAGGCCTGTTGATTTCTATTTGTGCTGCTAAGTACAACTAAAAACACTGAATTATATATCTAAAAAAAGTTAAGGAGAAATTTTTGAAATTTCCGAAAGTTCTAAAAACTGGAGATAATCAGGCAGATTGGCCAAAGGTCTTGGGACCCAAAGAATAGCACATGGTAGCAAGTTCCTGATTTGTTGGTTTGTTGCCTCATGTGTCCCAGCTGAAGGAGGAAATAATCCAGAAAAAAACAGCATGCAGAGACAAAAGCTCCCACTCTCTAGCCAAAGGACCTAGGAGGGAGCAGGCTAGTAAGGCGGGGCACTTTGATCCATGAATCACCCTACAGCTTCTTTGGTGGTTCTCAGAACACTACTTGTGTGTAGTGGAGCATCGCATCCTGGCACAGAAGTGTGGCAGAGCTGAACTGCTTATGTAACAAGTCAGCAAAAAAAAAAAAAAAAAAAAAAAAAAAGAGGAAGGCACTGTGGCCCCACAATCCCCTTCAATATGCCCCCAATGACCTGGGCATCTTCCACTAAGTTCCGTCTCTTAAAGATTCCACTTCTCCAAAGTGCTGCTCTGGGGACCAGGCCTTTAACACATGGCACTTGTGGAGCATGCCAGACCAAATCTTTAGCAGTCATGAGAGCAAAATACTGGAAGAAAACACCTCAGAGCTTATCATCAAAAGTCAACATGACATCCTCTTCAGAGAAAGCTATTATTGGGGTATTTGGCAATATTTTGGCAAATTTAAAATATTTTGGTAAATGTAGTTTGCTTTCTGTTGAACTTTACCATAGCAGATTTTTATTTGTAATACAAATAATTTATTGTATAGTTGAAAACATTGATTTATTCCACACATGAGTCCCCTTTATGCTAAGGGAGCATTAATAGAAAACAAAACAACAACAGCAAAAAGCACGGTTTCGCCGGGTGGTGGTGGCGCACGCCTTTAATCCCAGCACTCGGGAGGCAGAGCCAGGTGGATCTCTGTGAGTTCGAGGCCAGCCTGGGCTACCAAGCGAGTCCCAGGAAAGGCGCAAAGCTACACAGAGAAACCCTGTCTCGAAAAACGGAAAAAAAAAAAAAAAAAAAAAAAAGCATGGTTTCTGAGTGGCTGTAATCTTCCCCAGGTATATAGAAGAATAAGTTGAAGTCGTGTGGCCAGAAGCAGAGCCCCAATTATCATTTACCAGCTGTATAAAATCCACTCACTCTTTGGAAGTTCCTGTTTTCCCCCTCTAAGCTGAAAATACTAGCACTTTCCTTATTTAAACATGTCTTTTATTTTGAGATTCAGATGATATCATATACACATGTGTTATGGTACTAAAAGCAAGAGGCCATATAAATCTGAATGGTTTTTGTACTGGAGTTGTAAAAATTTAATGGCAGAAGATACCTCGGCGAGTTGGAACTGAGGAGCTCCACAGTATGACTCCAGGAGTCATACCATGCAACAGGTCCCATGTGAGAGGTTTATTGGGGGTGGGGGTGGGGGTGCAGAGGCCGCCTCTGAGCAAGAGTGGAAGGACGAGTGGGGAGAGAAAGTGCTTGATTTGTACAAGGGGATATAGCACATGTGACTCATAGACGCAGCAGTCGCGTCTTGGCGGCTGATGATGACGTGTCCTGCTGTCACTGGGGCCCCGAAGTCGGGCAGGTGGAAATGCCTGAATGCGGACAGGACTCTCACGCTTTTTCTTTATAGCTTCGCACTCTAACAAGAAGCCAGAAACATAGCAGGTGTGGGATTGTCGGATGTCTCTGAACGAAACAGAAAATTACCTTTGCTCACGTGATGGCAGTTAATGCTGTAGAGAAATCAAACCAAGTGGAAAGGATGGAACTGAGAGACTAAGGACTGTGGAATACAGCTTCTAAAGTGGAAACTGGGCTGCTGTCATTGCAAAGATAATAACGGAGAATGACTCGTAGGAAGCGAAAGTGTGAGCCACGTGAATACTGAAGAAAGAGAATTTGAGGCAGACCTGGTGTATCTACTGCCTCTCTTATTTGAGGAAAATCCAAAATACAAGTGTGGGTGTGGCGGAGCTAGGCAAGTAAAGAAGAAGAAAGTGAGGTCGGAGAAGTCAGGGAGAGGGCAAAGCACTGTGACTAGTGAACTGGGCCAACTCAAGAGTTGTGAGCAGAGGAGCAACAGAAGCTGACTCACCTCCCAATCGCTACTGGACCAGACTGTTCTTTGGAAAGAAGACAGAGGCAGAAGATGGGGCAGAGACCAAAGCAGAGGAACAATTAAGTTCTTGTAATAACTTAGGCAAGGGATGGCGGTGGCTTGTGTGGAGGTGGTAGGCTGGACACATGGAGAAGCGTTCAGATTTGGGGCATATTCTAAAGCAAAATCAACAGACGTTCCAGACTGACTGATTATGGGGTATCAAAGAAATAGAAGGATATAAGGTGACTCTAATTGTGTTGACAACTAGGAAACTCAAACTGCCAACTGAGGAGGGGCCCGTGGGAGGGGCCACCTTGAAGGACAGATCACAAGTCAAGTGAGCATACTAAATTTGAGGTGCCACTAAACACCCAATACAATCATCCAAGATGTCTTGAACATAAAAGGTAGGACTTGGGAAAGAGCTCTAAGATAAAAATAACAACAAGAAACTGTTGGATACGAACAACGAATGTGAGAACAGAGAGATAAAAGATCAATAAGTGAGCTGTGGAGCACCTCTGTCACTTTAAAAAAGGGCACCCCACCACTCACTCCATTCCCAGCCTTCCACATCCTCCTCTGCCATCTAGCCTGGTGAGTACTCCCTGCCCTCCAAGCCTCATTTATCCACAGCCCAGCAGACCTGGCCCAGGTCCCACAGCAAACGCACCAGTCTAGTCCGGGCATCATGCTTGGGCGGCAGTTGTCCACTAGCCTTCCACAAGGTTCCACTTCCTGTGCCCCAGCAGAGATGAGGATAGAAAACACAAGCAATTCAAACGCAGAGCTGTGGAGTGGGTTCCCTGTAGATACATCTACAAAACACTCCTCCATCTAAGACTCAGGGGGCGCTGCTGAAAAGGAGGCACAAAGACTGTAGGATCCGGGAGTTGGCTGTGAAATCGTGTCTCCTAGTTATATCAGAAATACCTGTAAAGTCTCACCAACATGACTGTGCAAATGTGAGCTGAACAAGGAGACATCAGTGGACATGCCAAACTGGACAGGGAAAAACCCACGAGACCTCAACACCACACAAGGAACTACAGGCAACCAAGGAAAGCTAGGAACAGGAGAGGTGGTTCCTCAGGGAAGAGCACAGCAATCGGTTTTCCAGTGCCAAATAGTCAGCCCTGAAAACTTACGTACAGGTATCCGTACATGGATTGAACTGGTTGTGTTTAGAAATATGTTTATACATATACATATATGCATGCAATTAGTGAAAAGGGAGGCTATTATTTTGAAGGAGAGAGGGGAGGGGTGTAGGTTTGGAGGGAGGAAAGGGAAGGGAGAAATCTTGTAATTTTTGTAATCTCAAAAATAAAACAAAACAACATTGTAAAAAGAGGAGGCTCCCAGAGCAGACCGAGACAGAATGAGGAGAAAGCAGTGGACAATACAAGAAATGGGTAGCATCCTGGGCTGCAGAAAGAGAACCAGGAAGACAATGGGGTCAAGTTATCAAACCCTTGACTTTCTCAAGTGAAAAGGGACGGAGACCTTTCTATTTAGCAATCTAAAGGTTATCAGTGACTCTGACATGAGCAGTTTCGTTAGTGTTAAAGGGTCAAATTCCTGTTTAGATTGGATCTAAGAAAGAACAAGAGGACAGGAAATAAAGGTCATGGCACATCTCTTTCAAGAAGTCTGCCTTCAAAGAGGAGAGAAATGGGAGGGTAGCTTGTGAGGGAAGAGGGTCAACAGAGTTTTGTGAGGAAGGAGGAAGGAGGTACACGTGTATGCTAGGAGGAGTGGGGTGCAGGGACGGGAATGGCGACGAGCTATGACATCTATTTTGGCGTAGGAGCTCCTTAAGCTGGTGAGAAGGATGGACTCCAGGGTATAGAAACACAAAGGAAGACAGCCGCACACAGGGGCACGATCAGCTCTCTTAGAGAAACACCCTCTCTGAGAAGACACAGAATGAGTACAGATGTGGCAAGAGGGCCAATGTCCTTATGATCGCTTCTGTTTATTAATCAGTACGATAAGACTTGCCATGATTCAGTAGAATGCAAAGGCAGGGAATGACAGAGGTCTGAGAAGATAACTTCCTAGGAAAGCGATAGAATGAATGAACTAAAAAAAATATTTGTGATTGTTGGGATGCATCAATGAATGACACAGAAAACAAATTTTATCATTGTGAGTCTACATGCCATGAAGTTGACAAGCAGTGAAAAATGTAAGCATGTCAAGAATATGTTATAGGACGAATTGAATCCTTGGTAAGACTAGTCAAGTGGTTTGTGCTTTTCAGATATAGGATGCTGCATGGTTTGGGGTTATGGTGGGAAACTGGGGCTTTCCAGGGCTGTGAGGACCGAGAGGGCCAGGGGGATGTGGCTGCTTGCAGCTTCAATTATGAAGGAGAGGGGGCACAGAGAACATTGCAGGTGCAAAGGTTGGTGGGCTGGAGGCTGAAATAAAGACAGCGTGGTTAGCTGTCTTACATATTTGTCTCGTCTTCCTTGCCTCCAGGTTGTAGTTAAAAGTGTCTCAGGAGGCATCTTGAAGAAAAGACAAGTCTCACCAGGTATAAGATCTGTTTTCCCTTAGTTTTGTCTCTTTCTAGAACACATTTTCTTGATTACTGTAGTTGCATGATGAATTTTCATATCCAGTGAACCAAGCTCCCAAATAACCTATAATTTCTCAAATTAAAAGTGAAATGAATTTTCAGAGGGAAAAAGCTGAGAAAATTCATCAACTTAAAAAAAAAGTGTAAAAGACTGGTCTTCAGCTGGAAAGAAAATTATCCAAGACAGCTGAAGTAGGTCAGGTGTGAATGCATCAGACTGGGGAAAATGATCCAAGAGAGGAGTGCTGAGGCGTGAAGAAACCAAAAGAAAGAAGACGATAAATATACACACAAAAGCAAAAGTATCAACTCATGGTGTGATGACATTCCAAGAGCCACAAATACATAGATAAAATTAAAGCACATGGCGTAACTTAGTGTCAAGGTTGGGGGTGGAGTAAGTGAGCCTGAGAGTTCTAGAATCCAGGCTTTATCCTGGAAGTAAAAAGCACAATGATAAGTCAAGAGTGCCTGTTATAATCCTGATGACGGCAGAAACTGCTAAATAAAAGAGGAGAAACGAAATCAATAATTAAAAAAAATTCATCTGAAGAAAGTAAAAAATCCAGATATGAGAGGAAAATTCTCACAGGACAAATGGGAACCGTAAGACAGCAGATTACGAGAAAGACACAAAGACCAACCTCCGTCATCGGTGTACAGGTGTCTAAACATCCTGCCATGAAGAGAAAGTTAGAGGGCAGGAGAGAGCTCAGACAGTGCAGTCCTTCTGTGCAAGCTCAGGGGCCTCAGTGCAGTCAGCAGCAAGCTCAGGAGCCTCAGTGCAGTCAGCAGCACCCGTGTAGCACGTTCACAACCCCTGTTCTCGGGAGGTGGAGAAAGGCAGACGGCTGGGACTTGCTGCTGGCCAGTCGGTCAAGCCTCATAGGTGAGCCTCAGGTCCCAGTGAAAGGCTGGCTCAAAAAACGAGGTGGGTGGCTCCTGAGGATCAGCTTCTGGGGCTCCAAATGCACATGTGTGCGTTCACTGGCACACCCATGTGCTTACATACATCCAGCATGCCTGCACGCACATACACATGCACATAGGCGAGTGTAGGCGCGTGCACGCGCGCGTGTGCACACACACACACACACACACACACACACACACACACACACACACTGGGGAGTTCTTTTAGTAGTATAGTACAAAGAAATACAGTTTGTCACCATGGTTTAAGCTAATTGATGCACGAGTAACTGGAGGGACTTACAAGATAGACTAGTTCCTTGTTATCAAAGAAACGCAGAAGGCACCCTGAATTAGTTGTGATACAGATAAACTGGTGCTCACCATCATCCTAAAAGACACCTTCCCCAACACCATGATCTCAAACACCCAAAATCAGGATCCTGAGAGATAAAAACCCAAATGTTAAAATCCTGAAAGTCAAATGTTCTTTTCTGTTTTTAACTTTTGCCACCCTATTTATTGTTATTATTTAAATTTCAGCATTATTCTTGTGTTTTGGTTTCTTGAGGCGTATTTTTATTTTTCAAAATTTTTGTTAATTCTTATTCTTTATTACCCACTGGTACATATTTCTTTTAGTCAGTCAGTCTCCACATTGAAATATAAATTATATACGGATGTTTAGAGACCCCTAATTTGTTTTAGGCATCTTTTGCAAATTTAAAGTGCATTGTCACACCACATACCTCATATGGAAGCACCCAGTGTGTATAAAAAATGCTCAACCTCTTTAACAAATGGCATTCTCCTCTTTGAATATCTGCCTTTGTAAAAGATAAAATTTCTCAGGACCTTGACTCCTTGGGTGATTTGCATGTGCAGGGGCGATCCAGTAAGATCTGTGATTAATCATACCAGAAGACTATGTCTGTCACTGTATTTCAAAGATTTATTTTCTAAATTATTTTAAAGTTGTGTATATGTGTGTGTGCCTGTGTGTAAAGAGGTACATGTAAGTGCAGGTGCCCATGGAGTCCAGAGGTGTTGGATCACTCTGGAGCTGGAGTTACAGGCTGTAGTGTGCCACCTGGTATAGGTTCTGGGAACCAAACTCAGGTCTTCTGTAAGAACACTATGCACTTTGAACTGCTGAGACATCTCTCCAGTCCCTTGCCACTGTACTTCATATGGCCACAGTGATATAACTGAGTGTACACATCAGCCAACCACAGTGTGTACGTTTATACAATTCATTTCTTGACTGTTTTCTTTTTTATTGTACTTTTGATAATTCCATGCATGTACACAGTCAAATATGATCACATCTACCTCCATTTCCCTGCCAACTTCCTCCATGTCCCCCAAGCACTTCCCCAACTCCATGTCTAATATTATATTCCATTAACTCATGCCTATATGTGCATGAATGTGAGACCACCCTCTGACATGGGAAACCTACCAGTGACCACATCCTCAAAAAATGGTCATGCCTACACCAGCAACTACACACTACCAATAGCTCCTCAGTAAGGGGTGGGGCCTGGAGGTCATCTACTCCATCTAAGCTGAAATTTAGGCATTCTGATTTTGTATAGTTCTCATGCAGGTAACCACAGCTGCTGTGAGGTCATGAATGCAATACCCATGTCATGTCCAGAAGATGACACAGCACAGCTCTCCTCTCCATCTTTTGGTGCTAACATTCTTTCTGCCTCCTTCTCTGTGATGGCCTTAAGCTTTGTGGGGTGCAGTGTTAATATAGATGCTCGATTTAGGGCTGAACATTCAGTTTTTTATTCTCAGCACTTTGATCAATTAGGCATCAATCCATTGACAGCTGTTCATTGCAAAAATAAGCTTCTCTGACCAAGGCAGTGAGCAGCCACGGTCTATGGGTATGAATACTCAGAAGGCAATTTGACACCTTGAACATTTAAGGAAAAGGTAATATTGGGTTCTATTCTAGAATTTATGATCTCCCCAGCCATGGGCTTTTGACCAGAATTATAGGCTCAGTCATGAGATTCCTTCCTGTGGGACAGGTCTCAAATCCAACCAGAAAGCAGTTTCCTAAAACTGTCATACCATTATTGCACATCTTGCCCATCAAGTCTATTGTTTGTAGCATGTAGAGTCCAGTGCTAAGTAAGACTAAGACCATCTATGTCTTTTCTCTCCCAACATCCTGCATAGCACTTTTTGACACTGTGAAAACAAGCCAGCAGGGAGGGAGTTTCCAGGTTGATTTGAGATTGATTTCCCCATTTCCTGCAACCGAAGTGTATGGTGTCTTCAGTAACAGGGTCTTACAATATAGTTTTGGTGGATGGCCAAAGGCAGTCAAGCATGATAACTTGTACTGTTTTAGAGAACTCTGTGATCTCCACTGTGGGACACAGAAACATGAAGCAGGAATTCAGCTGACTATACCTGGAAGAAGTGGGGCTCTTCCAGAGGAAAAAGCCAAGCCTCAAGGAGCCTAGGTGATATTAGCCTTTTGAATATACACTAGCTGCTTCCTGCAATGATTTTCTGTGTGCTATGGCAGCTTTCCCAATTGATTCTTCTCCTAAGAACTTCTAAACAGTTGTGGATTGATCATTCTTTGGGCACATACAATTAAGGTATTTGGATAACAGCCACACAGGCAGGTCTTACTGATTCCAGGCCTTTTGTTTCTCTTTCTTTCTTTTTTTTTTTTAGCATTAGAATCAGATATCTCCTTTAGCTACATCCAAGGACAAACAACAAACAGAATAAGCACTCCAGACCACCACCTGATGGTCTCCTGAATTAAGGTAAATATCCATATTGAGACACTGTCTAGGCCAGGCAGAGATAAGGTACATGACCTTGTTTCTTGTGCAAATTAAGCTCAGACCCTCCTTTCTTACACAGTCTTAGTGGCACCCCCAGGTTTCCCCTCCAACTATTAACTTAGAACAAAATGGCTTTTTCATACCAGGTGCATTCAAGCTCTGAGGCAGGTTTCCTAGCTCGGAGCAGACCAGAAAGCAGCAGGGCCAGAGTATTGCTGATTGGAGGTGTATGGACATGAGTCACAGAAAGAGGAGAGGAAGGAATGAGGATGGAGAGAGGAACGAAGATGAAGATGAGAATGAGATGGAAAGAACTTAGATAAACTATGAGAGGACAGGAGGAGAAGGGACAGAGAGGAGCTAAGTATGAGAACAAAATTGAGCTGTGTAGATAGAATTTTGCATGAGAAGAATAAAGTGAATGGACTGAAGAGCTTGGTGTACTTAGATTCATTCCCTCAGATTATTTCTTGCCGTTGGTGGCATCTAATCTGGAAACCCTGGGAAAAGACTATTAGAGGCTGGACCCTAATAGTCTTTGGTAATCTCCCTGACCAGTAATTCATAGGGGGGTATCCCATGCCTTATTCTGTGATTTTCATCTAATAACCCATTTTCTGGGAGTGACATTGTCAACCCATGCAGGGTGATACTGCTTGACCTATTTTTAAAACCTGTGTTTTGAAACCACTAACTAATGGGTTTCTATAAGACTTTTTCATAGATCCTTGGTTTTGGTTAACCATCCACTATATGGCTTCTGTGTGGCTTATCATGCTCCCTTCCTTTGAGGTAGCCCTCCCCTTCACTCCCTGACTTCCCCCAAGCACCCATGACTGTCCCTGCTTATGTCTTTTGGCTCCCAGGATTCCACTTCCCTTAGTATGACCCCAAAGTTCCCTTTATATGCTTACACTTATGCTCGTGGTTAAAACACAAAACCAACGATTTGAAGCTATGATCTATGTGTAAGAGAGAATGTGCCATACTTGTCTGAGTTTTAGTCACCTTAGTGTAATTTTTTCTAGTTCTGTCCGTTTACCTACAAATTCCATTTTTCTTTAGAGCCGAGTAATATTCCATTGTGTATATGTGCCATATTTTTCTTATCTGTTCATCTGTTGATGAACATCATCCCAGCTTGTTTTTTGTCAACTTGACACAAGCTAGAATCATTTGGGAAGAAGGACTCTTCATTGAGAAAATACCTACCTAAGATTGTCTGTAGACAACTCTGTAGCGCATTTTCTTGATTATGGATTGATGGGGGAGGGCCCACTCCATTGTGTGTGGTGCCGCCCCTGCGCAGCTGGTCCTGCAGGTGTATAAGATGTCAGACTGAACTAGCCATGAGAAGGAAGCCAGTAAGCAGCGCTTCTCCATGGTCTCTGCTTCAGTTCCTGCCTCAGCTTCCTTGGATAATGGTCTACAAGCTATATGATGAAATAAAACCTTTTTTATTCCCCAGGTTGCCTTTGACCGTGATGTTTTATCACAGCAATAGAAACCTGACTAAAACAGACATCACGATCGATTCCATTTCCCAACTATTATAAATAAAGCCACAATGAATGTGGCTGTGCAAGTATCTCTGTACTATGTATAGGATGTAACGTCTGCTGAGTACACACTCAAAAGTGGTGTGGCTGGCTCATGTGGAAGTTCTATTTCTGGTCATCGAAGAAACCTCTAGACTGATTTCCAAAGTGGCTGCACTAGTCCACATTCTCACCAGCAGTGTGTTGACCTATTTTTTTATGATGGTTATGTTCTCATAACTGTTACACCCATGTAATTGTTACATTAGTATATATAAGCATGCAGAAATGTGATCATTGCCTAGACTGTTATGCAAAGCGCCCTATGAATCTGTAGTGTTTTAGATGTTTCTCAAACAAATCCCCCTTTAAATTTAAATAAGTATATTTCAAATAATCTTTAATTTTTTCTATAATTGAGCTACTGGGATTTTAGATGGTACAGATTTTCATTTTTGGAAAATATGTAAGCATAGTCATGGAGGTGTGGCTTTTCTTTCCCTATAGACACTCTGTTGACCTACCTGGTAATATCTGTCTTCATGCAGAGAACAGAGTAGCTCTTGCAAGGAAAACCCGTGGGTTGACTCAGACAAGGCGATGCACCTCATTCCTCACGTCCAGTTTTTGTTCACTTATGTTTTTATTCAGACTTCTCTTACTCCTTCCAGCATTTTGTTTTACTCCCTCTGACTTTCTTACTTTAGAGATTGACAAGCATATATCACCCCTTAGATAGTACTGGATTTTGTAATGTCTCCCAGTTACCCAAAGCCCATCTTGCCCAAACTTAACAATTCTAATTGCTTTGGCCTCAGAATATCTTAGAATGATAATTTGAACATCTGCTAGGCCTGTGAAGGGCAGGCCTTCTACCCCATCAAGGAGACCCTCTTGTGGTTGGGGTAGGCTGGGAACTGAGCCCAAACATGTAACTACATTCATGTCCATCATAGCTACAATCAGCCCCCCACAAGCTACTTGAGCCATTTTCCAGGTGAGGAGCCAGACGGAGATATGCAGCACACTGAGTGTGAGCATCTGGCTGCCTCTTCCTCTACTCTGCCTTTGTCTGTCTCTTCTACACTTTTAGCCACAGCACCAGCTGCCATTTATTAAGTGCTCTACGTGGCGGGCATTTTACACATCTCCATTTTTTTTTGTTTTTTTTGTTTTTTGTTTTTTGAGACAGGGTTTCTCTGTGTAGCTTTGGGCCTTTCCTGGAACTCACCTGGTAGCCCAGGCTGGCCTCGAACTCACAGAGATCTGCCTGGCTCTGCCTCCAGAGTGCTGGGATTAAAGGCGTGCGCCACCACCGACCGGCTAGCGCCACCACCGACCGGCTAGCGCCACCACCGACCGGCTCATCTTCTCCAATCTTATTAACACCCCTATTTAATGGATTTTGAGACTGAATTGAGAATTAAATAGCCCACCCAAAGCCAGACAGCCAGCAAATGGCAGCGTGGAGATTGCTACAGGGTCTGTGTGACAATCCCGCCTATATTCTGCACTCCTTTAAGGTTGCCTGGATGAGACAGCTCTTGTGCTAATACACGCAGGAAGAACAAGGCTCAGCGGATAAGCCAGCTAGGAGAAAAGCAAGCCCCTTATTGAACAGGTGCTACGTTTTAGAAACAACACTAGGTACTTTCACAATCATCTAGTAAGGGAGACAGACTCCTAAGAAACTGAAGCCTAGAGAAATGAACAGTGTCCACAAGCCACACACTGAGCTGTGAAGCTCTTGAATGTGAAACTCACTTGCTGGAAGTGTGGAAGGTGGCAATGCTTTATTATTTGTTTTAGCGCCTTCATTTTGGGTAGAGCGAGGAATTAATGAGAACTGACAAGGAAGCCATATTCACATACGTGCTAGGAATAGAGACAATTTAGCATAGAAGGAAGTCTGAGATAAGAGCAGAGAGGCAGGGCAGCAGCAGACAATAAGCCTTGCCTGGGTGCCAGGCCTAAAGATGTAGCATTGGGGGGATTGCGGGGGGGGGGGGGGGCTTAGTTACTCTGAGCATCGGTGTTTTTCATGTGTGAAAACAAAAACTAAAAACGTGTGCTTTTCATCCTGGAACCATTAAAAATCCTTTGCATCCCTCAAGTTCTGTGTCTCTAAGTTGCCCCTCCCCCGTGAGGGACACCAGCGGTGGTGTTCTTCTTCGAGGAGCTTATGGTGATGATTCTGGACTGGACCTGCGTAATCTTCAGCATCCGGGATGTTAGTTGGATTTGGTGCCAAGGACTAAAGCGGATGATGCACGAGTGACGGCCTTGCTGCTCTTACTGGGTTTTCAGAGCGCCTGGTTGTTGAACCTGTGAAAACTGCCTCCCTGAAGTGTTTTAAAAGAGAAGTCAGCGTGGGGAAAGTGTGACAGTCTCTTTTCCGGGCCGGTGGCCTGCCAGGCGAGGCATCGGGCGGCTTATCGGCGGCAGCCGGTGCTGCGCTGCGGGCGGCTGGCAGCTCGCCCGGGTGGGCGGCAGCGGAGACACGCGCGCCCCTGGCGGCGAGGGCGACGCGTTGGTGGCGCCGGGGCCTGCAGAGCCAGCGGGCTTGCGGGAGCTCTCCTGCGGGCCCGGGCCCTCGCCCCCGCCGCAGCGGGAGGCGTCGCTGGCGCCGGACGCGTGTGGGAGGCGGGGACGAGGCACGGCGAGCAAAGTCCAGGTCTGCACGCCGCCCGCTGCGGCAGACACGCGCGCGAAGTCCAGGTGAGCGAGGCCGCGGCGGGAGACCCGGGGCGGCGGGAGGGCGGCTGCAGCGGGACCCGCCCGGCACCGGCTCCCACCCCTGCGCCCGGCTCTGCGCCCTCGGCTGGAGCATCCCGGAGGCTGGAGGCCCCCTCTCCCGGGAGCTGGGCTGGGTGCACTTGGACCTGAGGCTGTGGTTTTTCCCTAGGCTGAGATGGATCTTGAGGCAGCAAGGAACGGAACAGCGCGGCGCCCCGGGACAGTGGAGGGTGACTTTGAACTAGGCAGCATCAGGTATACAGGGCCACAAAGCCACTAGCTTTTCCTTTATACCTGAGTCCCGGAAAGAAGTTGAGGAAATCGGTTGATGCCTCAGGCCTTTGGGAAGAAGTTCTAAATGGTTTTGAGGAATGTCTCCAGGCTCCGTTTGAAAACGGTTCAGAGAGAAGAGGCTGTCTTCAAAAGTGCTCCCCTCCTTGGGGGCACGGGTGATTCGAAGAATACTGGTGTTGTATAACTTTCGTTGTATTTTTATAAAGCAAACATTTGGAGATAACTCTCTTTAGCCATCATCTGGCTACAGCTGGTCGAGCTTCACACACCTGCTGTTGATGGCTGTGCTTTTGAACTAGGGTAGTGAAGCAAGGCCACCTCCTCCCCTTATTTCTCTTCCTCTTTGTCCCAGTCCTTCCCCCTCCCCCCATGCGTAGACTGTTTTCCCCATTTCTCCTCTCTGGGGGCAGGGTGTATGTGTGCGTCTGTGTGACATGGAGAGCGACCTCATTCTTCCCTAACTTCTGCTTCCAAATCAGTTTTTGTCCAAGTGCAAGAGGGGAAACCGTGAAGCTTCCTCTGTCAGTGGGCCTTTCTTCCACCCTCTCGGGTTTGGTCCTCTTCCAGTCCCCAGCGAAGCACACATACAGGCTTTTGTCGGGCAGAAGGGCCCAGTCAAGTGCGTGTGTGTTTCCTCTTTCATTGTGGGAATCGTGAATCATTTTCGTCTTTAGCTTCAAATAGTTTATGAGGCTATTACAGTCTCTGAGTTCACACTAGGCCACCCGCAACTGACTGACACGCGTCATGGAGGTGTCACCTAGAGGGACAAATTTATCAGGTTCTGTAGTTGGTCTTCAAGCTGCAAGGGGTCTGATTAGCCAACCGAAAATATGCCTATCTGCTGCTTAAACTGAAGCACTACTTCTGTTAGTTTGTTTGGACAGTGACATCGACCTGTTCATTCTAAGAATCATGGCATTTATTCACAGAAAAGTTAGGTTTGTCCATATAGAGTTAGAAAAACTTATGGATGGTGTTACTTTCAATAGAAAAACATAGTTTTGTCGTCTGGCAATTTAGGCTGGGGATGACTGTGAATCTATTAATAGCTGACATTTTCACGAAGAAGGCTATTTATGTATTACACTGGCTGAGTGTACTGACTTTGTAGTCCCCGCAAAGGGTATAGTAACACTCAGGATGGCCCAGGGAAGTTCTCAGGGAAAGCTCACAGCCGATGATTGAAAAGAAGGAAACATTTCAAAACCGAAATACAGAAGGTTAGAAATAACTCGATATCATAAGATTGTAAGATGAAATATGAGACTAAGTCTTATATAGTTCTACCAAGGATTATACATTCAAGGAAAGATAAGCCCACCTTCTGTTATGTAGATCAAATTGAGAGGGGCTAATATGCTTCTTCCAAACATGCCACATAGTCTGTGGCATGTTCTTTTGTACATAATTAGTGGCAAATGTCTATCTCTTGAAAGGTACCAAGTATGAAGAAAAATGAGTAAAGATTGAGAAAATCAGGAGAACACAGCAGAAGTATTTGTCAATTTTAGGTAGGGTGGTTACCTAAATAAGTAGATCTTATTTTGAAGTCAATTATTGAGAAAAGACTGGAAAGAAAGGAACAGAGAGAGCCGTGTGTATTTAGGGGCATCTTTCTGACAGCAATATTTTACAGCAAAAAGATCCTGAGCTTGGGACTGTATTTCCTGTATTCACAAAACAGCAGAGAAGCCAGGTCTGCCCCTTTGAGGAGTCTAAGTAAGGCTAGGAGTGGGAGATGTGCTCATGAGTGTACTCACAGAGCCTGTGGACTCAGCAGCCAATACAAAGGTTTGGATTTCACTCTCAGAAAAAGTGCAGCCATTGTTCTTGCCTGAGTAGAGAAGCAGCTTGAGTTTTTAAATGATTGTGTTGTCCACTAGTTGCCAACACACTGAAGCAAGAATAAATTGAAATGAAGTGGGAAGGTTCATACGATGCTATTCTAATGGGAGAGACTTGTTTGGATCTTAGATGTATCTTGAATGCAGAAAAGCAGTGCTTCCTAAAACTACTCCCATCACTCAGAAGAGTTCCCTCCCTATAGACAAATTTGTACTTTTCTTAGGAAAAGAATGATTTAAATGATTTGGTAAACATTATTACGATGTTCATATTCTCTCTATTCATTAGCTATGCAAGGCTGGTAACACTTTCTCATTTACCCATGTCCTTGTGGTACCTTGGACAGTTACTTGATGGCGGCCTTGCAGTATTTGTGAAGCTGTATAATTTTGTCAATGGTAGTCTTCTTGTATTTAAAAATGTTCTTATTCAAAACCATAACTACTAAGATTTATGTTCAATTGATTGATTGTTCATAAGAGTTTTAAATTTGAACAATTATATTTTTACAGCAACCAAGGCAGGGATAAAAAGAAGAAAGTGAATTTAATTGGACCGTTGACACTGGTAAGCTGTGAAATACTAAATGGTAATAATCCGGCCTTTCATTCAAATTTGGGAGCTTGAGTCAATAGCCAACAAGCAAGTACTTTAAGTCTGTCTGTCTTAGGCTGCACTGGATTGTTCCTGCTGCACCTGTGCTGCATGGGTTGGTTGATTGTAAACAGTGGCCTCAAATCACAAGACAGATGAAGACAGGCAGGGCAAGCAGGCTGTGAGCTCACTACTACATAGGAAGATAAAGCAAAGTGAAGCATTTTAGAAATACCATGGAAACTCACTGACTTCAGGAAACGTCTTGTTTCATAAAACACTGTCTATACCCCCCAGCAAAAGAGTAGTTGAAAACAACATTTAAAACAAGAAACCTTTAAACACAATTAGCTTACAAGAAAATTAGTTAAACTTGGCATAATGATTATGGATTCTGATTCTGTTTCAGGCCATTTCCAGTGTTTTCTAAGGGTACAAGGCAAGGCAACATGTGTTTGGAAGAAATCGAATCTGTTTTCATTTGTAATGCATCTCACAGAGGCAGGCCAGAAAAGTGTTTGCCTGCTTTGGGTAAATGTGATGTGTTCCAAACAGACAGCCTTTGACAGAGAGAAAGAAAGAAAGAAAGAAAGAAAGAAAGAAAGAAAGAAAGAAAGGAAGGAAGGAAGGAAGGAAGGAAGGAAGGAAGGAAGGAAGGAAGGAAGGAAGGAAGGAAAGAATTAAGTGCATGCCAGTTGAAACCACCAAGTTAGAAAGCAAATGGATGCAAAGGCATCAAAACACCCTCAGATCGCTCCTGCTCTCACACACACCCCTTTGTTTTTGTTTAAAAAGTTTCGGTGAGAGTGAATTCTTACTTAGTGTTTATCGTATGTGTGCTTAGGCTATATTGACTGATTCCGGACAGTGGCCCGAGCTCCCACCATGGTGTGCGTCTGCTGTGTCTGGTGCAGGTGTGCGTGCCGTAGCACACGTGTGGAGGTCAAGGGACAGCTTTTGGGAATCGGTTCTCTTCTTGCAGACCTGTTGGCTTCAGGGATCAAACTTAGGTTGTCAGTCTTGACAGACAAGTACTTTTACCACTGAGCCGTCTCACCAGCCTAGAAAAATAATTTCATTCAGTGCTACAGAGACGACACTGTGAAACAACATGTATTTTAATTTCAGTTTAGAATCTGTTTCCTACGTAAATTAGAAAAATATATATTGCAAAGTAGAATAATTTTAGTTTAAACTGAATTTAAGTTTAATTAATCACTATCTTGTATCTGAGTAGATGCATTTGTGTGGAAAGACTTCAGGAGAAAACTGGTGTAATCGGATTAGAAATGCCTTGTTTTGTTGAAAAAGCTCACTGAGCTTACTTACGAAAGTCGCCTAATTTTAAATTTCATCTTAGAAGTTTAAATTCAATTCAGCTAACATGAAAAGCATTAAAACCTTCTTCAGTGTCATATAATGTGCACTAAAAAACAGCACCACAGGACAATCTGACCATGACCTGAAATGCAGTTGAAGGATGCAAACGTTCTGACTCCCTTCACTTAGAAACCACTGACAGTGGGCCGTGGGGACGCAGGTCTTTTGTAGTAATTGGGAGCCGTCCACATTTGCTCCAGATGTTTGCCATTGTCTTTGTTCTAGTCTAACTCTTCCTGGTTGGAACCTTTCTTCCCTTTAGTTCTCTTGCTCGCCTTGTGTGCTTGATGGTGGAATCTGCCCCTGCTGCCCTTGGCCCCAGATGAACTGGGAAACTCTTAGAGAACAGTTTGCACACATACCCAGTCCCCACTGTGTGCTCCCAACCTCAGCATCATTGGGTATTGACCACTGTGACTCAGCCCCAACCCTCAAAGATGCCACTCCACCACCCTGAGTCACTGTGTACTTTTACGATAACGGTTTCTTGTCTCCAAAAGGGAGGTTTGGCGGAGAATGAACAGAGTATAAAGGTTAAAAAGGGAGGAAAAATGTGAGAGATGGAGAGGAAGCTAAAAATGTAAATGCACCAACAAAGCTGTAGTCTAGAAGACAGAGGAGAAAGAACAAAGAGAAATTCATAGAAGAGTCCATCAAAAATCTCGAGCAAAAGGTGTAAATTGGAGAAGATTAAAAAGACAGCGAGTCATTGTCTTCTGAAGTGGTATTTAATTAGTAATTAGCAATTGCATACTTCACTGTGATCATTGGTACCCACTCTGCTGCCTGCAGGTAGCACCAAATCCAAAAATTCTGATGGTCTCTCCTCACCTGTAATGTGATCTTCAGGAATTCCGCTGTGCTCTGTATCTAAGCCACCTGTCTCTGCAAACCTAAAATCCCAACTTGCTCCATACTCCCTAATCTTTTTCCAGTTGATTCTCTCTTATCTTTCAAGATTCTTTATGAACAAGACTTCCTTAAAGCCCACAGACAGATACTTCTTAGTTTTTTATGAACTCTTTATTCCTGAACTGCCTTTACAGGCTAATTTTACCCTTTCAAAGGGATCTGGCCTCAAACTGAGAAGGTCCATTTGTTCCTATTTTCAATTCTACTGAAATAGTATTCTGGGCATACACTGTTTACGTGTGTGAACTTAATGTCTATCCCCAGCTCACCTTAAATCACTACACACAACCTCTGAGAGATTAAACAGTATTTCTCAATGAATCCAAGTCTTTATTCCCTTGATTATATTGTAGTAATTCACCCAAGTTAAACATTAATTAAGTAGAAATAGATTGATTTCTTCAGTTGTACATAAATCATGAAATTAATCTGATAAATATCTGGATTTCGATAAGCACATTTGCAGCTTCGATAATAGAATGAATTTGAAATAAAAAATCCCCAAAACATAGATTATTAAATGAAATCTTATTTCCTTTTTTCAGTTCCGCTACTCTGACTGGCAGGATAAATTGTTTATGCTCCTGGGCACCATCATGGCCATAGCTCATGGATCAGGTCTTCCCCTCATGATGATAGTCTTTGGAGAAATGACAGATAAGTTTGTAAATAATGCTGGGAACTTCTCCTTGCCAGGTAATTGTTTCTCTACCCTTTTTTTTGTTGTTTTAAAAATACATTGTATTTATCTAACTGGGTGAAAGGTATTAGAAACTGATTTTAATCTACGTCATCTGTTTATTTATTGATTTAGACATCTAGGTGACCCTAAATACCACAAAGGGAGTTGTGAAATTTTTGTAAAATTTCTTAAGCACTCGTTTAAATCTCAGAAAGTACATGTATGATGTTTGACTTTTAAAACAATAAGGAAGTACAGGAAACTCTGCACCTAAATAAAGTGGGACTATGGTATCACCAAGCAATGTCTGTCCTCCAGCGAAGACAGAAGAGTTTGAAATGCACCCCAGCACTTCTTAGATGCAGTAACTTTTGTAGGTTTTATCTTTTCCTCTCTTGCCTACTCTCATTTTAAAAATATCTATTTTCTATGTTTGATTTTTTTTGGACCAACCAGATAAACCAGAATTGAATGTGACACTTTACTAATTATCAATGACCTCAGTATATATCTAAAGGAATGGAGTCACATGGGTCCATGTCACCTAAAGGGGGTCCCAGCAACACCATTAGGGTAAGGAGCAAGTAGACACACTTGTTTTCATATTAGTTAAATTTAATCTAGAAATATCCCCATGGCTTATCCCAAGCCCCAAAACCTTGTTCTTCCAAAAGACAATGAAGGTCTAGGTTGGAGAAAAAAAAGTGAAGCATTACTGGCACATAGATGATAGAATAAAAAAATAATAAAGGAAAGCCAGTCTTCATTGTAAATGTAACTGAGTAAAATATACTCCATCATTTGGATGTCATTATATATACATTTTCATAGTTCACTGATTGAGAATTACATATTTAGTGCCATTAAAAGACATAAGTGCAATTATTTAAAGAAAATGTGATTGCTTGATTAATAAGGAAGATATGTTTACATTAACATTGATAAATATTAATGTTTTTCAGAAAGCCAGTGAAAGTGTCCATAGTACACTGCTTGTGTTAGAACAGAATTCCAACCCAGGTCTTTCTACCATCCAAGCTATAATCATGACCATGTATATTTCCTCCAGGATAAATAATTATGCTTTCTCTGTGAGAAAAAAAAATGTTTCAAATAATTTAGATTTCTGATGCTTGACCAGAAACCAAATACCTTAACACAAACACCGTAAGGATAAGTTGAAAAGGACAAGATAGTTTTAAAGGTCTTTAGTAGGGGCTGGAAGGATGACTCAGCAGTGAAGAGCATTGACTGCTCTTCTAAGAACCCAGGTCCAAATCCCAGAACACACATGGCAGCTTGTCAGAGGCCTCCAAGGGCACTGCAAGCTGGTGATGCACAGACATACACATGCAGGCAAAACACCTATGTACATGAAATAAAAATATATCTTTATAGAAAAAAATTGAGCTTGGTGTGGTGGTGCATGCATTTAACCCTAGCACTTAGGAGGCAGAGGCAGGTGATCTCTGTGAGTTTGATGCCAGCCTGGTCTACATAATGAATTCCAAGACAACCAGGGATAAGTAGAGAGACCCTGTCTAAAATGAAGGAAGAAAGGAAGGAAGGAAGGGAGGGAGGGAGGGAGGGAGGGAGGGAGGGAGGGAGGAAGGAAGGAAGGAAGGAAGGAAGAAAAATAAAAATTAAAAGTATTTAGGGAAGTGTAAGAGGTAGGAATTTTCTATTTGTTTCCCTTTATATCATAGAAGGTCTTGATCTGTTACAATTACATGTTAATTTTACATCTGTTGCATGTTAATTACACACACACACACACACACACACACACACACACACACACACACGAACGTACCAGGGCAGTACCCACAATGGAACATACCAACCAAAAGCTGTCTTCTATTTAGGGTTTAAAAAAAAAAAATCAAAATAATGTGGGGAATACATACAATGAAATGTTATAGTCTTTAAAAGGGGGAATTTTGATGCATGATAAAGCATGGATGTACTTTGAGGACGTTATGTTAAGTTAAACTAGTGGATAAATGATGAATACTGTATGAATTATCCACTTGTATGGATTATCTAGAGTAGTAAAATTCATAGAAACATGAAGTAGAGTAGTACTTACCAGGGAGTGGGGGAGAGAGAGATGGGGAGCTACTGTTTAATGAGCATAGGATTTTAAACAGTTCAGAAGATTGGTTGGACAAAAATATAGGAATATTTAGCACTTTTAAACTGTGTATTTAAAATTGTCAAGATGGTAAATTTTATTCTCTCTATATATTTTATTACTATTACATTTTTAAAAATAACTAGGTTAAAACAATGCAATTTACTTATCATGAATGAATTTGCTTCTGGACCAACTATCATAATCTTGTTTTGTTTTGTTTTTTCTAGAATAATTCAACTACTTGTGTATTTGGAGGAGTTTCCTTTTTTTTGTTTTTTTTTTTTAACTTGTAGCTAATTATGCAATTCAGTGACTTTGAAGTTGGCAGATACTTTGTGCTAAGGGCCAAATTCAAGGTCTCTCTGGGGAAATGCATGAGCAAGAGATTACTGGGTGGTGGACTCAAGAGAGTTAACAATTCTGTCATGGTATCCTCAGATTATAAATGCTGAGGTTTTGACCCTTGACTCTGAAACCACATGGCCACAGGCCATATGGCCTGTCATGGAGGATTTGCAGTGGGATTCCCAGAAGTGATGAATTTCTAGTCAGTAATTCATTCTGTAGTTTGTGAAAGTAATACACTTCATTCTCTTTGAAGAAAAATGAAGTCATCAATGAACTCACTCCAACTGCAGAGTGACCATTACTATGTTTATCGATGGAGAACTGAGCAAAAAATCGTTGGGGTCAGGCACTTAACTAAAATCTTAGCTCATCAAAGAGAGGGTTTTTGTTTGTTTTGTGTTTTTTTAGTATGTTATTTAGAATTTTGTTGGACTCTTGGGCAACTAAACTTACTGAAAGCCAAGTGAGAATGGAGGAAAGTTAGGATAAGTAGAAGAAAGAAGGATTAGATTACAAAAGGCTCAGACAATGACCAACTGTGAACAGAGCCCATCTTGTCAGCAGAGTGAAGCTACTTCATGACAGATTGTTCTCTCACAATGATTTGGTTGTGCACAAACTATGAACAAACGTTTTTTTCATCCGAAACAGAGTCATAGAAAACAGTTCATTTGAGGAGTATCAAAGAATTTGTTATTGTTTAGGACAATTCTGTGTGACTATCACAATCTAGAAAATTCCTGGAGGGGGGATTGCTGCAGCTTTCATGTTCCTCCATTGCTTTGTGGTAGAGAAGAAAAAGTATGTTTGAGCCCCGAGTTATATTAACTGTCCATAGCACCCAAGCTGCCCAAACAAACACCATCCATTTATCTTAATACTGGACAATTCATATGATAAAGGAATTCCTGGGCAGACTCTAGAAAAGGGAGTGTCAATTTACTCTGGAGTCCAATGTGATAATGAGGACACTTTCTCTATGCCTTAATGCCGCTGTTTGGTATTTGGATCCTTCACTCAACAGCTGGGTGACCATGGCCAATTGCTTAACCACCATAGTCTTTACTATTTTAAAATTATGTTTGAACGGTAATCATGGATTGACTGATGCTACTTATGTAAGGTATAGTCAAGAACGTGGAAATGAAGCCACCAGTCTAATTTTGTTTCACCGTCTATAGCGTGGGTGGATTTTATGGGATCTCTCTAAAATGAAAAGCAGCTTTAAGCATTCTTCATTTTCTTGTTATGGGAGGGATTGAGTGAGAGTTCTCCCTCCTGTCACATTAGAACCAACTGGGATACTGTAAGAAGACTTGTTACTCTAAATCAGCAGGACAGACTGCTGTAATCGGGCTTGGGTAAAATCTTGAAAGAATTTTATTTTTAAAGTTCTCATTAACTTTTACAAGACCAAACTAGGTGACCAACTGGGACTGTTTATAAAACAGACATTTTAAGTGAACTCTGATAACACAGAGTCCAGGCTCTTTGCAAACTTCCAATCCCCCGACTCTTCTGGGACATTTGTCTGACTGTGTCCAGGCACCTGGGACACTGGCCCTCCTGGAGGCCCTGAGGCTGAATTCTCACCCAGAATTACATCACCCTTATTGGTCCAGACTCTTAGGAAGGAGCAGGTAGGAACTGAAATGCTCATAGATTCACATTTCCACTTGAGCTACATTATCCTTGAGGAGAGATTTTTAAAGGGAACAGATGAAAATGTAAGATTTCACCTATTTCTAAGTTGAGGGGGAGAAATACCTAGTGATTTCTACAAATACCATGCCTTCAGATGACTTACTTGCCTCTCATTCCAAACACAGTCCCAGTTTCCCATGTTTAAGTATTTGGGAAAGAGAAGGGCACAACTGAACTGACCTGATTAGAAGAGAAATAAAATGAGGGGATTCCTCAGAGATTCAACAGCTGATCAGAAGCCCTTCACATCAGTAGAAAAAAGCACGCAATAATAGGGACAGCACTCAGACTGCACTTCTGACAGTTGACCCTGACACAGCTCAAGTTTAAAATAAATTTGAACCTTTTATCTTCATTCAGAGAAAGATAAGGAGGGCACACAGCCACACAACAGCAAGAGAACATGACCCCTGGGCCATTTACACAAGTTAAGAGGATGAAGGAAGCCCGCTTCCTCTCCTGGGACCTGGAAGAGTGGGAAGTGCCTGCCTTGTGCTTACACAACAATGCTTCAGGGATATTTTATTCTGCTATTTCATAAAAGCCGTAAATAAACGGTTTACTTTTTTTCCTTTTTGTGGGTGTGTTTTAAGTGGAAATAAGCCATCGCCACACAGATCAATCAGCAGAATGCAATGTGAGAGCAAAGGGCAGACTGCCTGGGCCCACAGCAGATTTGCTGCTTGCTAGCTGTGTGTGGCTTTGGACGTGTTCATTTCTCCCTGCTTCAGTCTTCTTTTCCAAAAAATGATACTTTTTGAAATATTCTTACCTCATAAAGTTGTTATGAAAGTTAAACGAATGCACGTTAAGTATTCAGAACAGAGTTTGGCATGTAGCAAACATTCAATGAATATTGTCATTTAAACATAACAACTAAGAACGTCTTGTTGACATTTTTATCCCATTAGCTCACTTTAATTAGTATAGTTCTTTTCAATTAATGCTGCCTAAACGCACTTATCCAGTATCTCCAGTGCCATTAATAAGCAAGATGCATTGTAGGGTTTGGCTAATTACTGGAGATCCAGTGGCTTATTTTTGGGCCGATCCATTGGGATTTCCTGGCAGTAGTATTCTTCTCTTGCAGTGGAAGCAATCTGGCCTTTCCCTTACTTTTGTCTCTGGGAAGTATGTAAGAAAAAAAGTATAAAAATAAGAGTGACAAAAGCAAGTCTTTTGAATCGCCAAGAAAATAGCAGTGTCCACCCAGTCCGTGGTTTCCGTTCTGACCAGTTCTTTTTGCCTCCTCTGTCTTCAGTATACTGTGTGACATCTCTGACTTTTGATCAACAGTTCCACTCCGCCTTAGGAAGCTGCTTGGCCACAGGCCAGGAGTGTAAGGGAGGGGTAGAACCAGGGCAGTCTGTCTCCCCTCTCTGGACCTAAACACTTGGACCCGTGTTTCAGTGAACTGAAAAAAAAGTTTTCTTTGAGAAACTAAACCCCAGCATCTTCTATATATCATTCACATAGTTACATTCTTAACAGACTTTTTTTAAATCTAGCAATTCCTATTAATAGTTCCTCTTTTTAAAATGTTTTTTTTTTGTTTTTATTTAGTGAATTTTTCATTGTCAATGATAAATCCAGGAAGAATTCTGGAAGAAGAAATGACTAGGTAATTATGTGTATATATATATTGTGCACGACTTTTAACATCC
This sequence comes from Peromyscus californicus insignis, assembly GCF_007827085.1. NCBI lineage: Eukaryota > Metazoa > Chordata > Mammalia > Rodentia > Cricetidae > Peromyscus > Peromyscus californicus. The sequence goes on along the minus strand of NW_026294584.1, from coordinate 12,917,949 downwards.
CATTAAAAATAGTCTCATACTACAGAGTTGTGAGAATTCATAAAGCACCCAGTTTCTTTCCTGCCTCCTCTGATTGCTTGTGCTCAGCCCCAGTCTCAGGACAGTTGCTTCCTTATGACCCTCCACTTGCACGTGATTCCCAGCAGTAGATACGCTCTTACACAACCGCAGTGGTTATCCTTTCTAATAACATTGATAAAGCACAGTTATTTGCTGTCTCTATTCCCACTTTGTCACTTTGATTCCAGTACAGCCATGATAGCATCCATACCCCTTCCAGTCTTCCTAACAAATCTCAAAAGCCTATAACACAATGCTTGCATATGTTGCATTATTCAATTGCTCTTACTTACTAAATAGGGGTTTCTGCATGCTAAAGCAGGTCTGAAAGGCTAATTGAAAATAGTTTGTAAAATTAGATTAAAGATAGATTTTGAGTCATTGAGATGGAATTTATTATTTTTAAAGATGCTGTCAATTCAATTAGTTACACTTTTGTTCCAAATCAATTTGAATTTATTAATTTTTTTATAAAATTATTTTTAAAAAATAAAGCCCGCAAAATAGGATGATTTGGAGTTCTTTAAATTAGAATATGGAAAACTTCACACTAAGAACTGTTTTACATGTTTCAGATGTTTACTGCTGTTTGCTGTGTGAAAGGGTAGGGATAGTTTCAGAATAAGTATACAAGTCCAGGCTACAGTTTTGACAAACTGTCATCAATTTAAAACAAGCCACTGACACCATTTTCGTGCAGTTAATCATGACAGTGTTTTCTTTGTTTGGCATTTCAAGCAAACAAATTCGCTGTTACAGAGCATCCATCCTGCCATTTAAAAAAAGAGGAAAATTGGTACATATTTGTGATAATGTCCTCCGTGTTTATGATCTATTTAGAAAACTGATTAGTTTCCAATTCTGAAATTTTTTCCTAAGAGCCTGTTTAGCTGGCATGGAGGTACTTGCCTGATGTCTCAGCCATCAGGAAACTGAGGCAGAAGGGCCAGAGGCCACTGTGAGTCTGGGCTACAGAATGAGTTTAAGACAACCCTGAGCTACACAAGGAAACTCACATCAAGCTACAAATCAAAATCAACAACAAATAGATGAAGGAACCTTCCCAATTATTTTTCAGATATGCATATTACTACTCGGGATTAGGTGGCGGAGTTCTTGTTGCTGCCTACATCCAAGTTTCGTTCTGGACTTTAGCAGCTGGCCGGCAAATAAGGAAAATCAGGCAAAACTTTTTTCATGCCATCCTCCGGCAAGAAATGGGCTGGTTTGACATCCAGGGCACCACTGAACTCAATACGCGGCTGACAGAGTAAGTGTATTGTTAATGTCACATTTTGATGAAGAAATGAAGCACTTTGGGAAAATTGTCAAGGGAAGGAAGATCTGAAACAATAGTAAATTACGACATTACGCATTAGCTATGAGTTGAGTATATATCTGATAGTCATTTCTGGAGGCCTCTATAGCTTAGGCCACATTTTCCATTTATGTCAGGGTATGTTTCCCCCCTCTAATTATTTAATGAGTCTATTTGAGGACTGAGTGCATGTTGTATGCCCATTTCTCTTTCATGGAGTTTACTACAGGCCTGGAAAATGCTGGACTCCAAAGATGGTTGAATGGATGAGCAAGTGGGTGCCTTAATTACAAAGACTGCTTTAGTACGCGCAGATGCTCCACTTATTTAACAAATGTTTGAGGGCCTATTACATGATAAATGTCCTCCTGGGGACTTAGAATATGAGCAAACAAAGCAAACTGCTCTGTCTCTTGGTGCTTTGCTCCAGGAGGGGGAATAGATGATAAATGTCTTCTCACTGAGCATTCTGGCATATGCACAGATGAGGTCATCAAAGGAGAGCAGATCGAGGCGTTTAGGGCCTTCGTGCCTCACTCTGAAGGAAATGGCAGCCACGGGAAAGTGTGAGCTGGTAACATTGTAAGACTTCCTTTCTTCGGACAGTCACACTCAGTCACGCCGGCAGTGAGAACACAAGCAAGGGCACACGCTGAATACCTCTTATTTGAGTGAGATGCTTGTAACCAGGAGTTGGTTCTGGTGTGTGGACTCTTTTGGATTTTGGCAAATCTGTGTACACTTTACTGATGGAGCACTCTTAAAGGAAAAATCTGAAATGGTTTTAGCATCATCACAGTGCTTCAAGTAAAAAGTTTCAAGTGGGGGCTGTCATGGTTCACAGTTCTAACCCCAGCATTCCAAGGGTGTGGGCAGTGGGATACTAAGAGAGAAGGGTAAGGACTCAAAGTGAGCCTTGGCTACATAGCAAGACCTTGTCTCAAAAAGTGAGGAAGAGGGAAAAGAAAGGAAGGGAAGGAGGGAGGGGGAGAGGAACTTTTTTTATTTTAGAGAAACGATGTTGAACTTAGGACATTTTTTTCTGTGAATGTCCTTTTACTGTTGTGATGCCCTCCCTAATTCCTCCTTTTAAACAAATTGATTCATGCCCATAGTGTTAATGCTTCTGTAATAGGATTAACTAGTTTCATAGTATCAGCTTCAGTGGCACTAACTTCTTAGAAGCATGAACTAATCCTGACTTTCCTTTGTGTAGTATTTTCATGGGAAAATAGTCAAGAGGCTGAGACTTTACAGAAGGCTTGCAGCAGGATGGCCATGGCATGCTCTTCTTGTCTACGTGTTTATTAAATGTCTACTTCACCTTTCTGACTGAAGACCTCCTGCCCGTAACCACTCAGGTGTGATCTTTTTTAGTGACATCTCCAAAATCAGTGAAGGAATTGGTGACAAGGTTGGAATGTTCTTTCAAGCAATAGCCACGTTTTTTGCAGGATTCATAGTGGGGTTCATCAGAGGATGGAAGCTCACACTGGTGATCATGGCCATCAGCCCCATCCTGGGGCTCTCTGCAGCTGTTTGGGCAAAGGTGTGTAAAACCCAGAGATTCTCATGTGTGCTAACCCACAGAGAGTTGCTTTGTATATCCAGAGTGTATATCTACTGCTCATTCAGATATGTGCTCAGTGGTAGTGGAAGCCATGTCCAGAAGTATGTCGTTCACATAGAGCTTTACTATAAAAATTGACGTTTAGAATGATTCCGAACACTGCAGTTCCTGCCTTAATCACTGTTCTTGGTTTCACTGTTACGACTCTGAAATGTTCGAAATGACAGGTATGGTTATATTTTTATTTAAGAAAACACAAGTTTAAAACATAGTCCTCCAAATGATTGAATGAACATAGAAATTTTAAATGGGGCAGGGGTAATGGTCCCCATGACAATTACATACCATTCTGTCAATTTTACCTTGTGTGCATACATATAAAATCATGTTTACTTGAACCAACATTTCAGAGTTGAGCAAATTTGCTAGCTATTTTTATACAATCTGAGATTGATGATTCCCTTAGTTAATTACTTGTATCTCTTTTGTTTTGATTTTTTCCTCATGTGCCGTCTTATTTAACCATCCTATTATCTAGTTCTACTATATAGAATTACCATTAACAAGTTTGAAAGTATCATCTTCATCTTACCTTGCAAGAATGAGGATTTGAGTTAGCTCCCCAGAACCAAAAATTTAAAGAAAAATTCCTGGGTTTGATGTTACAAGTTTATAAGTTCAGTATTGGTAGGAACAGGTAGATCTCTGGGGATGTCTGTTGAACTGGCCTAGACTAACTAGTGAGCTCCAGGCCTGGGGATGACTGTTGAGCTGGCCTAGACTAACTAGTAACCTCCAGGCCTGGGGACGGCTGTTGAGCTGGCCTAGACTAACTGGTGAGCTTTAGGTCAATGAGAGACTATCTTTAAGAAACATGAATGCTCAACTTGGAATAAGATGTAGTATTTTTGTTACTAATATTCTTTTTACATATACAAATATGTACATGTTACACATACACACAAATTATGACATGATAAAGGAAAAATATAATTAATCTTTCCAAGGTGTAAGGTTTTATTTTATCTAACTTTACAGTTGATAGATAAAATGTAGAGAGGTATGGAATTTGGCACTATTGCCAAATACACTTTCCCTGATGACTCAGGTAGCTCAAATCTAGCCTTTATAGGAAGCACTCTAGGACCCACTTTAAGCATAGGGTTTGGATGGGGAAATGGGGGTTAAAGCATTGTGCAGACTGCCTTTTATCCCCTCTCCATGCAAAAGTCATGACTGTTTCTCTTCTAAACAGATACTCTCAACATTTAGTGACAAAGAACTAGCTGCATATGCAAAAGCAGGTGCCGTGGCTGAAGAGGCTCTGGGAGCCATCAGGACCGTGATAGCTTTCGGGGGCCAGAACAAAGAGCTAGAAAGGTCAGGAAGTTTCTTTGTCTGGTGGTTCAAAGAATCCACTTTTACATGGTTTCACTCATTCTTTTGTGGTATGTGTTTACTACCTTCTCTTTCCTGATATTAACCTTTCCCCCACATGATACAAGCACCTTTCCCTGCTGGCTGTGCCTTGTCAGGCTCAAACTGGGGGTTCTCAACCTTATTGTCGCTCTACTAGAGGCCTGATGATGCCTAGGGAGCTTGCTTCCAGGAGTAAAGTTTTTAAATACATAAAAGGAAATATGCAGGGTTACAAAGGATACCAATATATAGAAGTGTAGTTATCAAGGTACTTTTTACTTTTCTGCCCCCTTAGTGGCTTTGAACTGGAATACAGAAGAGAAAAATCTGAGATGTGGATCTTCTAGTCACAACCTAGGATTTTCTGTGGGGTTGTAAAAACTGGACATAACTCCCCACCTCGCCTCTGGCTTTCTGCCCTTCTCCATGACCATGTGCTGGAGAATATGGTCAACTGCTTGAAAAACACAACAACACAAACAAACAGAAGCGATTTCATTGAGATAGAATTGATATTTAGTATGTATATCTTGATGAATTTGGAGATAAATATACATGTATATGAATCATTAATGTTTTTATTAAAATAATTTCTCCTAATATAGTTGAAATATGACCCCATATAAATATCTTCTTTATGTGAGACTTTTGATACCCACAACTCTTTGAATACAGTGTCTGAAAATTCTCTACCAAGTTTCCAGTATTGAATGCAAAGCTCCTCCAATCCCTTCCATTTCGTTTTCTATTTTTCTGTCCTTTATCCCTCTTCAAAGCCAACCTGTTTCTGGTTCTCTAACCTCTTCCTTTTTTCTTTCTCACTGCGGCTTCCTGTACACAATAGTCCACACAGAGCACATAGCCCTCAGTTGGACCTCAGGATGTCAGTGTAATCATGCCGCTCCATTACCAATGAAGGTAACTACAGCATGCCCCTCTCACTGGAGCAATCGTGTCACCCTGGGGCACACGTCAGTCGTGGGGCTACATGCACCTGGAGGCTCTGCCACCCGGCAGTAATCACAGTGGTGGATGTGGTGCCCTGGCTGCCTCCTCAAACACAGCTCTGCTTGATGAACGCAGCACTCACAGTGGAGGAAAGTACTCTAAAGAGCTGAGTGCTTAAAGGCATTTAGAAAAGCCTTTTCGTGTGGCAGCATACATTAAAAAAATGACTAATGAATTCCCATGCCTCATTCGGTTGAACTAAAAATGTAATGATGTTGCTGGGGAGTTTTGATAAAAAGAAATACTCTAACTTATATGATGTTTTCCCTCAGAGTTTCATTGTAAACCCATTAGATTAGGGAGCCAACGTTGAAATTTCTACCCTGTTTGAATCTAGCATGAATGAGTAGAGTTAATTTAACTTGATTTAAAAAATATTTTAATTTGTTAAAATCATTCTGAAGATTTGAATATATATGTATATATATATACATATATATATGTATATATATATATACATATATGAAGCCAGCAAAATGAACTTAAAATATTCAAATACTAAAATATTATTCAAAAATAAGGTGATAATAGGATGAAAAATATAAAAAGAGGTGATATTCTAGTATGATAGGAACAACAGAAACAAGAATTATCAAGTTTGCCACCAACTATATGCTCGTCAATATACTAACTACACTTCGTAATTACCCACCCGCCTCATGATTATCTTCCTTAGCAGGCATTGCTTAGTAGAGTTCTTTCATCCATTTCCCAGACAATGAAACTAAACCAAACAAAAGTGGAGGAAGACCCATATACCTTGTAGGAACCACGTTTTAACCTTATGCCTAGCTTGGCAACTGAAGACAGATTGATTTATAAAGATGAAAGCAAGAAGCCCGTGGCTTATGTATAAGAATATGCAGAATTTCTGACCCTTACCCAGAAGAACAATCTAGGGAAGAGAGGAAAACATAAGCCTGAGTTAAGAATGTAACCACTAAAGAGTCTGGAATGGCCATCTGGGGTTGGGTTGATTTTTCTTCTACCTTAATCCTGACTGGTGATGCTGGCCATGAAGATAACAGGAAGAGCCTTTGTTCCCAGGAGTGAGACTTCAATTCTGGGACAGCCGTGGGAACACTAGTTGGTGGGGTAGAGTTTGAGGGAGATGAGGCAGGCCCTGTCAGGAGCAGTCTAGGTCTGTTCTAGTGAGCACTGATCCCGAACGGGACCAGTTCCCGGATGCTGGACTCCCCAAGAGTTTATTACCTCAATGGCTTTCATCTTTAAACCCCTTGCTGAATAAGAGGTGATTATGGTTCAGGCTGTAAATTGTTATTCTCATTATAACATTCTCCCTCTTCACTTTCTGGTAGGTATCAGAAACATTTAGAAAATGCCAAAAAAATTGGAATTAAAAAGGCTATCTCAGCAAACATATCCATGGGCATTGCCTTCTTGTTAATATATGCATCCTATGCGCTGGCCTTCTGGTATGGATCCACTCTGGTTATATCAAAAGAATATACTATTGGAAACGCAATGACAGTAAGTAATACCTCTGCTGTTTATGAGGAATCTGAGTTCATTCTCCACCCATCTCCTCTTGTTTAAAGATTTATTTTTAGTATTATTTTAAGGTGTGTGTGTGTGTGTGTGTGTGTGTGTGTGTGTGTGTGTGTGTACATGTGCGTGTGTGATATGAGTGCAGATACCTGGGGAGGTGTAGGATCCCCCTAGACCTGGAGTTACAGAAGTTTGTAAGCCACCTGCTGTAGGTACAATGACCTGAACTTGGTCCTTGCAAGAGCGGTATGCATTCTTAACCCTGAGCCGTCTCTCTACCTACTCTTTTTCTTTCTTCCTTCTTTTGGAAGAATAAGTTGTGATTGTAGGTTTTATCTTCGCTGTCGTGTGGGTAGAGCTGGCTTTCTGGAACATATGAGTCAAGTCCTAATGATGAATGGGGACAAGATAATAATAGCATGTGGTTTGACCACTGGGGAAATACAAATGCATACAAAGGTAAATAAAAATGGAAAGAATTTATAAATGGAATGGTATGTACTGGAATTACTCTTATTCTTCCATTGAGTTTAACTTGAGGATACAGTATACATTTATTATTATAGATAGGTCATTGTGCAAAAGAGTGTTCAATTCACATGACATGTACCCACTTCTTAAAATATAAAAGAAAACTTAAGTTAGTTCATTTGTCTATGTGAAAATCAAGATACCCTCATGACATCATTATGAAAATAACATATTCTAATTGTACTAAAGATTAAAATAAAAGTTTTTAAATTTAGATTACTTACAATCTAAGAATTCATATATACTTGAGGGTGAATTTTGGTATGTATTTTTCAGATGTATATGCTTTTCTCTTCCCAAACTGAGGTTATAATATGTAGATCTTTGGTAATCTTTTCTATAAACCAGTGATATTTTGTGACCATCTTCCCATGTTGGAGTTGGTCAGTACAAAGTCATTTAAACAGAAATGTTTTAAAACTTGCTTCTTGCTTGTTTCCTGAAATGAAAATCCTAAGTATAATTTGATCCTTTTCTCCATATGGAAACTTTAATTTCACAGTGCGCCCTACACTGGCATTACCAGGCCTCAGTGAGGCTTGAGGGCATTAGTAACAACTGAGTCTCTTCAGTCCCCTCTCATCTCTGGCTGTCACTATGGCAGTTCTCATTTTTTCTCTTCCTCATTTCCTCCTGATGTTTTATAAGAAAGGGAGGTTGCGTCTTGACTTGGCCATTAACCTTGTGTGATGAATTTGTCCACACTTGTGGCATGAGGACAATAATACCTGTGTCACAGGGCTGAAAGTGACTTCCAAGATAAAGGGAACCTGTCAAGCCCCACACAAAGAGCTGAGACTGTTGCATTAACGTCTTAACATCTACTTTGGTGGAGATTTTTTTTTCTCACTGGTCCTTATTCATATTGAGATAAGAGATAGTTAAATGCGTTTGGGTTTTGTAAACATCTAAATCACTATTGTTTCAGAGAAAATCAGCTATGTGTAGAAGTTTTACCATGCCTGGAGAGAAAGAAGATATTTCTCTTCTCCTATATTTTTCTTAAATTATGTATACTATTAATCTGATTTCCTGAAACTGTATTCTTGGATTTGTGTATCAGTTTATTCTCCACTGAAAAAACAAGAGAAAATGTATTGTTTTGTATGCTGTAGAACGGAATAACCAGCATCATTTTGTATCCTACAAATGAGTGAACTGACAAGGAATGGCCATGCACACCTTTAATCCCAGCACTCAGGAGATTGGGGCCAGAGAACAGGAGTTCTTATGAGTTCCAGGTCATCCTGGGCTACATAAAGAGTTCCAGACCATCTTGGGCTACAGGAAGATATCATTTTTAAAATACAAAGTGAAATGTTAGACATTTTGCATAAAATTTTGTTCATATGTCCATATTTAAAGCTATAATAGCCTTTTAAAGGAGAATTCCATGGGGTCAAAATCTGTAATGTTTCCTATTGAACATTTTGTGCAGTTCCTTGCAGAGTTAGAGAAAATGGCAAAGAACTGAATAATAACACTAATGGGAAAATACTTTGGTGGCATTAGCTTCAGCACTAATGAAACGGGTTTCAGAAGTCTTTATTACTAATAATTATATAATCAGGAAAATGCAACAAATAGTTTGGCAGACTAAACAAAACTTATTTTGATGCTGAAAAACACAATTAGGTAATGAAATGCTATATTGATTTTTATAAATTTTGTCCCTTACTGATGCAGTTTTTATTTTTTAATATCATGACGGAAGTGCTTATCACACTAATTATATACATGTATCAAATTATCACAATGTGCCATAAAGATGTACAAATACTATTTCTCAATATGAAATAAAAGTCACTAAGTATTCAATAAACCCTGAATCCACTCCTTTGTATATTTCAAGCAAGCTATACCTTGGATGGTGATGTTCTGCCCCTAACCGTTCCCTCCCTCTCTCGCTCAGGTGTTCTTCTCCATCCTCATTGGAGCTTTCAGTGTGGGGCAGGCTGCCCCCTGTATTGATGCCTTCGCCAACGCAAGAGGAGCAGCTTATGTGATCTTTGACATTATTGATAATGTGAGTCCTTCATTTTCTGAAAGCTAAGGGAGTCATTGTGGTGTTGGTAATTGAGTATGGCTGTAGGCTACACATTTTGAATCACGCCCACTGAGTCCATTAGTGAAATACACTGTAACAACGGGAAACTACTGTTCCCTCCATAGTAACAAATGCAATGAGAGGCTCCACATGTTTATCTGATGATGTAATAGCACTAAGCTCACCTGAGTGTGGCTATATTAGTCCATTCCTATAGTACAGGATAAAGATGACTTGTTTCTGATTTATCTCCTTTTTATCTTGTAACAGATGGAAAATATTATGATTTCTAGGTAGAATAGTGTGTATGGAGATAAATTGTTTATAGGACCAAATTAACAGTGAGTTTTGCTATGAGTTTTTTTTTCTCACTGAATTGTCTATTTCGACCTTAAATCAACTATATTAAATAAATTGAAATGAGTACATTGAAAATGGAAGATCTTTACATACTAAAGTATATCATTGCATTTACACAGTTAAATTTGAAGTTGATAACTAAAATTAGAGAATTAGATCTCATTCTGAATTCTAAATGTATTGGAAGTTTATGGAGTTCCTAAATAATACTGTGCTCATCATTCAGTCTTCTTGACCCATTCTGTTATACTTATTATTTAGGAAGAAATAAGTTTCACTAAAGGCAGAAATAATTGTACTTACCAAACATGTTATTTGTATAAATGTGCATATCTGACCATTTAGAAAAATCTAAAAATATATGCCAAAAACTGGAAGTGAAATATTGCATGAAATAAAATGAATATTCCCTATGCACTTTTCAGGAAAGAAAAGTTTCATGAATTGCACACACATGTATACATACATATGCACAGTACACATGCATGCTCACACATTTACCACAATACACACAAGCACATGCACATACATGTACACACATATACACGTACACACACATACACGTACACATACACATATACAGATAGGCGACATGCATGTGCACACCCACATGCACACATGCACACCACACCTTCACTGTGTGTTAGCTCACATGAAGGGACTTATGCTACTCTGGGTTCTGTTTTTAGAATTTGATGAACCCTATTCCTTAAAATTACAATCGCTTATTCTTTGATAAAATAGTCACTGAATTTTGTTTTATTTAGAATCCTAAAATTGACAGTTTTTCAGAGAGAGGACACAAGCCAGACCGCATCAAAGGGAATTTGGAGTTCAGTGATGTTCACTTTTCCTATCCATCGCGGGCTAATATCAAGGTACCGTCAGCAGTACTGGCATTCACCGCTTATGCTGGTCTCTCTCTGACCTTCACACTGTAGTCTAACTCCTGGGATTTTTATGTGCTTTGTCCTGTTGGAGTTAAGCTCTTGCTTGATACCTTTCTTCCAATTCTAAACAGAATTGAGCTATTCCGTTCTTGGAGCTGTGTTGTGACGTGTGCTCTGCCTTGCTTCTCCTGCAGATCTTGAAGGGCCTCAACCTGAAGGTGCAGAGCGGACAGACGGTGGCCCTGGTTGGCAACAGTGGCTGTGGGAAAAGCACCACTGTCCAGCTGCTGCAGAGGCTCTACGACCCCACAGAGGGTACGGTAAGTGGGAAGAACCCAGGCCCCAGCTCAGAAGCTGGACATAAATAGACCCTGAATATTGGTTTGTTTTTTTTTTTTTTTTTTTTTTTTTTTACAAACAAATCTGTGTGTGCCTTTGATCCTGGCAAGAGCACATGGTGTTGCAACACATCGGGACAGAACACGTATTTTGGGGCAGGGGGACAAATGCTTTCCATGAAAGCTGTGAAAAAAACCAGAAGCTACACAGGACTCTTCTGTCATGCAAATACTGAGAGGATTGCTCCCAAGTGAGTCCGATTTGACCAAACAAATTCCACATGGTTATTCTTGACAGCCTGGTGATTGGGGCCACAAATATCTTAAAACAGCAATTAAATTCAGCAAAAAAATGATTGTTTTCTTTAGCTTTGTGCATATCACAGAGAACTCTGAATCTCTTAATGGAACATGGAGGGTGAGAACAGGTTAGACTATTCTATTTTGCAGGCAACATACATATCCTTCACCTAGATCTACTAATCATCTTTATTTTGGACCTACTTACTTTATTCTCCTTTTTTTTGTGTATGTATGCTGAATTCTAGGATATGATGTACTTGAGAATATATTTCCTGATAGGGATATTCTCTTGTAGAGAATGATGACCAGAACTATTGCAACCCTAAGTTAACAATACTAACTCAGTTTATATTTCTCTTCAGTTGTCCCAGCTTAAGGACATTGAGTTTCTCAATATTAAAATGTTAGTCAACAATTATGAAACACAAGTTTACAAAGGGTCTGAGCTCTCTTTCTTTTGTCTTGACAAACACCATGACTGAAAGCAACTGAGGGTAGGAAAGGGTTTATTTGGCTTATACTTAGAGGTTATCAGTCCATCATTGAGTCAGGGCAGGAACTCATGCAGGATCTTGGAGCAGAGGTCATGGAGGAAGTAAGTTTGCCTGCTGGCTCTCTCTGGATCATACTGAACTACATTCTATATGCCCATGACTACCTTCTCAGGGAATAGAACTGTTTACAGTGTGCTGGGCACTCCTATATCACTTAACAGTTTAGAATTTAAAAAAATTAATGTCGCCGGGCTGTGGGTGGCGCACGCCTTTAATCCCAGCACTCGGGAGGCAGAGCCAGGCGGATCTCTGTGAGTTCGAGGCCAGCCTGGGCTACCAAGTGAGTTCCAGGAAAGGCGCAAAGCTACACAGAGAAACCCTGTCTCGAAAAACCAAAAAAAAAAAAAAAAAAAAAAAAAAAAAAAAAAAAAAAAAAATTAATGTCAATCTATGAACAGCAACCCTGCTCATTTTAGGATATGAACAAACAAATGATTTGAAAATAAGTATAGAGAGTTATTTTTCTTTAGGGACCCTGGTAGGTCTACCACACTACAGTGCATGACCACATCAAAGAGTATATAGTCAACAGAGGTTGGACTTTATATATATACAGTAGTATATATATATATATATAGTATATATATATATATATATATATAATATAATATATTGTTTTATGTATATGAGAGTTTGTGGGTACTGGAAAAGTTGGGGCAAGAGGGTGAATATATCAAAATATAATGTATGAAATTCGTTAAACTAGCTTTAAAAAAGAAAATAAATACAGATTTACAAAATATTTTGAGAAATGGTCAGCTTAAATTATTGGCTGTCGTGGATTCTGGGAGAAGGGCAATCGTTTTTTTTACTTGTATACTCCTGCCCCCATGAGCCCTCCAGGCTCTAATAGGTAGTTCCAAACCCATAGGCACATAGATGGCCTTGGTTAACCTCAGTGGGTCAAAAACACACAGCAAAAAGACATGAACTGGGGAAAAGACTCATAGGGAGGAGGGAGAGTTGACAGGGATGAGAGGAAGATAAGAGAGGATTGGGAGTGAAAATAAACAGAATACATTGTATACATGCATATGTATTAAATTGCTAAAAACCAACAATTAAAAAATGGTCAGCAATGGGTCCCAGTCCTGGTAAGGTACAATGAGGCAGATAGATGTATTATATATTTCTGCTAATGCTGTCCATTATTAAATTACTTATAAAGAGTTGTTTATTTAGCTTTTATTCATCAAGGAATAAATGCCAGGCAAACAACAGTAAAGCAACTGATATTAAGAAAGGAAAATCATTCTTCTCAGCTTAGTAATTCTTTGCTTTTATAACAATTTTTGAATAAAGAAATGTTCAAAAGTTAAGAAATGATAATGTAAATTATGGTGTGTTAAGCATAGCAAAATGCCAAAATACACATAAATATATGTGGACTAGTTAGGTAAGGGGGCATTTTAACTTAAATTTATCATTGGTAATTAAAAACAGTGGCATGCCTAAAACATTCCTGGCTGGACTGTGGTGCAGAGGGAGAGCATTTGCCTGCATATGTAGAAGGCCTTGGACTGATTTGTTCAGCAGTATGACAAATAACTATATACCCAAAATTTCCTAGGGAGGATAACTAATAATCCGTTCTTGAAAAAAATCTCTATATATGAAAATATCAGGAGAAAGTATGGATGCTTATTTTATTCCTGCACATTACTGTTTATTGTTATATCTAACTTTTGAGTGAGTTCAATACTAGCTAAGACTTTCTCACAGTAAGGAGTCCTTGTGCTTTAGGAATTGGGTTGTTTAAAACATCGAATAGGAAATCTGTCTTCCTTTCAGATTAGCATTGACGGGCAGGACATCCGGGACTTCAATGTGAGGTATCTGCGGGAAATCATTGGAGTGGTGAGTCAGGAGCCTGTGCTGGTTTCTACACGATCGCTGATAACATTCGCTATGGCCGTGGAAATGTCACCATGGATGAGATAAAGAAAGCTGTCAAAGAAGCCAATGCTTATGAGTTCATCATGAAATTACCACAGGTAAAGCCTCCCTTATACTGAAACATGAGGGACTGAGTTCTTGCTTCAAAGACTAAGCTAAAGTTTGTGTCACAATATTGTTCAGCCTGGCTGGGTAAATCCCTTGAATTATTAAGTTAAAGGTGACAGACCGTATTTTGTATGTAAATGATATAAAAACATATAGAATATGTATTAGTAATTTTTACAATTCAGTGTTCATTTATTGTAATTTTATGATACACATGACAGTCAAAGTTTTAGTTGCCTTCATCTATTTCTGCAAAGTCTGTACTTTTGTATTTAAAATATTTTAAGAAGGCTGACACGGGCTGGAGAGATGGCTCAGTAGTTAAGAACACTGGCTGCTCTTCGAGAGGATCCAGGCTCAATTCCCAGCACCCACATGGCAGCTCACAACTGTCTGTAACTCCTGTTCCAGGGGATCCAACACTCTCACACAGATATACATGTAGGCAAAGAAGGCTGACATATAGCTCAGTGGTGGACAGCTTGCCTAGCATACTCAAGGCCCTGCCCAACACTGTAAAACTGATTGAATGAGTATGTTTCCAGAGCTTTTCTGGTTTTTTTGTTTAGAAATTTGACACCCTTGTTGGTGAGAGAGGGGCACAGCTGAGTGGTGGGCAGAAACAGAGAATCGCCATTGCCCGGGCCCTGGTCCGCAACCCCAAGATCCTCCTGTTGGACGAGGCCACCTCAGCCTTGGACACTGAAAGTGAAGCAGAGGTACAAGCTGCCCTGGATAAGGTCAGTACAGGGGAATAAATACCCAGAGTTGGAGCAAGAAGCAAATTGGAATGTTTTGTAAATTTTTGTCAGTTCTTTGGGAATCTAGGTTGAGCAACAAACCGTAGGGGTGAATGAGGTCATCTCTTGGGCTTTATTGATTCTCCTGGCCTGCTGTATTTTCTGCAGAGAAAGGTCAAGGATCTTGGCTGGCATCCACCATGGGGCAGTTAAACTGGATGCAGGCTTGTGGGAGGAACCGGATAGTTTACTTCTTTCTTGCACATGATTTTGTTTGACAAAAACACTTATGCTAAATTATGTGAAGAAATTAATTTTAAATATGTATAATTTTTAGTATTTTTCTATAAGTATTTTTCTGTAACAGTTTTTAGTTGTAGCATAGTGTTCTTTTCTTTGGTGTGCTGTACTTTATCCTAAATTTTAAGCTATTTTTGGGTGGATTTATTAATTTTGTTAAATCAGTAAAGACAAATACATTGAAATATATATAAAATACATATAAGTAAACATGTGAATATATGTATTTATATGTACATATACATATGAATTACGTTAATATTAGACTTTGGAGAAAGCTGTGACTTCATAATGACCTCCCTAAAATGTTTCTGCTGGAGTGCCCAGTGCACCATACGGCTCAGAGGTAGGGCCCATCAGACAAATGTGAAGACCCTTATCAGGGCAAATTTTTCACTTTCTGAGTATCAGATACCACCATAGGCTTCCAGAGTGATCTGCCCTCATATTGAAAGCGCTGGCCCCCTGCCTAGTCCGGAACTCGAATGTGACTTTTATCTTTTATAAAAGAGTGGTGCCTACACTTGGCACACACTGAAGTACGGAATGTCACTCTCATCTACATCAGACAGCATCGATCTAAGGCTTGATTATCCTTCTGATTGACAGGGTGTTTGTACTGTAATCTCAGTGTACCACAGATTTGTCCCTTTCTCCACTAGGCCAGAGAAGGTCGAACCACCATTGTGATAGCTCACCGATTGTCTACAGTCCGAAATGCAGATGTCATCGCTGGCTTTGATGATGGAGTCATCGTGGAGCAAGGAAGCCATAGTGAGCTGATGAAGAAGGAAGGGGTCTACTTCAAACTTGTTAACATGCAGGTATCGGCTGTCAAGGGTGGTTCTTCTATGTTGTCTGGGTTGCTGATATGGTAGTCTTTAAATCATTAAAATAGATTACAGCTAAACTTCATACAAGGAAATAATGACCAGGATGAGGCATTAAAATTAGGTAAAACTGGAGCCTTCATTCAGAACCTGGTATGCAAATGCAAATTCACAGTTAATGTATTCATTAGGGCAATGATTATTGATTGTCTGGGGGCATGTGTCCAAAACTAACAGATCCTTCCCAGTGGACTGAGAAAGAGATCTTCAGTGGTTGAGGAAGGGTACAATTTACAGATACTTTGTCAACAAACTTGATAAAGCAAGTGGCAGCATTCATAGCTTTAGGAAGTGAATAGTTGGTTTAAAAATTGCTTGCTCTAGTCACTAAAACATTGTTGGTTTGTCTTATATTGTGCACTATCATTTAGCAACCTTGCAGAATAAGTAACCTAAATCTTCCCTATGACTATAGTTCATAAATTTTCAACTACATGTATTGGCTTTAGCATTATAATAAGCTCATACATGTGTATTTCAGATTTTCCCCTTGACAGTCCAGATACACATGATGAAATATTATTATTTCAGTTACTCAGCAATAGTTATAAAAAATGTAGGAAACTATTAGTTTCTCTAAAGTTGAACACTTAGCTTGTTCCAGTTTTTTATTTTCTACTTAAACCTTGCAGTACAAGCACAAATCACAGCAATACTAACAATTTCCTCAGTTTCCTGACAATTCTCAGCCCTGCTGAGCATCAGTCCCACATTTGGATTAGCAACCTACTGTGAGCCATTGCTATATGTCTAAGTACTTGGCGCTAAAATATGAGAGCTCGAATGATGCTCTTATAGAAGAAGAAAATAGAATGATGGTTTGTAGAGACTGGGAAGTGATAGGGAATGTCAGGGATATGACTGACAGGTTCAGAAGATGCAGACAGAGGGGAGAAATAGCCAATATTCTAGAGCACAGTAGGGTAGCTATGATCGACAGCAGTGAGTCATGTACATCATCCCAATAGCTGGGAGAGATCATTTCCTTTTCAGTTGTGAGACTTGAAACCAGGGCCTTATTATGTGAGGTCAACGTTCCACCACTGAGCTATATTCCCAGCACAAGGAGAGAGGACTTAGAATCTCTCCAATAAAATTATCATTTTTGAGGTAACCAATATGCCAATCACCCTTACCAATCATGGTGACTATATACATGTGTTGAAAAAGTGCACCAGTGGCTGGGGGACGGTAGCTCAGCTAGTAACATGCTCATCTTCTAAGGACCTAAGTTTGTTTTTTAAAGGATGGATTATTATTTGGATCATCTCTTATTGAGCTGTTACTGTTTTTTAAAGAACTTGACACAGAGTAGTTACTGAAATTTTTTTATCCCCCATGCTGTGGGATGGTCTGTATGTCAAATGTGTTGCTGATTGGTCAATGAATAAATCACTGATTGGTCAGTGGCCAGGCAGGAAGTATAGGCGGGACTAACAGAGAGGAGAATTGAGAGAACAGGAAGCTGGGGTGAGAGAGACACTGCCAGCCGCCATAAGGACAAGGAAGATGTAAAGTACCGGTAAGCCACAAGCCACGTGGCAAGGTATAGATTAATAGAAATAGATTAATTTAAGCTGTAAGAACAGTTAGCAAGAAGCCTGCCACGGCCGTACAGTTTGTAACCAATATAAGTCTCTGTGTTTATTTGGTTGGGTCTGAATGGCTGTGGGACTGGCGGGTGTCAGAGATTTGTCCTGACTGTGGGCCAGGCCGAAAACTCTAGCTACACCCCCAAAGAGTAAAATGGCAGAAAGTTTTATAATTCAGTTTTATGTGAACCCTCTTTATCACTTTCTATTTTAAAATATATGTAACTACAATGGGTAATGTTGTCACCTTGACAGAATCTCGGCCCAGAAGAAGATGGGGCGTCTGGAGCACGCCATCTTGATTTCACTAATGATGTGGGAAGACCCATCTTAACTGTGGGTGGAACCGTTCCCTGGGCAGATGATCCGGACTCAGAAGTGTCATTGAGTTATTGCTCTCTGCTTCCTGACCATGGGTGCACTGTAGCCACTTCCTCCAGCTTTAGCTGGGATGGACTGTAACCTGGACTTGTCAGCCCATTAAAGCCATTCTTTCTCCCTAACTAGTGTATTACAGCAACTGGGAGAGAAACAGAGACAGTAATGGTATTTGAAATCCATTTTAGTTTTCGTTTTGACTTGATTATTAGTGAGGCGATATGATGACATGTGGGAATCTCAAATGAAATAACCCTGTGTCCTTACGGTCCCACTTTGGTTTCACCCATAAGAATGACCTCACACTACTACAAGGACTTTGCCTGGGAGACAATCAGATTGCTCTAAACTCTTTGTATCATATTCTCTGGACCTTCTTTCCCCAAGAAAACCTATACATTTCAAACTGGTGGTCCACAATGATTAAATGAAAATAATATGGAACTGCTTGGCAATAGTGCTACCAAATTTAGCCAAATTGGGCCTTGCTATTATCCCCGTTAAGTGAATAGGGCTCACACTGACATTATCTCTGCTGTATCTGCCAGTTCTGGGGTTCTCAGGGCCTGGGAGTGTTTCTCCCTTGGTTCCCTCACCATGTCTGCTGTTGAGTTTTGTTTTGTTCTTCCAGTTCCTTGTTGGTCCATTTGGAGAGATGGAGGACAGAACCATGGTGACCCTGAGGATTCACTGGATGCACAATTTAGTGATGTTTCTTTGCTCTCAAACCTCAACCTGGTTTTAACTCAACTTAGTAAAAAATCTTGATACACGTAGTTGCTTTATTATTCTAAACTTGTAGATTTTATTCATTTGGATATGCATACAAGATTCACACACACACACACACACACACACACACACACACACACACACACACACTATTTAATGTCTTATCTGTCGTACAGATGTCAGGAAGCCAGAGCCTGTCAGAAGAACTTGAAGTTGAACTAAGTGAAGCAAAGGCTGCCAGTGGCATGCCCCCAATGGCTGGAAAACACACATATTTAGGAATTCTACCAAAAAAAGTCTTAAAGGTTCACGAGCTCATCAACACAGGCTGGATGCAGATGCCCATGAACTCGTAAGTTGTTCTCTACTCTAATAAAGCCTTTGCCTTAGAGTTTTGCTCTTGAAATCCTTAGCCTGGACGAATACGTGGTTCTTACCATGGGTCGCATGCTTTCTCTAAAGAAAAGGAAATCCAATTTTTAAATGTATTTGACAGTGAATTAAACAAATGGCAATTAAAAATGGATTTCCCAGGGAAAAACAGATAAAATACAGTCTTTGTGCTGAGATGTTTAATCTTAAACCCAAATATTATATTCATCTTTGTAGTCCAGAGAAAAATAAAGGCAGTCCTAAATGAGTCCTGGGATCAGTATATGATAATGAGAAAGGGGTTAGGACTAATTTGGCAGTACTGGGCAGAGTAAGGAGGCCAAGCCCTGTCCTTTGATTATTGATAATGATGCTGTTCTGCATTTGATAGGACGTGGACTGTTCGTGTCTGTGACCTCATTTGATCTGATAGCATCACTGTTAAAGAGGTCTGGCTATAGCATTATACACGGATGGGAAAGGTACAGCTCAGCTCATGGGCCCTGCCCTGGCTGTCACAAGGACCCAGTGCTGAAACTTTGATCCTGCTGCCTCACAGCTGCAGACCAGAGACAGCTAGCCACAGCATGGAAATTTCACCTGTGTGTGAGGTCCATGCTCACCCCCATGTCATCAGCAGGCACTGGCCTTTATTCTCTAGTCAAGGACGGGACTTTTTTTTTTTGCATTTAGTCTGCATAATATTTGAGGGTAATAATCATGCCTTCCCTTTGTCTACAACACCAAATGGTGGTGTCACCAGCTTGTTCTGATATTTATGTGTTCCAGGATGCAAATGTGCCACCAGTGTCTTTTCTGAAAGTCTTGAAACTGAATCAAACGGAGTGGCCCTACTTTGTGGTGGGGACAGTCTGTGCCATTGTCATCGGGGCCCTCCAGCCAGCGATCTCCATCATCCTCTCAGAGATGATAGCTGTAAGTTGAAAACGTCCCATGGCAACCTGAACGAAAACAGCTCATCAGCTACTGCTCAGCTCAGCCTCACCAATTCTGGGACGAAGTAGCTTCAAATTAAATTAAGCCAAAGCCCTTAATTCCCTTTTAAAGTCAAGCTTATTGTAAGAGAAAACGAGTAGCCTTTGAAGCGTCCTGACACAACATTGGTGAACTTACAAAGTGTAAAGTCAGTGAAGAAGACACTCTAATTGTCATCACGTGGGTAAAGTCTGTGTCAGGTGGTAGCTCGCATTTATTCATAGAGCGGCTGGCACTTGGCTCACAGGAATACAGGCCTGGAGGGGTCAGGATGGAGGAGAAGGTGAGTTCATATCCTAGCCTACTGTGAGCCCAGGTTCTAGGCACAGACCTATTTCAATGAACCTCTGAGGATTGAGAGCACATAGGTGACCCTGCAGGGGCACTTCAGAGTGTCTGCTCAGTTGGGCAGCCTCAAATCCAACCATCAAATCCAGCCTCAAATCCATTGAGGGGTGTGTGTACAAAGTCATCCAAAATGTCTGTCTTT